>NC_045648.1:19119247-19721622 GCF_009829145.1 Chiroxiphia lanceolata
AAATCTGACCTGCAAAGTCTGTCTGGGATTAAATGAGCACAGGAAACATATTATGCAAATACACAAACAGGGCAGCCTTTCTTCTTCTGTACCAACTGTCTGTGCACAGAGAAACAAATTTACAAGAGTCCTCTTTCAGGAGAGCAGGGTTCCTACACAGATCATTTTTCCTCTCATACACAAAAAACCCACTAACCCACTAAACACGAGAGTTTGAAGACAAAAAAGATCTGTACTTCTTGTAAACTCTTTGTGTTTAGTACTTCAGAACTGACTGAAAGGCTGAATACCTCCAAAAAGTGGAATTCAGGACTCTGTTTTTCTCAGCAGCTAAGGTCTCAAATGTAATTTAGTCTGAGGGTTTAGTATTGCACCCACTGTCTCCAAAGGGACCCAAGAATCAAGAAGAGAGTTACATTGTCATAATGAATAAAATATTAACATTCTCTCAACTTTTTCACTATGAAGATTGGGCAGGTGAATAGGAGGACATAGAATAAATATCAGAACCTCCTGGAATGTAAATCCATAGTTGCCCAATACTTAATTTTAGCTCAAGCACGCCTGTATTTTTCAAAATATAACCAAATTCATAAATACAATAAAAACCTCATCTCAGATTTAAAAAAATATTAGAAATTAACTACTGTCCCACCAGAATTGCAACACTTTTCCTTTCAAAGCTATGCTGAAAGCTTTTCATCCTGTAAAAGAAAACATATACATCTAGACTTCCACCTGAAATGCAGTTACAGGAGACTGCTGGATCTGGTTTTAGTTTACAGCAAGACTGCTCATCAGCCAGAAACAAAACTGAATAAACCATGGTGGTTTCAACACTCACACAGTGTCTGTACTGACAAGAACAGTTAAGGCAAACCTTGGACTGTGCTCTCATAACTGCATCAAAGTTTATGACATGGCCAAAGAAAAGCTAAGGATCAAATACCACCTTCTTAGAAAAGAGCCCATACAGGCCTTATCAATACAGCTTGTTATCATGCAAACTAAGGAATGCAATAAATTGGGATCCATAGGAGAAAAACGGAACAAGAGTATTCTCCTCAACTCTGGGCAGTAAATTAAACTGCAAATAAAAATACAAAAGCCAGCACTGCATCAAAATATCTCCATTATTTTTACAGTAGAAGTAAAATTCAGCTAAGTCTTAGGATGGTATCTGCTTCACTTTCAAATTATTGAGGCAGCCCACACTGCCAGCATAAAATATTAATCTTCACATAGAAGTTTACTTAAAAGAAACCTCATTGCATAAACAAGCACTGTCTACTGCATTCATGTCTACACTGAAGCTGACAAACAGCATTTCCAAATTCATTCTCCACAGAAGCTCAGATTTACCCAACTATTTGCCTTAACTGGCAAGCACCATTTGCCAGCAGCCCCCCCAGTGCTGTCTGAAATAAAGGGGCAGAAGTTGGTTTCACTGCTTTCTGCTTCCCCTTCACACATCCAAGCTCATTTCAACTGGGGGCAGTAACAAACACAGGCACCTTTCTCTGATTATCACGTGGGAAAAACTGAAATATCCCAAACGAACGCAAAGACAAACTGCTCCTGAATCTTGTTGAGCTTCACGTTTGCACAGGAGTTACAACGTGCTGGTGAATCACCCTCAGCAGGAACTCCCCAAGGCACAGCTCCCTACAATTAGTTCCAGTTCATCCACAGATGACTCAGCCCTCGACTTCAACTGCAGCACAGCAGACACCACACGCTGAACTGCCTCCCATCTGTCCTGCCACAGACACTCCAGTGCACTCCCCAGTGCACTCCCTGCTCCTCACAAGAAAAGTTTGTGGCAGCAACAGATCCCACAGCCCTTGGTTTGCTGTCAGCATTTCCCAGTGCCCACACCACCTTTGGGATAAGGTCAGCAGGGTGCTGGGACTTGCTGCTGTAACTCATCAAGCCTCAGCAAGTTGAGTATGCTATTTGTCATAATGAGATACAATCAAGACTTCAAACACCCTGCTAAAATTCCTCCACAGATTATTACCTTCAGAATGACTAGAAGACAGGTCATGCTTCAAACAAAACAAAAAGCCACAACACAGAACTCAGTTGCTACCAGGGTTAATTGGGAAAGTGAAATCAGCTTCCCATAGCTGTTCCAATGCTGGTAAGCTGTGCATATGTATCATGCAGAAAAACTTTCTGTTTTCTGATGTTTTCACACAGGAGCAGATAAAAATGCTGGTCATTTAAATCAAGTGTAAATAAAAGGGAAATCCCCTTATATCACAAAGCTACTCAAACCTTTTCTCTGTGCTTAACATGCCCACAGCTCCGTGCAACCATCTGAGCAGCTTTTGAGTTGCTCCCAACATTTCTTCAGGTGAAGACCACTTAGCTGTGATTTTACTTGCAGGGGATAAAAACATCTGGTACAGACATATTCCTCATAAACCTGGACACCCAAACTCCAACAGCCAGACTTTTCCCAGATCAAGTGCACAAAAGATACCCAATTATTTGAACAAAGTACCCATCAGTGAAGCCACACACCCAGTAATTGTACAAGGCTGTAACATGGACTTCCCCGAGACTGACACAATCCTGCACAAATAACAACATCCATGGGAAAACGGGAACTACCTGCAAATGGGGAAGCACCAGCTTTGGTTAAGGGTGAAGAGGAGGGAAGATGCTGAAGGCAAAAAAACACTGCTTTTAATAAACTCCCAGTCTTTGCTCTCTGGGGAGCAGGGAAGAGGGGGAACCCAACCTTAGCAGCATAAATATTAAGTCTCCCTGAACAGTGCTCATCTCACTCTGAGATACACACAGAATGACTCAGCCCAGGCCATTCTGCTGCCTACAGAAACATTTCTGAATCTCCTCCTTACTCTTGCCAGAGACTTGATGCTGCTTCCCAACAGGATCCCTCACTTTCCCAAACTCACAGAAGTTCCACACGTAAACACACCCCAAGTTCAGATCTCCTGGGCAGGAAGGAGAGTGTATTACATCACTGTCTGAATTCTGACAAATAAAGGGTATGTGAAAGGCTCACAGTCTGATGGAAGGAATAACTACAACTGAACAGCTTTTGCAATTAAAAGGTGAGATCTCAACACACCCCAAAGCAAAGAGAAGCAACTGCAAACCACACAGTACTTATTTCAAAAAGTTTCTGCTGTTTAAGCCAATTGACATGTGGGAGTTTAGCCCCAACCCATGCTACAATCCACATGCAAGAGCTGAGTGTTTCCAACAGCCAGGTCTGGAAAGTAAGAGATTAAATGCCCAAAAATGTGTGCAACATATAAAATATTTCTCAAGAGTCTAAAGTTTTCAGCTTCTAATACAAAAAATGCTGTCAAGTTACAGTGTTTAAACCCTTACCAGTATGTACTGTAACTACTGCAGTCCATACACACAGTATGCTGAACTTTCTCTTGTTTTTCTGTTTTCTTATGATTGGTCATAGGAATCTGTGCATCTTCATAATGCTTTTTTGCATGGCCATTCACGTATCTAAAACAAACACAAAAATCATTATGCTTTTAAACGGCCAATCAACATTCATTTAAAAAATAAGAGAAGAGGCATCCAATATTTACACAGGCATTAAAAAAGGTAATTCACCCCAGTGCAGTTAGTTCTCCAGCTGCTTTCCCACATACTCTCCTCGCAGCTCTCCTTTTGCCACCCAGCTCTCCTGTCTGGGATTGCTCTGTCTGCTGACCCCCACACCCTTTTTCAGCTTTCCCATCCTGCAGCAGGATCTAATCTTTGAGTCATCAAGTTCATGAATCTGAAGGGCTGTAAGGCTTGGGGTTACATAACTGAAGAAGAAATCTAAAATCCTACAGCTCTTTTGCTGACACAACGAGCATTTTCATGCTCGAAATTCGAAATTAAGTATCGTTAATTAAAGAAAAAAAGGTGCCACTACAAATGCAAGAACCTGAAGTATGAGCTGAAAATCATTAATACTTAGAAATGCATGGCTGGGCCTCAGGTGAATTCCCTCCTCCCCCTCAGCATAAATTACTGACTCACTGTCTACTGACTGCACACAAGAAAGGTCATTTCTGGACATTAATAATAATATTTTTTTAAGATTAGTAACTATTACAAAATTCCAAACTATTTATTTCACACCATCACGTAACATGAAGCATCTCCCCCTCTCTTAGCTCTCACCAACTATAAATCTATAAAATAAATTAATAAATAGAGAAAAAAAAAAAGGTTTGGTGCTGAAAACACTAAATAAGAGACATTATTAAAATCATGACACTTACTGTAATCTAGCTCAAAGAAACAAAAGCTGGAGTTTATTCAATTCACTTCAAAAGACAAAGTTTAATGATGCTTTTCCAGAATATTAGCATACAGGCCCAGATGTTACCCAACAGATGAAAACAGGCTCACATCTCAGATACTAAGTGTCAACACCAACTGCACTCCATTAATTTGTGCACCTCAAACATTTATGTAGCAGCAAATTTGCTACAATTACTCTGACATACAAATAACAGCAGTGACTGAATTATCCCTCTACAAATATACACAAAAAGCAGGTGCAGAGTGAAGGAGTTCTGCTGGCAGCTGGTTCTTCCATGTTATGGCAATAACTTCAGTTCCCAGACCACACTGCAGGACATTTGTGCTATTTTCTGTCTAAGCTGTTTCTCTCAAAACAAGCTGTGCCAACTTGTGGTTTTCCAACAATTCCCTTAATCTTATCACAACAGAAACATCTTTTACAGAACAGAACTTTACAGTAATCCACTAAATTGCTCAGTTCAAAAAGTGCCCCGAGAACTGAATCACATTTACTGTCCACTTTTCTTTAAAAAAACCAACCAAACAAACCCATATCTTGAGTATAATCTCTGCCCTCTCCTAAGGTAGCAAAGAACCACCTCAAGCAGAACATACAGTGTTAAATGAGATAATGAAAAGTTTCTTTCAGGGAAGTTTTGAATGAACTGCCCCCCAGCCAAGCAACAAAGGCCAATGATAAAGGTCTGATAAAGAGATTTGCACACTAACTCTTGGTACCCACCTTCCACAGTGGACACTGGAACACGTCAGACAGACCCAGGGACTTTTATTGGACCGGCACACTGCAACAGATTGGGGAAAAAAGTGTCAGAGGAATGAAATCTACTTGATTTTAAAATACAAAGCAGAAATATCAGAAGGACAGAAACATGAGTAAACTTTAAAAATTTTGCTTTTGGGTTTTAATAAGGCACCCACTGAACACAGGAAAAAAAGCCACAGCACTCCTGTTTCATAGAGCTCGTTCTACCAGAAACCATTTTAAAGAAGTTACTGCAAGGAAGCCTGGGGATCTGATGAGAAGCACACAGAATAAATCACAGTACACACATATATACAACAGGTACTCCTGTGTTCAGTGCTCATAAAGAATCGATCCATAAGGACTTCACCCCTTCAGTCACACCCAGGAAGCTGCAAGGTTAAAATGTAACACCAGTGCTGTGCTTTACAACCCACCCAAGACACCAGAAGATGTTATCTGAGTTTCTGTCTGCCTTCTAAGCCTAGAAAATTTAAAACGTGGATGTTTTAAGCTAGAGGGCTTAAACCAAAAAAAAAAGGCAAATATTAAAAAAAAAGATGAAATGTCATGCCAGGGCAGAGTCATAAAGTCAGGATATTCCAATTCCAACCCAGTAGCAGGTCACTGAAAGAGGGATGCTATGATACACAACATTTAGATCTGAATGAAGTAAAACTGTTAACCATTATCCATTACCACAGAATTTACAGAAATGACATTACACTTTCAAATACCAAACTAATACAATTAGAAAATTAAAATGAAATGTTAAGTGCACTTCTGCAAGGGCAAAAACCAATAAAATACAACTTTGATTATGCCATAAAGACAAAAGCATATGATACCACATAATTTTCTGCACACCCTAAATAACTGTTTTTTGGAGCAGTCAAGAGAATCACACAGGAAAATTAAACATATTTAGAAGAGCTACTATATTCTCCACCATCACATTTCACATTTTCTATTTAAATCATATGAAAAAAATAGCTACAATGCTTCTCAAAGAATTACCTTCAGGATTTGAATTCATTATTACAAATAGTTGTATTTCAATGCACAGGCCAAAGGAATGCTTAAAGCTAAGAATTTTACCATGTTATGTAGAAAAAAAGCACGTTCTCTGGGAATATTTTTTGAAGTAACTAATTTTAAACTCTCTAGTAAAGACTCCAGAATTGCTTTTTTCAGCTGCTTTACTTGAGAGAGACATTTTCTCACGTGCCTCAGTTCTCTGGTTTTGGTTCTCCAAACCCCAGTTTTTCTCTTTCTAAAGCAGATGGGTTCCCACAGCTCTGACCATAATCTTGCAGTAGGTTGAGGGCAGACAGGTAGAGCTGGTTGGGTTTACTTTTCAAGGCAGAAAAGTGGAAGAAGTTTGTCTAATCTGACCAAAAATGTTACCGAGAAAACCAACACTTGGCACTGGCAAAGGGAAGGGAAAGGGAAGCCCTTGAGTAGCCATCACAGCTCAAAAGGGGCTGAAGGAACCAAGTCCAACCTGATACAATTGTATTGGCTTGAATTACACAAACTGAAAGGTAAAATATTAACCAGAAGGAAACAGAAACCAAAATCACTCATGCACTTAAACACAGATCAAGTGCTGTGTGAACAAAGCAGTGCCCTACAGGTCCCCTGCCAGGAACACACAACAGTCTTCCTTGCATTAAAATGCCAGCAGGAATCTCCCACTTGGAAATAACATTTTTGCTTTCACTACGTTAGCAACTGTGGATGGAACTGGTACTCAAGCAGTAGGTCAAAGGATTACAATGGAAACAATTACTCTTACTTTCCACCCTGTACCAGGCAATTACAATTCCACGTTCAGGTACTTTAAATACCTGCACTGCTTGTTTGTCAAGTGTTGAATTATACTAAAGTAGTGCTCATCCTGCAGGTTTAAGTGCTCTGCACAAAGCCAGCAAACAAGTCCAACTCTGCACAAGGCCAAAAAAATAGCATCCACTAAAATTTTCCATCTTTCATATCAGGGAATAGGAAAAGATGGCTCATTTGTTTACTTTAACTTTTAGGAAGAACTTTGCTCCAATTGCACCACATTAGAAATGTGTAGTTTATCTTCTGCACAAACATCTCCACCCACAAACTCAAATAACATTGAAGTGACTCCCACTAAGATTAAACACAGAATCCAGTATTGAATTTGTGACCTATAATTGCTCAGTTCTGAGAGAATTACACAGTTGATTTTTCAGTGTTGCTGGATGTTGCACTCTGTATTTCTCTGAGGTTGGCTCTGTAGGTACCTTCATTAAAGCCTGGCTCTCTAAGTATTCCTCAATTCAGATCCTGGAGCAGTCACCATCTGTTACTTAATAAATTAAATCAGACAAAGTTTCAGGCATCAGTCAGGACTCTCTCAAGACAGGCACGACACAATGCACAGCAAAAGCAGAGTCACTGCCCTGAACTACTTACAATGTAAATTAAAGGGAGACAGTTTAGCTTCATCTGTAAAGGAACTGCATGCTATTGCTTTCAGAAGTGGTACTGACATGAGGGCACAAGGCTTAAAAGTAGACCAAGAACAAGGGAGAGAGAGATCCACAGCAAATTCCTACTCAATTCAAAGAACACTACACAGCCCTGGAAGTTGGCCCTTAAAACAGACTTGGATGTTGAGGACTTTCAGGTCAGACAGTTACACTAAACTGTGTACACTAAACTGGGCTGGAGGAAAGAGTCTCCAGCCCATTTGTATAGGTATGAATGTATTGCCTCAATAATCAGTATTCCAACTGGGGGTTTTTGTTTGTGGTTTTTTTTCTTTTAGTGGTATTCAGAAAAAAAAAAGAGGAGGGGGCACTATATTAGCATCCTCTGCCTTGGATCAAAGCTATGTTCAAATATCTTATCTACATTAACAAAAATTATCTGTGTTTGTCACACCATATTTAGTGGTATACAGCCAAGGAACATGGTTGCTTTCTCAGCTTGGACAGAAGTGGCTTCTGAAGCAGTCACCAACTGCCTCATTTGGTTGTATTTTTAGACTTGCTTCAAGTGGTGGGGTGAGGATGATGCTGACCTGTCAAAAGGAAAGGGAGAGCAAATCTGCAATGCCACAGTCTTGTTTGAGGCAGTGTCATTTGCCACTTTACATCAAAATCATCTTATTCAGAAGCTTAGAAACACTATTTTTCGCCACATAATAGGAAGGGGAAATACTGTGTTTTACAGAATGATTTCTCTAAGTGGAGTCATTTGTTACACAGCCTACAAATCCCTCTGTAAATGGAACATCAATCCACCCCCAGGAGAGCAAATCCCCCTCGTACAGACTCATACAGAACTGTGGGAACATTCAGAGATGTCCCTCCAGCTTCCCCTTTCTGTAACTCACCCAGATAACTCTGAGTTATGCCAAGCAGAATGAGCAAGGTATGGTTGATCAGTCTGGCGTTCTCCCCACAGGGTCCCCACCCCATCCCACCCTCAGGCTCACCCAAATATGTCCTTCTCAAGCTTGACAGGGTTTTTTTCTTACTGAAAACTGACTCCAAATGCAGCCTGGAGAAGCAGGAACGCTCCTGGCACCGCGTTCCTTGCAGAGCAAAGCTGCAGCTTTCCACTGAAGGGAAGCTACAGCCATGTAAAAATGTACAACCAACCCGTGGGACACGGGTTTGTTAAACACCAACTGCAGAGCTGAGAAACTGCCAGTGGAGAAAAGCAGCAGGAAGAGGAGGAGACAAACAGGAAGCAGGTTCTGAAAGGCAGCCAAGCTCAGAAACCTGCCCAGTGCAGTGCCCACCCGAGGGCTGGCACAGGCACAGCACCAGATCGATGCGGGCTGGAGGCTGTGCCAGCACAGCAGTGCCCGAGGCCAGGGCTCCTGCAGGACTGTGCCTACAGCAGGGGTTTAAAATAGCCCTTTACTCCATCACTACAGAGACAGCCACGAAATATCAGCATCATAAGAGCAATACTTTGGTCTTTCTGTAAAAAGCACGTTGAATGGAAACAAGATTAGGGCCACTAAACTATTTCAAACAGTCCCCACGGCCCTCACAAAACAGCCTGGACTTGGCTCTCAGAAGGAGCTGTAGCAATATTACAATCCCACTTGTACAATTACACATTACACTACAATAACACAGTGACCTGCACGGACACATCTCTGGCCTAACTGACCTTTGCTCAGCTCACTTTGTGTTGTCACAGTGGGTCAGCTACACTGAAATAAGCTAAACTGAAACAAAAGCCACTGCTCCCCCCTCAGCCTCTGCACCAGGAGCAGTATTTACACAGTTGTGGCAGCAGTGGGATACAGACCCTGTGCTGAGCAAACTGTCCCACAGACCCCAGCCCTCGGTGACAAACACATACAGGTGTGCTCTATGTATGCATGTGTGTATATACACACGTGCCAACCAAAAAAACCCACAAGAACACTGTTGGAAAGAAATGGACTACTTTTCCTTTCCCATGACTTCAACTTAATTTTGCTTAACAATCCCTCAGTGCCCTGTTTAACTAAGATTTGACAGCAGGACTCTCATTTTGCTCCAGAAAGAACCTGAAAATGGCAGCAAAAAAGAGCTGTCTCCATTAACATGTGAAGAAAAAAGCAGCAACAATCCTCATATCAAAATGAGAAACCCCTTCTTTGTAAAACACAATCCTTCTGCCTGTCACACATCAGGCCTAAGGAATCAGACTAAAAGCTACCTTCTCCAAAGATCTGGAAGCAAAGGTGAGAGAAACTGGCAAGGAAAAATCCTGGGAAGCAATCAGAAATGGTGAGAACACAAAATTCTGCACAAGTATTTAATCAAAATCATATAAACTCCATTAGTAATAACATCTCAAATGCAAAGATTTTCAGTCACGGGATTCAGAGCACTTCTCAGAAACCTCACTTCCATTTTACAGACTGAAAAATAGAGAATGAGAGATTGAATAATTTACCAAAAGAATTTTATCAGCATAGATCAGAACTGATCCTACTGTCCCATACACCTTAGCCCTTTAAAAATCATTTTAACTGCAGGGAAGGGTAGGATATCCCAGGACTAATCACTCTACACAAGACTTGTGACTTGCCAAACCAACTCTGAATTAAACACCTAAAACTCCCCAGATATATATACAACAGGTACCAGGTGTCAGAGAGTCACCTATGGAAGCTGCTATTCTAAGTAGGGAATTGCTGAAGTTATTAACATATGAGGAACACTAAGGAGACAAACATGCTGGATGTGGTCCCTCCTCTGGGCTTACATGCTGAAGTTGCAAAAAGGTTCTGCCCACTCCTGGAATTTACAGCTCTGGAATTCCCACTGGATGCAGGCACAACAGTCTCTTCAAAGACTGAGCAAAGCAGCTGAGCCCTTTTCTCCAGAAATGCCCATTCATTCAAGATGTGAATGTCTTAATGCACACACCTCCTACCCTTGGAGGACCTGCCTTCCAGACTGCTCCTAAGTGCTGAGGGAGCACTGACAATTCCTTCTGTTAAATTAGCACTCCCATGACTAAGTGCTTCTCCAGGGGAGCAGTGAGACCAAGCAAGAGAGAAGAGGGTGGAGCTCTGACCGAGCCCAGCAGTCAGAGCCTCTCCTCGGCTGCAGCTCCACAGCAAGGAAGAGCCATGCACCCTACAGTCAAACTCCACCACGGCAAACACACAGTGGTTACAACTGAGACTGGAACAGAGCATTTTCCACCAAAATGAACTGACCAAATCACATTACAGAGCCATGAGCACTCCTTCCTTCTGGCCATAAACTCGGTTATAAACCACATACAATCAAACAGCTTCTCAAGGCAAACATCCCAAGCCTTCCTCATCACAGAACATTAGTCAAGATTGCAGGATGTGTGGATATTTGCAGAATTCACACTGGCATTAAAAAAACACTTTATTGCCAGAATCAAAGAAGCCTTAAAGAATACAGATGTCCTCCAAGGTACATCAGTACATTTACAAGCAGCATGTAAAAATCCATAACAGGCAATATAAGTTACTCAGTACTAAGCACATATTTATTAATACAATGGATCACGTTCCCAGTTTTTGACTTCACATTCGTGTATTTAAAAAGGCAGTCCCTACAAGTATACACACCAGCTGTATTATTATCTGAGCCTGTTGTATGTTTACATTCTGGAGGAATCCAAAAAAATGAAATGAGGTCTCAACTAAACATGATGGTAAAATCATAAGACAGGGCAGGCCTTTTAACACACACACAAGTGCAGTAAGAATGCCAACACTGGTTCATAATCTAGGAGTAGATTCTTAGATTTTAAACACAGGGTTAAATGTCTGTGGTTGTTGACTGGGGCTTTTTGTTTGGGTTTTAGGGGGGGAAGAGGAGGGCAGTGTTTAAAGTGTACGTGCATCTGGGAAAAGTATCTGCTCTACATTTTAAGAAGGCCCGTGAATTCCAGCTGAGTAACTGTAATGAAAGTCAGGTGACTGGAAAAGGAAGTAAAGTGTACAAGAGGATTTTTTTAACCTTAATCTTGAGTAGCTAAAGCCCCATTCCAGACAGAGAATGTAGGAAAAAGGATTTGGAAACTAGAGACGTGTTCTACACTTACAAGCCCCCTGGTTTTACTGCCTAGTTTTAAAGAGTACTCCCATTTGTTTCCAAACTTCATTTCACATAAAGTTGTTCTTTCTATCCTACCCTCAGCCCCATTGCAAAGGGTTCAGTGCACTAAATTTGTTCTAAACTCTTTGACATGATGAAAAAAATACTCTATTTAAGAATATTTTACATAAGTTTCATTTGTTAGACATCTTTGTTGCCTATTTTAGAAAAACAGCATTCTAGTCAAAATGAAACCAGACAGAACGGAAAAGGTTTTTAATTACACTACTTAAAATCTTTTGCTTCAAAATCAGCAAACACACACATAACTAAAGAAAAAGTAAGAAAATATGAAATTTAAATTACATTTAAATCAAAGCATGGGAATTTATAAGGAAGCAAGTTTCCTGGTAAGCACTGCTAAACATACAAAAATGTTAAACCCTTCTTTCACAGTGAATAAAAGTCTCTACAGTATCAAGTGTTAACCTGACTCAAATCACATTCAAATGTAAAAGAATTTAATTAAGACTCCAAAGAACATTTAAAGAAATAAACAAACAACCCTCACAGCTAAAAACACCCAAGTTATTTCTCCTGTTACCTTTCAGCCAAAACCAGAAAGATTAAGTTTTTAGTGAGAAAACAAGTCATTTAGTGACAGTGTGTGAACTTACGAATAGCAGCTACTATTTGTGCTCGTTTGCACCTGTACAGCTGGTTTCCTCCTACTAAATAAAAGCACTGCTCAGTCTCATGTAAGAAATGTCACAGATGGTTGCAGTGAACCATCTCCATTTCCAGTGGAAAACCGGATATAATTCAGTCATACTAAGCAACAACTGAGCGAGAATATAAATCACGGGTATGGGAACAACTTTTCATAGAATAAGTAGGTCACTGAAGTGCCCGACACATTCCTAAGGCTGAGGAAGGTCTGTCAGAGAACAACGTGAGCAGCTCCATCTGCATGGAACTCCCCTCCCTCGCCGGCTCCAGCTCGGTATTTGGATTATGCAATCAGAATTCCACACTGGAAAACGCGGACGCTGAAAAACGCACGGCTTTTATTTGCCCGTACTCTGAAAGCAGCAGTGGGAAAGAGGGCAGGGAGGGGAGGAGAAGTTTTCAAGCAGGGAAGTGGTGAACAAACGGCGGAGGAGGTGCCAAAGCCAAGGCAGGGCCCTCCCGCAGCAGCAGAGCCAGCGGCTGTGCTGGGGAGAGCAGAGACAGCACAGCCACCGCCGAGCGCACACGGACTGAGCTCGCCAGCTACTGCACGGCCTTTTTGGTTTTCTTTTTGGTAATTTAGTCTTTCTACATGTCAAGTCAAATTTTAGGACACGTAGACGTGTCAGCAATTGATCTCCCTGCATGTACCGCATAAATCACATCCCGCCTGAAAGCAGCAGTGAAAAATATAATTAAAAAGAAAAAAGGAAAAAAAAAAAAAAGAAGTCAAACATCAGAGACAGGCTTATTTTAATGAACAAATGTGCCCAAAAGCATTTTTTAAAGAATCGTTGCCTCTATTTCTCCTTTACATTCTAAAACCAATTTTTAGTTGTTTGGCTACTTTGATAACTAATTAGCATCCAAAATTAAATGCATACATGCACATATTTACATACACATTTTAAAACTGAATGCTTTTAGCTCTCACAAAAAACAGATACTGTTCCTCACTGCAATAGCAGCATGGGACAAAAAAAAAGTTATTCAATCATTATGTTAGAGTGAGACACACAAATACCCATTTTCAGACGGCAGCCAGAAAAAAACCAGCAAAGCCAACAGTGGAATGTCATTTTTAAACCCTTCAGGAAAGGAACCTTCATGGGTCACTTAGCAATCAATAGCAGGTCAAAACATTCAGGCTGGAAATAGGAGGGAAAAGACAGCAAGAAGTCTTGCTTTCTTTATGTAACCTAGTACTGAATCTGTTTGTAGTCTCCACTGTTGCATTCCTACTTCCCCAATACCAGCTACATGAACTTTTGTAGTATTAGTAATACAACTGCTAACTATCCCTGTGAACAAAACACGAGAGAAATCGAATGCTCAGCGGACAAAAACATTACCAAACTAAAAACATGAACCAAAGAGTAAAACAAATAAATAAAATTTTAAAGGGTCACGGCTATTTTGAGAAAATGCACTTATCCTGACGCAGAGAAGCAGATGCTCATATTCACACCTATGAATTACCTTGAAAAAAATCAGTGTTTCCCTGTTTGCAATTGATAAGGACCTTCAACCCCCCCCCAGACCCGAGAGCACCATCCTGCTTCCCAGTGTAATGCTGTGTGCTCGCTCTGCTGGGGGCCGGCCAGCTGCCAGAGCCAGCCCCTTGTCCCGCCAGGCTGCCTGTGGCCGCTGGAGCACATTCCAACGGGCAAGAAAATCTGCCACAGACATTTCCGAACGACGTCTGCAAGATCCAAAATTACGCAAGATGCTCCCGGGGGGTAAAACAACCCCGAGCACCGGAGGATTGTTTTGACACCCCAGATGAGATTGCTAAATGGTAAGTGTACTCAGCAGGCAGTTTAACACCCCTCTTATGATCAGGGAGAAGAACTGTTAAGGACACAAAATCTTACACTACTGCCATACCAAGGGCACCATAAAGCAATGAAAACAACTCTAATTCACTCTACGATAAAAACTGTTTCCTCCAACAATATCAAAATATAAATTGGAACAGCCTTAACTAGCTTTCAGATCTAAATTTCTGATTAAGTTGCACTTTCTAGCCTCCATGGATTATTTTAATTCACGGCCTTTAACCATTTCTTACCCGGGTAATGGATGTTTGTTAGGCCAGAAAGCAAAGCATGAACGGGTTTCCCAATGAAGGGAGTGGGAAAAGGCTCAAAGCCCAGTTTCACTTCAAACACTGGGTCTGAAACCTTCACTCCGTCAACCTCAGACACAGATGTGACCAAAAAAATATTAATTACTAGTCTGACTCTGTCAGCCTCAGCACCTCAGAGCACTCAGAGAAACAAAGAATAATGCACTGATATTGTTTAACACCTGCATACCTTGAAGGGCTTGGGAAAGGCAGGTGAAAACTATCCTGCTTAAATTTAAACCGAGGGTAATGAGATTTGCTCTAATCCGTGGGTAATTCCAGAGCCTGCCGTGCACACAAGGGTCTCATCCCGCTCCCACAGTGCCTCAGACCTCACGGGAAGGAGTCACTTCAAATCACTGGACACTTTGAAACAGCAGAACAATTCCCCCTTCGATGTTTATCTTCAAAATCATCACGAAGATCAGACCCAGTTTCTCAACAAATGCCAATGTATTAAATGTCTACTTCTTTCCTCTGAAGCATCTCTTCCCCAGGCTAATGTCCAAGTTTTGTGATGGACTGTGGTTTTGTTGAGAGTATAAATGAATTTTTGAAAAGAAAATGGATAAAATATTAATCACCATCGATTTAAGTTTACTGCTTTTTTTTTTTTTTGTAATTAAAAGGAAATTTAAGTCTATCTTATGAGACTGAAATTAAGACTTTTACCCCATCTTCTAACAGAATCAGTTCCAAAGCACTTACAGGCCAAAGTAACTACTGACCCTGTGGTTTGCTCACACATCAGTGACTGATTCAAATGGAAAAAAAAATAAAATTACAATTTTAAGAAAAACAAGACTGAGTCTAAAAAAAAAACAAGTCTAACAAGTTTTACTTAAAACAACATCAGGGAACGAATCTAAGGACACATAACAACCTGCACAGGAGAGTTACTAACAAGCATTCCTGCACTGCAGTGACCCAGAGAAAAAGATGAAAGGCCACCCAACTTTGAAATTAAATTTAAGTGACTGAATAAAAAGGGATAATTTTTTTTTACATACTTGTTTTGACATTTAAATTTTGGGATAAATCTGGCAGTTTCCAGCTGTAGGGTGATAAATAATCCTCACACATACATTAGGCCCACACACTGCCCCTGAGCTTACCCTGAATTTTCCTTAGGAAGAAGGTCCTACCTACCATTCTCCAGTTCCAGCAAGTTCTCCCTCCTCCTGTATTCTAGTAATCATGGAAAATCATGGAAAGAAAGAATAAATGAGGACCTCTGGTAACAAAATAGAAAAGCAAACAGACACAAACACTCGTGGAGATGAATTAACGTTAAAAGGCAGCTGGGATGGGAAGGGAAGCCAAGAGGGTTAAAAGTCTGTGTACCTGAGCTTTTACACTGTACTTGTTTTGGCAGTGCCTGCAGAAGTGCAGTGCCAAAAATCACAGTGTGGCAGAATGTGTTACCTACCCCAGTGAAAGGAGAACAGTGTGACTGAGCTGAGAAAACAAAACCTCATGGGGGGCGGGCAGGGGGGGAAGCAGCAAACAAAAAACCATCGAAAGCAGCCTGGCCCAGGGCAGTCATGTGCTTCACAGTTCCCCTGCTCAGCCCAAAACACTGGCTCTCACATACAAAAGTAAAATATAAATATATAATAAAGGTAATATATAAATAAAGCATTAGGGGATAACTGGGGTTATTCTGAACTGAATTTATTAAATATTTTGGTACCTTACTTTAGACACACACAAAACAGTCATTAACTCAGCATATGGATTTCCACCATAATCATTGTTCACCAGGCCTCAAACAGCTTCCTGGTGCTGGCTCCCCTCTTTTGTGGTCCCAGCCTCACCTCCAAATGCCAATAACTATGTAACTTAACACAAGTCAGAATGCAAGAAACAGATGCCAGGCAAATATATTTCCTTTTGCAGGAAATACCAGCCTGTGGCCAGAACTGCTCTTCAATACCTAACAAAATGGTGCTATTTAAGGAAAAAAAAAAGTATTAATTTGATAGTGATCTGAAAAGTAATAAGTTTTAAGGATTTCAGAAGTGCAATTCCCCTTTAAAAGAAAGAAAAAAAAAATCACAGAATCTCTATTTCAGCAGACACAATCCCATGTCTGCAGTTGTCCTAAAAACACAACTTCAAATTCTACATTGAACAACCAGTGAGTCCAGTGAGAACACTTAATGGTGGAAAACCTCCTCGGATTTCCACAGGTGTGCTCAGAAGATTGTAATCTCGCTTAGGTGAGACACAGCTCCCTGTGGTTTGATGAGTCTGTGAAAAGTTGTTGAGCAATACCACATCTGAGCAGTTCCAGACTGCTTTCCATAATTACACGATTTGCACAACAGTGCTGAAGGTGTGGCCCATCTTACAAATTCAACAGATTCAGTCTGTGACACTTTGCAGTCCTGCCAATGCCTCCAGCTACTCTGCTTCCAACTTGAGCAGAAGTTTCAGAAATTAAAGTGCTTGGAAAGACTGCACTCTAATTGGAATTAGCAGACATCTGCATGCAGCATTTCATGTGACAGCACTGATTAAAAGCCGTTTTCAGTTTCTGTACTATTTCTACTTTATATATTCATCTCCTCCGAAATGCCCAATTACCAAAACAACACACTGTCTCTGGATCTGCAGAAAAATCATTCTGTGCTCTCCTTTGATAGTCCTGAAGCTCCTCAAAGCAAAGCTGCTCTCTGCACTGCTCACTGCACAGGGCATGCCTGACTGCATTAAATACTCGGGGGAAAGCAAAACCATTCTCTAAACACGAGTGGCTTAAACTCTCAGACCTCCAACCTATGTGACAGTAACAGAAGTTCTGGAGACACTCAACAATGAACATACGGTATTACTTACTCATTTAGAGCAAAAACTTTCTCACTTGGATCAACACCCCTGTTGCCAATGCTTCCTCTTAGTGCTTTTTAGTGTGTCCCTTCTCCACAAGGCCTCCAAAACCAACTCTGGCAGGCAGCTTTCAAGGGGAACTGATTAAGGCCAAAAGAGCAATTCAGGCTGATGCACATGCTCGGTAACTTGAGTAAAGCTGGCTCCAAATACCAGCACCAAATGCAACACTCCTACATTGCACAACGACACAGCATTCAATGCTGTGAATCAAATAACAATATTCCAAAGTGCCTCCAGATTGTGAAATTATTGCTGCAATCAAGAGGTTTTGCAGAGAGACAAGGAAAAGGTACTTAACCAATGTGCACCGTTCAGCACGGCAACTCCAGCTCCCCAAATCTCAGAAACACCAGATAATGATAAAAATAGCCACGGGCACTCTGAGCTAAGAACTCGCTCTCCAACCTACTCTGCAATGTTTTGCTATCGCTGGCACGGCAGGTGGCTGCCAGAAAGCTTCCTGGAGCACCCTCCTTTTCTGGAAAGGTCAGCAGCAACCAGCAACAGGACTGACAACGAGCTCTGAGTTAAAGCCAACGTACGTGACGAGAGATGCCTTGTAATTACAGAATGCAGAAAATTACCTCCCCAATACTTTTCTCCAACTGACAGGCCGCTGAGAACAAAAAGAACTAAACCCACAGAACTTTAGAAATGGTATCAAAAGTAATAGGAAATGCATTAAATTTCGACAAGATATTAATTTTCACACGGTGTTTTCTCTGTTTAATTTTATATTACCAGAAAAACTAGCAAATAATACATGGCATTTACAGTGACTTGACACAAACCAGTATTACATATCTTTTAAAAAAATTAAGGTCCTTGAAATGAATACAAATAAGAAAAACACAATACTCTACATACCAATAGGGAGTTAATGCAACAATAATCACGTTACTAGCTGAAAGTGAGAAGCGAGGCACTGCATTTTACTACACCAGCAGAAATGCAACATTTATTTTGAAAAAGAACGATTTTCATTTACTTTAAATTAAAAAGAGCTTGCTGTTTGTTCACTGGAATGTTTTAAGTTCAGTGTACTTCTTCTCTAGCCACTTGTTAAGATTTCCACAGTTATCTGTGTGAGTACTGTGTGACTTATCTTAATTTTCTTTAAAAGCATTACAAACAAGAAACTCCCCCAGATATGGCAGCGAGTTCCCTTCTTCCTGCCTCAGAGCTGTAAAATAAATCAGTTGATTGCCCAGCACCTGGCTCTCCCTGTAAGTGCTGCTTTGGGAGAAATACCTCTGAACAACAAAGAAAAACTTGTTCTAACTGCTGAACTTCTTTGTTGAGAAGCAGAAGCAGCATGAAAAACAGAGACCTGCAGCTGTAAACTGGCTTTTTTTCTTTTTTTAAGCTGGGAAGTTATATTAATACCTCATTATATATTTTTAGTTTTGGCACTTTTATCTTTCTTAAGTTCCCTGAAGGGTGGTTCCTACCGCCATATGCTTCTGGTTGACAACTTTGCTCACCCTTGATATTCCGAAGATAACAGATGGACCCAGAGACTTAAACTTCTTGTAAATAATTTTTTTTCCTCAGTAAAGAAACATCAGGGACAACGAGTTTCCCCGTGCTTCTCCCACTCTTTCTAATCATTTCTCCGCATGGCTGCGCTGCGAAGTGAACACCCTCCGAACCAAAAAGCATTTCAGAGAAAAGTAACTGGTTTGGCCAAAGGAAGCAGCGACGCTACCACACCTTGGCTCCCGGAAACTGCAATCAGGGAACAAGTTAAGCAGGCACAGCCTTCCCACACGGAGGCACCGACGCTGCCAGACAAAGGACAATCGTCTTTCCTTTAAAAACAAGGGACACCTCAAATTACCCAGCCGTCCAGGGCTCCCCGATCGGTCATTCCCAAGGGAGGCTTTCCCTCCAGCGCCCACCGGCTGCCCCTCTAAGCGGGGCCTACTTCCCACCTTAAACCGGGCTGCCCTCTGCTTTCATACCCAGCCTGACTAAAACTCCAGCAAACAAAAACACGTACCAAAATCCACGGCAAACCTCGGGGGTTACCTGTGTGGAAGTGTGCGGTGACCCATGAGAAAGCTAAATCTGAAGCACCTCGAGCACGGCACCTTTAAAGGGAAAGCCCCTGAACAAACAAGATCGTGCGAGGGACAGAACCGAAGGCAGGGTATATTGCACAGGCGGTAATTTGCATTATTAAATCGAAGAGCAAAGTACTAAAAACAGACGGCGACTACACCCGCACCGACCCACGGACAGAGCGGGTGAGCCCCGAGCGCCCTCACCGCGGACCGAAGGGGGGTCCCGAGCGACGCCTCCAGCCGCAGCACTCCAATAAACTACACTCTGCAAAGTCCTCGCACAGATGTATGTTCCAAAAAAACCACAAACCAAAAGGAGAGTAATCTCGGTCGGATTTCCAGCACCCCCCGACCCCACAGCCGCCCCCGGTCCCTCAGCGCCGGTCCGGGCAGAGCCCGCCCGCGGCCCCTCCGCGGACAAAAGGAGAGCGGAGCGGCCCCGGGCCGGGGGGCACCGGCCCCGGGACAAAGTCCGGGTCCGCCCCGGCCGGCCGGGGCTGCGGGGGCAGCAGCGGGGCAGCAGCGGGCTGTGAGGCAGCCCCCGCCCCGCACACCCCGCACACCCCGCGGGCGGCGGGACGCGCAGCCCCCCCCGGGAGGGTCCCGCGGGGCGGCCCCGCCGGAGCGGGCCGGGGCTGCCGCCCTGCCCCGCGCCCCCGGGCCCTCCCCCGGCCGCGGGGGCCCTCCCGCCGCCGGGCACCGAGGACAAAGGAGCGGCCGGGCCACCGCGGGCCGGGCGGGCCGCGCAGCGCAGGCCGCACTCACCGCTGCAGCACCAGGAGGAGGGCGAGCCCTGCGGGAACTTGGCCGAGTCGGGCGCGATGCAGACGCTGGAGCCGAGGTGCGGGCACTCCATGGCGGGGTGCGGGGCGCGGAGCGGGGCGGGCGGGCGGCTCCTCGCGGCGCTACAGCGGCGGCGCCCCGCGCACAACAGCCATCTTAGGGCCGCCTCCCGCTCCGCTCCGCGCCGCCCGCGCCGGGCTTTGGGGGCGCCCGTCAGCCCGCTCCGCGCTCCGCCCGCCGCGCTTTGCCGGCAGCCGTGACGGGAGCGCTCGTGCTCGGGAGCGACCTGAGGGAGGCAGGGAAGGGTTTGGGTGGGGAGGGACCGCGGAGACACCCCCTCCCACCCCTGCCGTGGGCAGGGACGCCTCCCGCTAGCCCGGGTTGCTCCAAGCCCCGTCCAACCTGGCCTTGGACACTTCCAGGGACGGGGCAGCCACAGCTTCTCTGGGCAACCTGCGACAGGACCTCCCCACCCTCACAGGGAGCAATTTTTTCCTAATATCTAATCTAAAGCTACTCTCTGTCAGTTTGAAGCCATTCCCCCTTGTCCTGTTACTGCGTGCTTTGCTAAATTGTCTCTCTCCATCTTTCCTGTAAGTTCCCCTCGGGTCCTGGAAGGCCACAGCCAGGTCACCCCAGACCTTCTCCTCTCCAGGCTGAACAATCCCAGCTCTCCCAGCCTTTCCTCCCAGCAGAGCTGCTCCAGCCCTTTAATCCTCTTGGTGCCTCCTCTGGGCTCTCTCCATCAGCTCCGTGTCCTTGCTGTGCTGTTCCCCAGGGCTGGAGCAGCTCTTGCAGGGGGGTCTCCCCTGAGGGGCAGAGGGGCAGAATCCCCCTGTCCTGCTGCCCTCGCTGCTTTGGAAGAGCCCAGGATGTGCCCGTGACCGGCTCCTGTCCAGCCTCTCACCCCCTGTGTTCTGTCCCGCAGGATGCACAGCCTGGAACGTGTCCCAGCTCTGGGCTCTGCCTTCAGGAGCCCTGTGCTTCGAGGTTGTCTTGTGTCTCTGATGATTATTTCCAAATATCGTCACCTCACACTTGGGGTGGTTTTTTTTAAATAGTTACATGGCCTCAAATTTGGCTTGTTGCTGAATTTCCCACTCTATGACTGTAACCTGTAAGGGGTAGTAAAAGCACAGCAATTGGCTCAGCAATTTGCCTGTGCCAAGATCATACCAATATGCTCTTTTCACATAGAGCAAAAAAAGTCCACCAGCATAATACCTGTAAAAGTGGGGATTTTTTTAATCTAAGGAACTGTGACTCCTCCTGCATATTAGGAGTTTTAGACCTTTTCTCTTACTGTAACTAATGTGAGAAATATAATTTTGCCACTGGTTTTGCCTGTTGTGTGACCTTTGCGTAGACACGGAAAGCATCTGTCTCAATGTGTTTTACACAGCACTGCACTATTTCACAGGAGAATATTTTAGAAACTGACAGTTCTGTATGGATTTTTGGATGAGATACTTTAAATATTCATATCAAAGATGTCTTGGTGGTCACAAATCTCCTTGGTAAAACACTGTTCCTTACTCCCTTTGTTCTTTTTCGCTGTGTTTACACAAGGGAGAAGAATTCAAAGCGTGAAAGATCCAATTCTCCACAGCATCAGAAACTACTTTGACTACACTCCATGGAGATAGTTTGTATTTCTAGCTGTGCACTTAAAAGCAGAATTAGGTAAAAAATACCAAACTGTGAATATAATGGCTGTAAATGTTATCTTGACACAAAACCATGGAGCTTCCTCACATATCCCCCATCCTTCAAAGTTGTCATACTTGGTCAGTCAGGTAAGTAACATTCCCAACATACATTTTACAGGTTGTACAGAAAGCAAGTAATTATACAGTTTTCTAACAAGAGCAAAAATTAACAGGGAAGACCACGTTTAAATTCGTTTCATACAACACAACTGATACACATCTAAAAATTACTTTTACAAATTTAAGGAGCAAAAAGATGGTCATGTTTTACATTAGCCAAGGGGTCCTTTTGCTTACTCTCCATCCTCTGCCACAATGTATAATGAAGACATACATTAAATTAAAGCAGCAGTTTCACTGCAGTTGCTTTCTGTCTTTTCTAACCAATGCATATATTTAGTGCTCTTGTTGTGCCCCACCCATCCTTACACACAGACAATGAGTAAGAAACCTTGATTAGATCTGTTCTGCTTGTTTTCCCCTTGTACCCGTGTCACTTGGCCTTCTCTGACCAGTATTCTGCAATCAGATTTTAACCAGAACAGTCAGCTCTCACCTCTGTGTGGATTATGTTGGCAATGTATTTAGTCTTTCAGAAGTAAGGAAACTGGTTAACAGGGATTGAATATGGTAAAATCAACACGTTTGTGTACTTTTGGCTCTCTAGTTTCCTTTTAGCACTGCCATTCTCGACTTTACAGTTGATACAATATATCTGGAGAGGAGAACCAACTTCCTTCTTGAGCAAACAGGCTGGCTCAGAAAAACAGTATGGCCTTGCACAGTCACAGTGGGACTATGAAGAAAGACATGCTCAAAAATGACTAGAAATATAAGGCCTATGTCCTGCTTTCTCTTAAGAGTTCCTCTTTTTAGTCCAGAAGGCTGCAAACTTGCAAACCTCTCAAAGAAAAATAATGCATGACTTGGGTTTAATTTAAGAAGCCTTTGACCGTGGCCTAGTACCTTTATTTTAAGATGCAACTTTAACTTGCAATATTAGGCACAAAAAAAAAAAAAAGTCTCTTCTCCCCTCCTGTGGAGTTATTAAAATCCCCATGACAAAAGAACAGAAAGTGCTTGGAATTACGAGGAGGTTGGGAGGGACTGCATAACTCTGCTCAGCACAGCATTTCCTGGCATGGCAGACACCAGATATGACTTCTCTAGGCAGCATTTAGCTGTGAAAAACTGCTAAATAAAAAGGTGTCAGCTTACCAAGACAGGCCCTTCATCCTCCATCCCTGATGTTTCATGTTCAGGAACCAAAATCATCCACACTGTTCCACCTCGTTCCTTTGCGAGATAATAATGGAGTTTTCTGCCTTCTTCCGTTTGTGGCTTGACAGCCATTCAGTGAAACTCTTTGAAAAGTATAATTTTGCACAAAGATTTGCATATTTCTTTGTTTCAGTTGCCATGCCCACAGCAAATGTGGTAGCCTTTAAATGTTTTTTATCTCTGCTTGCCAAGATAAATACTTTAATAAGGATGATTTGATCTATTGGGAAGTCACAATGCACAGAAGTTATCACATATGTCAGGATGCATAAAGACAAGTATATTTGTAATGCAACCTCTTTGCCTACTGAAAAATAATTGGTGACTGGTGCAACTCTGAGCACTCAGATCTCAAAAGCTTTACTTACAGCAAGGGTAGTTTCAAGTGCCTTGCAGTGAGACATCCATGTTGAATGCAGAGGAAAACTGGAGTAGAAGCTCTGGGAACAATTTTCCTTTTTAGTTTGCTCTTTCAGTGAGATTTCTTCAGGACAAATCACTTGATTTTGCACTGGAGTCTCATCTCTTGCTCCCATCCTTCTTCAGATCAGAGTAATTTAGATGGTAGCCAAGATAAATCCTGCAAGCATGCTCATAATGGGTGCAATCAGTGCAGAACAGGAGTTTGTGATTTAGGATTATTAATTAGAAATTTCTATTTAATATAGCACATCATCTCTACTACAACAGAGATATTCCACACAGCATCTTCATTTGGGATATATGTAGCCATCCATCTATGCTACAGGCTCCATCTGAGAGCATCTGAGCTTAGAATTTGGTCCTGAATTGGTATCTTGCATATATTCTAAGAATTTACAGTGGGGAAGTTTGCCTGGAGAGTTATTCTATTCTGCTGTATTCCTCAGACATCTATGGTCTTAAATATTTGAAAATATTAATTTACCTCCCGTGTGTATGAATTATGATATGGTCTAATGATGCACATTTTCCCCGTGATCCTGGCTTCCTTCATAATCACTAGATGAACATCACTCATGGATCAAGTGAAGCAGATTGTTGCCTTGGGTGACTTCTGCATTTGCTGTAGACACTGGAGAGCGTGGAATGAAGGAGGGCTGGTCCTGGAGAAGTGGAATGAATGCTAACCTGAAGAACTAGGATCTAATTCAGTCTTTGCCAGACAATCCTTGCATGCCACCTGCAAAGTTATTTAAACCCCTTTCTTTACAAAGTAGACCTGTTTGCTTTTGTCAGAGGACTAAGGTCCTTCTCAAGCACAGCTCAGAAAAGAGAGAGGCCAGCTCTGTGCAGAGCACACACACTGGGACTTCCTATGGCTAAACATCCATCCTCCATTTCTAGATTAAGTGCATAAAGATAGAAGGAACATCATCTCCCATGGCTTGCTTCTTCTTTTCTAGGTGGCAAGCTCAGAATGTGTGAAATGAGGTTGGCAGATGCCCTGAACACTCATCTGAAAAGGGTATCAACAAGCCTTTTGCCCTGAGCACTGTCGTGGTTTAACCCCAACTGGCAACTAAGTACCAGGCAGCCTCTCACAGCAAACACTGTGAACACACTCCATGCCAGTCCAGACCTTGTAGTAGATTTGATAGATTGGGCTTTCACCTCTAATTTCCCAAAGGTGTAGAAGTGAAACATTCAGATATGAGGGCGACAGCAATGGAGGCCACAGAAACCCACCACAGAGAAGTGAGTCCTTTGCTCGGTGCAGATGCTGGCATGGAAAATACCAACAGAAAGCAGCAGAATGGAGGTAAATTCTAATGCAGGGTCTCAGCTTAATAAAAGCTTTCCTGGAGGTTGGTGAAGCAGCTCTGTGAGTTCTGTGCCATGTGCAGTGGACAGAAGCTTAGCTGCAGGCAGCTGTGTGTGGAGCTCCACTGCAGCACATCAAACAGCGCGAGCACATTTCCGCTGGTGCGGTGTCTCATTAGCAAATCTATTTCCATTTCCTGTGTCTGGCCTCTGAAAATAAAGGTCACGCACATTTTCAGTGTTCGGTCAGAACACAAGCAGCTCCCGTTACGAGGTTCAAGAGGCTTCTCTAAAGGACAAGATGCCCCAGACGAAGGACAAAAATTAAAAACGAGGCAAAAGCCCAGAGCAAGCACCTGTGCCGGCCCTTGGCACGCGGGATTAAAGCGCGTGGACAGGCAGGACTCCCTTCCCAGCAGTGCCACGCTGGGACACGGCCCTGGGGGGGCGGTGTGACACAAGGCATCGAGCGGAGCTTCCAGGGGTGCCGAGGGACGGGAGCTGCCGCTGCTCCCCCTGTGCCGGCACCGGGAGAAAGGGCCTGGACATTTCTGCCACAGCGTTAACGCTTCTCTCCGGTGACAGGGAGGGATCCCTCGTTCCCTCGTGAGTCACTCGTTGTGGGAAATAACGTTGACCATAGCAGTACGATGGTATGGGGCTGATACAGCCTCCATCAGAACAGAAGGTTGTTTATTTTCTAAAGTATAATTCAAATACATGTCTGAGATCAACAGAGCAGCTGTTCCCTAAGACACTGTATGAACACACACACACACACACACACATAGATTTGGTTTCCCCTCTGGGTGTGTGTATATGTATGTTTCTCTAGAAGGGTATTCCCTCACAAAGTCAGAACTATGGCTCAGAGTCCCCAGGTGATGCACTCTGGAGAAGTTCTATTAACTGGAGCTCTCAGTGGCTGAGAAGCTGCCTCTGTGTTTGTGCTTCAAATGAAAACTAACAGGTTGTTTCACTCTCCTTTAGGCCCAGGAGTCAGAGAGGGCCAAAAGCACAGTTATTACTGTGCCACTGCCAGAAAAGAACATGTCCTTTCCCACAGTTTTGCCCAAATAGATCAAGCATTTTCTGGGTCTTGATAACCATTTGGTATTCCATGAAGTCTGTTGTAAGAGATTTGATTTTTCCCGTTGCTGAGCATGCCTGCAAAATCCAGTTCTTAGAGTGGACATTTTGGGAAGGGTACTTGAGGTGATGCAGTCCTCTGGACACTCCTCTGCAGGAACCAAACAGTACCTTAGGATTGAAAGCTCTCCAAAATAATCTTGCCATGTGCAACAGTGTTAAGAATGCTAAGTAGGAGTGCAAGAAGTGGGAAATCTGCTGCAGCCTGATATCCCAGATAAGTGGGTTGAAATCCTGAGAACATGGCTCTAGTTCATGGTATTCTGAGAGCTGTAGCTGGGGAAGGAGAGCAAGAGGAGCAGGAAGAGAGTAGAGCAACAGACAAGCAAAGAGCAGGAGTCTTTTTACCAGAATTCCCATTCTCAACAAAAACAACAAATATTCATATGACTTCCAATGCTTTGATTTCTAAGAGCCTATACTAATTTTACATCACTTTTCCAAGGCTTCCAGAAGCATTTCATTGAACAAAGGCAATGCTTTAACTCTGCCCCAAACTTTGCCTTTTCTGCACTGTCCCAGCTTGGACACAATGTAAAGTATAAATGAAGGTGAGTGTGACTAATCTGGGTGATGAGGTTTTTTGAACAAACCAATGGAGATGTGAAAAATAAATGGTACAAATAAACTGAACAGTTTTTAAATTCTCCCCATTGTTTTCATAAGGTATTATTTGTACAGATAAAGGGTTATTTTTAATTCATGCTTTAAACAAATGCCTGAAAGTTCTCATATGTCTGGCAGCTTTCAACACCAGCTTCATCAATTGTTAACTGTCCTCCAGAGTCTGTTCAATAATGCAAGTGCATCAGGGTGACATCCAGCAGTACTAATTCATGCCACTGGCAGTAAGCTTTTACTGGATTTGCTTTGTAAGCTTTATATTATGTTATTTCCAAATGCACTCTTGAACATACTGATTCTGTGCTTGTGCTTAAAGCTACTTTTACTATCGGCAGACTTTATTTCATCCCATCTGAATCAGAATAGAACCTTTTATAACCAACAACACTAATTTCTCTTCATCACAACGGAACAAGGCTTCTTACCAATTTTTGGCAAACAAGGGAGCTACAGGCATATTTAAAAAAATAATAATACTATGTCAGAGCACAGAAAAGATCTTCCAAGCATCCTGTTGAAAGAAAACCTAGTAGTACCTATTTGCCTGGAAAATGTGATAGTTGGGAGCAGCCTATCCACCCATCCATTTGATCTAGGAGGGGAAAACTATTCAAAAGCACCTGAGTAACTCCAGAACATAAAACTCACTAATACTACTTCTTGTGTCCCAGGGGCCAAACCACAGCTGTTTGTGGGCTGCCAACACTGCATGTTTAAATGATAGCTGGGGTTTCAATTTTACCACTAGGATTAACTTGTTAACAAATCTAAGGACAACAGTCACGCAAATTATAAGTATTACTCTGATGATAATCTAGGAGGATTGGGAAGATAATGAGGTGGTACAGAATTATACTATTTCAGACAAAATTCAGGAATCAGAATGTGGAATCTATTTGCCAGGGAAAAGAATGTGTAAAGACACTGTTGTAAAATAAATATATCAATTTTCAAAGTCTATTCCAAATGCTTAAAAATGGTATGATGGGAATGTTCCAGAGTGAACTAGTATGACTTTTTTCACCTCTGTTAGTATATCTATATTTATATTATATGTATGTGTCTATATATATATCTACTATATCTGTAGAATATTACTACAGTAAAAGTATCATATGTGTCTGTGAACTGTGCCTGTACACAAATAATGTCACTTTTCCCACTGCCTTAAACAAGACTGTTGGTAGCCAAAACACTGTACACAAAGCTATTTTTGCTTCTGTTTGCTGTAAGCTACAAAGGCATCCCCCCTGTCTCTGCTGCTTCTGGGTTTGCAGCAGGAATTTTGTACTGTACTGCACATATATCAGATCTTGGTTCTACTTTACTGGCACAGAGAACTGTGAATACTAGCACAAAAGGTGCCAATGTCTCAGAGCATTTTGGTTCTGGAATGTTCTGGTTCCAAAGCAAAGTATCCCTGGGAAAACTTGCCATTGTACACAAGGGTAGTATATACCTTTCACTGAGAAGTAAGTTGAATGAGACTTGTGTTAGCTCACAAATGGCAGCACTGCATCCTGTTTGGAGACCAGCTCGTTCCCAGGGAAATGGGAATTTTCTTGCCATGTCACTAGGATTAGATTATTTGTTATTATGTTCTTCAGGCCCAGTGCTGAGTAGCAATCTGAGCTGGGAAATAGGAGACCATTGGTTCAGATTTCCTTTCCTCCTCCCTTCACTGAACATCTGGGAATTCAAGGACTGAACAAGGCCCTCCCAAATTTTTTTGCTCTGGCTAGAACTTGAAACTTGAGATGGCAAAACACAGTGAGAGGGAGATATTCAGCTTGTTCTGAAATAAGAAGCTGCCAGGACACCATGTGAGCAGAACTAAACCTTTCAAAACTGTCTTGTCAAGCACCAAACACCAAATGATTTAGTCATTATGGCAAAAGGGGAATGTGCCAGTAGCTACTCAGTGCTGTAATTAAAGAGCTTCTATGAACTGCTGACATAGATTGCCCCGAATTTTGAGGAACGGAGATGTAGCTGAGTTTTCTGGGATTTTGTCTTGCTTCACAGTAAAGATCATCACTCAAATGTCTTTTTAATCATTTAAATACGTGGCATTTTACAGATGGGGAGCATCAGGAAGTTAGTACCCAGGGTGATACAATTCACATTCAGGAAAACTATCTGAAAACCTTTTATAGCATTTAAAATCTGCAATGCCTATTATTTCTTTCCCTCAGAGCCTTGTACAACTAGACTCAATGTAACCAAATTTAAAAATATCTACAGATCTATTTACTACTTGTCTACCTGCTAGTCTAGAATTTACACAGGCTGATTCCTGTAATGCCTGTATGGCCAGGAATTTATGGTGCACCATGGAAAGTAACTTATTGTCACCCCCTCAGGAAGTGCTCAGTAACTCATCCACACTCACATAATGCACCCATCCCCATCTCACTGTGTCAGTGCACCATTTAACAGGCACTGCTGTATGCCCTGAGATTTGTGTGCCTAAAAGAACCTAAGCTGACACACAACTGCAGTAAACCCTTCCATTACTCTGATTCAGGGACCAGCAGGGACCGGAATAGCTGTTCCAGCCAGTAAATGAGTGAGCTTGGTAAGACCTGCTGCATTCTGTGGTCCCTCCTTGCCCCCTCAGATAGTGAAGCAGCAGCTGCATAACTACATTCTGTTACAATCTTCACTGATTCACATATCCCTGTCAACATCATTCCATATTGCATTTGAACCCCTGCCGTGGTTCAAACCCACAAGTAATGTAAAATAGGCTAAAACCTGATGACTAATCACCATCTATCCCTATTGCATGCTAGCACAGTTTTATAAATTAGCAAACATCTGGGAAAATGATGCAGGGATCTCATCACAGTGGTCCTTCCATTAAATTCATGTCTTTCCAGTAGAATATCACTCTGAATGTTCCATCATGCCTTAAAAAGCTCAAGCATTGTGAGATTTCCTTGCTTTTTCATGTCTCTCTCTCTAACCATGGTATATAAAATAGGTAGAGACTGCCAGGCCTTCATTTAGAGCATAATGAGATTTTGCTCTTGTAAACATGACTGAGTACCCAAGACCAAGATATTATTAAACTTGTGAGGTGTGTAGTATAGTTTTAAAAAAGGGCTTTTAATTCAGGACACACAGTTCTCCTTTATCTCATTTAATGCCACTTCACACAAAGCCCAACATCTTTCAGATACATAGGGACCAAAGTTTTGAAGTGCAGGTTAACCAAGACCTGCTTGCCAAACCTAGAATAATGTAACAGCTGTATTGGATCAAAAGGCTGATCTAACTAGCCAGAGCACTGAGGTATTTGTAAGCATGGCATGTGATCAGGAATCTTGCTCACAGGTTCAGCGTGAGCTTTACACCACTGCTGTCAGTATTTCAATATTTAGCATGTAAAACCACAAGGTATTTCTGTACAAGGAATGTAAGACTTGGGACTACCTGCAGGCTTCACTTCTTCCTGCAAGTACGTGCACTGTGTACTTATTGTATCTCTTGTTGGCACATGCTACTTATATTGTTTGCAAACTGTTCTGTTCCCAGAGAGACCTAGAAACATTTCAGGCTTTTAGCAGGTTGGGGTTATATTTACTCAGCTGGCTGCAAATTATCAGGGGTTGTGAAGATGCATCACTAAGGGCTGAAATGAAAAGTGAAATTAAAACCCCATCTGACTGGCCATCATCTGGACAGATGTGTGCAGCTAATGTGGAAAAACGCTTCGTGCATTGCCTGTTGGTGAAGAAGTCATTCCCATTCACCTCTGTAAGCAAAGGGTTTGCTGCAGTTCCCAGTTCTGCAATAAGAGGCTATTCAGGACTGCTCCCAGTCCCCTGTGCTGGGTTATTCTGATCCCCTCTGGCCCTACTTGCTGTGATAACGTGGTTGTCACTATGTGTGAAATACCATATTGCAGCTCTGGGCACAGTAAACAAACTGGTAGGAGAACTCCAACAGCTCCACCTTCCAGGGGCTGCCCGGAAAATCCCCCTGTGGGGAAGTTTCAAAGCAGCAGCTGCAGTGCTGGTACGTTGCCTTCCCAAAGGGACTGTGGGCCAGCACATGTGGACTCCCTGCATTCCTGGATGACAGTTAATATTTTGAAATATTTTGGGGACATATTATTAAAATATAAGCAGAGTGTATTTAATTTAAAACTTTTTCACGCCTTCATGCAAAGAACTGGGCCCTGTTTCCCTCCCTCCCTCACCCCTAACTCCCTGGCTTTTGCAGTCACTACTAAGGGATTCACATTTCTGGAAAACTACAACACTGACTTCTTTCACATTGGCTTTTAAAGCCAACATATTACTGGCAAAGTGTTTTCCAGCCAGACAAACCAAGCAAGCTTTTTATGTCTCCAAAGATAATAAAATAGTGCTTGGAGCACAGCTCCCCTGGAGTTTCTGCACAGAGTCAACATAAGGAGATGGCTATTTTAATCATCCTGGAGTTGCCTAAGCATAGGTTCTCCTGTTGGTTTAGAACAGTCTCAACCCAGAACACTAAGCCAGAAATACATTTGGAGCTGAGGCTGAAGCAGAGTTAATATTCATCTCTCTGGTTTTATTTTAAGATATACCTTTAGATCTCTTGATGTGTAGCAGAGTCAGTGAGTCACTCCAGACAGTTTAAAAATATTTTGGAAAAAGCTATAAAGTGAATTTTGGGGTTTGTTTTTCTTTCCTTTTTTTTTAATTTTTTTTATTTTTTTCCCAGTCACAAGCAGACTTGGCTTTGTTATTTGGTTTTCTTTTGTAATAGAAGGAGAACTATGGTTGTGTAGAAGTTAATGAGCACATAACATCCCTCAGCCACCCAGACACTCCAAGAGAAGTGAGAGGACTTCTGGCTGGACTCTAGCCACCCATCCTATGTTGATGAAGCCAGTGGAGTGCTGACAAGGGGCCTTTGCATTCTGTGCAGCAGCATCACCTGCAGTGAACCTCTGTGCTCAGGGCAAAGGGCACAGTTGGAAGGAGGGAACTGAGCAGTGAGGCCATTTTTCCAAACTTCCCCAGTTCATGCTGCTTTATGGGCCTGGCTGGCTGCAATGTGGGAAGTGTGCACCATCTACAGGTATTTGCAGAGGTGTGGAGACAGAAGTAAAGCAGAAGGAAGTCATTCAGTCAGTCAGAAACTGATATCCAGCAAGGGGACTCCTGTCCAGATCCCTCCCTTCCTGCCTGCCAGCCTGGAACCCAGACAAGGAGAACCGGTGGTGGATCTGAATCCCTCTGTCCTCCCTATAGCAACATATGTTTGGCTACTCCCTCAGTGTCTCACATTTAAGCTCTTGAGCCAACACCACTACCACGGGTGGTGAATGAAGCAGACAGCAGAGTCCAGCAACAAAAATGGTCCTGTTATTCTGAGGAGTATTTCTGGCAGGATCCAGGGGGGCACAGCAGTGAGGAGAAAGCTGTGTTCCATCTTTAGCAGAAAGCATCACTTTGCTGTACTCTGTTTCATGACTTGTTTGCTCGAGCCTTTTTTTAACCACACTGTTGGGCCTTCCAGTGTGTGCAAACAGGACAAATATAGTGACTCACAAGTGTATACCTATTATTTAGTTGTTATATAAAGCCCGCTTGAGCACACCATGAATTCACATTTTAGGTTTCTGGAAACTTCTGCTGGAAATTCGTTGTGGTCTGTTGCCACCTTGCAGGGATCCTTTCTCATCCCCCTACACGAACAACTCCTCAGCATGTTTTTAAATGAGTGCATAGAAACCCTGTTAGTCACAGCAGTGACCACAGAAAAGGTTTTCCTGACATAGGGTTCCATTTGTGCCTCTCATGTGGTGGCTGGGGTCACCATCCTGGTAGGTGACAAGGAAATTTGGTGGAGCCTATTTTGGGTATCAGTTCTTCTTGCACACCATTCATACACAGTCATCACTGTGAACAACACAGCCCCCTCCCCTGAGTGGAACCCCCCTGCATATGAGGTGATCCCCACATCCTAAAAGTTAAATGGAATAAGCCTGGCCCTTGCCCAGCCCGCAGCAACCATGACCAGTCCCTACACCTGCAGCTCAGAGCAGCATATCCACCTCTGTTAAGTCAAATTATCTACCAGCATTATCTATTAGCCCCAAAAAGGTTAATGTTATATTTGTACATAATCAGTTGTTATTCATTACACGTATTCCCCACATGCAACTCGGTAGATACTTGGCAGATCTTTTTCCCAGAAACTGAATGTAATGCCTTGAAATGAACTGGCAATATATTTGGACTTTTGACTCACATGCATGCCAAGATTAGAAATATTTCTGACTGGTTATTCTTACAGTCACTGTAAATACAGCATTCTGTCTGCTGCTTTTATGGGTGCTGCTTAACCTATTCTAAGCATCACAGTTTAGTCTAGAGTTTAAACACAAGTTGGGTTTTCCCAACAGCTGGGACCCAAAGTAAAGCTGCTTTACAGTAAAAGGTTACATTCAGTCCAGAAATTCAAGAGAAATTAATCCTTCTGAAGACATACTCTGAACAACCCAAAATATGCAGTCAGAGGGATCTTTAGTTCTGTGCCTGGTGTGATCTTACCTGCTCCTGTAAATCTGTGTGAGAGCTGGCTTAGGGAAGACAGGCTCTACATCTGACACTGGTTTGAACAAAAGAGAAAGGTGGGGGAAATTGTTTTGAGTTTGTGCAAGTGGTCACACACAGCAGTGCCTGGCCTGCTCCCTCAGGAAATCCAGGAGTGCTGCTCTGCTCAGCCTGACAGTCCCCAGCCCATCTACCACGGGCTTCAGAACATGCAAGAACCCCTGAATTTGACTCACTGGGCTTTTCTACCACAGCAGAAACTTCTTCCATAAGGGCATGACATGCTGGGGAGAGAAGATGAAGAATCACTAATATAGAGGGAATTTCAAAGAAGTGGAATATAATTTAGAGGGCTGGGCATTGGATTTTTGAATTCCTGCTCTAACTCCATAGCTTGTAATGACCAGTGATCAGTATCTTGGTTTTGTGCATCATCCTAATATGAAGGATTTTTTTAAAAGCAGTTCTTACCTTGAGAACTTGCAGATACAATGAAAATGAGGCAAGAGCAAAATGAGAACACAGCAGAAAAAAATGATTTTATATCTTGATGTGTCCCTTCAAAAAATTAAATGGACATGTCTATCTCCTCCTTATTTTATTACATATCTGCTATATATTCCTATTCTGAGACACCAAAAATATTTTTAATGAGTTGGTTTTTTAAGGGCTCTGTCTCATACACATGTTTTCTGGGATCTCTTTGTCCTCACCTAGTGATTCCTAAGGTGTAAGTCCTAGTTCTACAGCCAAGAGGACTAAATACTAATTTCCAAGGATGAACTCACAGCTATTCTGCTGTGGTTTAACCCCAGCCAGCAAGTATGGCACAGCCACTTGCTCACACACATCTCCCACCTCCCAGCTGGGATGGGGGAAAAAAATCAGGAAAAGTGAAAAAAATCAAAGGGTTAGATCAAGAGAGTTTAATAAGTTGTGCAAAAGCTGCACTTGCATCAAAGCAAAACAAGGAATTCATTCACTATGAGCCATTCCCAGGAAAGCAGGGCTCCATCACACGTCATTTGTGAAGACAAACACCACCCCCCTGAATGTCCCCTCATCCCTGCTCAGCAGTACCCAAAACATCCCTGTGTTACCAGCACTGCTTTCAGCACAAATCCAAAACACAGCCCTGAGTAGCTACTGTGAAGAAAACTAACTCTATCCCAACCAAAACCAGCACACATCCTCAGTTCCTACTTTCTGATTGCCTTTTGAAGAGTTTCCTGATGTCAGCCAGACCCAAGCTTTGGAACAGTGCAGAACATTGTTATTCCTGCAGGCTTATGGTTTGTCACTGCAAAGCAAGGCTCAAAAGGAGTTGCAAGGCTCAAAATGAATTTCTGAGACTGGACTGCCTCTGGGTTTCATCTTTATGTTAATGTGACTGCACTGCAGACAGACAGACATACACAGATCTGTGGCCACACGAAGCCATGAGATTCAAACCACAAAAGGGCAACAGCAAACACTGTGGCGCTTGATCTTAGAAGGCAGAAAGCTGTGGATATTCAAGAGAAGTCTCCCGTGGCTGCTCCTGTATCTCCAGCTCCTGCCTGGTTGGTCTTCACCTACCAAGACCAGAATTCAGCTCCTAAAGTGAGATGTGTAGATCCAGGGTTTGGGTGAGTGTCCCCTGAATTTAACAGACCACAAACGCCTCCAGTCCTTAGAGAGCCAAAGGTAAGTGAGGTGCAGGTGTCCACTCTAGGAAGGAATGCAGAACTGGGACAGCCAGATGAGACAGTCCAGCATTTCCATCTGTTGTTGCATCTCCCAATTCTGCTGTTTTCCTCTTTCCCTCACCCTTTAGTGACCCTCAGCCTATTATTTTGTACATCTGATCTGCTCATTAAAATGTAACAAGTGGTTTGGCAGTTGTCTGCGTGTTCATAAAAAAGAACTTGGCTGTCACAAATTGCTTCTGCCAGTCTTGGATCACCTGTGGGAAGCACTTGTGACCAGCCCTGCAGCTGGAGCCAGCTGGTGCAGGAGTGTCCTGGGGTTTTCAACTTACCTGTGCACAGGGTTGCAGGAAGGCATTCCTAGTGCTAAGGTTTGGCTGTGAAAGGCAGGCAGGGAATACTTAGAAGGATTATTTATTCTCAGCTTCATCTGCTTGTCAAACAACTAACTATGTGATCTTTCAGTAGGGTAGATATGATATAAGCAAGGATAAGGAACAATTTCCTGCCTTGCACAGGAATTTTGAGAGACTGAAAGGCCTGCAGGGAGATCATGTCAAGGAAACAAGGAACTTGCCTGTGATACAAATGCCACTCATAAACACCCACAATCTGGAAATGGCCACTTTAACAATAGAGTGTCTTTTCTTGGGAAACGGTGTCAAAAAAAGACAACAAATACTGATGCTCTGAACAATATGTTTTATCTGCACAACTAGAGACTCCAAGAGAGTGGACTTAATGGCAGCGTGCACTAACATTTCAAACACAGACATCAAGGTTTATATTCCAGCACTGTTCAAATGTGAAAGCAGGGCTGAATTTAAAGGCTTCTGTCTTGTGTCAGTGCTGCAAAGTGCCTGACACCTAAGGCTCCTCAAGCACTGGGAGGGTTCCTGAGACAGCTACACTCCCTCTGCCTGTCAGTGCTGTGCCCTTCTTCAGACAGCTCTGGGGTTACACTTTGTCTTACAGGCAGCAGGTTCCCTGGGGTTGGGTGATTGGTGCTGCAGCCACCCTTGCATGCAGCCACTCTCACTGGGCCCCAGCACGCCCAGCCCCACTAACTGGGCTGTGGGTGAGGCCCCACTAGAAGGCCTTGTGACCCAGACTGATTCCAGTGACTGCAGGGAGGTGATTGCTGTCTTTGGATCCAATTGGCCTTTGCTTTCTGTTTACAGTGTGCAAGGGGCTCCACAGGCTGTTTGTTACGGCCACTTATCCATATGTTTGCTAAAATGTTCTTGAAGAAATGCAGTATCAGCATCTACTCTGACCCTTGACACTGCCCACATCAGAACCTGATTTTCTGTTTTATTACAGCCTCTTTTTCAAAGCTAAACACACCAGGAAGAGGGAGTGAGGGTGGTTAGGCAAATCATCACAAATCTGCAAGTGAAAACTCCAGTTTTCACTCTTCAGTGCTCTCTGAAGAGAATGCCTCCTCTCCTCCATTTGCCTTAGACTTGTCCTGTACACTTCCCACTGTCACATTAGTCTGTGCACTGCTACTGCCTTGGCAGCAGGAGACAGTGTGAGTTAAAGATTGATAAACCCACACCACAGAATTCACCCTGACCTTTCACAATGGGGACCCAAATCTGCTACTTCCAGTGAGCCCTCCCAGCCTATAAAAACCCTGCTCTGTCCCTGCCTTGGCCTGGTGCTGAGATGAAGACTAGTTGCTAGTAACCTCAAATTTCTTAAACTTAGAATAAAATAGCAAGCCCTAAGAAGTTTGTGCAGAACACAGGCAGACAACTGTGTCAAGGAGTTTTTTTTCTTTTTTAGGGCTTGTATTTTAGAAGCAAAGAGCTTTCTATCCAGCTAGCCTTGAAAGCACAAGCACTGCCTGGAATTCCTCCCACAGATGTGAAGCCAAATTATGGCTTCTGCCATAGCAGAAACTGGGGAGGGAGAGATGCAGATGATGAAAATGCAAAAAAGATCCAAGGGGGATTCTAAGAATCAGAGCATACTTCATCATGGGGAACTTTTCAAGAACACTGGCAGAAGAGATGAAGGAAGGAGATAAGAAGACAGTTTGGAAGACAGGTCAGTCCATACCCTCCTACATGGCACGGCCTCTTTGTAGAGGAGGCAACTCCCAGCTGTTGGTACCAGCCCCAGCAGCTTGGCAGACAGGTTGCCAGTTCTGTGAAGGTTGATGACAAAAATCAGGTATTCTACAGAAACATACAAAATTGTATTTCCAAACTTCCATTAGGGAAGGTCCTGCAGGCAGCAACAACTATGTGCTGAGAGCTCACATGGTTCAGCACACTCAGCAGGCTTCTCTGTACAAACACAGGAGACAGTGACCCTCTTTTTTGGACAATGGCACTTGAAAAGTCTTGTTAAAATAATTTTCTCAATAGCTGACACCCTCTTCCTCTTAATTACACCTGGCTGAACCAAAACAAGCAGAATTACGATCTAGGTTTACAAAATGCCAGAGAGGAAGTGAACTCAACCACAGCTGCTTTCTGAAAGGCTACAAGACATTAACTATTTGCTGCTGCTCCCTGCAGCCTCCCTCCACCTGGATCAGGAGGACAGGGCTAGGGATGAACTGCAGCCATGGACCAGGATTGTGCTTTACCTGGGATCCAGGCAAAAGTGAGCCCAGTCAACCCCCTTTCCCTTTATTAACCTCATAAGTGATGGTAGGATAAAATAAGCAAGTCTAATAACATTGAGCAAGTAGTTGGTAAGTCAAGATGCTGAAAATCAACTTTGACCAATCAATACTAATACATGCTACAAAGCTGTTACTGAGATGTAGTAAGCAGTTAATAACAATTATAAAAAATAATGTACTCAGCTAAAAGCAATAGTTCTTCAATGCCACCTGCTGCTCCTCAGCTATCCATGGTGCTCTCAGTTTAACAGTTTATTCCTCAGTCCTTCAGAGAAGGACATTAACTTTTACCCGTGGTCCTCTTTACCCCTGTCCATGTCCTGAACATAACATTAGATTCTGTGGCTGTTTCTGCATGAATTTTCACTCCTCCCTGCTTCTTGTCTTCTCCTGGTTCCAAGAGCTTTCATCTTAAAAAAAATCCCTCCCTCACTTGGAGCTAGAGAGTTCTGAGTTACAGTTCCTTCCTCCAGGATTATTTATTCACTTATTTTTACACAGCATATGAAATGAGAAAAGTTTAAATAGACTGAGGAGCAAACATGGAAATTAACTGTGTTTATATCATCAGGAAATTTTACTTTAACTGCAAGTTACTGTACTTCATTTTTATTATCCCTTTCTTTTATAAGATAAAGATGATTTAAAGACATTTCAGAACAACCACTTTGGAATAATACTATTTTTAACATAGAGTAATTATTGTCTATTCCATTAGCAAACTGTTGTTTTCCTATGGACTACTAAAGACTTCTACATCCACAGATAATAAAAAGAAAAGAAAAAGAGAAAAGAGAACCCATCTTTTCATAAAGAAAAATATTGAGTTCTAATTTCAGGGATTTTAATATATACACTTTCTTGGACAGTTTTCGTGGGAAGTGTCCATGGTCCCTTTGAGTTATTACCAGTCCCACACAGAGCCTCACTTCTCTTCCTCTCCCTCCAGTCCTCACAGTGGGCCATTATGCTACACCAGACTGATCCAAACCTGGGAGCTGAGGGAGACACTCAAACAGGCTAGAAAGACTCTGCTGTGGTATGGCCCATAAGAGGACAGCTTTTTAAAGCATTTGTGTCTCTGCTAAAGGGTTTCTGAAGTTCCAGGTTTAAATTCCCTCTCTAAGTGCTGGAGTCTGCCCTCTGAGCACCTCACTAAAACTGAGGTAATGAGGGATATGATCAGTTTTCTGAGGGTGTTGTGACCTAGAGGCAGGTCTGATTACATCATTTGTTTTGGGTTGAGTCTCAGGAGCTTTATAAAAAGCAGTCCTAAAAGCAAGAAGAGTGAAAAGGGGAGAGGAGGGCAATAACTCTTTAGCAGAAGCTCTGTATGTGTGCATTCTGCTACTTGCCACATGTCTACAGGGGAATTTCTTCAAAGTGCAGAGAAACCTGTGAACTGCTGGAATATTATAAGTCTTTCCTTGAGATGTCAGCCAAGAGCTTCAGTGCAGTCACAGTGGCTACTGTGCTGATTTTCTTCCTAAAGATACAACTCTCAGTGCAAGCGCCGGTGAACGGTAAAGTCTTTCAGCTTTCTATTTTATTGTAACTTAGGGCAGCTCTGTGTGTGCAGGAAACTGGCCTCTTTGAATTAGTGCTACTTTAATACCATGCTCGAAGTTTATTGTATATTGTTGCAGTCTGTGGTTGTTTGGAGTCAGTACCCTTATTTCAGTTTCTCAGTACAGGTATTCTGGTATATACAGGAAAGAGAAATCTGTCCTCTGGTTTAGTTTGCATTATAGAGTTCTTTGATGCTCAGTAAGCCTTGCTTTGACATCTTTTTGTTTCTCATAGAACGAAGCAGAGACTCAGAGTTAGTGGAGGCATCACAGCTTTCCCTCTGCCCTGTTTATTTTTAAACTGGAGGGGGGGAAAGGCAATTCCTGTGAAGCATCCTCTTTCTCTTATATTTAAATAGGATTAGTTCTTTTTAGGAGTGAATGTTCATATATTCAAGCTGATTACAATCAATTTTCCCCCTTTCAAGCTAATTATCATCCACCAAGTGTTGTTATAGGATACCAGGGAGAATCATTATAAAGGGTTGTGTGAGAGGACTTGCTCAGCACATATATTCATGGGACCAAAATCCTGAAGGTTCAAACATGATCCAGAGCTGTTGGCTCCATGCAGAGCTCTGCCAAGACAAGCATTTTACCATTTTTCATATGAGCAGAATAAGGTGTGGAATTAAAACTTTTAAGGTCATCTTTTGTTGTTCATATATCCTCTGAAAAATGCCAATGTTCTCCAGCAGAATCTCCCACCTGAAGGGCAGAAGTGCTTTCCAGAATAAGAGAATAAATTCGATGCTTTCTGGGTGTTTTCTGTGACCACACAGAAGATTTGGAATTGAAAGGATGTGTTGAAAAGATATCTTACCTTGCATCCTGAAGGGAATGCTGGAGAGCTCCTATCTTAGAATTAGTACCAAGGAATGGCAAGAGCTACAGTATCTGCCTATCTCTGACATCTTCCCAAGTAGATTATCACAACTACAACCATTCCCACTTTCCCAGTTCCCAAGTGACATTGGTAAGGTATTTTTTCCCTGTCTATTGAATGAAGGGCAGATTCTCTGGCTCCAGGAACCCCCTCTGCCATGCATGGGCATTAACTGTGCCACTCACCAACACTCAACAAAGAGGCAGGAGAGTGCTCACAGAGCTGTTCACTGTTCCCCTCTAGATGTTAAGCCTCTGATTTTGGGAGGCAGTGTGACAATCTGCCTCCTCCTCATTTCATTATCAGCCAGAGTAAGGATCATAACCTTGCTCACAGTCTGAGGTTGGCAGCTCTGTATGATCATTCAGACAAGGTCAAGAAGATTCTGCCATCTGGTCACCTCTTCATCTCCTGACCTAAGCTGGATGAAAGGAGTATAAATGTGCCTCAGCCCAACCTACACCAGTTGCTGTGAATGTGCTCACCAGTAAAGTCATGATGGTAGTGAACTGCAGGTCATCAAAATGCTCACAGGCTAAGGAATATTTCACTTGGCAAAAGACTTGAAGCTTTCATATATTTTTGTGTCAAGTGGTGTAACTGGCCGTAATATTGAAAATATTTGAAATATTTGGTTGTTTTAAGGTTATTCTAGATTATGAAAATCATAGTTTTGACATTCCATACACATTTCAGTGGTCAGTAAGAGCATGAACAGAGTAGCTATTGTAGTTAAGCCAATATTTATTCAAACCCTGCTCAGATGAGGATATTTCTAAAATCTGCTGCCAGTCACTTGGTGTCTTTATACAAGTTTTACCTGCAGAATGTTCTGAGCAGAAGACACAAGGAACCCCCAAAAGACCTCACTAAGAGATAATCCCCTCCAGAGTGCAGGTGAGAGGAAAATGAGGTTTCCCATCTTGAAATCGAAGACAGTGCATGAATTCTTCTACAGGAAGAACCTGAGGTCTTCAGCCAGGATGATTACACAGCTTTGAAAATTCCAGTGTAAAAGAACAAGGCACACTGGTCCTAACAAACTGAAAGCAGAGAGTTCAGTGTTCCAGGCTGATACAAAATATCAATACAAAAGAGCCAAGTGCAGCTGTTTCTCACTTCCCTACAAATTAATCCCAAATATTTCACACAACATTCCTTGGAGAAGAGCTGTATCTGTGACCGCATTTCAGAGCACAGGAAATGCAGCCCAGAGCCATGTATTGTGCCTGTGAGGATAAATATCTGCACACTCACAGGCACACTGGGTGCTTGCAAGACTTGTGATTCAGGACTGCTTTCTAAGCAGAAGCAAAATTAAATTTGCAAAGAATGAAGATCTGCATGAGCCTGATAACCAGAACTGTTCAGGTCTGTCAGGACAAGCACCTCTAATTACACAGCAAGCTGTATGATTGCAGGTTTCAGGACTAGGAATAAAATAATTAAAAAGAGCATTTAATAAGTCAAGACATTTCCAAAGACATGTAGAGACACTGTCCCAAGTTCAGTTCCTTAAGCAGTGGGTGAGTATTGATCATTTTAACACTCATTCACCCTCCCAGGATTCTCTGAGCTCCATGGGTTCATGTATCATACTCCCTTTCTTCAAAGTCTATTTATTAATCCCTGTTTCAGTTGGCAAAGCCCAGAGCTGTACAGAAATGACTGTCCATCATTTCCCAGTGTAGCAACTGGCAAATCACTGATGTTTTTCAAACTCCTCAACTAGGCATGAGGGGGTTCGTTGTAGCTACACCCCATTTAAATTCCTTACCTTCGTAGCCAGAAAAAAATCAGGGAGGTACCTACATACAAAGTCTGTGGATATTCCACCAAAGAGAAAAAGGATAGACTGACAACAGCTTATGGGCAGGATCACAGGGATAATTATGATTACAATTTGGGCAAGAAAGGTTTCTAATCTTTGGAAGTGTCTATGGTTTGCTCAACAGCTGGGGCTGGAAAAATAGATGAAAGTATTGCACAGTGCAGTACGTGGGTTTAAGTAGCAATTTGTTTCTTTACAGAGTAAGATCAATTTCAAATATTCACAGTAATGTTTTCTTTGTCTTTGAACAGGGTCGAAGTGGTCTTATATTGGTAAGTACTAATTTGTATAATTCATACATACTAAGTTGTGGTTTTCTTCTGTGTTTTAAGGATAACATGCCAAATGTATTCTGGTGAGTATTTACTGGGTTCACTACCTTTACTCAGGTTTGGATCTGGTCAGTTGTCTTGAAATCTGTTCTTCAATCCATCAGGCTTCACATCTGGGTGACTGAGAGCCAGTTATTGGGTTCTAAATTGCCTTGTGGAATGACAGGAACTTCAGCAGACTGAGGTTGGCCCTACAACTGCAGAGGTTCCCCAAAGCCCTATTTCCTCACCAGTCACAGGCCAGCAGCACATTTGAACCTAGTTCTGCAGAGAGCATTCCTCTCCATACCCACGTGGGTCTTCATTTTTGAGTCAGAGTTCACAAATCACCTGTATCATGTTACTGAAGATTGGGTCCCCAAAAATCAGTGACAAAGTAAAATAAATCATATTCAGGAAAGCAGGGTCAATTTGTAGCTAATTGAACTAATCTGTAACTAGTCCTTTTTGTGAGCTACTGACCCTGAAGGACCTGGTGGCTGCTCAGAAAGAAGATTTATCTAGGTGTTTTCTTTTAATTGGTCAAATCCTCTAGCCAGGTATTTCCTCACTCAGAGTAGCATTTTATATGCCACATGTCCACAGAGAAGTAGCAGTACTGGGAATCTCACCAAAAAAATGCTTGTTCTTAAGCTTTTAGTGCTGCTCCAAGGCAGAACCTCTGAGGCTGAAGCTGCCTCTCAGAACTCCTCCCTTTGGCTGAGCTCCACTTTACCTGACTGGCTTCACGTAAGCAGAGGGAGAACTGTCAGCTGTGTGTGCACAGGTACTGTCTGACTGCCCTGCACACACAGACACCTCCCACTCTCATCAGGGAAAGACTCTGCCACAGTTTCATTGACAAAAGCCTGGGTTTTCTACCTTGACAGCAGCCATCAGACAAACCTAACCCTGCTGGGTAGTAACGAAAACAAGACTACTTTTGCTCCTTTTACCATCAAAGTAGAAGTTTTGCTCTCCATCCCAGGGCAGTGCTTGTTTCAATTAGTTACTTCTCCCTTTCTGGGAATTTGAGGGCCAGTGTTTATTTCCAAGTGTGTTGTTCTCAGTGCCCAACTTCATCAATTCCTGTTAAGCTCTTCCATACTGCAGTCTGATTTCTATATTCTAACGTGTGCTGGAGGATAGAGGGAAGGTTCACAAAACAGATTATCTTTTTCCTTCAACTACTGATTTCAAAATATATCTAGAAAAACATATGAAAGAAAATATATAACAGCAACTTCAAAAAATTAAAGTTGCAACTGAACTTGTACAGGGTAGTACAGAAAAGCAGAAGTGGAACATTGATCTGCACAGAGAAAACCAGGTATTAGAGAGACTTCACTAAGCCAGAGAAGAGCCTCTCCATACTCTTCTACTGATCCTGGTTCCCTATGGCAGCCTAAACCTCCCACCATTTATCTTCATCCCTGAAGCACTTTGCAATGCTTTTCACTACAGGTAAGTCAATAGGAAGGGAAGGGAAATCAAGCAATTATAATGACAGTGCAGACTGATGTCAAGATGAGGGTCAAGGTGTAAGATTAAGAGTGGAGTAGATTTGTTGAGCAGGAGAATATGTAAAGCTGATTGTGGATACAGTGTTAGCAGCTCAGGGCACAGTGGCAAAGCAAGATGACACAGCATGTGATCAGGCCTTATCTGTTCAGCACAAGCTTTCCAAAGAAATGAGCATTTGTCTTGGCTATAATGGAAACTACCACATTAGATACAGTAAATAAAAAGGCTAAACCTCTTCTCTGTTTGCTTCTTCCTTAGCCAAGCTGCAGTAATGTTATTTTTTCTTCCCGTTTTCACTCCTCTTGTATGTATCCCAAAAAAAAGTGGCTGAAGGAAACACCACAGAGCAGTGAGCTGAGGCACGAGCCCTCGGCCCTTGTGGCACAGGTTGGCTCTGTGTTCTCTGATGGACTGCTTCACCTTCTGTAAAGTGGAGAAAAAACATCAAGCACGTTGTAAGAAAAGTGTTTTCAGTTAAAGAACTGAAGGAATTGTTCTGATGCCCCACAGCTCAGGACAGCATGTGCACACAGCTGCTGGCAATGTTGCTGTGTGGCTGGAAGGTGCAGCCCTGAAGTCCTCTGCCCCAGAATAAAATTGCTAAAAGTGGATGTTGGGCTTCAATTCTTTGGATTCTGGCTTTCTGTTTCTGTAATGTGGGTGGGTCAGAAGGAAATCAGAGAACCAGAGTCATCCCTTCAGAGTGGACAAGCAGCTACAATGCAGAAAACCAGCTTTACAGACAAGTTCAATATAATAGTACCAACAGAATTACTAACCTGCTTTAGCAGTAATAGTGCCAACAGAATTATAAATGTGCTTTAGCATGTAAGGAGACAACCTCATGCTGCAATGTAGACACAAGAACTGTTGTTAACAGACAGCAGGCTAATTGTACTTGCACACTCTTTCATTCTTCTCTTGCCAAATACTCCAATTCAGTATTGGATTGGGTGCTGAGAGCCTGTGCTAAGACCCCTCCAGTTCCCCTTAGGAAATGCCAGCTCTGGTGAACACACTAAAACACACCCCAAATTTCTCATACAGCACTTGAATGCAGTAGCAGGGACAGCTACAGCTCTTGGCAATTCCTCTACCTCACAAGCTTCCCTCTGGGTATCCACACCCTGGCTCTGTGTGCCCAGAATGGTGGGACTGAGCTCTGAGTGAATGGAAACAGTGTGATTCCTCCCCCCAACACGAATATTAATTGGTCATCAGAGCAAAAGTCTGCTGGTAACACTGGTGTCTCACAGGCCTATTTTCTCCTTGTTTTAAATGAGCCCATGTGCACATCCTGGGAGCAGACCCCACTGGGGTGCTGTGGGGCTGGCTGCAGAGCCAGAGCTGTCAGAGGAGATGATACAATGGGCACAGGCAGCCCATTGAGGGTGGTTTGCTCAGCTCACTGGGCAGCCTGACTGTCCAGGGAATTATTGCTGCTTTATTTACAGACAGCTTTTATAAAACAGCCACGAGGGCACAGCCAGGCTCAGGGCTGTTTACAGTGTGGTAGGGGAACATGGTCCTGGAAAATCAAATGAAAGGCGGCAACCCCCAAGCTGGATTTGAGCAGCCTGAGTCTGCACTCCCTACACCAGGGAACGTCCCTGGCAGCACTGGGAGCAGTGGTAGCACGAGGGTCCTACTTCCACTCACACCAACAGCTCCCTGCCTTCATCTGCTCCCTCCAGCAGCTGAATAACAATGTTGAGTGGGTAGAACAGGCCCATGGCACAGTTATTGCTCTGCTGACAGTGCTGATGGGATCCTCAGAGCAGCAAACACCTTCTGAAGTGCCTGGGTCTTTCACAAAAGAAAATTAACTATGAAGATAATTTTGCAATACTTCTTATGTTAATACCTTTTGGGACTTGTAGCACAGGCCAATGTTAATACATCCACATGCTGTTTTTTATTCAATAGTGATCAGACAAAGCCTTTGTAAACACGATGTGATTTCCACTGAATTTATCTGAATGTGCTGGCACAGAAAAAGGAAAATCTGGTTCACAATCAATCATTCATTTTCAACAGACCTAGTTGAGAAATGCCTTCCAGCTGTGTGGTTTATCTACCATGGAAATCTCAATTTCACATATGCAAACCCAAGCTGCAGTGAGCTCAGCCCTTTGAGACAAGAGTTTCAAGGCACTGAAATTAGAAAGACTACGTGACAAAAGGCAGAATTTCTATAAAAACTGGTTTTGTACCAAAAAAGGTTTTTTGTTTGGTTTTGTTGGGTTTTTCTTAATTGAGCAGGAGTGAGAAACAAGCAAAAACTGCTGTAGCTTAAAGGCCTGTGAGTGAGTTGCAGAGTTATGCCAAGGAAAGGATAACTGCTAGTAAAGATCAAAGTACATAAAGACTGTGATAACTACAGCATTTTATAGAAAATACAAAAGTTTTCCTTCTGAACTGGTGATGTGGGTGTGGAAGTTCACATCTTCTGCTGCCAACTCTTTAGGGTATTCAGTTTATCCAAACATAGTACTGAAAAAATGATTTGTACTTCATGGCATGGTTTTCACTGGCTGGGACCAGACTTGTGTTTTATACATCAATTACCTATTTAATTATCAAGTCTCCAAACCTGTGATATGTAGAATATTAAAGTCTTCTTGCAAACTCACTGCCTTAAAAAACCTTTTTTAAATGATTGAGTCTTCTTACAATAAGGGCTTCTCACCAGTTTTTCTAACACTGTTTGAGTCTTAGCTCCCTGAAAAATGTTAAATAGCAGTGTCATTGTCTTGCACATCAAGTTTCAACCTAAGAAACTATCATTTCCTGGGATATCCTGATGTATATCTTCCTGGGAAATATTCTTGAGTATATATGGAATTTATGCTCTTGTGGATGTATTTGTTATTTGCCAAAAAATAGGTAGAGGATAGTATGCAGTCTTCTATAACGTCAGCATAACATTTATTAGCTTTTTTAAGGAATTTCAGTAACTTTAGGATCTAAGAGGAGAGAAATTAATGTGATTGTCAGCAAACTGGAGTAAAAGATTTAAGCTGCAGCAACATCAAGGCCTATTCATACTGAAAAGCACTGAGTCTGAATATCCACACTGCAAACAATGTCATGTGTTAACGTATGTCTTGAATAATTTTAAACAGCTTTGACAATGAAGTAAGTCTGTCTTTAAGCACCAGAATTGCACTTGCCTCTGTCACACACACTGTTTAAGTCAGGTTCACCTCCACTATCCATATACTTGGCATGTAAATAAAGTGAGCCTCTAATAATATCTTCCTGGCTGCTAATTTCCTTCAGAAAAGATCTGAACTTGCTTTGCCACTGATGACCTGATCTTCAAAGAAGCCACAAGGAATATTATAGGTTTGGAAAAGAAGCCTTCTAACCAAAGGCTCAAGGGATTTATTTTAAGAGAAGTAAGAAACTATATCCTCTGTGTTATAAGCACTTCAATGAGGAACAAAAGTGTGGTGACAACAGGCTCACAGTGAAAATCAAGCTGCTGAGGAGAGCACTAATGAAGTATCTTTTACCTGAAGAGCTTAAAGGAAGAGTAGATGTTTATTCCCTTCTGAAAGATGTGGCCTCATTGAAGCAGGGAGGCTCAGTGTCCTGTGTTATCCAGACCAGGCTGGTGATCCCAAAAGACCTTCCTGCCTTGGAAAGAATTGTGACTAATGTTCAGAGACAAGGAGAAACACAAGTTGCAAGTATTTCTTTTGGTATTTAAATCCAAATAGTCTCAGCTTACAGCTTGTGAACAGCTGCTAGCTATTAATGTGTAATTAAATCAAAGGCACAATTAAAATTCTCTTGATATTATCTATTCTTTGTAGATCCTACCTCGGGCGAAAGACTGTGATGAAGAAAAGTTTCATCAGAGTTTGAGCAAGTTATTGCAGGTCAAATTATCATAGCACCTTCCATTTTTGCAAGTTAGCTTTTCAGTGTGGGTTATGCAGTCTGGCTGGATAGAGCCAGAGAGTTTGTACAGTGAGGGACAGTCTGTGAGGGGCTGGCTTTCTGTGCACTGAACTCTGTCAACATGAAGTCACTTCTTTCAGCAATCCTCTTCAGAAGGCTGGAATAGCTGCCTTCCTGGGCCTGTGCCTGCTACTTCCATAGGGAAAAGTGATTCCTGTCAGTAAATAATCCAGCTACTGTCACAGATCCAAATGTTCATGGGCCCTGTAGAGACAATGCCATCAGGGAGGCTCAGGGGCACTGTGGCTGCCTGTGGTGCTGCTCCTGCAGGTCTAACCCTGTGAGCTGCCAGCCCTGCAGCTCCCCAGGAGTGTGACATCAGCAGCAGCTGAGACTGTCAAAAAATCGAGGGGCAGTGAAGGCAGTGAAGTGTCTCAATGTGAGATTTTTTTTTGGCATTTGGCCCTTTTCTATCCAATGGCGCAATTTTCCAACATCCAATTTTCTATCCAATGGAAAGATAAAATTGAGATTTAAAAAAAAAACTGCCTAAAAATTCAGAAAAGGCTTCCTTTCCAAATTTGGTGTTAAGGCTTGACAAATGTGTCTCTGTTGATTTGCACAGGTCCTGATGGAGAGAAGGCCTGGCCAAAGAAATACCCATTTTGTGGAGGAGTGTTCCAATCTCCAATTGACTTCCACAAGGATATTCTCCAGTATGATTCCAATCTCCTGCCTTTAGAATTCATAGGCTACAACGTGTCCTCCACTGATCATTTTACACTGACCAATAATGGTCATTCAGGTAAGGGAGCTCAGTGACAGCAGGAGTTGGGAATTGCAGGAACTCGTGGGTTTTTTTGCTTCATGGGTGAACTGCTTTGGTTATCAGATGAAATTAAACTGTGATGATAAAGCCTTCACATCTACAGCACAGGCTAGGGAAACCTGGCAATGTACTAAGGATAAATGCACGCCCAGTAAGCTGAGTTTTGAATAAAGAGTTTTAAAATAAACTCTAGGCATGTCAGAATTAATTCCTGAGCTTTTCTTACTACTTTGGTTGTGGTGCTCTGAAACAGCAACAGACTTTGTGATTCTGTTGAAAAGAGATAAATTGATAAAATATGAGTGTAATGGGTCTCTGACATCCTGGGTTATCAAAGCAGCTCAACTGAATTACATGGGCAAGGAGGGAAGGAAAAAAAAAAGAGCTAGGAGCACCATTCTGTTCCTTTGATTTCAGACAGAAACCTCTTTAGCATAAGATAAGACCAGTAAGAAGACAGAATAATAATTGGAAATAGCATACAAGCATGCCCTCCCCACTGCAGCACTTAAACAAAATGTCACTACAGTAGGTAAAGGCAGAAAAGATGCAGTCTTATAAAGATCTACTATATTGACACAATATATAATACCAGTTAGTTCCACCATTTTTCATTCCTTCCTGAGACATGTGAAGACATAGGAATAAGAACAGTTATAAAGCCCTCCTTCTTTGTATCCTTTTCTATTTTATAAGCATCAAAATAACCTGTGTTATAAAATGGCCTCTGCTCTGCTCTGGCATGTTTGGTTAAAAGATGACCAAAAGCTTCTTTTTCTCTCATTCTTTTAGTGAGGTAAACCTGCTCTATTGAACATCACAAGTCCATTCTCCTCTTAGGACATGATTCCTGGTTTTCCTCTTAATCAATTCCTCCATCAAAAGCAGTTCCTTTAAACTAGGAATGGCTGGAACACCTTTCCCCTGTGAGCCTTTTCCTAAAAGTCCTTCTTGGTCCCTAGTGAAAGACTGCACTGTCACAGTTGAATGCTTTGGGCTGATTTGAGTGACAGGCAATAGGCAGAGAAGGAAACATTGTCACTGTGGGCTTTAATGGTGCCAGGAGGCAAAAGAACATCACAGGGAGTCTGTCCCTCACATAATAGTCACTCAGGTACAGGCAAATTCCTTGTAGAGCCTTTGTCACCTGTCACTGTCACATCTCACCCCTAAAACAGAGTTTGACTACTTCCTAATGAAAGCCAAGACAAAAATGTGTTCCCCCTCAGTAAAAATGGGAATTCACTTCTAAGGTCAGTGCCCTCCTAGAAAGCAGGGGAGATGCAACCTACTCTAGAAACCTCACTTAGGTACAAATCGATTGCTCTGAGTAATAAAAAATTAGACTCTGTTGGAGTGATCATTACACAATCTGCTGCTGCCTTCTCTTTCAGCCAGGGAGGAAACCAGTAGGACACTTAGGATTGTCTGTCAGTCATTCCTACATATAATTATTGTGCTTCACCAGCCAGCTCATCCAGATATAATCACCTACTTCAGCCAGACCAAAAACAGTAGAGCTCAGAACAAGCTTTTTAGGACCATAGGCTTGCAGCTGTTCCTTCACTAAGGTTTTGAGCCCTGTTTCCCCTGAAAAACGTGTCTGGCACACTCCAGAAACAAATTATATTCACACTAGAAAGTAATAAAGAAATCAATCTGTTCTTGACATAAACTGTTGCTTTATGGAGTACCAAAAGTCTCAAGTGAACAACTGAGAACTTTCTCCTGAGTTAAGAATTACTACACCAAAAATCCCCAAACCTGGCTTGTCATCCCCACTGGAGAGTATTAGTGAGCAGAAGGGAGGGTAATGCATGCCAAGATCTCCATCCAGTCAAGAGAGAATGTTAGTTCTTAAGGTCTGGGATTATCTTGCTGCTTGACATCAATGTTCTGGGTTTTGGAAGCAGTGAGGAGAGGGAGAAGTTTATTTGGTTTTACTATGTGCTCCTAAAAGAAGATTAAGAAGCAGAGGAGTTCAATGTAACAGGAGATAAAAAATACCCTGATAAGTCTTAATTTACTAAGACATTTTCAATCATTATAAGGGGATTGAAAGAAGGCACATGAGCCTAAGTTTTGCTCCATCATATCACTAATTGTCTCTTCAATAAGTCTGAGATAAATTTGCGTTCTTCAGGGAGAAGAAAAATTTCCATTAGCAACAATTCTCACACTCAATTCCTTCATTAAGAAAGTAGAAAAAGGATGTTTTAAATTCTCCTGATTTACCTAGAAAGGGCTAAAGAGCACTGAAGTGTTTATCTCCCCCCCAGACTGAGACGGGTCTGAGTTAACAACCTGCTTTCTTCATGCTCTCTACATAATAGACAGAGTATTTTTATTTGCCCTGTTCTTGAGAGCTGTGGTATCATCTGCTCCCATCTGGGTTTGGTCTGCTTGCAGTGAAAATGTACCTGTCACCTACCATGTCCATCAGGAACCTCCCTTTTGAATACACTGCATCTCAACTCCACCTGCACTGGGGGAACCGCAACAAGTCCGAAGGCTCGGAGCACACCGTGGGTGGGAAGCATTTTGCAGCAGAGGTAAGACAAGCTCAGGCCAGGGAAAGGGCAAAGAAGGGTGGGCAGGTCCCACTCACTGCTTCAAAGTGGGATCTGTGTCCTAGGGATAAGGCTGTAAAAGGCTGCTAAGATCTGGGTATATACTAAAAAACGGATTGTGCAAAAAAAGGTGGACTCTGATGTACTGTCACTAAGCCAGGGAGTTAGAACCTGGGCTCCAAACTCAGAGCTGGAACAAGGTCACTTGAGTCATTTCAAGATATTTGGTACCTTGGTTCTTCTCTGTAAACCAGGTATATCTTTTAGCTGCATGGCACTGCTGCTCTATTTACCTTTGCTCACCTTCTTCTATCCAGTGAAGAACTATTTGCTACCTTTTCTAATCTTAAATGATGGATTTGGGAATAGATTTTGATAGGAAGTGCCAATCAGATATTTACCTCAAAATTATTAGAAGTCAGTCAGAATAATTTGTTTGCATAACAGCACTTTAGGAATCCATTTCTTCTCTGTTTAACACTGAGTTTTGTGTTCTAAATATTGAAGTGTTAAGGTGGGATTTTTTCCAGAAAAATTTACTAGTACTACAGTCAAGATGCTTTGAAGCTGAAGTCATTGATCCTCTTCCCCCCTTCATTATGAGGGTTGTGGGGTGTGTGTAACTTGGCTACAGCAGGGCTGGAGGTGGGACTCCCGGGACCTTTTGCTTTTCTCTAAAAGGATCTTACACCCAGAAATCACTAAAGGACCCCCTTGTATTGTCTTATCCTGAGGTGGCTGAGTTGGTCCTTTTTAGCTGTGAAACAGAAATGTGAGCATGACTCACATGTTACTATAACAAAGTATCCCCTTCTTTGTAGCTGCATATTGTGCATTACAACTCCGAGAAATATCCAGATGTAACAGCAGCAATGGACAAAGAGGATGGACTGGCAGTTCTGGCTGTTCTCCTCGAGGTAGGATCCTTTGGGGTTTTGTTGGTGTTTAGAATATGCTTTCAATCATTAAGTCATCAATGTACAAGATTATCTAGATCATTTAACAATACAGTGGCTGAATAAAGGTTTTTCCTTTCCCCTCTCACCAATAAAAGGTCAGATTCCAGCAGCACATACCAAAACAGGAACACATCCTGAGAAAAGAGGAATTCTGACTATTGTCTCATGGTTTTCAGTAAATTAACTTCAGCTATGTTAAATCCATTTTTGCATTCATTTACAAACTGATGATTGGTAGGGTTTATCAAACAGGAGGCAACAGTGAATTCCCAGCTCACTTCCTCAGAATTGCTGGAGCCTGGAGCAGTTTTGACCCAGCAGAGGCACAGGCAGGCACAGCCCTGCCTTTGACCACCATATGTAATTAGGATTTAACCACAGACTTCATGCTGCTCTCTTCTCAGATTCTTTGAATCACAGTTTACAGTAAAGAAGTAAATTCAGTGACCTTTTTAACAGGACAGAAGAACAACTTTCCAATTTTCCTCTCTAAAGCCCCACATACAAAGATAATAATGATCATAAACAGGTTTTATTTTAGTATCTTGTGTGTATATGTCTCTCTTTTCTTGAGGATTAAAACTTTTCATAAGATAACTGTAAAGATAATTTTTAAATGTGAGGATTTTCTGCAGCATAGAAACCCAAACCTCCAGGCTTTCACATTTCCATCAAAAAAGTGAAAATGTTCTAGTTAGCAGACAAAGCTCTCATTAATGCTATCCCAGCTCACTTCCTAGCAGCTCTAAGATTTTGACAGTAATTTTGTGTTACATTTCAGTTAATCTGGAAGTTGCAGCTGTGAAAAGTTTCAGAGTATTGTATATTTTGCTAGGGAATAATACTGATATTCTGGTTATTTCCAAGCAATGGTATTTAAAACTCAAATTAGGGAACAATGGAGATTAGATCTTTGAAAAACTTTCAGCCAGCTGGTGGTTGTTGCAATTGATCTAAGGACACCAGTTTACTGTGTCTGGTTGTCAGAGGAGTTGCTAAGCACCAACTCTGAAGAATTCATGAAAAAAAGGCACTGATTATCAGACAGAAAAGCTGCTGGTAGCAGTTGAAAAAGATGGTCTTTGTTGATAGTTGAGTTATAGCCCTTGCCAGTGGTACCCAATGGTGTCATTCTTTATCTTCCTCGACTGAGAGGAGCAGCAGACTGAAAAATGCTCGTGGGTGGAAAATTGTGGCTTTGATGAGAAAGCAGCAGAGGATCTGAGAAGCCTGTCAGTTGAGAACTTATGCCTGCAAGGTTCTCAGAGGAAATGGTTTCTCTCCTTTTGCTCAGCACTCTGAACAGGCAAGAGCAACAGGGGCTTTCAAGGGCACACTAAAGTCTACACTGCTGTTGTTAAGGCAGCTCTGACAGCTCTCAGTGGGAGCATAACTGTGCTCTGAGGACAGTGTTAGAGTTTTGAGTTATAAAATCCCTTATGCCACTCTGGTACATGAATATCTGGACAGTGGGGACACTTGCCTTGTGACAGGCATCCAGTACAGCCAGAGGAGCACAGACTCACAGTGCACAGTTGTTTAACAGTGTGATCATTTCAGATCGGACCCTTCAACCCCTCCTATGAAAAGATCTTCAGGCACTTCCGGAACGTGAAGTACAAGGGTGAGTGGCTGCACCGCACTGACAATGGCTGAGGGTGTCAGGAGCCACCCTGAGGGGGATTGAACTGGCTGAAGAAACAGCCCAGAGATCTCAGACAAACCTGTCCCAAACTGAGAGACCTCCAAATGCAGTGCAGACCTCCAAATGCAGTGTATGGCTGCCATGCACCACGTGTTCCTGGCTGGGCCTTATTTCTTGCACACTGTGGCTTTTAGTTAATCTGGCCTTCAGTTTATCTTACAGGATTCATATTTGATATCTAAGACAAGATTTGTACATAGAAACCCTAAAAAGCTTTGTTCCTTACTGAACTGGGACTATCTCTGCTAAAAGGTATTTTTCCTATCCCAGTGATATGACACCAAAAACATCTACTTACTGAAAAGCAAATTCACTTCACTGGTGCACTGCATGTATAGGAATGATGCAGGATTTTACATGAATCCCCTTTTTAGATCAGAAGGTCCAAGTGCCTGGTTTCAACGTTGGAGAACTGCTCCCTGCCAGGCTGGATGAGTTCTATCGCTATGAAGGATCCCTGACAACTCCTCCCTGCTACCCCAGCGTTCTCTGGACAGTTTTCAGACACCCTGTTACAATTTCACAGGAACAGGCAAGTTTCAATAGAGCACATGTTTCCCTGGCTGGGGTCAGAACAGTAAATGCATATTCTCATTTCCTGGATTGCTCTTATCTTCCTGTAAAAGTGAAAGAGAGCCATTGCTAAAAGCCTTCAAGTGGGAAGAACAGCACAGAAGTGACATAAATCAATACCTTGTTCAGTTTGGAGTTAGCATGTTTTCAGTTGACCAGAATAAATAAATGACAGACAACAGCATAGCCATTGGTACAGTATCAGCTTGAAAACATCACAGTCAAGTGAGATTAATTTCTGTTTTCACTGTGTCCTTACTCCCTGTGTAAAGACCTTCCATGAGTTACTTGCAGATTACTTTGTTCACACTCCATGTCTGAATACCACTCACTAAGCATTTTAGTGCTACTTGGATCCTGACTTAGGTATGACAGGTTGGGTAGATGTTAAGTTTCTAAAAAGCATGTGATGTGTTATTGGTCAGCCTTGGATCCCTAGTGTTTCTCCCAACTGATATTTTTTGTGCTCATCTAATTAACATCTTTTGTTCTTAGGTGGCCACTTACACAAACTATAATAAACTCACAGTCACTATCTTCTGATTCACCTAATTATAGACATAGGGGAAAATGTTATTATCAAAGTCTCTGATTAAATCACTGCATGCTCCTCATTATGAAAATCCATTCTTACCTTTGTCCACTCTGTCAGATCGTGTCTTTAGCAGAGTAAAGAGTTCTTTCATAAAGTAGCTTTTAATACTGCTTAGGAGTTAGACTGTGCTAAGGGGAACATGCTGGAAAAGGCCACCATGTTTCCTCCCCTCCAGTTTTCCTGGCAGATAATCACTAAGCAGGATTAGTGTTATCAGGATGTAAACAAAACACAGGTATGCATTTGGAGATGCCTCACTCTTTACACAGTATTCTGTATTTGGGCTCACAGGCCACATAAGACCTAAGTACCACTTAATTATCCCCTTCCCTTTGATTTCAAACACACTCCCAGTGATCACACCCTGCTTTCTCTGGATCCTGGGAGCTGAACAGGGTGCTTCCCTTTCTAGCTCCTGGCCCTGGAAACAGCCATGTACTGCACGGAGAGTGACGACCCAGAGCCCCTGGAAATGGTGGATAACTTCAGGAACGTTCAGGAATTTCATGAAAGACTGGTTTTCATCTCCTTCCGTGAAGGTAAGTTGTGTGAATGCTTCTGTGCAAAGAAACAGTGCCCAGTCCTTTGGGGACACTTGAAATACTGAGGTGGCAGTGCTGTTGCATCTGTACCACTGCAGAAATACAGCAATCTCATTTCCCAGCAGATCCCTTTGTTCCCTTTTCTTCTCTTACTGCACTGTTGCATGGGCAGCTGTACAAGAATAAGGTACTCACAGAGTACATAAGAATTATTTTTTCCACAGGGGGTGTCAGGCAAGACCTGCAACCCTCCTGATCAAAGGCAAGGAGGTAAAAGAAGAAAAACACATTTGGCCTTCTGATGCTTAGCAGAAGTATTTGCTGTCACTACAAACACTGGACACCTTAAGCTGGCCTTGCCTCACCAGTGATGTTTGCTGGTTCTCAGCAGTGCCAGGCTTGGTTTTAAGCAGACCACACACTTGAAGGGAATCACAACTCTGCCTTTCAGGGACACTGCTTTGGGGAAATCACACAGAATCAGAGGAGGTCCTTGAGGAATTCAAATTTGACAAATAAAAATAATTCATAACACTGGATTGTGTGATCCAGTGTTACAAATAAAAAAAAAAGTCATCTTATGAGGAAAAACTGATTTAAAAGCTTAATTATGCAGGGTTACACAATGGCAATGCATAGGTTTGGTGGGGGGTTTGCACAAAAGTCTGCATCTGTGGTGAGGAGCTGAGCTGTACCCACAGGAAGGCATTGGAGTATATTGTTTGTGCCAAATGTATTGTTCCAAATTCTTTGTAGTCTTGTGAACAAATACTCTCAGGCGACTGTGAAGGGGGCACATACACTGAGGGCAGAGGAGTCTAGGCAAGCCCCTTTACTGTTTGAAAAGGAGACTAAAAGATTTCTAAAAGAAAAAGGAGACAGCACAAAAAAGATTGGCCAAGCAGTAAACTTTCAAATTAATAAAATGTATTAGGACATCATTTCACCCTCGCCTGCCAGTTTCTTCACCGTTTAGATGAAAGAACAAAGCACAGGAGTTGTGTATATTGAGAAATGTCACACAGCAGCCACTGCAGGGACAGTTCCCTGCAGACACATTGCAGTAACTGTTCTTGCCATTCCCCCCTGCAGACAGACCATTTCATAACAGATCTCTTCTGATGTAAAGCTATAAAGAAGAGTGAAAATCAGAGGTCAGCCAAAAAAACCCCCGGCAAAACATTTCTCTGCAATCAGTGCTGATTTAGCCTTGTCACCCAAAGGTGGCTGATCTCCTGTCAGTTCAGCTGCACCAGACCCCCAGCCAGAGCAGTGTGGGGCATCAGCAGCGTTTGGCCCTTACTTGAAGCAAATCTCCATCTTTGAGATAAAACCCAGAGACAATGTCAAAAGTCCTCCTGTGGCTGGGGGCCATTTCAGTTCTCATGGCAACATTTTAAAGTCTTTCTGAAGCTTCCTGTAAGAGGAACTACCATGAAGTTTCTTTTGAGTGCCTTCTCTGGAATTAATGCACATAATTAGTAATTATTTAAATTTATCAAAATTTATCAATTTATCAAAATTTATCAAAATTCAATACCTGGTGGACTTGGCAGGGATATTGTTGATTCCTAACCACACCCAAGAGGTAGTGATTTTCTGAGGCAGACTGGTCAGTCAGAAATGAAAAATGCACTTATCCATCTGTTCCTTAAGTTCACTTTTCAGCACTGACTTACATTCTTTCTGTAAATCACACTCAGTACTTAAAAGTAGAAGGTGGAGAGTTACAATCCATGATCCCAGTAACTGAAAATCAGACACTAAATTTTCATCCAGGAATCTCCAAACACTTCACAGAAATAGCATAAGCATTATTTCCATCCGTGGGGGGAAATCTGACCCAGATGTGACTTTCTCAAAACTGTTGCTGTGAACCAGTGCCAAACCCAATAATAACATTTGGCTCCCCCTCTGCTAAGCCACATTATTTGGCTCCCATGCAGAGGTGACACCAGCTACAGAAACATTTTCAATGTCTCTTTAAAGCTGGCATGGTTTAGCAGAGTTAAATGGTGTGGCTTATTGCCCATCCTGCTGTTCTTACCCAAGAACTGGTCTTTATGGCTATGAAAGAGGCTGCTCAGTGCTACTTGAATAGAAACTCCATTCAGTCCAACAACATTTAATTACAGAAGCTCATTGACTCTATCAGTGAACCATAGAAAAAATGTTCAACCCATTTCAGAAAAGGTATTCATGGCCCCTGTAATCTCACATTCCTCTCACCACAGTCACAAAGGCTCCCTCACAGGTGCAGCCCCTCACCTAAAGGGCAAAAAAAGAAAGACAAAGAAGAAAAAAAATGTTGCCACCAAAGCACAGTTCAGCCCAGCTGGCTGGGGGCTGGAAGTGCCCAGCCTGATGCAGCTGAACCACAGGTAGGAACAGAGCACACCTGAGAAGGGAAGGAAAAGCCATAAAGGGATCATGGCTTGGGCCAGGCAACCCCAGAAATTTGTGAAAGAAGTCCCGTTGTGCACACCTAGAGCCCAGCTAAGCAGCTGTTCAGAGCAACTTTTCTACCCTTTCAGTGCCAAGGCTGCCACCTCCACCTGAGCACAGAGGCCACAAGATGAGGCCACTGGCCTGTGTTTGGCATCAAAATTGCAAATGACTGAAGTGTTCAGTCATCCACATTTTTGATGCCAATAATTAATATCAAAAATCATGCTCACTCTTAACAAGAGTACATTTCAAAAGGTCTCTAATCTTGAAGGATTATGCAGCAAAACTCACATATGTTCATAATGTATTCTGGCTGTCAGCAATCTATTCCAATGAAATCAGCTTCACGTTCATGCAGCTGGAATTTGTTATGTTCAAACCTTCCACTGCCCACGAGCTCAGTGGGAACTGGTGTCTAGTTTTGGTTATGGTACCATACTGGAATTCTATCTAAGCAAATTTTGTAAGAAGATTGTCTCATCAGACAGAAATGCTCCCTAACCTTCCTCTTCAAACTACAAGCTCTTTTTTCTACAGTTATCTATTTGGTGTTGTATTTTCTTGTCCATTTGATGCACCTTTACTATAACAAAACTCCCTTTTTGTAAAATAGCTCTCCTTCAACTCCATGGATTCTGAGCTTCTTCCGTTCAGTTGGAATTAAAATTAATAATGAGTTAAGTGGGATAAGGCTAAATGCCAGGTTTTACATTTTGGTTTTCTCAACAGCTGATTAAAAATAGAAAATATTTAGATGGAATATATGAAACCTGTCAGTTTGAAAAAGTTCTGATGTTGCTTAGAGAGAAATAGTCATTGGATAAAATGTAAAATCCAATGAATTAAGAAAATGCAGTTAAGAGAGCTCACCTTCAGGATCTTTGGGGAGGCCAAAATAAATAAAAATGCTTTATTGCCAAAATACGTATATGAAGGTCACTAGAAAATATAGAATTATAATTATAATACTTAACATCTCTATGCAAACAAGGGAACACTCAGATCTTCATGCCACTATCCTGAATTCATTCTTACCTTCTTCAGTGCCTTTAAGTAATATTCTCAACAGCAAAGCAGATCACTTTTCAGCTCTCCACACTCAATGGTGTTCTGCCTTGAAAAGACAAAAGGCTTTGAATTTAACAGCCTAACTTGCCTGGGTTTACTTCTTTAGTTCTGCTTATGATCTCTTATACATTATAGCACAAAAATCAAGATTTTCTGACCTCTCTGCCTGTGCATGTTGGTGCTGTGACTCCAGTGTGTGTCTGACTTCCCAGCACGGTGAGCTGTGGATCCAGCTGTGGGAGCAGGACCTTCCAGGGCACATCTGTGCAAAGTTATCCACTCCATAATCACAAAACAGGCTGCAGGAAAGCTGCAGCTGCAGAATGCAAATGTTATGACACCTTAGGCACTAACCTTCTGCTCTCAAGTCAAGGATATTGACAGTTGTGGATGCTTTCCCTCCCTCCCCAGGTTTTGTTGTTTCTGCTGTGATAGCCTGCATCCTGGCAGTCCTCACCATCCTTGCAGTAGCCTTGTGGCTCCTGAGGAAGAGAAGGTAAGATGTCTGCCTGTCACATCACAGAAAAGGAAGCCAATCCAAATTTTAACTCCGACACAAAGAAGTGCTTGTGAGTCTAAGTAACGTTTGATCTTTTATAAGACATGATCTCTTCCTACAAACTTTGATTTGTTTTTGTCACTGTAGACATTATTTCCCCTGTATCATACACTCCAAAGAAATTGTTTTATTGCCAGCAAAATATGTTTATTTGGCTGAAAGCTCTCTCCGTGCTGCAACCTCTGTGCCAGAGTGGCCACCGTTCTGCCGTTGTAGGAGTGGCTGGGTTTTGTGAAAAGCAAACATATACAGTTGTTTTTCCACAAAATAATAATTGCTGGAGCAGAGCTCAAGTAAACCCTTAAAAGATGCAAGGCCAGGAAACAGAGAATTGTGTGTGAGAATCAGGGAGAACACAACCCCCAGAATATTTCCTAGAACAGTGAGGGAAACGAAGAGAATGGAATTTTAGAAAAACCCTCCCAAAGTTTACATTATTTTAGGGGAAGAAATATGTATTGTTAAAAGATCATTTAGCCACTGTTTGCCAACAAAGCCAAATCCTGGGAAAAAAATCTAAGATTACAAACTTTCCTACAAACTGATCCCTTTGCATCCTACATTGACTCTGCACACAGAATGTGTTCTGAAATATTTGCAACAATAAGCTACGGTGACATTTGCACTGGTACAGAGAAAAATAATCTCATGCATGCATAATGGACCATCTTAAGTAACTAATGATGCTTTTCCTTCATTGGCATTGCAGTTATTTAATACATTTGTTTTATTTTAGCTGCAAAAAGGAAGGGCAAGACAACAGAGGAGTCATCTACAAACCAGGCACGTGCAAGGAGGAAGACCCCTCCAAAATGTGATGCCCTGCTCTGTCACAAAAGCCCCTTTTCATTCACAGCACTGATTTACTTTGGATTGGTGGTCTCTTGTTCTTGGCTAATGATAAGCCTCAAGAGAGTACTAAAAACAGGTACCAGCCAAAAGTTTTGTGTAGCCCTCATTCCCTTGTTTTCCAGGGAGATCTGATCAGTGAATACCCCTGAGCTGAATTCCTCACCACATTCCTTTCATGTCTGCTGCTCGCTGAGTCTGGGTGTTTTAATTGATTTTACAGTTAATCCTAAACTCCAGTTTTATGGTTTGTTTAGCACAGGCTTTCCCACAGGTGTTCCAATCTGAACACTCTCATCAAGCTACAAGAACTGTTCCCTGCTAAATCAGGGTATTGGTTTCAGCATCGTGAATAAAAACAAGATAAAGGGCAAACTGTATTTGAGATAAGAGTTTGAACTGGGTTGTTCAGCTGATGCAGTTTTTAGAAGCAGAGCAAATGATGCCAGTACATTCACCAGTGGAGCTGGAAAGGAGGAAAAGGGAAGTGTAAATGCAATGGGAGCCACAAGGATTATTAATGGAGTTCAAACCCAGGAACTCAGTGCTGAAAAAACACTACTGCTAGAGGAACAGCTCAGCTTCCAGACATCACCCAGCCTCACAAATCTGCTGGGGAGGCCAGCCCTGGCTGTCACTGAAATGAGAGAAGCATCATGTCTCATTATCCTGCTCTTATTTATAGTGTGTGTATGAATGATGTGGAGATAATGCAGTTGCTGCTGCTTTTAAGCAGACTTGTCATTTAATCATAAATCCTGATTGATTTTACAGTGTATATTACAGCTGCAATTAAACAGTAGATGGTTTTGCTGATTTAGTTCTCTGACTTCAGTAATTTAATCCCTAGAGAATAATCTAAATTATCTTTTCAGACCTTATAAGATAGATACTTGAGTCTCATTATACATTTCTGAAGGTGAGAAGCATAAACCTGACCCTGTTTCCACTGGAGACAATGTGGAATGTCATTGACTTCAGGAAGAAAAGGGTGGAGCCAGCCCAGCCCCCATGCATGCAGAATTCCTCTTGAACTGGACATTTAAAGTGAGGATCTGAAGTGCTTGTACTCAGTACACACAGAGGAAGTGAGAGAGTACAGGCTTATTCCTAAAATAACTCCAGGTCTGAACGCTGCTGAACACCACAACCTGAACTTCACACTTGGAGCCATCTTACATTCAGTAGCAGCACCACCACAGTTGGGATTTTAAATAAATAAACTCTTATAACGTGTGTTTTCTCCTTTAAAAAAGGCAGATGCAGACAGTTTCAGCATAGAATGTTTTAGATTCTTCCCCTTCCATCCCCAAGAAAACTGTTTACTGTCAAAACCAAGCTTTTGAGTGCCATGAGAAATAACTTGTTACTTACTGTATATGAAATTTAGGAGCGCAATCTTACAACTAGACACATTGCATATTCCAGCATTTTTATCTCACATAAACAAATACATGAAGGTCATCTTGTTGAAGTGTTTGAAATTATTTAAAAAGCAGCAGTTGTGTGCTATGGGGAGTGTTACTTACTGTTTGAATAATGGTGTTTAAAGACAAGATCAGATAATAAATTTTTATGCTTTTTCTTTGGTTTCTCTTGTTTCTTCTTGAAGAGTCACATTTTATTGTGTATTTTAATCTTCAGCTCAACTGATTAAAAACATCCATCAATCACTCTCTTTCACAGGCAACATCCTTGACACCTGTAAAAAGAAGCATCAAAACCTCAGCCAAGGCAAATTCTCACAGTGCCAGCAAAGAAAACACACCCCACACTAGGGGGGAAATGTCTCATTCAGAATTGTTTCTTGAGCAAAAGAACAAACTTAAGCAAAAGAAGAGGGATTCACACAAATCAAATTCCTGCTACTCCCACTTATAACACCCTCCAACTGCGTGGAGTCTTCCTATGAAATCTGTGCTGCCTTGGAAAATGCAAGCACAGGAGAAGTGTTATTTTTCTTTAATATTGTGTTACCAGCTGGCACTGCCAGTGGTCCCTGAGCTGAAAGAATCCAAACCCATGTGTTTTCTGGGCTCTGTAGTTACTGTCATTTAATAATCCTATTGAAATATCACATTTTTTAACAGTTTCCAGGAGATTCCTTGTGTCATTCTTACATGCACAATATTTGAGATGTCTGGAAAAAATCAGGCATGATCAGAAAGACAGATGTAGCTAACATAATAAACCAAGTTACAAAAATCTCAATTCACTTCTTTTTAAATGGAATGACCCATTTCTGAGCCTCCAAGAGCAGAAATGAAGAATAAATAACTTAAGCCAGCGAAGTGAAGGAGTTAGATGGCACAAGGGGTGTTCAGCTCTCCTTCCATCCCTTCCTAAGGCTGCTCTGCTAAAAGGTGTGTGCAGAGGGATCATGATAAATACCTTATTTTGGCACTTTCTCCACTGTGGACAGTGTAGGGGTACAACACACCTTGGACAACTAAATGTGTTTCAAAACTTGCCGAGGGAGCACCGAGTCACAAAAAGTTCCACACATATCATCTCTGATGTACAACAACAAACCCCAAAGATTCTTTTAATATATACACCTAAAAGTTATTGACCATCGAAAGCAAATTTTAACTTCTGACAAAGCATATTAAAAATAGAAGTTTTGGGGGACAAAAAAAAGTCTTCTTGACTTCAGCTAAAATGGTGGAAAGAAAGTGGAGTAGTTTTGTTATGGCAAAGCTTAATGTGTTGAAGTAAAATGTTATTTTCATTAATTCTACAGCAAGATCAATACACTAGTTCTCATCTAAGTTTAAGGCCTAGTCCTCCATTTTAAACCTGTTACCTTAATTCAGCATATAAATTTAATATTGAATCATTTGTCCTCCTGTTGCAGAAAGCTCTAAGTGAACAATTAAGATGCCCAGATGTGTGGTACCCGTGGGGAGGTTTGAACTGTGCATTTCAAACTGCTGCCTGACAAAAGCCAAGTTATAAAGTCAATAAATATTGGGGTTTTTTTTTCCCCTCACCTAAATGCAAGAAGGCATCAGTTGCTCTAAATGTGGAGGGGCTTTATAATCTGCCCCATTTTTCACTTCCCCTACTGTCAAGATCTTAAGGAAATGAAACTGGTGAACTCACAAGACTTGATGCCATCAAGTGGCTCAGAAAATCAGCACCACCACCAACCACTGCTTTTTTATCATCTGCAAGTCATCAGAACTTCTGAAATTCTACAAGAAAACTGTAAATAGTTATTCTTCCACAATGAGCATATTTTGAAAAATCAGCTTATGACTTCACTGTGGTGTGGGCATTTTTAAACACCAATACAGCTTGGACATAAAAATTCAAAAGGACACTGGAAGGGTTTTATTATTACTTTGCAAGGAATATTTAAATCTTATTAACACTTTCACTTCATTTTATTTTCCTTGGTTTTTCATTCTACTTAAAAGAAGACATTTTCCTTCATCAGTAGAAAACATAGACTGGAGCTTAACCTCCCACACACGTCCTTAAAAAAAGGCAATATTTATATGTTCTACACTCCAAAAACGTCACATAATCAGGAATATTACAGAGAAGTAAAATCTGACACCTTATTTCAGTTTTGGCTGCATATTCAACAGGAAATGTTCACAGAGAGACTTCAAATTCCCTGTGTTTTAATTAAAATGTCGTTTCTCACTGAGAAAAATCTGATGGCCAGCAAGTCAAACCCAATACTGGGATCTCTCAAAATAAGTAATTTTATTAATTATAAACATTCCTGTGAATGTTAAGTTCTACTTTGCCATTCTCACAAAAAAAGTGTCAAAGCCATTTTGCAAAAAATGGTTTTGGAAGCCTATTTCTGAGCAGCTAAACAGAAAATGAAGTGGTTAAACTTGGAAATAATGCCCATCACTTGTACCCAGCTCTTAATCAGAACACGAGCTGTGACAATACACCCGACTCTGCAGCTTTTTCAGGTGAAATTAGGAAGCAACAGTTCCAAGAACAACTTTTACCGTGTTACCTGGAATTGCACGAAGTTTCTGTGGTATCCCAGGACACAAAGGAGCCACTGTTGACTCTCTTCTTTTCAGTTCTGAGCACACAGAAATGCAGAGCAACTGCCAGTGCATGGAAACCACTTTGCCTCAGCTGAAGGGATGTGTGCCTCAGCATTCACATCAGCTGCAGGTACTCACCAACAATTCTACATTTAAAATATGTGTTTGTATCAAGTCAGGTCCCATCGTCATGTCAGTAAAACATATAAAGGAATATATAGCTAAAAGTTGGTGACAATTTAAAAGAACAGAACTTTAAATATTTGCACATTATTACTCATACATTAGTTTTATTTGATCAAAACATCTATATTGCACAGTCTCAGAAAAAAAAGTGATAGTTTCAAAAAAAGAACTCCTAAGTCCAATTGTTTTATTTTAAAAACATAGCTAATAATTGTTACCAAAAATAATATGTAAGACAGTTTTCCGATTCCACAGAAGTGAAATGGCACCATCTAGTGACTTATACACGAGAAAGCAAAGTCAGGAAAGTTGTCACTTCTTTTACTTCCTCCCAACACTACGGAGTGAAGTTTGGAAACAATAGCAAAAGGAAATGTAAAAATAAACATGAATGCTGGAACACTTACTATGGAACAAGGACTTGAAAGTCAAGTGTTATGCTCAGGGATTATTTTTGTACCAAACCATTTACCTATTGTCTTTGGTAAATTGAAATATTTCTGGAGGCACATACAATATGAATATAATAGTCCCACTCCACTGGCCCAAATGTCTTCCCAGGAAAGCCAAACGCTTTTTAAGCAATGGCAACGATGGCTTATTAAGGAGTTAATGATAACACACACAGCTGTCAGCATTTATGAATAAAAACTGAGTCCCTTTGGATGCACCTCATTCTTCAGGGATAAAATGAAGTAAGGCAGCATCTCCTTCAATTAATTATCACACATTGTATTTGCACAGGCACCATGATCCTGCACGTTCCCTGGTTCACTTTTCCAGCAGATTGCCTGAAATCTGCCAGCACAGACCATTTCTAAGCTGTTTTTGCAGCACTAAACTTTAGCTGCTTCTGTACAGATTGCATATGTTTTATAAAATCCTCTAGGAATTCACCCACTAGAAAAATACAGACAAAAGCAACATGTTTGCTACGCTTTATATTTTTTCCTTTGTGATTTTCTTAAGGGAATATATATTTAAAAAAACCCTTAGTAATCCTTCTCTCAACACGAAGTCATGTGCCCTCTGCAGGACTGTCGAGGAGGGCTTTTCCTTTCAGAATTGCTACACAAAAATGGAAAGAGTAAAGGAAGTTGTGCAGACGTTTTTCACCAGTTTCCTCTTTCGTTCTTTGCTTTCTGTGTGTATTTAATAAACACAAAGAACAGTTTCTTGCTTTGCTAGAAAAGCTAGGTCTCTAGGAAACCCCACCACTCTACATTTTAAGGGTGTCTCACCCTAAAAAGCCGGACATGTTGACATTACATCATCAGAGAGTTATATTTCTTTACATGCTGAGAGACTGAAAACACTTTGTGAACACCATGACAGTGATCTGTAGCTTTGCTGGCTCCTCACTCATTTATAGCTCCATGGCAGGGTAAAAATAGTACCCATTCCTAATCAAACCAAGATAAATAAGGTTAACTGCTCATTGTAGCAGGGTCACAAGCCACCAGGAAAAGCAGCAGCCAGGAGAGCTGGCACTGCTCCGTGCTGCTGCAACCTTCAGCAAGGGCAAGGGAAAAACCTCAGCAGGAAGATCCCAGAAGAGCAAGATGCTATCAGCTCCTACAGGTATGGACCAGACTCCAAGAACATACGGATAAAATCCTTTCTGGATATTTCTAGGACAGGCACCGGGTCAAACAATTGCATCTACTAACTTGAACAAATGCAGCTGGCCCAGATCAAATTGTTTCTCTCTTTCTGTGAATGACTTCACCACACAGATACCTGGTTTAGCTTCAGCAGAGCACAGAAAGACGTATTTGAGCAGACCTCCCTTCCTCTTTCAAAACTGATTTCAGCCCAAGCTGAAATTTCCTCCTGCAAGAAAGGTTTTCAGCTGACACAGTAGAAGTGGGACTCCTGCAACCAGTCTTTTGAGAACACTTTAACTTTTTACACAAACCTGTACAATTTTCAAAATGTGGGTTTTTTAAAAAACTTCACTTGCAAATACAAGGGATATAATTAATAAAAATTGTCATTTGTTCCAGCAATCACAGATAAAAATGCAGTGGAAGTCCACAAACTCCCATTTGAAATTATGACTTTTCCAATCTCAGCTACAGACACGGTCATGGGAGTGAAACAGCAAATACTTCTGCTAATAAAAATCAGTAAAACAAAGAAAATACAGGTATCTTCCCATTCTAAAATTTTCTATGGATACCCTGAAGAAAAAGGCATGCAAGTAATCCAAAGAGAAAACATGAAAAAATATGCCATTGTAGAAGTAGCTGTAATTTGTCTTAAATTGGTTGCACTAAACTTTTGAAACACAAATATTCAACTCACTGAGTTACACAATTAAAGAGAGATAAACTAAACTGCTCCCTACAATTAAAAGGGTAAAAGATCATTTCTTCTACTTAAAGCCTTATAATAAGGGACTTCACCAATATTTAAGGTTCAGGACACTGTATGTCTCAAAAAAAAAAAATAGCAGGAAATTTCATAGGAAAACTTGATAAATTAATTATAAACTTTGTTTTAAATTCTCTTCCTTTCCAAAAGGTGGCCCTTCCTATGGAAGAAAGTTCAAAGGTTAACTAATAGAGTTAACACTATTAGTTGTCTTTGACCTCCGATTTGCATCATAGAAACAAATTTTAAAATTGTAGTTCATAAGTTTCATTATTTGCTTTAAGACTCCAATTATTCTATTTTCTGTTATTGAAACTAACTCTTGAGAAGTTATGCTGCCACAGGAGAACTGCTGATATCAAATTGTGTTAGCTGTTTGGCCAATATGATTCCATACTTCAGCAATCTTCAGTGAATAAGAATATGACTTACTTCCAGATCTGTTGTAGGTAAACCAGAATAGCTCCTGGAGCAGCACAGAAAACACCACTCCAAAGATGAGCACATTTTTCCACACTGATGCTCAGTGGCTCCCACCAATCTGCACAGCAACAAACCACACAGAGGAGGAAAGCAGGGAGAGCAGCCAGATGAAAGCCCTTGAATCAAAGAGGGGAGGGGAAACCCCAAAAAACTGTTACTCATATTGCATTTTCTACTCGCATTTGAAATTCCTACTGTCTCCACAAGGCAAATAAATTGGTTAGAGATTCACACAGCAAATACCACAAAAGAAGCACATGCTAAAGAAGAGAGCATTTCCCATGGCAAGAAACTGTTTTTTAATTTCAGGAGAAATTTAAACTAGCAATTTCACCTGTGATGTGGACCGGGTGGTTAAAAGCCAGTTAAATAACCCTGCCCATTTATGCAAACTACATTACAAGTGGAAGAGGAAGGACTACCAGAGTGTAAGAAAACACAGAAAAGCAGGGCCAGCTTCTAAAAGGACCTCTGGTTACGTGTGTTTTCTGAGGTTTTTATAAAGGTTCTTGGGAATACCTGTGGGACACCCCGGTGGGACACCCCGGTCACCCCGCAGGGCACAGACCGAGCTCCCCCTCAGCCCCGGCAGCGCTGCCGGCCGTGCCCTTCCCTGTGACCCAGCAGTGGGAGCTCCCTCGGGAACGCCCCGGGAGTGCCCGAACCTCAGTGACCGCCACATGAAAATCCCTGTGTTTTCCCCCAGGCACAGCCCTCACGGGCACAGCCCTCCCGGGCACCGCCAGCACCGCCCCAGGGGTGACCGAGGCCGCGGCACACGGCGCTGGGCACATCCGTGGCCATCGAGGATCGCTGAGGGGAGCCCGGGCCGAGCTCCCGGAGCAGATGTTCCACAGCCCCCTCAGCCCTCGCCGGGGCCGGGGGGGACCCGCGGGGCGGCCCCGCAAGGAGCGTCTGAGGAGAGGCCGGGGCGGGAGCTGCGGGCGCCATCTCAGGAAGGCGCGGCCCGGAGCGCCCTCAGCACGGCCGCCTTTGCGGGGCTTCCCGGCGCCGGGTGTGCGGCTGTCGCCGGGATGCGGGGAGGGCGCGGGAGGGCTGAGGGGTCTCGCTAATCCCCCCGGGATGGCTGAGGCTTCTCGCTGATTCCCCCCAAGGAGGGCTGAGGGGTCTCACTGATTTCCCCCAGGAGGGCTGAGGGATCTCGCAGATCCCCCCAGGAGGGCAGAGGGGTCTCGCAGATCTCCCCAGGAGAGCAGAAGGGTCTCACAGATCCCCCGGTGAGGGCTGAGGGATCTCGCTGATCTCTCAGCATGGACACAGAGCAGGTAAAGGGCTCCAGGGTTTGTTCCTCCCCTCAGACAGATAGAGTAGCCCCAGCGGTCCCTAATTTCAAGTACACTTACCAGTGCTGTTCAGGAAAGCTACACACAAACAGTATTTAAGACACATGCGTTGCCTTTTCCCTCTGTGTTTTATTGGTTCAGCGCATAAATGTGAGGTTTACAAAGTCATTGCGTTTCGGGTGAGGAAGCTCAGAAGCAGCGTTTGGCAGCGTTAGACACGGACAGAACTCATTCAGCCTTCCTGGAGAAGTTCTGTCCTTCATCTAGAACACATACCAGAGCTAGTTAGTTCCTATGGTGCCTGGAGAGAGAAAAAAAAATAAGTATAATAAGGATCAACATGAAAAAAATTAAACATTCAACTTTTCTTTGGAGATGAGCACACTGCATACGAAAGTGTGCACTGAGAAGTGCCAGCACGGCAGCCCTCAATCTCACCAGCTTCTGGCCCAGGCGTGTCACAGCAGCATCACCTCTTTGTGCTGCTCTGCTAAGGTGTTAAACCAAGGCAGAAAGGTCAGGGAGCACGAGGGTAACGTGCCCCTGAGAAATCAAACCCAGTTTTGAAACAAGTCCATCCATCTGAGACACCAGTGCCCACCATGAGGCCCTGGGACACCGGTCAGGGCTGTGCCAGGGACACACCTTTGCAGTGGTGGCACAAGCAGAAAAAGTAACACGGGCAGCAAGTCATCTCAGTCATCCACTCAAGGAAGGTATTTAAGACTAAGTAGGGTGAAATTAGTGAATGTTTACAGAGTTCTTGGTCACTTTGAAGGCAGTACAATGTATTCAGTAGCAGAGTTTAAGCTACGCACATTTTCCACAATTCATTAAACCTGTTTATTCCTCAGATGGGAAAAATGTTCATATCCTGTTCTAAACTTTCAACTTTATTTCACAAATTGGATTAACAATATGTACTGAATGTATGCTCACAGAAGTTTGTGGAGCATTTGTTCAGCAGCTTACTGCTGATGTGCTCTGCCGAAGACAGTAAAACATTTTTGAAGCATCTCCAACACATCCAAAAGTGCTACAACGTTTCAGTACGTTTTGTATTCCATGCCATGCCCTTTCTTTAAACCTCCAGATGGCAAGAATAACCTCGTACAAGATAAAAGCTGTACTTCTGTATCTCTTGAAGATTAGAATCTTTCTAAAGAAAAAGTATTTTGAAATCTTGTATTGATGACTTTGGTATAATTCAAGAACTCTAAAGAGCCAAGCTGGCAAAAGAGTAATTTATGCAACAGGCCATTTAAAGCTGGATACATTTGACATGCGTACCAACAACTTGCCTCTGATCCACAAGTGTGCAGTATTTGTATCATAATTGCTAGTCTGCAACCAAAAATAGACCCAGGAACTGTAATAAATCACCATTTTTATGTAGGGTAAGTATGCCTGCTATTTCCTTTTAACAAATGCAGAATGCAAATGTACTTAAAATGTCACTAACGACTGTGAGAACCTAAGGACTGCTGAGCATCTGAACCCAGTTCAGATCAAGCAAGATAATGTTTAAACAACTGGTCCTAACGCAGCAAACTTGTCTGCCTGAAGCAGTCTGAAAACAACAACCAACCCAACCAAACCCAAGGAATAGTAAGCTGTAACAAGAATGTAACTCCAGCTTTTTGCTGCTTAGGGTAAAGAGAAAACACATCCTTTTAGCTAAATACAGCTTATTAAAGGAATGTGCAGGAAGAACACATTTTAAAAACTCCTTGTCACCCACATGTTTCCCACTCATTCCTCAGGGTGCCCACTTGGATGTCTCAGATACTACTCTGCTTTTGTCTTGGGCAGACAAAACCATTCCTTCCTTAGGTTTGCTGATTTTTGTACCAATTATAGCTACTGCCAAACCACAGTAATTTTACTAACAGCTAGCAAGTATTTGTCAAATCCCTCAATATTCAGTATTGAGGGAAGCTGGACAACAATATTTGCTGTATTGATTCACAATACTTGTGCCTCGGGGTACTTCACAGTCATACCCTTCACACAGTGCTGATTTAAAGCAACATCAAAAAAGAAAATGTTAACAGCTTAGTTCAGTAGATAATTCTTAATCGAACTGGAGATTGTGTCTCATGTTACCTTTGTGGTCACTGCTCAGAAGTGACTTTTAAAGGGTATTTCATGACACTAAACGTCTGGAAAAATGGTTTCTTATGAAACTGAAGGTCATCAAAATAATAGATTTAAGCAATCGCTACAGGAATAAAGGATTTTTCAGGACAACTCTAAAGAACAGTCAAGTTTAGAAAAAAGCAAAGCCATACAAACCCCCCTGAGGTTTATCACTAGTTGAACCAAGCTTTACAGACGCAGCTCAGCTGGACACCTTTCCACAACGAAGGTATCAAAAGTGGGGTGGAGATGCCAACTGGACAAAAACTACGTGGAATATTTCATGCAAAATACTCCAAGTGCTTTTCATTACGTAACTTTTATTTGAGACACACGTTGTAAAAAAGTTCACATGAAATAATAAAACTATTGGACTATGAAGGTTTTTTTAGGGGATGGGTTTGGGTTTTTTTGTCTATATACATCAATACACAATTAATGGTTAGGTTTATAAGTTAACCACATGACAAGTTCACTTTTATCTGCAGGAGCTTTTCACATTACACCTTTATATCAGAGGTAAAATGTGCTTAAAAACACACAGTAGAACACTTCTATTTCAAAATTAAGCATTTTCTCAAGGACTATACTTTTTATTCTCAATTTAGTGGCTATATAGCATTAAAATAACAGTAATTGAAGTTTTATTTGCAAAAATGTCCGTAAGGCCATAGGAATGCACTAAAATAGTTAAATTCACCAGGAACAAGAAAAATCAGTGTAAATCCTGCTTTTTTGGAAGAAAGAAATACGTTTTTTATTTATAAGAATGAGAATGGTATAAGCAGGTCAGTGAATGGAGGAGAAAAAAGACCTATTATCACCTACAGACCAATCCTTAACAAGTTTAACATTGCAAAAATTCCATTACATTAACAGATAACCAAATAACAGATGCATTTTCACAAATAACACATTTAGGCATTTTACATATTATTCATGTACTTTCAAATCGTTATGCATTCACAATAGTTTAATGTGATATGTACATTCAAGACTCCTTTATTCACTTGTGAGAATGATCCACGAAATTCACTTGACTTCAGCAGACGAGTATGGGAAAGGTACTTTTACAACGGGAAATACTTTCTGGAAAAAGAACTACAGGTCTGAAAGGTCACTCAGCACTTTTAAGACTGTCCCCAAACAGAAAAGTGAGCGGCATTAAGTTTCATGAGTGGTTTAAGCTTTAGCAATAATAGAACTCCCAGACAATAAGTACATAAAATATTCTATATACACTCAACAAAAACCTCTTGTGCATGTTTTGCCGAGCACAGACCGAAAGCTAAAATTGCAAAGCACTGAGACCAGTTTGTTTTGCATTTGGCTTTTTTTTAAAACCATTTAGAAAAAATGTTGGCCAAAGATATAGTGCACAGACATGGGGCTGAGGGAAAGATTTCCTAAAACTCCAAAGCACAAGCAGCATTTTTGTTTTACTGAAATCCACCAAACAATGTCTGCTTTCCTGAAAGGTTAATGGCAATTTCTGCAACAAAACAGAAATACATTTGCTGCTTAATGAGTAATAATTATATGACTTTCATTCCAGTGGGCATTAGAGTACTGACTAGTTGACTGAGGTATAGTTAAGAGTCCTTCAAAACTTAAGATTATATAGTCTTGAGCAAAGCAGCAACAGAGACTGCACAGAACAATCATGGTGATATCAGAAAAGCCTGGAATAGCCAGCATCTGATGCACAGGCACAACATCCCATCATCAGCACCCACTTTCCAAAGGCAAACCCAGCTCAAATATCCCAGTCCAGCAGAGCTGCCCCCGTGCCAAGGGACAGCACGTTCCTCCACGCCTGGCAGGGCAGACTGGACACAGGAAGGTCTACACTGACCCAAAGTGAGCACACTGATAAAGTGCAGCCACTCAGCCATTTAATACTGCTGGAGAAGTGGGGTGGGGGCAAAAACACAAAGAAAGCAAGCTGCATTTTACCTTATCCATAAGACCACATGAAATTAGAATTCTTCAGTTTCAGCAGATGACAACAAAATTGCATTAAATTCTTCTACAAATAGAAAAAGATGAACTGTACATGAACAATAAGCAAAGTGAAATATTTACTGCAGTACTTTCTCATGCATAAAGTGAATTTCCTATGGTCTTACCTCACATTTATGTACAGTTTAGCACAGCTAAATGTAAGAAAATAGCAAGTTTTTTTCTCCCTCCCACCCTCCCCCATACAGAGCAGATACCCCAATTCGCTGCTGCTTCAAGAAGCACTTCATAGACTCTACTACTTACAGGCTCTTTCAAAGGGAAGTTCATGGAGACTAATAATTGAATAAACATTTAACCACACAGCGAAGACAGGAAAAAACAATACAAAGCATTCTGTAAACAGTGCCAAACACAGAACATGTCAGTTTTGGTTTGCAGACAACCCCTGAGATAAAAATCAAAGTATTACGACACCAAATAAGTCAGAGGTAAATTACTGAAAATAAACAACATTCATAATTGGTGTCACAACACTTTCTGTATAGAAGCACTTTTTTAACCATACAGAAAACATAACTGCTTTAGCCTGTCCAAGAAAAACATCAAGGGTAGACAACAGAGCAGTTAGGGTTGCTTTGCTTTTCCACTAAACCTCGTTGCCATGAAAGTTTCTCTGTTCTAGTGCAGCAACAGCAGTTTATGAGATCCACCATCTAGTTCCAATAACTACCTCTAGCAAACTACACGTGGGGACAGGTCAATAACCACTCAGAACTTCATGGAACCAGCTACTAACGTTAAACCTTTTCAAATCAAATGCTTTAAATCTAATCCTACTGGCCTGTTCGCTTCCAAAATATTCAGGACAGACCCAGAGATGACAAATCCAGTACCTGACAGAACAAAATGAAGTGGTTATCGGTGGAAACGACCAACTCACTGTTTACAACTCCAGCCAAGAAGTGAAGCAAAAGCAGACGCTGACTTTGACAGTGACAGAACACACCTATCCCCCAACAGCAACCAGGCTGGACACAAACTGGGACTTAAAGCTTACAATGGTCCACGTTTGGCACACCAACAGAACTAAAGCACCTGTTTTAATTGCTCATCGAGGAAATTTTTCCAGAAGACAATAAAAAAAGTAGTAGAACAAAGACTAGGTTATACAATGCTCAGTTGAGTAAAAAAGGCAACTATGTTTCACCTCTGCTTCTAACAGTCTAGGTCACTGTACCAGTGATGAAAAAATAACTGCTCGAGCAGACCAGACACACATTCAGCATTAACTGCAGAACCAGGAGTGTGTTATAGCCCTAATGCCACGGCTTCCCCGGGCCAAAGCTGGGTACACTTCAGCCACCGCCCAGGAAGCTGGGTTTGGACACCTCTGTTGCCAAGGGTCGGTCATTACAGACGTTAACGAACTATTCAGAGTTACAGTAGAAATGGAAGTCACCTTTAGAAGCAGTCATTTCTGAACAAGTGAATCCAAAAGAGGTTACTCAAGACTCATGCATTCAGCTTCCACAAGCCACTTAAGTGATAGCGATGAGGCCAATTTGTGAGGATGATTTCAACTCCAGAGTGTAATTCCTCATCAGAAACACAAAAAGGTGCAGTTCGAGCTAACAAAGGGAAGTTAAGTGAGGAAAGACGCTGTGTTTATTCAAATAACTGAAAGGTGCATCTGTGAATCAAACAGTGACTGGCAATTCAGAACACAACTTTGCTAAGTCTGGTAAAGAGAGAAAAGCAACATACTACATTCAGAACAGAAGCCACAGCTTCTGCATGAACAGATTTGTGCATCTAAGAGAACAAAATCCATAGAAATTGCTAAATGCCAATTGTTACAGTAATTCTCATCACTAGAGCGACAACATCCATACTGCATGGCCACAAGTATACAGCATAGAGATAATGGAAGTGAGACAATTTTTCCCCTGGCTCTTCTGCTCGAAAATAAATTTGTTTAAAAACAGAAAGAAAACCCTGCACAAATCTGTTAAGAATTTACTTACAAGTCAAACTGTGCAAATACAAATGTAAGATTGTGCTGTAACAGGCAGTAAGAGGCCAATATGGATGTGCAAAGTTAAAAGAAACATAGCAGCTTTTGCAACAGGCAATAAAACAGAAAGTAAAAAAGGAAAACAGGTTAACTCTTGCATTTGTGTCTCCACTTCATAGCTTCCATATCTGAGAAAGAAAGCCTGACAGGTCAATAGGCTTAGTGAGCAAAATCCACTTGGTATTTTGTGTATCGCAGTCTACGTTCAATGGAGCTCTCAGCAGCAGCTTGGTGGTATTATTTCTGAGGCTTTGTGACCCTGTGCTTTCAAAGAAGCAGAAAAGGTTCTAAGTGTGCTGCAGTCTATCATTAGAAGTTCATCAAAGTAGCGTGCATCGAAAGAAGCTGCTCTTCTTAGATCGATTTTCTGTTATTTTTACTGGCCCACCTGCCCCCGATGAACTGTTGTCATTCTGAAAGAGAAAAGAACACCAACATCATAAAATGTAGAAAACAATATGTCCAGCTTTCCTATTTTCCCTCCCCACTTCCCCCCCTTGCAAGGCAATAAGCAGAGCAGAGGGTTGTTGCAACTTGAGCTCCTCAGTCACACAGACTCTGTCACTCACTGGATAAAACTGTCTATTGTAAAAATAACATTTCCCTAACAATCCAGAGCTCAAGTATTAGCTACAGAAGAGACTGTGTAACAAAGCAAGGATCCCACTACTCCATTTCAGAACACATCAGTTCCAGGCTGCCCGACGTTAATGCTCATGTAAAACAAGGACCAGTTCTGCACTGATGTGTAATACAGTGTGAGAAATCACTGTTTGCTCAGATTTGATCTAGCAACTACTGTAATCCCCAGGAGATTTTGGCAGGGCTGCTACTCAGCCAGCTATTAGAGCTGTGCTCTCAGTGGATGTAGTTTGTATGCTAATTGGAAATACAAACCATTTTTCTGTTGAGCTTTGTCATAATGTCCCGTGCAAGTGTGAAAAACGCCTGGTGAGGAGTGGAAATAAAGAAAAAACAAACAAGAGTTAGTCCCAAGATACATTAAAGACATGGTAGATTTGGAACAACCAGACATATGAACAGTACAGTGTTCTGCAGGCCACTAATGGCACTTAAAGCTGCAAGACACTCTCTATACAATATCTGCAAACTTAAAACCTCAATAAACATGCTTGAGAAGAAAAAAACTTTCTATTATGAGACTAAATTCTACCAATCTTTGAAGCAATTGAACAGACTTTCCCTTTGCATACCTCTGGAGGGGGAAAGAAAAATCAGCTGAAGAGAAGGCTGCACATACCAACACTCTTTCTATTCCCCCCCAGCTTAACTGTGCATCACAACTAGAAACACAGAGAGGTTTGAGGATGGATGCCTGGGAATTCCCAGTAAGGTCACCTTGTGTCTGTCCTCCAAAACCTTTGCTCCTGGGCTATCTCTAAGGTTATTTAAGCTTCCAATACACTGTTATTTAAAAAACCCTCAAAACACCCCCCCCCCCCATAAATAATGACTCTGGCAAATCTCAGCATCCCAGATTTCAAACTATGAAGGAGCAAAATATCTTCTGTAGCAGAATAATTCTACAGTTCTCCAGAAGCAGGGAAAAGCAAGACATAAGGGTATCTGGAGACTTTCACAATCCAAGGACAGTTCCAGAATGTAAAGAGTGTAATCACTTCCCCTCTCATTGTGTTCAGAACATATCCAAAGAGAGACACTCATTTAATGCAAATAACTCACAATAAATAAATTAATAAATTCATTTCTGACCTCTGAACATCACAATTGCATAATTTCCCACAAATGAAGCATTTGGTGGAAAGTAGACTAAATCATCAGTGATTGCCAAATGCCTACACCAGCTACATTTTTTAATGCTTTTTTCACTATTCATGCGACAATTTAAAAAAATATTCAGGCAGCCAAATCATTTGGAGTAAACACAAACCACTGCTGTGCATTTAATGACCTGCAGGAGCTCAAATGAAACTGCAGGTGTGTCATGAAAGGCCAAGTTGACCCTCCAGAGGAACTCAAGCAGAAGATGGGTACTTTTTATCAGGAGACTAAACTATCCACCACCACTGGTATTGCTCCCACTTCCAGTGCCTGCTGTGGGAACCACAAGGACACTGAAACGGGGTCCAACACTGCTCCAGATGCAGCACCACACAAACCTGTCCCTTCTAACTATCCTGGATAACAACCACCATCCTGCAATCACAAAAAACATGCTTGGCTGGCATGACAGCCCTCCTGTTGCTTTAAAGTGACAATGGCTTCAGTTTGTAGTTAATTTGTCAGCTGCATGATCAGAGTTAAGCACATGTTTGGAGGACTTTCAAAGGGTATCCCACAGAAAGGTTTGAAATTATTAGGTACAGGAACAACACTTAAGAACAAGTCTACCTTACTGGATGAATAAATCTTAATGTAACTGCCTTCAGATATAACTATTTTTTGTCCACACTGCATACAGTTAAGATACTCCCCCTTCTCTCCCCAAGATGACACAAGTGATTTATAGTAAGATAGACTGGACTTGAGCCAACTCTTCCTTCCAATTCCATTTCCTTATGCTCTTACAAATAGGGATCGTCTGTTTTTAGCACAGAATTTATTTGCAGGAAACAAATTACAAATCTCTAGACAGTATTGTAAGTCTTCTTCCTCCTCTAACATCAGCTTATGACCTGGTGTTCCAGGTTAACACACAAATTTTCAGTCTCATCTGCACAGCACATATTTAGTAGTAACCTGAGGGCTCTTTATCCTGAAAGTAAAGAATCCTGAATCCAATTTCCTGCACAAAGCACTGCTCTAAAATTACACCTATTCCTTGTCCAAAAGGACTTGAAATTTAAGTAGCAAGGCACAGACATCTAAAGCAATTGTTTGCTACAGTAATAGCAAACCACTGTGTTGTCACCCATTTAAAAAACAATTCCAGATATTACCAGAAAACAAGAAACAGTTGGATTATAACAGAGGTTCTCTAAACATAAGAAGCTTGGTGACCCAGGAGCACAGCAGGGACTTCAGGTGCCAGATGAGGTCAGAAAGTCCAGCAGATGACCAAACAGACCCCCCAGCAGGAATTCAAAAAACATCTGAGCATAACACCCATCTCTTACCTCTTCCACGTTTATGCTGGATTTTGCACTTGTCTCCAAAAATTTGATTCCATAATCAATTGCTAACTGGAAGAGAGGTTAAAGTGTTTCAGCGGTTTTGAGGTTCCTTTGTAAAAGAAATGTTTCACATAGATTCCTAACAGAACAGATGCTGCAGCAAGCTTTAAAAACAAAACCAAGCACTGCTTTTCTCTTGCAATAAGATTAAAGCTACTGAACAATTAGACAAAATATTAGAAGAGGCCACACACCATCATATAAAGTCAAAACAAACAAACAAAACCCAGATTGATTTCTCACAAAAAGACTTACTTGGGCTCTAAAAGAACATTAAGGCAGAACCTTTATTGATATGGATTTATGGGCCAGATAATCATACATAATCATGCCCTCAGCTCTGTTACTACCAACTACACAACTTCAGCTGCACACGTGAGAGATTTCACAGGATTCTTACTCACCTGTTTGTTCTGCAGAACAACTAATTACTTAAGCTTTAGTAACAGCACTCATGACAAGAGTAAGTAATTCACCCCCATGGTGAATTGAGTAGAACATGATCAAACTACACACAAAATTTATGTTGAGATCTCAAATACTTCACGCTATAGCAAAGGCCAACATTCTTAGCAGGATCTTGCCTTCAAGACAACAGTACCATGAAGTTTATTTAAACCTGAAAACAGTCAAGTGCTATTCCAAGACAAAACCCCCAAACCTGGCATCCTGTAAGCTTCTGAAATGACAGATTTGAGACCTGTTATGTCTCATTTGCTTAAAACACACCAGACATCCAGGAGCTAAAATCCTAAGGGAAGTAGGTTTCTGAATGGGGTAAAGTCATCAAATCTTACCTTCTCCCCTTTTTCTTTTGAGACTTGTCTTTTTTCATTCATATCACACTTGTTACCCAGGATCATTCTTTCTACATCTGAAGAGGCATGCTGAGAGAAGGAAAAGGAACCTCTCAGAAACAAAGTGCATCGTGGTTTAAAAGAAACTTTTGCGTCCAACTCCTCCACCACTATTTTATTTTAAAGAAATTATCGAATGTCAAGGCATTACTGAGAGAGACTGATTTTTGAAACAAGCAATTAAAATATTAAAGTAGGTTGGAATAAATACTCCTAGATTACATTACAGATCAAATCTGTGCCATGAGCTCTGTACCAGGTTGCACATGTGCACAGGCATTTGGCTATTCTGGAAACAGAACTGTACACACTTTACTTCCAAGTGGTGCTTGGACATCTGGGGGATTTGGTTGGAGTATCATTATGGAATGTATTTGTATTTTTTAAATAGATTATTAGTAAAAGGCTCTTTAAAATAATAATCACTTCAGCAAGAGAACTTCTTTAGCCCAGTCACTCTCGCATGAAATGGCTCACTAATACAGGAATTTTAAGAGCCAAAGAAAATACTACAGAAAAGCCCATGGATTTTATGTTTAAGAAAAACAAACAGTAAGATTCTATTACCCAATTACAGCTTCACTAAAATTACGATTTCTCCTCTAAGTTCAGAAGGACCTATCCCTACCTGGCAGCGTGTCCCATCAAAGAATTTACAATGAGTCAGCAGGAAGGAAGCTCACCCCAGAGCAAAGGAAAAACTCAAAACTCCCCAATCAGACACACAGAACACAGTGAGAACTGAAATCAGAGATCTCTCTCATCATCTAAGTGACAGGTGGACACCTTGAGATCCTGCTCCTTCCCATTCCTTAGACACACCCAAAGTATAAAAAGGACAGTAAAAGTCATACAGTAAGAGCAGTTTTGAAACACCTTGTGCTTACTTTTCAAACTTCAGTTTTCAACCTTCTATCCTTAAATGAACAAAACAATATTTGCCCCGTTAGCAACCACTGCTGCATTCATTGCACAGTAAATTGGCCATAAATGTTGGCTACTATAATGAGAGTGAAAAATTACTCATTATTTGTCCCAGGGAAATTCTAAGATGGAACGAAGCACTTACCTCCTCTATATTTCTTATCCAGTTTTTTATGTTGTCAAAAGACTTTTCATTTGTGATGTCATACACCAGCATAATTCCCTAAATAAAATTAGGAAAATCTAGTTAGATGAGCTAGCACTATTGGCTGACTTTTGATCTATGCTGTAGGTTTAATTATATTTGCAAAGAAATTCAACATAAGACTTAATTCACCTATAATCCTTTCTCAAGGCATTATGCCATGGTCGGGAACTTACCCCAAATATTACTACTTAACATCTTTTGCCACTGTTCACACAAAGCAGTAAGACCATGTAACAGCAGCACAGCTTGTAATCAGCAAGTTTTAACAGTGCTCCAACATAAAGTATCTCAAATCACAGCATTAAGAGCATTACGAGCACTTGTAGCACAAGTTATTTGACTTCAAGTCATTCCCAATGGAGAAAAAAGTAACAGTAGCTGTTGCAGGTGATTGTATTTCTAGCCCAGATTTTGCATTCTTTACTGGCTGAAGGAAAAGCAATTCAGTGAGACACACTTTTAATATTAAAATAATTCATTATCCATTTTTCACACACTTCAAATGTTTAAAGGGGTTGACTGCATTAAAAAAAACCCAACACCAAACCTGTCTGATTAAAGCTTGGCAACTTCATTATAATCTGCTGAAATGTTAATTGTATGAAAAAAGACAATAGGGCTTGAAGTTTCATCACAAAAACAGGCCTAGACAAAGTACCAGCAGGCTTAAGAAAGGAAAAACAAACAAAAAAAACCCCAACCAAACCACAAACTTCACTCCCCATATCTCAAGCCACAATTATCCAGTCCTGCAGTTGCAGACTTACAGGATACAACCTTAAGAAGAGCAAACCAGTTCCACCAGTTGTGTTTGGCTACTGTGAGGGGGACACTCACCATGGCTCCTCTGTAGTAGGCCGTGGTGATGGTGCGGAATCTCTCCTGGCCTGCTGTATCCCTGCAGTTCAGGGGGAAAAGGTATTTGGTTTACACTCATCTGGACTCAGAGGTGTCTTTTTAAACAGAGTAACAGTGCTACCCCAGAAATACTCACCTGCTGCTGCCAGGACACTCAGTCTCTACTCACCCCCCAGGCAGGGAGTGGGAGGTTATCACTCCCCTGTGCCTTGGTGAGTACAACCAGGTACCAAAGTATCAGAGATTACATTTTATTAGGCTGCATATTTTAATTTACAGCTGTGCAGTTAATATTTTTCCTCCACAGGGAACAGCTAAAAGCACATTTCAGAGGACAGCTCTGGACAAAATGGGAAGTTGCTGAAATGCTTGCATGTGAACAGGCCATTTCCTGTGCTCCTGAAGCAGAACCACCCCGAGAGCAAGCCAGAGGAAAGCACAAACCTCATGGACAGTCAATGAATTAAAGGTATGAAACTTCTGGGACTCTGAAGCTCAAAAGCTCTGAAGTATTCTTCTCTAAATGAACACAATATTCACTGCAAACTTAAATTCCTTTGGAATACTTACCATATTTGCAGCTTGATTTTCTTTCCATCTAATTCTATTGTTCTGATCTTAAAGTCGATTCCTGCCAGAGAAAGAGATACTCTTCAGTCCTGCAGTTAATGCCAAGGTTTCCTTTTGGCAATTTGGTCAGAGCACACTCAGTCAAAAGAATCATTCTGAAGTCGTCCCCCCTTGCACACCCTGGGGAGTGCTCAGAGCACACAGAGCTTTTCAGCTGCACCCAACACGGCCAGGACAAGTTATTCTGCACAACAAAGCCAGACTAAACTCACCCTCACTACCAGCTGGCCAAGACTATTAGAGAAGATTTGATCTCCAAACCCTTCCACCAATAAGGTCACCAGTTTGAACATGTATTTTTCCCGACCTTTTGAGCAGCCCCTGCAGTCAATTCCCTGTCATTTCCCTGGTACCTCTAAGTTAAAATCCATGGTGACCCCTGAGTTCCTTCTCAAAGCCAGCATCTGCTTCTGAAAACTGATGTTTAATGCAGTCTAATCAGACATCACAGTAAATGGTAAAACAACACAGCAGACAAGTCTTACAGGTAGGTACTGAAGGTGGCTGAAGTACATCATGAATGGGACTTTTTCAAGAACTTAGGATTTTCTAGGAAGCTCTGAAAGGTCTCAATCAAAGGCACCAAATTCTCTCCTTTTCCCCCTTACACTTCCACATGGTACCAAGGTACCCATCAGTTCTCAGATCAATTTTCAAGACAGATTTTAAACCATGGGCAAAAAAAAATTTAAAAAAAATTAATTTAGAGGGGCTTAATAATGTCTTTTAAAAGTTTAGAGGAGTGAAATGGATCTATGAATAAAACATAAGATTTCCAACCAGACTAGCCTTTATTAACTACTTTAACTTTTGCATCTCTAAACCTAATAACATAGGTCAAATTGAGGCTATCCAAGTCTCACTATGTGACTGACAGATTTTTGGGCAGCCAACCCCATGTACCCTCCAAAATAATCTGTTTTGAAACTAATGGCCCATTTTCTCTTCACTGAATCTTAAACAGTTACTTGATATTTAGTTGTAGTTAGATAGGGGTGGGGCTGAGTTATTTTGTTTATTTAATTTCTTCTTTCTTAAGATGCAAATTAACTGACAATTATCAAGAGTACCTTAATGGGAAAAAATGCTGTTTCTAGCTTCAAGTCATCCATCACTTAAACAGGAAGCTATGGGATTTTTTAATATACCACAGTAGAATCTGAATATGAAATATGGACATTCATTACCTATTTGACTTCCCTTCTTCTCACATGCATTATTACTGGTTTAATATACTGAAAATACCAAGTTTCAGCCACTTAATCTTAATGTGCTCTGGATACGTAGTTCAGCTCATTAGTTAGAATACAAATTATGAGAAGAAATATCACATCAGCACTTTAACAGCACATGAAATTAATTGCACTAATTTAAAATGCTATGACTACTGCTCCAATTGCAATTTCCCAAGATTCACTAGTAGATTTACAGCTAAAAAGATCTTCCATTAATTCCCACTTTTCTAAAAATTACGAGAATTATGCATATTTTCTTGAAATCCCTATTATATTGTAACAGAAGTTTGGCAAGTTTGTTTTATTTTACAATGGACAGAATTTTCCTTCTCTTGTAAAGATTTTTCTCCTAACTAGGTGCAATCACAGCTGCTGAAGTCTCAGGTAATTGTATTGAGGTCTGAAAACAAATAACCTTCGCTCTGAATAGATTTTGTTTTGCCCTCAAAGGTTATAAAGCACAATCAGGGATTTCTCTGCAAAGGGAATTGTACCGTGGCAACAGCAAATTAAATCAGTTTTAAAAGCTCGTTTGTGTCTAGGCCTGAAGCTTCTGTGTAACAACAACCAGGAAAACCAGGTTCAGAGACTACTGTGGTTTAGAGATAATTCTGCCTGTGCTGTGAACTCCTGAAGCTCAGACACAGCAGCACAAGCAGTGACAGACTCCTGGAGGGATGGTTTTCCGAGGAGACTCCCAGCTGCAGTGTGAGCTCCCCATGAGCACCAGTCCATGTCTTGCACAGACTGGTTTCTTGCAGTTACTCATTTCCCTTGCACTGCCAAAATGATTTATACAACCATTCCTTTCACCACTTCTAAAACGCAGGATCTCCACAAAATGCATCTTCTCCCATCATAGGATTTCTAGTATGAACTTCACCAGAATTCTTAAAGGTGAATTCCAAAGCTAAAAGAAGAATCTAAAGGGAAAGGCCACAAGTACCTCTGTTATGACACTACCATGTTTAACAAATGCAACTTTTTAGAGGCTAAAATGAACTAGAAACTGATGTTTCTTTTGTGCTTTCAGTTCAGTGTCAGGAAGTGGTGAGCTGCACACATTTGTAGAGCAAGGCTGGCGACGTGCTACCACTTCCTGCCAAGTGCACTTGCACGGCCACGAGCTGGTTACAGCTACATTTACAGCATGTAAAACCCTCCAAAACTACAGCATTTCAGCAGTAATGCTGGACTGAAAATTTCCTTTATTAATTCTTTTGTACACACTGGGATACAAAAGTTTGAAGTTACTCGAGTCTAATAAAGAGGAGTCCTTTGATTACAAAGGATCACACAGCTTGCAGCTTTAAAATGCAACATGGAATGGAGAAGAAGCCCAGAAACATCTGGATGTCCATCTGAAGCTAAGTTTTAGAAGCTTTCAGAAAACACACACTCAGATTAATTCTTACAGTGCAAATGCTAACAGGATAATTATTTTTAACTGCTCAAGTGCAGTTGTCACACAAAGGTGTGACACACTGGTGCCCATCAGTAAACACAGATCAGAGTGACACAGGAGCATTTGCTGCAGGAATCACAAACTTGCAGACTGCAAGGATGAGGTCCAAGTTGCAATCTGTGTATTAGCTAGGACTGTAATTGCTTGTACTTCCCTTGCAGCATGGGGTAAAAGTAGCTGAAGGCTTATCATTCTTCAAAATCCTCTCCAGATCCTGCTGACTATAGGCCAGGGATCCATCCTCACTCCTCACTTTACTGAGGGTATTTTCTTCTACAGCTTCCAATAAAACTCTGTCAAAGAATACACTGGCAGAGAAATCTGCACACCAAAATTCAGTGTCACTAGTGCCACACAAGGACTTCTATGGAAAACCACGGGAGCTGCACGTTGCTGTATTTACCCTGCACTGCTGGGCACAGCCAAGGAAATTCAGGCTGTGCCACTGTTCAGTGCCACACAGCCAAGGGTCAGAGGCCAGGGGGACTGGCCTCACCAAGGCCTCTTTGGGCTTAAGCCAAAAAGTCATGTCCATCTCACACTCCAAAAGCTCTTCTGCCACCATTTCTCCCACCACTCCACTCCCTAGAGACATATTCCTTCCTATTCCAACCCATCTGGGCAGCTTTGACCCATAATTAAGCTGCAGTGCATTAATTTTAGAGAGATATTGTGAAACGTTGCAAAGAGCTCACAACACTACAACACTAAACATCCTGAATGTACAGGACACTTCCAAAGGCTCCTTTTCCAGCTCCAGTCCCGACGGTTTCCTACCATGACCCTCAACAAAACCGGCCTGACGCAATTCCTGCAGGAATGGGAGGACAAGCTGAGCAGGGAGGCTGAAACAGTTGGTTTTGTTACTTTAGTTTTTAGAACAGAGGCTTACTCAGGGCATCACTGTTACTCTTTTGTTCTGCCCTCACCCCGATTTTAACCCTGTAGCCATCAGGGCCAATATCTCAGGCTCTGCAGTGCTACAGTATCTGTTCCAGCCAGGACTCCACTACAACTTTCCCCTACACAGAACCACTGTCTGGACTAAGAGGTTGGCTGGTTTATTCTTTTCAACAAAACTCCTGTTGCAGAAAATGCTGCAGCACAAAGAAACCAAAGAAACCAAACCCAAGTATTCTGGCTGGAGCAAGTCAGCTGTTACAGCAGCACCAGCAAATACTTCCTGAAGGTAAAGGTTTCTCTGGTCTTCAGACTGCTCAGCAAAAAGGGTCACGTTCCTCAGTGTTCCTTACAAGCAGTAAAAGACAGGCAGAAAAGAAACATATACAAATTAATGCAAAGAAATATCAGTAACCACTGGCAGGCAAATATTGGAATGTTTAATTTTTACCTTTAGTACACAATTTACTTGTATTTTAAGTTAATTTTTCATGTGGTTCAACACTAGTTTTGCAGCAGCTGGACTTTACACGTGCAGCTGTAGCAAGATGTCAGCCAGGAAATCAGCACCTTGCAGGATGCAAATAAACATCAATCTCTGATAGCATACACTGTCTATATATACTATACCTGCCACAGTACAGTATTTCTCCAGCTCTGGCAAAGCAATACTTCATTTAAAAAACAAAACACAAGTACTCAATGTACTAGCATTTTAAATTGTTTAGCTGTGCTTTTTTAAAATATATAAGCCAAAGGAATTTTAAAAAGTGATTAACCACAAAAATTGGCAAAGAAGCTGTGAAAAAATTAATACTGATTTGCTCATTAGAAAAGAGTCTCATTTTAGTCCCATCTATCAAAGAACATAAGAGATGCATCACAGTTAATTAAAATTAAAAATAAGGACCTGTTTTGCATGACCTGCACGTAATAACCTCACCCTCTCAGAGAAGCTGTCTTCCCACTTATCAAAAATCTTATCTTACTCCTTTGAAGTAAGAATGGAAGAAGTGAAATTAAATTAAAATATTTTTTCAACAGGATTCCCTGATAAAACACAAACTTTGTGGCACTCACCACCACTGGACATGGACCACAATAAAAAGCAATGGGGGAAGGAGTCAAAGCACAAAGTCTCATTACCCTTTTGAGCAAATCAGCATCAGAACAACGGCAACTGATGCATCAAATTTCAAGCTGGGCCTACTCCAAGCATTGGTCCTTCCTCTGCTACTGTGTTTATATGTGGGGTTGTGGGGGTCTGATGTGTTTCAGTGGGCTGAGCTGGAAAAGGAGAACATGTTGCAACGTCTTTATTGCAAGACATGCAAGTCTTCCAGAGACACAAAAGGAAAGGAAACCATTTCTGCAGCCACTCAGAGTTATCGCTGAATTAAAAGCAACTTTGAACCGAGCAAGCAGATCTGTAACTTACTTTCAAAGAAGGAAGTAAGAAGAGGCACATAACTGAAAATCAATGTGCTTCACCCTCAGTTTGTTGAATCCTGGGAGAGAATTACTCGGAAAACATCCACAGCTGAGGGACCTCAGTTTGTAACCATATATTTTCCCCACAAGCTTACCCAAGGATTACTCCCATTTTGTTGTTCTGTTGCTGCCAGCAGTAGGGTTTGCAGGGTTTGGATCACAGAACTATAGCATCATGGAATGTTAAGGGGTTGGAATGGTCACTAAAGGTCATCTAGTCCCTGCCATGGACAGGGACACCTCCCATCAGACCAGGCTGCTCAAGGCCTTATCCAGCTGGCTTGGAACAGTGCCAGGGATGGGGCATCCATAACCTCCCTGGGCAACCTGTGCCACTGTCTCACCACCCTCACAGTAAAAAAACACACAATTATTTTTTAAGTGTTTTTTAACGGAATATTTTCTAGTGCTACATCAGTAGACTGTCTCATTCTATAAAGGTAGATAAATGAAGCTTCAGAAATTTGCTCTTATATTAGATCTTTCTAGAAGAATTACAGTAAAAATAAAAAAATGATGAAGCAGGACTCAAGATCAGTGTAAAAGGCAGGGTGGGGAACACTTGCAACACACCAGTGCGTCACACAGCCTCACACAAAAGAACAAAGTCCAATCATTTTGAACTTGGACGTTTGGCTTTAGTCCCTAGTAACATCTGCAAGGAATTTTCAGATGATCTCAGCAATGTCTTGTATCACTATGTAAATTAAAGAGGCAGTAGTCTTTTATTGCACCCATTCAAAAATACAGCAGATGAACACGAAGTGACACACGAGGGTGAAGGTCAACATTTTTTTCCAACACTGTAAAACAAATTATTCTAGAATTAAACACAAGTGCAACCAGCTTTAGTTATTCTTTCACAACTTAAAGGGACAAACTGTATTCTGTTCCTTCTGGAATACAGTCCATAGGAACCCACAGCACACTGGTAAACTTGAGTGGGCTGAACTGGGTTAACTGGCCTTTCTTCATGGAACTATTCACCCACAAAGAATCTCATACCACACAACGAGACACAGAGCAGTGTCTTGCACCTTGGAAGTTATTAATACTGTAAGGTCCTTAAAGTTTAAACACTGGCCAAATAAACATATACAAATGGCTGAGGTAGGTAAGGCAATAAAGAACTGGGGTGCCACGTGTATATACAACATAAGGCAGTTTCCTGCTCCTGAGACCTTTGCTTTGAGCAACCTTTGAAATGCACGACTTTAAGCACCAAAAATACTCAATATAACATTCAAGACTATAAAACAGCACAATAGTAGAAACTTAATACTGCTTGACACGAGTGAAATTATCAACAACAGCCCAACTTTAAAAGGGACTGAGTCCCTGCAGGATGTGTTTTAGAGCTTACAATCCAGATACTACAGCTCTGTGAAAGTGCACAGAAACTAACTTATGGTCTACCTCTCATTCCCTTTGGAATGGAAGACAAGCTACACTTGATGGTAACTCAGTCTCATCTAAAATAACTTTTAAAATTGCGCTCCTGATACAGACAGCCAAGTTTGTTTATTTTGAGGATTATTTATAGACTGCCTGTCTCTAGGAGGAGTGCATTAACTGAGCTGCTTAGAGAACATGCTCCTCTCAGGCCAATGTGCAACTGGAGAGCAGCAAGGGTTGTAGCTGGCCAAGAGACTGAGCTGAGGGTACAGTTTCACAGCCACTGGAACTGGGGTAGGTCCTGCCATGAGCAAAGTCACGACCAATAACCTCTCTGGAACACGTATTTGATTCTTCTGCTTAATTTGAGATGACATATGGTTGGTCCATATGAAAAGCATCATCTAATTGGCAAGACAAAAAAAAAAAACAACCCAAGTAAAACCCCAAGAACAGGAAAAACTTATCCCAAATCTCTTGCTTGTAAACCAGATATATCTGTAGATGTAGAAAACATTGTCTTTAACCAAGATAACTCTAATTGAATATTGCTGTCAGGGAAAAAAAAAAATTACTTCATCCAAAGTTAGCATCTTAAGCATCCAAAAAGTTGAAAAAATGGCTTATTAAAAAATTCCTATGCAACCAATACTACCTGGCCACCATGATTTAAAGCTCATTGTTTACTGTGCACACACCGTGCCAGCTGTGACAATAAGAACAGGCCAAAAAGGTTAGGTTTGGGTTTGTTCTGTAATTTTTGGTCCTGATGCACCTATATGTCTGTCCAGTGAGAAATGGAGATGCCACTTCTATTTTAAAAAGCCTCCTAAAAGTCTCAGGGCTCCCACTTGATCTGGATGCCTACACTAAGCTGGTTATTCAGAGTGAAGAAATAAAGACTTTGAGGAGCCACAACATGATCTGTTTAAAACAAAAAAGCTACGACATGAAGAGTGAGCACACAGAGTGTCCCAGGATCACAAAGCAAAGTGAGAGCTGGTAAGTCAGTGCTCACTCAGAGATAAAACACCCTCTCAGAGTACAAACAAGGCACTTTGTACCTTCCATTCCAGCAGTGCCTGTGACAGGCACCACACACAACTCCCACCAGCTGCAGGTTTGACACAGGTATCGAGGACACGATGGGAACAGTTGGTGTGCACAGGCAAACACTGCTACAGCCCAACAAGACTGCCAAGCATCTCCTTGAGAGGTCTGGGGACACCAAATAGTGTCAGAGATAACAACAAGTTAAACTGGATAATGTTAGAGCTGGTATAAATCACACACGACCACTGTAAAGACAGAAGTGATCAATTTACTGCAAAATTTACAGGAATGCAGGAACACTCCACTCATTAAACAGCTGAGATTTCAGAGGGTACAGACCTGCCAACACTGGGAGAAAAAGCACAGAGAATATGGGTATTACCAGGAACATAAACAAGGATAAAAATGCAACAAAAAAGCCCAGCACACATCAACAACGGCAGTAAGACAGTTCTCAGCTGAACTTGGTACTCAGTCCAAAAGGATCTTGGTTATCTGTGGAGATCAAAATGTCTCATCCAGTAAGAATTATCTTTGTTACGAGAAATAATCTAATCTAGGAATTTCAGTTAGAGTCTATGGTTGTGTTTTAGAAGCAAGTGTGGAAGGTACATAGTGAGGCAGCAAAATCAGGCTGAAAAGTCAAAGCAGAAGGTTTAAAGTTCCTGAAGTTATTTTTACAGACAGCACTCTCAACAGCCCAAGAACATAATTTTTCTCATGGTTTTTTTAAACCCATGTTTTAACATGAGGTAAGTAAGCATGTAGGGGTTTTGGTTTGATTTTGTTTGTTTGTTTGGGAAGCAAAGGACATGAAGAAAGAAGGGCTGCTTTGTTTAATTTCTTACATGAATGATGAAATAGGTCTTTTTGAAAGGTTTTTCCTACCTAAATTAAGAGGTAAAACCACATAACTTATTAGCAAAGGCCATACTTGTCTTTCTGGCCCATAACAGTTTTCTTTTCACACAAGGTTCTTTTAATGAATTAACTTTAATTAATTCTTTAATTTCTTCAGCTCATTTTTCTGCATTGCATATTCTAGTACTCTTCTCTAAGTCACTTCTGCTAAGCCAGAGAAGTTCTCCCAGGCAGTTACTCTGACTGTTCCTTCCTTCCACGCTGGGGTTGACACAGACACCTCACCTCATCTTTAATCCCATCTGAAGTCACACCATACTTTGAATCACTAAGGGAAAGCTATTTCTCTCTGGCAGATGAAAGAAAGGAGAAATTTTGAGGGGTGTGTGAGGGCTGTAAGCAGTGTATGAGCTCCCTGGCTGGCAGCCACTTTAGCTTTGCCCAGTATCTTATATTCAGTGTGTTTTTCCCAATTTCCAGATTTAGTGCCAGACTCCTACTAGAGACTAGTCTGCTTGAAGCATTCTCAGATGCTGCCATACACAAAAGAGAATGCCACTGACAGTCAGCATCGGGTTTCTTTCAGCCTGGAGGAGGCTGAGGGGAGACCTCACAGCAAACTAGAGCCTCCTGACGAGGGCAGGCCCTGAGCTCTGCTCTCTGGGACCAGGGACAGGACCCAGGGAATGGCCTGCAGTTGTGCCAGGGGAGGTTCAGGTTGGATATTAGGAAAAGTTTTTGCACCTGAACAGGCACCGAACAGGCTCCCCAGAGCAGTGGGCACAGCACCAAACCTGACACAGTTCAAGAAGTGTTTGGACAATGCTCTCAGGGACAGGGTGGGATTCTTGGAGTATCCTGTGCAGGGTCAGGAGTTGGACTCAAAAGATCTTTGTGGGTCCCTTTCACCTCAGGATATTCTGTGATCCTAACTCTGTGCAAAGCCTCACACAGTGCAACTTTGTTAATGTTACTATTATTCATAGTTTATTCACATTAGAAAAGCATTGGATCCATCTTACACATCTAGTCAGCCTGATGACTTGGCAATTCAGCTACCATAACATCCAATTAAACATAAAAAGCAATATCATATCCTTCAAATTAAAAACACCTACCTTCTATGACAAAATATGAAATAAAGCATCACCATAAATACTGCATGTGTTATTATTATTAATAATGTCAGTTAAATTCTGAAATAAGACAGTTCAAGATGTATTTCTACCAAAAGGATGACCTTTTGCAGAAGGACTAGGAAATCCTTCCTAAAAAGTACACAAAAAATTCCCAAACAGAAGCTGTATGTCTTCAACCAACACATTTCTTCCTACACTTACTCACTGTGCTCTTAACTTTGCATTCAAACTAAGTCACAAAAGCAGCTCCAAGCTGCCCTCCTGTCACTCAAATACCCAGGAACACATAACCAAGACAGACCCCCATCTGCCTGTTAGGAAGGGCATCAACAGTCAGACATCTGTCAGTGTTTCACACACCACCACCACCAAAGCTGCAGCAGCGTTTTTAATAAAAGCCAAACAATTTCACTTCCCTTGCTGCAGGACACAGAGGGTAACACAACCTCTGCAGCAGATGAAAACCAAAGTCTAGGATGTCCTTTGTTACCAACCAGGTGTTAGTATCATATTTAAGGTCACAAGAAACACAAACTTTAATGCTTTTAACCTGTGATGTCTCCAGCTACAAGGTCAGGACAGAACCCTGCTGACCACCCACCACTGAAAACAGAATCATTGCTCCAGGTTGGTATTTACCTCCATAACCTGTGTGCCCCTATTCCCTGGAAACCCCTGACCTCCTCCTCACTCTGTGCTGAAGAGATACTCCAGTCTCAGATCCTACAAGCCTCGAACACACACTCCCATTCCACAGATCCCTACAATGGTGCCACCTGAGACGCTGAAACTCATCTCAGTCACTTCAAAGTCTCCCTGACAACTCGTTTTTGGTAACGACCATTAATAAAGCACTACTGACAATGCTTTCCTGGTGCCTCCCTCCCTTTGCTCATCCATCATTGATGTGTTCTCTTCCACAGCTCCCACCATCTGGAGAAGCCCAAAGAAACTGAGTGAATGAGGACAGGGAATGCTGAACCTTAATGGGAGGGTGGAAAAAAACCCCAAACCAACAACCCAACAACCAATCCTTTGTCTATCACACAAATAAGTAACCATGGGGAAGAAGAGTAGAAATATTTAATGAGGCATAATTTGACTTGAATACACTAAACCAATTTCCATTACGCATCACAGACATGGAAATTTCACTGCAAAAGGGAAGTTGATAATTTTGCTTGACAAAGGATTTTCATCTAAGTGTTCAAAGGTCAGCACACACGTGCTTGCCTGCCAGAGTAGTGTCCTATTTTGGAAGATGTAGGCTAAGGAAAAGTTACTTCTGCAAAAATCAACAAATGGTTTCAGCTCTCAGATCCAGTCCTATCTCATGGGCAACTTCCTGCCAAACGCTGATATCATCTTGGATTAAAAAAATAAATAGGACCAATTTTGTTCCAGTCAGCAAGCCTTTGGATGGAGTCAGAAATGCTGTCAGCTAAGGAGAGTCAACCTCCCTCTCACAGAAACCAGTCGATACAAAAAGTTGAAGGGAATGCAAAGAATAAACCTTATTATTTCTAATGATAAACCAAATCCAGTTTTACCAGACAGCACTACTTGAACAGCAAGTTAAGATACGTGGAGACTGCTACATTAATTCTTCCTATTCGTGTATATCACAATGGAACTACGAGCAAAATGCACGAGATACTCCAAGATAAGTTTTGCTTTAGGAGCTGTTAAGCAGGAAAATGAGCTGACTCAACTGCATTTTACTTTCCATGTAGAAAGAACAGTGCAAAAGCAGAAGTTTCCACTCAGGAAGCAAACGAAACAACATAACCTTACATAACACCCATTGTAAAAAAAGTTTGATCCCATCCCATGTTGGCAGTGAAAAGCTGATCCTCACTAAGGACCACAGTGGTGTTATGACTAGTCAGCCCTTTTAGAAATTCTCCAAACACAGCTACAGAGCCCTGTATAACAAATTTAAAGCTGCTGAAGGCCAAGGACCTGTTGTGTCTAAAGCTGCTTAAGGCCAATCTGTGCTTTCACAGGTTGAAAACATCACTCAGAATAACTGAAAGGATCATCTCAGAGAAAGATCCCTGGTTCACTTCTCGGGTAGCAAAGTTTGCTGAAGGTATCAGTTATGCCAGGTAGTCAAAACAAAGATCAGAAAAACTCTTGTGCCAACAGCCACCCCAACAAAGAATAAAAAAACCTGATGGATTATCAATACATAAGCAGAGCACCTTTATCCTACTTCTCATGCAACTGCTGGTCACAGGAGACGGGCTGGAAGTCCCTGCTGCCTGAGTCAGTGCAATGTTGATTACAGCACGACCAAAGTCTTGAGGAGAAAAGTCAAAGGCCCATTTCCCAACCTCCAAGCAGTCTCCAAGGATGGAGCCTTGCAGGCATGTTCTGCATGACACAGAACAGAAGGGAACCTGCAAAGTACCACACAAAGTGTCTCGTGCACAATGGCAAAGTAACTACAACTCATTACTGACTTACTTCTATAATATCAACTCTGAGGAGAAGTAAAACAAATATTCTACAATAAAACAGTATTTCCATCTCTCCCTCCTACTTTATTTTTCTCCTTTTGGAAAGAATTCCCATTGCTCTGAAGTGTTGTAGTTTAATCCTGGTTAAACTACTAAAGAACAACAGAAGTGGGGTACTATAAGGAAGTTATCTGGTACTACGATGTTGAGCCTTCCATCATGGCAACAAAGTTTGTTTCTATTTCTGGATGTAGAATCCAGGAAAAAAAGTTGAAACAGTGAAAAATTTAACTCCATATAGTTAAAAAAACCTCTAAATGACTCACCTCGCTCAAAACCAGCACGTAAGTACATAAGATTAAACTTTGATAAAACTTGATGTCAACACATCTCAATCACACACCTTCTCAAACTTCTGCAGTTAAACTAAGCCTGATCTTGTCAGCAGAGAGACCAGAGGAGAACTAAGGGACACAATATCACACATACTAATTAAAATCATTGTTAATTGAACACACATCATAAGCACCACCATATTGCAGAACCCAATTCATGGAGAACACCCAAACAAAGCAGCCTGGCAGCTCACAGTCCAGGAAAACTCTGTGTACTCAATGAGGAATACTGGTCTGGCAGGGCAGCCTGTTTGGGGACAGCACTGCACCCCTCCACACAGCTGTGCTTTATCAGCCAAGGGAAAACCCAGAATTGTTAAAAATGGCATCCCCTCAGCTCATCAGAGGGATCAGCTATGACTGTAAGACCGAGAAACCTCCATGCACTCACCGAAAGCTAAAGGGAAGGTGAGCACATCTCCAAAGAGCAAACAGGTTAGATCCACATGACTGACCCAAAAGCAATATATGCAACACATGAGGAAGGCTGAGAAAGCCCCAAGTATTTTTATTCCAGCTACGTCAGCACTTCATGAACAGTTTCACTATTTCCTGCATTGTCGACTCCCCTCTTTGGAGGCCCTTTGCTGCAAAATGAAAAGGGACTGGAGGAAACCAACGACAAGAAGGAAAATGGACCTGTGAAATCACGAGTACTACCTGTGGAATTAGAAGTTTACCTCAGCTCTCAGTAAGTTTCTTCAAGCTGATTCGTTTTGAAAATAAGGCCCTTGTGAAAGCAAACAAAAAGGAAGGAAATGAGAGCAAATCCTATATTTACTGAATAAGGCAAGAAAAAACAGCATCGTGTTCACAATCCTCAAGACTTCAAAGTGAATCAGTGAGACAAAAAAATATCAAGGTGCTACAGCAGTTCAAGAAACATCAAGAAAAACGTTGGAAGACAGACACGCATTCATGTGAGCTCTCTCTTTAGAAGTATAAAGAGATATCTTCTATTAAGCACAGTACCAACGTAGGCTTTTTTTAGATGATACAGCATTTATAAATGTTTATTAAGCCTTTTATTCTACAACAGGTAGAGCAAAATACCTGTTAAGGTAAAATGCTACTTAGGCCTTAATTAGCTGATGTTACTGATACAGCATTTTGAAAACGGTTGCAAAGAGAAAAGAAATATGCCAGAAAAATGCAGAAAAACTGTTCTTAAAGCATTAGAAATGCCAGCCACACCTCATTTAGTCAATCACATCGGCCTAAATAAAAATTATCTCTTCCTTGTGCACCAAGTTCAGCACAATAAAATGTCTGAAGAGGACAGGGCATTGGGGTAACATAAAACAAGTCACATGCTATTCCACTCCATCTTTAAATCCATTTCCTTTCAATAAAAACTCTACTCATTCTCTCAGTGTTATTTTTCAAAGCAACCTCCACTGTAGTTCACCCCTTCATCCCAAAACCAGTAGACTCCACTTGAAAAGTGGCCTCAGCTACAAGTAACTACCCATAAATCTCAAGTCTTGCCAGACCGAGATTTCAATTCAACATCCCGGTGAAGACCTTGAAAATTTTGCTTATGTTTATTTCCGCAGAATAGTATTTTAAAACTGACAGAGATACAAGTCACAGCAGTCTGCTTTGACATGTCACATCTCGCTTTCATTTTAAAAGGTTAGTGAAGCTTCGGAAACGCCTTTTCACGACCAAATTTACCCAACAAAACCCAACTTTTGTGGAGGAGGTTGATCCAGCTAGTTACTAAGGAGCTTCTAAGTTAAGTCGACTCAGGAGCTCGAAGGGAACTCCTCCAAACCTCACAGGCGTGACCTCCGTGTCCAGGAGCGCACACAGACACACACACACAGACACACGCATTTGGAGGAGCTGGGGGAGAAGGGCAGTCAAACTCCCAGCCCCGGGCGGGTCGGGCGCTGTCACTGCGCAGCACAGCCCGCAGCGAGCCCGAGCCGCCCCGGCGCTCCCACTTTCGGAAGGTTTGCACCCGCACACGAGCCGCCCGATAAGCAGAGGGCACGCAACCCTGCCCTCCGTGAGCCCCGGGCAGCGCTCGCACGGCGGGCCCCGCTCGCACGGCGGGCCCGGGCCCAAACAACTGTTGCTGCCGCGGGGGAGCGGCCTCACCGGGCGGGCCGGGCCGGGCCGCGGCCCCCGCACAAACCCCCCGAGTGCGGTCGGGCCGCGGCCCCGGGACAGGGACAAACCCCCCGGGCCCGGCTGGGCCGCGGCCCCGGGACAGGGACAAAACCCCGAGTGCGGCCGGGCCGGGCCGGGCCGGGCCCCCGCTCCCCCTCAGCGCGGGGCCCTCACGGCCGCGGGGCTCCCGCCCGCGGAGCGGCCCCGGCGCGGCCGCGGCGACACGGGCGGTGCCCCCCGCCCTTCCCTCTCCCTCCCCGCTCGGCCCCGGGCACGACCCCTTCTGTCCCCGCGGGGATGGCGGCGGCCCCTCACCGATGGTGGAGATGAAGGTGGTGTTGAAGGCGTCCTCGCTGAAGCGGAACAGGAGGCAGGTCTTGCCCACGCCCGAGTCGCCGATCAGCAGCAGCTTGAACAGATAGTCGTAGGTCTTCGCCATCTTCGCCCGGGGCTCGGCTCGCCGCCGCTGCAGGAGGGGGCGAACGCGGGAGGAGGGAAGGAAGGAGGGACTCTGGGGGGAGGGAGGGGGAAGGAGCGAGGGAGGCGCCGCCCGCGCACGGGAAGCGGCAGCGCCGCGTCAGCGAGCGCCGGAACCGCCGGGGGACGCGGTTCTGGGCCCGCCGGGGGAATGCGGTTCTGGGCCCGCCGGGGGAATGTGGTTCTGGGCCCCGCTCAACCGGGGGGCCGCGCACCGGCCGGATTCCTTTGGGGACCAGCAAGAGCCATGGAGCTCTGTGTCCAAGCGGCACGTTAAACAGTGGCACCACACTGCGGGTCACCAGCGAGCGCAGGAGAAACGCGACTCCAGTGTGTGACCTCACGTGCTCACACCTTGCCTCGGGCACGGCAAGTCAGAGAGAAGCTGTTGTGCACACCACAGAAAAACTGTGCTCACGCAGGGCTGTAGAACAGCGTGTCTGATCTAGAGCAGCACCGACAACGTGGGGGTTGTAGAACAAGGAGCTCTGGAGCAGCACTGACAGTGTGGGTGTTGTAGAACAAGGCAGCTATCAGCAGGACAAGAGGGCTCGGTCTGAAGCTCTGCCAGGGGAGGTTTAGGTTGAATATTATGAAAAAATTTTTTACAGAGGGGGTGCTCAGTCATTGGAATGGGCTGCCCAGGGAGGGGGTGGATTCTCTGTCCCTGGAGGTGTTTAAGGTGAGACTGGATGTGGCATCAGTGCCATGGGCTGGGAACCACGGCGGGGTTGGATCAAGGCTTGGACTCGATGATCTCAGAGGCCTTTTCCAACCCGGTCAATTCTATGATTCTATGATTCTAAGGTGTCTGCTCAAGAGCAGCACCGACAATGTGGGTGTTGTAGAACAAGGTGTCTAGAACAGTTCAATAAACACTTTCCCCCATCTTGGTTTTTTCCCCCCCCCACTAATAATTATCCCTTGGTGTGAGGCAGCCTCGTTACACATTCATTATGCTGTGTTCCCCACAGGATGTCACGAGGTGCTATAAAAATAAATAGTGCTACTGAAACAGTTCAAAATGACAACAAAGAGCTACTACTTTAATTTAATTTAAATATTGTAGCCTTTAGAGAAGCTATAAACAGAACTCTCTTAAGCTATAAATAACTACGACAGTTCTCAGTTCCCTCTTAGGAAAACAAAGGAAAAAGAGATGTTTTCCCCAAATCATTCATTGCAGGATTGTCATCCTGCAATGTTCCCTTTCCACCTCCCTCCAGGTTTGCCCTGAGCTCCATGCAGGAATGGCCCCGTGGCACCACCTGCCCAGGCACCCTCCTGCAAGTCCCTGGGGTGAAATAGGGCTAAACTGGTCCAATGCCTGGCTACTGTTGTATTTGTGCAAAGGATTCTGAGGAATCACTCTGGATAAATACCTTCAGCTATTATAAACCTTGAATAAGCAGAAGCTGTTGTGCTTCTAATTATTCCAAATCTTCCCTGGTAAAGGTCTCATTTTGGTGGAATTCCTGGCCAATATATGTTTGTGGTAGCAAATCATCAAAAATCCAATGGCAGATGTGATGTAAAACTCTGTACAAGATGAATTCAGTAGGAGCTATGAATGCTAATCTATATTCCAATTAATTGGTGCAAAATCTAATTTTATATTTATACATTTATATGCTGTGTTCTAATAGAGGATAATCAAGGCTGCAAAACAAGGATGGGGGGGAATTGCCAGTTCCTTTTTCTTCTTTCTTTTTTTTTTTAACACACTTGAGGATCTCTGCCCAGTCCAGGACAGAATTTGGAAACCTGGCTGCTTGGTCCATATTTGGACTGTATAATTAGCAGTCAGGCTGTTTAGATGTTAAGATGAGTTGTTACAGTACTTATTACAAGATTTGAGTTTATAAATGATAATGGCAACTTGGCACTGAAGCAGTCAAAGCAAATTGGTTAATTATATCAGTCTAACATGAATAATTGGATTATAGGAAACTGCAAGTGAAAAATTAATCTCTGAAACATTTCCCTGTAGCTGCACTTTCAGAGACATGAGTTGCTGTGTACTGTAATTATGGCCACGCTGAACGTTACTACACAAACATATTTCAGCTCTGAAGAGAGAAATTTCGGGGTTAATTTTCACTCTTGAGTTTTATGGAACACACAGGCTCTCCTACGTCTCTGGAGCAATATGTTTGCCATTGCCATCTGTTACTCAGGAGGATTTTTATAGAGAAATAATGCAAATTACTTCCCTCTTCAATTACGCTGGTGCTTTGCAATATTGCATTCTGTTGTGATCTGGAAAAGTGCCAGCTTGCCAGATTCAAGGGACAGATGTTTACTTAACCATGAACTTTAAAAACATGATGTAAAAATTAGGAGTTACATTTTCTGATTTTCCAGAATTGTAATTGTACAATTGTGTACCTTGCAATAGGTCAGTAAAACTCTGAGGAGTACTGTCAGAGCTGTTAAGGTTCAATAACCAGACCACTGTGAGACCTGTCCATACTTTGGAGTCTTTGCTATTGCACCCAAATGGAAAAGTGAACATTTGGTTTATATTGCATTACACTCAACAACAATTCATTTTTTTCTGGCACAGCAGAACCACCGAGGGGAACACTGAATATGCAGAAAATAGAAAGTGTTTGAAACGATGGTTCACCTGCTGCCTCTGTAAAAGCAGGTGGGATTGCAACATTGATCCTGTTTCATACATTTCAAAGAAGCAGAATTTTAAAACCCTTTAGAACCCTTAAATGAGTACCCTAACAGTTTGCCTGAATAGAATCATTAGGTTTGAAAAGCCCTCCCAGCCCATGGATCCCCCCTGTGCCCCATCCCCACCTTGTCCCCAGCCCAGAGCACTGAGTGCCACAGCCAGGCCTTCCTGGGACACCTCCAGGGCTGGGCACTCCAAACCTCCCTGGGCAGCCCCTGCCAAGGCCTCACCACCCTTCCCATGGAGAAATTCCTCCTGATGTCCAACCTGACCCTCCCCTGGCACAGCTTGAGGCCATGTTCTCTCCTCCTGTCCCTTGTTCCCTGGCAGCAGAGCCCGACCCCCCCCCCCGGCTCCCCCCTCCTGTCAGGGAGTTGCAGAGCCAGAAGGTCCCCCCTGAGCCTCCTTTGCTCCAGCTGAGCCCCCCCAGCTCCCTCAGCTGCTCCTCATCAGACCTGTGCTCCAGACCCTTCCCAGCTCTGTTCCCTCCTCTGGACACACTCCAGCCCCTCCATGTCCCTCCTGAGCTGAGGGCCCCAGAACTGCCCCAGCACTGGAGGTGCAGCCCCAGCAGTGCCAGCACAGGAGGGCACTGCCCTTGTCCTGCTGCCACAGCAGTGCTGGCACAGCCCAGGTACCTTTGGCCTCTTCCCCCCTGGGCACACCCAGCTCGTGTCCAGCCACTGTCACCAGCACCCCCAGGGCCTTTTCCAGCTTTCCAGCCCCTCTGCCCCAGCCTGGAGCTGCAGGGGGTTGTGGTGACCCAAGGGCAGGACCTGGCACTTGGCCTTGTTGAACCTCATACAACTGCCCTCAGCCCATGGATCCAGCCTGGCCAGATCCCTCTGCAGAGCCTTCCTGCCTTCCAACAGATCCCCAGTGTCATCTGTGAACTTACTGAGGGTGCCCTCCATTGTCCAGATCATCAATAAAGGTATGAAGCAGGACTGGGCCCAGTCCTGAGCCCTGGGGAACACCACTAGTGGCTGGTCCCGGCTGGATGTGGCACCATTCCACCACTGTCTGGGCCTGGCCATCCAGACAGTTTTTAACCCAGCCAAGAGTGCACCTGTTCAGCTGCAGCTTCTGCAGGAGAATCCCATGGCACACAGTATGGAAGGCTTTACTGAAGTCCAGGAAGACACATCCACAGCCTTTCCCTTGCTCACTGCCATAAAGAGAGATCAGTGCCACAGTTCAAACTCATCCAATACAGAGGTGAGTCCTAACCAAGATATAGCAGAATTTCATTAGTCACTGAGGTGTATGTAAAGTCCATCTGCTAAAGCCCTCAGTTTAAGAAAGGAACTGATATGAATAACAAAATGTAATTACTGCCTCTGTTCATATGCAATAAATTCAAAAATCTCTACATACACATTAAGAAAAACAGAAAATACTTGTTTACCAACACCTAAATTTCTAAGGAAAAACCCAAACTGATTACATTGTTACTTCATTCCTACTCTCATTTTCAGTTTCTCAACTGATAGACATCATCATTTCTACCTTTCAAAAATCCTTTTTCCGCTCTCAGATCAAAGGTGAGACTGGTTAAGCAAAAAGAGGTATGTGTCAAGGTCTTGTCTTTAATCAAGCTCTTATATTCAATGCATACAAAATTGTAGGAAATTCTGCATCTTAATTGTTTAAGTACAAAGCTTAAAAAAAACCAATAAGAGTTTAAAACACGTTGGTAGAACCTGTTATTTTGGCACTAAAGGATAACCTTAAGAGGCAGTCTTGCCCTGAGTGCCACCTAACCACAAATGATTAACATGAACTTTGCTCCTTAGCTTTTGGACTCTGCTAGCTGATATCATAATATTTCTGATGCATATCTATAACAACTCTGACTTTGGCAGGTGCCTCTGCAATTCATTACTGTTTGATGGCCATCATGTGACTCTCCCTTAAAAAAGTGTCCCTTATTCCCCAGTTCCAGTAAATACATCTTTCACTGCAGGTAGATACTTCTATGCTCATTTTATACTTTGTCCCACTGCATTTGATATGTTGATATGTCCTGCTTTTAAGCCCTAGTTTTAAGAAGATCTATGCATTGGTTTAATATACAAAGAACAGTGCTCTCCTTTACTCTACTGATCTAAATGTATGAATTTTCCACATGAATATACTGCAGAAATTTATACAGAAGAGGTTAAATCAAGTCATTATTGGGGAAGGAAATTACATAAAGTATGTACAGTTCAATTCCAGAAAGAAGAAGCACTGTTAGACTCTTATCTGTCAAATACATTGATTTCAAGGTTTGAAATCACTATGGTTACAGTAGTGCTAGAAGTGGACTTTCTTCGAGTTCCAGTGTTAATCTGAACTATCTCAGCATAAGCAAATTATGACAGGCCACAGTTTACACCACTAGTTTATAATCAATTAAAATTATAACTCCTAATCCTGCAGTCCAGGCAAACCCACAGGCTGCATTCTGGATCAAACACACCACTTGAAGTGAACCTGCTAATTTTGAGTGCAGCTTAGAGGTGGTTAGAGCATGGAACTCTAACCTGTCTTAATGACAGTACTGCAGAGACACCCATCCACATTGCAGTACTCTAGACAGCCACTATAAGCATTATTAGAGTGAATTTGTTTGTATTAAATCATTCATTACACACTGACTCAGTGACCACAGCCAGTTCATAGGAGGGTTTGCAGTAACCCCCCCCAAAACCTGAGTTCTCACCACGTCAGACAGCAAATCCTGGGGACCCACCCAAGCCCAGCTGCAGGAAGGCACAAATGGGGCAGAACAGAGTGGCACTGGGGTCAGCAGGTGCTGGGCACAGCGAGGGCTTGTGCTGTACAGCCCAGCAGGAGCCACCATGCACGTCCCCAGAGACACCGGTTCGGCTTCCAAACAGCGAGGGAGCGACACTCCCAACGCAGGAAAACCCCAACTGTCAGCAGGTTGTTTTCAAACATCTCCAGATCAGCTCGGGAACGTTTCTGTTGTCATTCTGGCAGACACATAACATTTCTTGCTCTTTTCTCTAAAAGGAGATCAAAGCCTTTGCTTGCTGGGAGAAGGCTGGAAAGAGGAAGTCATTCTCTTAGACCCAAATCTCTCTGTCTCAATAGGCCACACCACAGCTGTACAGACAGCATTTCTCTTCTTCACTCACAGCTTAAACTCAGTGCTGCATTTCTGATTTCTAAAGAGTAAACTTCAAATAAAATCTTCAGTTGTGAAAGACTGAAGGTAATGCATTAGAATTGACTCATTCAGCAGGTCACTGAACTACAGGCAGTTACGAAAAGGAAATGAATCTCCAAGCAAAACCAAAATAGAGAACCAAACAGAGGAATGTGTCCAAAACACATCCTGTTTTCAGATCATCCTGTGTGCCCCTGCTTCCAGAAACCAATTTTTAATGTGACTCTAAAGTCCTCCTCAGGCACCAGAAACTCCTTGCAGAAAAGACATTTAAGAAGGGAAGGCCAGGAGGAAGAGGTGAAGAAGGGTGGCACGTCAGAAGTTCTGTTTTATTGTTGGTGGTGCTTTATGCATTGTGAAGGTATTTTCTTAAACAAGAAAACCTCATTCTCCTTCAGATACCGACTCAGCAGCCTTAATAGATTGTCCCCTTTCCATTGTGCTTGCAGATAAATAAGATACATTTGAAAAGGACTGAAAGGTAGTAGGGACAGCTAAGACTCAAGAACTGACTGTGCTGGTTTATGTTCTGGCTTCACAGGACAGCATGCAGAGGAAAGTATGAGTCAGAGCCTTTCCTATTAAATTCCCCATGATACAACAAGAAATACTTCCAAAATACCTCTATCTGTGTGTCATCACCACCCCAGCACATAAGGCAAAAATGCTCACGCAGCATTACCGTGTTACAAGGCAGTGGCTGTGACGGGGAGAGAGGAAAAGCAATATAATGGCTTGGGGTACTACAGCACATGGGGCTGTTCTGACAGAACAACGCAGGGCTTTGGGTGCAGAGTGTTGTGAAAGCTGTGTAGTGTCAGCGTCGGGCACAGGCCCTCCCAGCTTGGAGATGTTGCTGTCAGAAAGATATGCCTCTCCAGAACTTCCATCCTCACTTGTGCTCATAGCAACTTCTCAAGTAACTTTTGCTAAATGCATCGGTTCTCTCTTCAGAAAGGCCTTGGCTCGACACGCCCCCGCCGGACGTTTGGGAAGGCTTTTCATACCAAGCGATTTTCATAAGGTCTATCGTGCCACCAGGAGGACTTCTACTGAACTACACTTTTAAATGTTCCAGGCCTGGTTAAATACTACGGTTTGACAGATTATACTTGTGATTATTTTTACTGACTTATGAAAAAAACCCATTTTTTAAAATTTCCGCTATCTGCAGTATTTTTATTTCTCATAGGTTCTCTAAATCGATTTAAATACAGAGGCGACAACTAACAGAAATTCTGCCTTTTTCTTTTTGTCTGAGGTGGGAAACTGCAAAAGAATATGCACATAGGTAAAACTTCGTGGAACGTGTCATTTAGTATGAAACGACGTGTCCAGTTCTGGGCTCCTCAGTACAAGGGAGACATGGAGCTACTGGAGAGGGTCCAGCAGAGGCCACAAAGATGATGAGGGATCTGGAGCATCTCTGATGAGGAGAGACTGCGGGAGCTGGGCCTGGTTAGCGAGAGAACAGTGAGGGGGGATCTCATTAATGCATATAAATATTTCCAAGAGTTGTCAAGAGGATGGTGCCAAACTCTTTTCTGTGGCACCTAGAGACAGGATGAAGAGCAATGACCATAAACTAAAACACAAGAAGTTTCACATCAACATAAGGAAGAACTTCTTTACACTGAGGGTGGCAGAGCCCTGAACAGCTGCCCGGGCAGGGTGGAGTCTCCTCTCTGGGGACATTCAAACCCGCCTGGACATGTCCCTGTGTACCCGCTCCAGGTGCCCCTGCCCGGGCAGGGGGTGGGACTGGGGGATCTCCAGAGGTCCCCTCCGACGCCAACAATCCTGTAATTCTGTGACCCGCAGGCGATAATTTCGTCAGCACCTAACGCAGAAAGGGAGGGAGTCCCCCCGTTCCCGGTGTCCCCCGTTCCCGGTGTCCCTCGTTCCCGGTGTCCCCCGTTCCCGGTGTCCCTCGTTCCCGGTGTCCCCCGTTCCCGGTGTCCCCCCGTTCCCGGTGTCCCCCCGTTCCCGGTGTCCCTCGTTCCCGGTGTCCCCCGTTCCCGGTGTCTCCCGTTCCCGATGTCCCCCGTTCCCGGTGTCCCCCCGTTCCCGGTGTCTCCCGTTCCCGGTGTTCCCCGTTCCCGGTGTCCCCCGTTCCCGGAGTCCCCCCGTTCCCGGTGTTCCCCGTTCCTGGTGTCCCGCGTTCCCGGTGTCCCGCGTTCCCGGAGTCCCCCGTTCCCGTTCCCGAGGGCAGCTCCGAGCGGGCGCTCCGAGCGCGGCCCGGCCCCGCCGGCGGAAGGGGCGGCGCGGGGCGGGCGCTGGGGAGGGAGCGCGGCGGAGATGCCGGTGAGGGGCTGGATTACCGCGGGGTCAGCGGGGATTACCGCGGGGTACCGCGCCTGGGGCACCGCGGGGCAGGAGCCGGGCGGGGGGTGATTAACGGAGCGGGGTGATTAACGGAGCGGGGTGATTGCCCCGCCGGGGCAGCCCCGGGGCGGGCTCGCTGTCCGTGCGGGCCGAGCCCCGGGTAACGCTGGGCCCTTCTCCTCTCGCCCCACCCAGCTGGCCAAGGACCTCGTGCATCCCTCGCTGGAGGACGAGAAGAGAAAGCACAAAAAGAAGCGTCTTGTGCAGAGCCCCAACTCCTACTTCATGGATGTGAAATGTCCGGGTAAGTATTTAAAATGTTTACGCCTTGCAAAGGGAGCGAAACTAATTTTGAGTGCTGTTCATCCTCATAAAACAGCTGCTTATTATATATATGTATTATATATCTTATATACATTTTTAATTTTTTTTTAATTTAAGTTTGGTTTTTCTGTTCTATAGAGATAAAGCTTTGTGTATTGCTTTGGGTTTTTTTAATAATAGAAGTGTTTTCAACCTTTTTCAAAAGTTAATGTAAACAATGAGCTTTTTATTTTTGCTGGAGGTCTGGCGTGAGGTTTTTCTTGTTTGTTTTTTTTTTTCCTTTAGGAAACCCTTACAAGTAAGGAAAAAACCAACCCTCTGGATTTGCATGTATAAAAAGTGAGATTAAATGGGTGCCTTAAAGCATCGGCAGCACAAGTTTCAAGTAGAAGACAGCATTAAAGATTAAATCCTTTACAAGTTTTCTCTCTCCAAAAATTCCTCTTGGCTAATTAGAAGTATTTTTCAGGGGGAAAAATTGAAAAGCAGTGAAAATCCCCTTTTTTAAGCCATGTATAAGTGATTTCATTCTTTCTTAAGTCATGGAATTTGTAAGTTGTAGACAAAAGCGTTGCATGAGGAATTAGTGAAGTTCCTCTGTGCAAGTCTTCTGATTTAAATGTCATGTTGGCTTTATAGAATGCAAGCCAGCAGCTGCCTTATTGGTACCAATGATTAAACAGAAATCAAACACAGGTTGAACAGCAGTGTTTGCATTCACAGCTGCCAGACTGTGTCAACAGCAGTGTTCTCCTGTTACAAGTTAAATATTTCTCCGGGTAGAAGTGGTTTTTTTGTGTTCAGCTGAGAATGCTAATCCAGAACTGCTCCACTTCTTTGCAGGACACATATTACAGGCAAATTAGGCCTTGTCAGCCTTGGGGCTGTGTTGATTTTCAGATGGGGAGCCCTAAGTTTCAGTTTCTGTGCTTCTCTGTGCATGTAAGGGAAAGCGGCTCCGTCAGCCCCCAGCCGTGACCTTCGTGTGCCGTGTGTTGGGCAGTGAAGTACAGATGCATTCTTGGGCAGGTGTACTTGGAGGGTCTGACTGACACAATAAAGCCATGCTAGAAATACCCCGTGGAAAGTTCAATAATGCTGTTTTCCAGGGTGCTACAAGATCACCACCGTGTTCAGCCACGCTCAGACAGTAGTTCTGTGTGTAGGGTGCTCAACTGTGCTGTGTCAGCCTACTGGGGGCAAAGCCAGGCTCACAGAAGGTAAGGGGACACGTTGGACTGCCTAAATATTCCACTTACATAAATGCATTTTATAGCCTGAGAATATTTTAGCTTTGATTCTGGAAATTGATACTGGGACACTTTGCAAATGGCTTGGAGTTGGCCAGTAAATACATTGTTAATGGACCCCAAATTGGGAATTTTTCTTCAGATTCTTGTTTTTAAAAGGCAGCTAAACAGCTGCAGTGGCATCAAACACGCTTCATTTTAGGTGCCTTGACTTGTCATTTCCTTCAACTTATGTAATAAAAGCTGCTGTTTAATTCTGAGCTATGTTTAGAGTGTTCAAAAGCACCACCAAAGGAGGAGGGTGCTTTTGGCAGCCTGAAGTGATTGTGTGCCACTGCTACTCTGGGTGGCTTGCCTGCTTATTTTTAAACAGTAGTACTTAAAGCAGTTCCCTGGCTCACATTCCTTAATAAAAAATTGGTTTGTATAAATTATAAGGGAACAAATAACCACTGATAATTATATACAGATAACTGGTATAACACCAGTATCTTGAAATGTACTGGAATCACTTCAGGGTTTAAAAAAAATTAAAAGCCAAATCCAGATTTCATTCATTTCTTGTTTAAAGGACAAAAGGTAAACATATATACAAATTACATATGGGGTGCTTATACCATGGGCTACTACACAGGGGTAGGGTAAATGAGGACAGAATAGCTGAAGTCAGACTGTGGAGCAGTTGAAAAGGTAGCCACACACCCAGCAGCTTTTTCAGTGTGGGGTTTGTATCACTGAGGAACGGGACAGTAGAGTGACATTTTAAAAGGCCTCTGGAAGAAAAGAAATAGTACACCTTGGTCTTATTTTAAGATGAATTATATGACAGCCACGTTGTTCTGGTTGAGCTAGAGAAGACTTATAGTGCTAAATCTTCACCTCTTGTACATGAAATTTGAATTTACTGGATCAGTTTTCCTATTTACATTGGATGGACAGTTTTTCAAGGCAGTCTAACAGTTTAAGGACTATTCATATCTATACTATGTGTTTCCTTTACAGGCTGTTCATTTAGAAGAAAGCAACACTGAACACTTCAAGCATGTGTGTTTGGATCTGTGTTCCTGAAAGCCTTACCAGTTTAAAAATGCCTGTTCCTACAACAATGTAATTATGATTGATTTTGTAAAAATTACCTGCTATTGCTGACTAATCTGCTGGAATCTCTTTTTCAATAAATGATTTGAAGTGCAGGTTTTTCCTGTAAGTTTGCAGACAACTGAGCTCTATTTTTGTAATTTTACTTCCAAACAGTGGTAAAAGCCTTGGACTTGGCTGCATCCTTCCCCTTGTTAATCATCAACTACAGCAATGTAATGCATATAGTGACAGAATCTGCTTTAAGAGTGCATTTTGTATATTTTATTACTGCAGCTGCCCTAACTGCAAGGGTTGTGGAAGCTGGATAGATTTCAAATGGCTCCTTTGCTTTCAGTGTAATCCCTTCACCGTGTTGGGTAACATGGTGATAAATAAAAATGTGAAGTTGCTCACCTGTGTTCAGCTGTTTCTCTGCAATGCATGGTTTTTCCCTCCCTCTGGTTTGGTCTCTAGACTGCATTTGGAATTCTACACTGAGATTTCTATACACAAAAAAAATAAAGGAGTCTTTTGCAAAACTCTGAAAGCACTCAGGATAGAGAAGGCATAAGGTATATAAGCAGCAGTAAGTCAGAACTACACTAAGAGCTGTGAATGGCATCTAGTCATTATAAAAACCTGCATATTTTCAGTATTAAATACTGACAGTAAATAATTAAATAATAAAGAAACAGGGGTTTAATTAGTTTTTAAGAGCCAGGCCTTTCTAAATGGCTGTCAAAAATGGGTTTTGTTTTTAACCATGAGAAAACATTAAAATAAAATCTTGCATGTATCTTACTTAACTAAATAATATCTCAAGTTTTGCATCAACATCTCTTTCAAAGGATCAGGTGTCTTGGTGAGCTAATTATTGTTGGGAATTTCTATTTAACCAGTATTCTTTTTATGACTTTTAAAATTTGTACAGTTCTAGTCAATGAAAAAACCCCAACAAAACCTGATATAACAAGTAGTTGCATTTGCAAGGTAAGTTTTATTTCTGTTATTTCAAGCAGTGAACACTTGTAATTACCAGATTCAAAAAGTAGGTGTTTGCTACAGAAACAGATATACCAATGGCATATACATGTCTTCTAAGGAAAGTACAGTTTTGTGTCAGTGCCATACCATGTTTTCACAATAAAGGTTAAAACATGAGTAAGTCTATCATGAAAACTGCTCTTAATTGACCAGTTTGCCACATGTAAAGCCAGTCCATCCAATAACTGGTTTCAGAACAAAGATCAAAGCAGCACTATTAGTTCAGTTGTGACCTGAATACAGATGCTAAGGCCAGACTGATTCCTAATGTCCCACATCTCTGCCTTCTCTTCCTCTGCCCCAAAAGGGAAGAACTCATCATTTAGTAAACACCACAGCAGAGAATGTCAGTGACCTGTTTTGTTCTAGGCACTGGAAGATGAAATACAGACATCATGGCATCTCCAGCACTGTCCATGTGACAACAGAGGCTTTTTAAAAGCCTTAAGTTACAGGAGGTACAGTACAAACAACATGGTATGCATATAAAAAACTGGTGGCTGAACATTCTATATGGGGAGTGAGACACTATCAGTGATCTCCTGGTGGTAGAAATGCCTTAGTTCTTACCATTATTCATTTTCATACATCAGATATTTACATTTATTAGTGTTTCATCACATGCAGACAAGGATAAACCTACACCTTCCACATTCTGAATCTTTGTCTAAACCCACACACAACAGCCAGAGAGTGAAACTTGTTTTCTCCCAAGTGTGCAAAATTCTTTTCAAAAATAAGTACCATTTGCAAACAGGTACCTCATACAAGCCAAATATGTTATGAATCCTAAAACAAGTGCTACTTTTCAGATTTTCTATATTCCAAACATTTTGTTTGGTCTATTTCTATTCATGTTCTTGAACAGGAAAACGAGTAACTCAGAGCTTTTTATTCTCATGCCCTGTGTAAAACAAGCAATGGCTTCTGCTGCTGCAGGTTTACCAGGCAGTAGGTGCTCAAGAGTGGGGAGGAAAAAAAAGCTGCTGTTTGTAGAAGATGCTCACCTCCAGTCCTTCTGTACTGGAACTGTCAGACAACACCCAGACTTCAGTGGAAGGGGAGATAATTTATTGCCTGGCCAATGAAAGCTCATTCAGAAGAGTTCTCTCTGTTTCTTTACTGACTGGATATTCTTGAGATAAAGACAATTATTAATGACATAATTAATGAATAAAAAAGTGAAGTTTTGGTGAGTGGGCCAGAAACCCCAAACAAATGGTTTAGGTATAAGCTTTGACTGTTTTAAGGCACAAGAATGATTAAATTATGAAGAGTAAACTAAAACAGTCCTACTAGCTTCAATTAAAAATGTAGGTAAAACACTGACCCCTCAAAATATTAAATTTCTTGGTTTGTCAGTTTTGGGTGATAAATGTTACCACAAGCACCCTGGGAACAGAGGTGGCAGCAGAATGTTCATCACAGGGCAGGTAACAACTATGAAATCAATACTGAAAGCACTAACTTGGGAAAGAGGCAGGTAGAGCTATTTTCTGCTAGCTGTTATCCAAGACATCTTGTTCCCTAAATTCAGAGAAGCAGAGCTGCAAAAGAGTGCAGGAAAGTAAGTACTGGAAGATATTTTGTGACAAGATACTTTATTTTGTCTCAGCCTGGAAATACTGTCTCATGTAACTGCAGGGGAAGTGAGCTGGGGGTTAATTTATGAGACAAAATTTTGGAGATCTTACGTTACTGTATTCTCATAGTAAAATTAAAGATTAGAGAATCTCACATCTCAAGTGCTGTGTCCAGTTCTGGGCCCCTCAGTTCAACAAAGACATTGAGGAGCAGCTGAGGGAGCTGGGGAAGCTGAGCCTGGAGAGGAGGAGGCTCAGGAGAGACCTTCTCACTCTCTACAACTCCCTGACAGGAGGGGGGAGCCAGCTGGGGGTTGGTCTCTGCCCCCAGTGAACCAGCAATAGAACAAGAGGAAATGGCTTCAAGCTACAGCAGGGGAGGGTCAGGTTGGACATCAGGAAGAATTTCTTCACTGAAAAGGTGGTCAGGCCTGGGAAGGGGCTGCCCAGGGAGGTGGTGGAGTCCCCATCCCTGGAGGTGCCCAAAGAATGAACTGGATGAGGCACAGAGGCTCTGATCCAGTTGCCAGGGTGGTGCTCAGCCACAGGTTGGACTCGATGACACTGGAGGTCTTTTCCAACCTTACTGATCCTGTGATTCTATAAAACTGCTTCTTTGGAACACATCACAATTTCTTTTTCAGCCTTGGGCCAAAGTAACTCCTTGAGGCAGAGACCTCCAAATGGAGCAAAGGATGGTTTTCAAAAAAACCTCTCAAAAGTCTGTGAGACTTCTACTACTGGCTTCAAGAATAGGCTTTACATTTTATTGAGTTCCTAATTCCTGTGTGTAAACGAATATTTACATTACAGAATACTGTGCCATTTCTGGCTACCAAGTTAGCATGTGCATCATTCAAAAACAAAGGGACAGTTTGGCAGCTCACCATGTTGTGCCATGTGGGTGTATTTGACTGTAGAAATAATCCCCTTATTGCACAGTAAACTATTTTCACACAGTCTCTGTGTCCAATAAAAATGGATGACAGAACATCTGAAAAACAAAAGGATTTGTACTTACATTGCTCTAGCTTCACTCTTTCCTAATTCTTAACAATCCACAGCTCTGACAAAAGCCTGCTTCTGGTATAAATCTGCATTCTGGAGGTAGCATCAAGGTTTGGGTTTTGTTGGGTTTTTTTAAGCAAATAAGAAACGTGCTATGGGAAAACAAAAATCAACAGTGAAACTCTTTTTCTTTAAAAAGTAATACTGAACAGTTTTGGCAGACTGGAACTGTGAGAATAACAAATAACATCTTTGTGTGCTCAAAGCAAGGTGTGAAGTTTTTCAAAAGGCAGATAAGTTTTTGTACTACTTAGTGCAAAAAACAATGCTAGTTTTTTTTAAATCTTGGTCAAGTGTTTCACTAGTTGATAAAAATAACCTGCTAATATAATGATACTTACACATGTACTAGAGGAAGTCAAACTTGACTGTTACATTCTCCTTTTCTGTAAGTTAGGAACGTCCCTGAGAGATGAATTCCAGTTACATGTAAGCTTAGCACCATTAGCAGAGGTTAATTAAGTGAATTTTTGATGCTTCTTCTTCCCATATTCTCAGTGATCTCGGAGCCCAATTACACCTTCTCCCTTTATTGTTCCTGTTTCAGTACAGTGAGTTTGTTACACACTCCCCAGGTTTTCAGTCTGTGCACTGTGCCCCTTTTTCCTTGTCGAATTCCCTGGCAATCTTTAAGGCAGTGCTGTTGAGTGACACCGACTGCATGTTACAGACAATGGTGACAATCACTCCTCTGGGTGGGGCACCCCCGGCCCCAGGGCCCAGCTCCTCAGGCAGGATGAGGAGGACACTGCTTGCCCCCACTGCCCCCCCTGTGTGGGATGCATAGTGTCTCTGCTGCCTGCAGCAGCCACACTGCTGCTGCTTCTCCACCACAGCCCAAGCCATGGCGTATTTGCCATCCCTGTCCCACGACACCTCCGTTTTTGGCACCGGGGTCCACATCATGGACACTGTGCCCGGCTTGAGGTACCCGGGCAGAAGTTTGCCAGCGCTGCTTTTAAACTGTCCAGCTTGGTAACTGTACAACAAGGCATTTCCAAACTTCAGGAGGTCCCCCACTGAGGACAGAAAGCCACCACCAGCCCACTTGTAGGAGTTGTCCACGTAGGGTGCGTTGACCAGCCGCCCCTTTTTGTTGTAAACATAACACCTACAAATCAAGAACATTCAACTTGTCACTCTCAGGTACTGTGCACATCGATTTTAAGCTGCCCTACCTTGAAAGAGCAAACTGAGCATGTATTAGCTTGTTGAGATTTTTTTAAAATATATTTTTCTTGCATATATTCATTGCAGAAAAATCAACAAGAAATTCAGACAGGAAAACAAAAATTAAGGTGACTTCTTTGGTTAGAAGCTTGGTTTCAATACAACTACTAATCCTACTTACTCTTAGGATATACTAAGAATAAAGGCAATATACAAATAAGATATAACAGAAATCAGTAGATCAGCCAACAGAGATTTTTTGTTAAATCCCTGTACTGGATTTGAAGTGGTTTAAAGAAAGAGGAATTCTACAACAACAGATAATCAGACACTGAGCTGAAATGTCACTGCAGCCTTGGGTGACTGCTCTGACTGACTCCCCCCACTGCCCCATTCTGGTTGCCATATTCTACAACAAAGCAAGAAGCATGAAGGAGTCTTGCAAAACACAAATTAGAAACTGCCAACCAGAACTGCAGAATGAAACTATGAGGAACAACACAACAGCAGTGCAGAATGAATTATGTTTTTGAAAGAAGCAGTCCAATCATGCCTTGATTCATTCCATACAACACATGAGAAGGAATGTTGAATAAATAGATAACCCACTGAACTTCAACCTTTGGTCTTCAGACCACATAAGGTCTATGTACTACTTGGAAAGTTCTGAAAAGGAACAAACCTATCTAGCATGCACTTATATTGGAAAGATTTGGGGAAACTTCTGAAAGTTATAATATTGAAAATCAGAGGTTGAAGCAAAGAGAGGTGAATGGTCCAAGATCCAAGACAATCAACTCTGCCAGTGATTCAGTATCTCGTTGCCCCCACAGTGAGTGTTTTGATCACAAAAAACCCCTGCTACAAAGGCACTGAAATGCCTGCCTTACACCTCTAAAAGATCCAGAACATGGATTTTTAAACATTTTCTGACCAGTTAAATATAGTATAACCAAACCATTAAACAAACCTCAGCATGTCAATACATTCTGTTTTGAGGCATCAAGCTACTTTGTGGAAGCAAACCCATCACATCAGCATCTCAGTTCTGCCTAACAATTAGTAGCCCAAAAAAGACCCTCAGAACAGCATCTGTCCTAATTCTTTCATCCCTAGCATATTTCGGTTTATAAAAGGATTAATGTATGCACATGTTTAATAAACTTCACTGTACAAGCTTGATAATTTATGAGAACATCACAAGCATCCAGATGAGCTTCTGAGCCTCCAGCCAGAGAGCCTCTGAAATTTAGCAAGCAAACTAAATATCACCACAAAGCACTCAGAATGCAGCAGTAAAGCTGTCCCTGAGCAATCAAAAATGCTTTGTGTCTATGTGTGCACACACACTCTGAATACACACTTGTGTGTGAGTACCATAAACCTCAGATTCAACATGGTCATCATTCTTTGAGAGCATTTGAGAAGCCAAACTTTTTAAAAGTTTTGAGTCTCATTTCCATGAGACTTTTACCACAAACTGCTTGGCCATTCAATGGAATTCTTGTTCCACACCAAAATTTAACAGGTGAGTCAAAATTGATTTCAGAGCCCAGATGGGAAGGTCAATAAAATATCAGAGAGAGACAGACAAGAAACTCCAGCCTTACCCACTATATTGGAATGGATTATCCAGTTACATAGATTTCTCTGGGTTCTTGTTGTGTGGGTGGGGTTTTTTTCTTTGCTTGGGTTTTTCAGGTTTTGTTTGTTTAGAGATTTGTGTGTGTGTGTGCTTTTCCCATGTTAAATTAATAAAAAAAATCAACTGGTAGAGCACATTCTGTGTTAAACAGAATTTTAATTCTGGTCAAAATTGATAATGTAATTTGATTCATGAAAACCCTGTGTTATTGTGAGACTATTACAATTCCATGGAACTCTTAAAATGCCAGTATATTAAGCAAACCAAGACAACTCTAATTTCCAATATAAACTCCTAGTTACTCCTTATTTTACTGTATTTACATTTATGTGATTATTTGTACCCAAAGTAAATGTAAACTTCCAAGACACTCCTCCCACTTTCCCCATATTTACTCTTATAACAGGAAATACTTATTTCCTACTCTAATTTTACACACTAATTACAGAACCAATGCCATGGTATTGGAAGCAGCTCCATGACTAACTTTGAGATAACATACAACAGTTCATTTAAAAATCTGGAAAAAAATGTTCACACATTCTTAATTCAGTTGGCTTAATAAAGGCAGAAAGAGCAGCAGTTGTTGGGGGAAAAAGCAAGTTTCATCCTTGCTTACCTTGCTCTGTTATATATCATTGCTTCATTGTCATCCAGTACAGTGGACAGCATATCCAGATCACGAAACATTTTCAGCATATAGTCTGTAAATTTTTGTCCTGAAGCTCTCTCCACAACAGCACTTAAGAGAGTAAAGCCATATGTGGAGTACAAGAACTGACTGCCTTGAAGAAACACAACGAGAAAGGGAAAAAAACCCCATTAATGGCACAATGTTTAAATGGAATCACAGCTATATGTAGGAGTGAATAATCAATTAAAAGATTACCTCTCCACCCTCATTTTAATATCACATGAATCACAAGTTTATGATACCAAACCCCAGGAAATTCTGTACTGCAGAACAGAGCAAAACCCCCCCACAAACACTCATTACTGGACTCCACCACCCTCATAACACGTAAAACTATTTGAAACAAATATCTCACCAGAGGAGCACACTTTGGTCTAAATTAATAGAAACTCACCTGGTTTAAAGAATAAAGGATCATTTTTAAATATCTTCAGTGATTCAATCACACTTTCAAATTTTTCCTTCAAATAATACTCTTCCTGCTCAAACTCCTTATCCCTCCTGCCAGGTTTTGAGTTCCGGCCTTTCGTCTCACCGTCGTGTTCTTTCCTTGGTTTGGCAGAATCAGTTTTTTCAATCCCTTTGCCTTCTCTTTGTTCTTTATCCTGATGTGGTTTTGTTGGCTTCAGTGCTCTGTTTGCCTTTTCCTTTTCTTCTTTTACTTTTGCAATATCTTTTTCATAGTGACGAATCCCACTCAAGTGTGAAACCAACAGTCTTGTGGTAATAGTGACCTGGGACACAGGATAATGTGAGCTCCCTTAATTAAAACATAGGGACCAAAACCACCAAACAAGTTAAATTCACCATGACAAGGAACAGACAAAGCTGTAAGATCTTCAAATATCATGTATTAAACCCAGTAAAAATATATACATATATATGCACACACTACACACTTGATGCAAAACTGAATTTTCAGCATTGATTTTCTGAGCAGTAACATCAGTACTTGTCTAAATGATTTTAGTGTTTTACAGGAATAGGTCCAGATCCAGGCACCTGTACACAGACAGCTATGCAGTGACAGGAACAGAAATTAAAAAAACCCCCAACTTAATTAATTGTTACCAATAAACAATTACATACCTTTTCACCCTCGTAGACTTTTTCTGGAAATTCAGGGACATATTTCTGCACTGGAGCATCTAAATCCAATTTCCCCTCTTCCCACAGTTTAGCCACAGCCATCATTGTGAGACACTTGCTAATGCTGGCTATTCTCATGATGGTCTCTGGCTTACACAGGACACGGTTCTCCACGTCAGCATAGCCCAGACCTTTGGGAAAATGAAACACTCTGGTAGGTGCTTTGCACAGACACAGGCTGAATTAATTATTTGCAATGATTTACTGGCCTCTTAAATGTTTTTCCTCCAGCTAAACTGGGATATGAAGCATTGGACTATGCCAGCTCCTGCTCTAATTAAGTTAATAACTTTTTGTTGTAGTAGGAGTAGTTAATCAGAACCCATTGGATTAACCAATGGCACCCCAAGTTACTGATTAAGACTACAACAAACCTAATGATAAATTCAATGGAAGATTAAGCCAAAAGTTACACTCCCGAGGTCAAATATTCAATGTATAAAACCCAAAGAGACCAAATCTAGACTGTAAAGTAACTGAACAACAGTCATAAACACTCCTTTCATGGATTAATGATTGAAGTAGTAAAGGGTCTTATTTTATCAATACACAAATTGAGAAAGGAAATCACTCACAAACTCACAGCAGCGACCTAAGCTGTAAAGCTTCAGGAAACAGTGCTGTTACACACACTGTTTCAACATCACTCAGCACGACTTCAATTAAAATACAGCTTAACAGTTTCTGTAACAGTGTTTTCCCATGTAACCCCACAAGTCTGGTAGCATGAACTGGAATTAATAAGGCAGTATCAGAGTGCCATACTAGGCTTTAGTTTGAGCCAGGTTTGAAGGAACTGTGCAAGTGATGCTGCAGCATAAAAAGCAACAAAATGCAGCAATGACATATTTGCAGTTTGCAGGACAAGCAAGTCCTGGGCACAATCAGTGCACGTCTGTCTATATAAAACTGTAGTCTAATGATTAACTATTCAGGAAAAATCCCAAATATTGATAAAATATAAGAAATAAAGAGCCATGCCAGTTGCCCAAGACCCTTTCTCTTACACAGTTGCTACCCAAGTGCTTGCACAGTGCTTGTGAGCACAGATGCTGTTCCCCTCAGGGAAAACACTCCCAGACCTCACACCATTCCCACCAGCTTGGCCAGGAAGCAGGTTTAGTACCCTGCTCACAGAGCACAAGCACCTCACACCTGCTGATGTTTTTCCCCCTTGAAGAAGGGGGGAGGAGACCCAAACAACCCTGAATTCTGCTGGAGCCGTGATCCCACCCCCAGCTGTCCCACAGCACTGTTGTTCCCCGTGTCCATGTGCAGCTGGGAACAGAAGGCTCTGCCCTGCCTTATGCTCCCACACCTAGTGGCATTTGCCTTGCTACTGGATGTGGCATCCTGGTGACAAACCACGATCCTGGCACTCCTTCCCTCAGGCACTTCCCTACCTGCCAAGGAAGGGATTCTGCAGAGGTCTTATAAAAACTTCTGCTTTCATTGCCAGGAAATGTGAGACCAGAAAAACCTCTGATCTGAGAAAGTTTGTAATTAAGTTTTAGCACAAAATTCTCATTAGGGCACATTACAAAAGGTACCAGAGGCTCTCCCAACCCACTTCTGCCATGATGAAAGAGAAATTAAGCCCCATAATCAGCTTTATACACATGTAAAAGTTCATGCAACAACCGAATGTCTGAAGAAAGTTAGTGACAACTCACTTACAAACATTTTTTTTCTTCAAATTCTATAAAAGATAAAATGAAATATGTTGCCATTTACTACTATCATTTAAGTTGTAATCAACATATTGGGTTTTTGAAACTCATGAAAATGTTTCTGAAAACAGACACATGTTTTTAGGTTATTTTTTAACATCAAATGTCTACACGATATGAGCAGTACTAACACACTCTACTTAAATCTAAACTGTGTAACCAGAAAAATCACTTGCAATTTCTGAAAGGATCACACCTGTTAAATCCCAGCACCTTCCCAGCAAAAATCTGCACCTCAGCCCACAGATGGGAGACAGGTCACCAAATGTGAGCCATTATTATTTTGACTATCCCTGTGGAGAGAACATTTCTTTACCTCCTAGATACAGTTCTACCAGACAAATTATCTATTGATTGGAGTGTCTGAATTGTTCATTTCTAAAGTGTTCATCAGCTCTCCACAACATGCACAACTACTTCCTCCATCCACTGACCTTCTGACCAGACTTCCTTTCCATCCACAGAAACTCCAACTATTATACCTGGGATTCCTGCTTCATCCTGTCAAAAAAAACCAGACAGAACACATTTAAAAGGATCTTTACAGTTAAAAAACACCTCCTCCCAAACCTTTAAACTGCAAGAGCAATCCTACAAATACACCTGTACATTGTTGTTTCATTACAGTTAAAATTTTGTTATGTACCAGTTGGGCTGAACTGATACAAACTGCTTTTGCAATGCTGTCATTTTTATCCAGCCCCTGGGAAAAACATAGCTAACAACAGTAACCACATAAATAATTTCTTTAATAATTCAATCCAATTAGGGAACAGGACATGTAAGAAGAACTGAACAGAAACAAAACGTGACAGAGTTAATATGTAACAGGCAAACTGCATCACCTATTGGCAAGCAGGACTTCAAAGGAGCTTCGGCTGGATTTTCAAAGTAACTACAAAGTACTTTTTAAACAGAATCCCAGATTATGCTGAGCTGGAAGGGCCCCACAAGGATTATCGAGTCCAACCCTCAGCCCTGCACAGGCCCATCCCCAAGAGTCCCACCCTGTGCCCCAGAGGATCAGCCAAACCCTCCTGGAGCTCTGGCAGCCTTGGGGCTGTGCCCACTGCCCTGGGGAGCCTGGGTAGTGCCCAACCACCCTCTGGGGGAAGAACCTTTTGCTGAGATCCAACCTGAGCCTGCCCTGACACAGCTCCAGCCGTTCCCTGGCTGCTGTCCCTAGTTCCACAGAGCAGAGCTCAGTCCCTGCCCCTCCTCTGCCCCTGCCCAGGAAGGTGGAACTGTAGAGAGGTCTCCCCTCACTCCCTTCTCCAGCTGAACAGCCCCAGTGCCCCCCGTGTCCTCACACGGCTCTTGTCTGTCCTTCCCTCAGCCTGTAGGGCCACCCCTGTTGGCAGTGCCCCACACTGTGCCGCTCCCCACAGCCCCCGTGCCGACCCGGCCCGAGCAGCACCGACAAGGGCAGCGCTCCCCTCACACCTTGACCCTCCGCAGCAGGTCCCTGCTCCGCTCCACGGCCGCGCCGAAGCCCCGCGGGGGCGGCGGCTCCTCCTCCCGCCCTCCGTCCGCCTCGCCCCCCGCCCGGACCCCCACGGCCAGACCCAGTGCCAGCCCCCAGCCCCAGGGCCGGGACCCGGGGACCCGCCCGGGCCGCGCCGCCGCCCGGCACAGGGACCGGCACAGAACGGCCCGGCCCGGCAGAGCCCGGCCCGGCAGAGCCCGGCCCAGGAACCGGCCCAGAAGGGCCCGGCCCGGCAGAGCCCGGCCCAGGAACCGGCCCAGAAGGGCCCGGCCCGGCAGAGCCCGGCCCAGGCACCGGCACAGCCCCGCCATGGCCGGGCCGGACATGGCACCGCCCGGGCACAGGCACCGCCAGCCGCGCCCGAGCGCATCGAGCGCCGCGCCTGAGGGAGACACGGGACAGGCGGGGCGGGAGGAGAGCGGGCACAGGCGGCACGGCTGGGCACGGGAGGTACGGGGGTGTACACGGGCTAAACACGGGGTGTACACGGGCTAAACACGGGGTGTACACGGGCTAAACACGGGTTAAACACGGGGTGTACACGGGTTAAACACGGGGTGTACACGGGTTAAACACGGGGTGTACACGGGTTAAACACGGGGTGTACACGGGTTATACACCGGCTGTACACAGGATATACACACGGGTTATACACGGGATACACACGGGTTATACGCTGGCTGTACGCAGGATATACACACGGGTTATACACGGGATATACACAGGCTGTACATGGGATATACATGGGTTATACACAGGATACACACGGGATATACACGGGCTGTACACGGGCTGTACACGGGCTGTACACGGGCTGTACAGGGGTTATACACCAGCTGTACATGGGATGTACATGGGTTGTACATGGGTTGTACACAGAATCAAAGAATCCCTTGGGTTTGAAAAGCCCTCCCAGTCCATGGATCCCCCCTGTGCCCCATCCCCACCTTGTTCCCCAGCCCAGAGCACTGAGTGCCACAGCCAGGCCTTCCTGGGACACCTCCAGGGCTGGGCACTCCAAACCTCCCTGGGCAGCCCCTGCCAAGGCCTCACCACCCTTTCCAGCAGGAAATTCTTCTTGATGTCCAACCTGAGCCTCCCTTGGCACAGCCTGAGGCCGTTCCCTCTCCTGTCCCTGTTCCCTGGGAGCAGAGCCCGACCCCCCCCGGCTCCCCCCTCCTGTCAGGGGGTTGCAGAGCCAGAAGGTCCCCCCTGAGCCTCCTTTTCTCCAGGCTGAGCCCCCCCAGCTCCCTCAGCTGCTCCTGCTGCTCCAGCCCCAGCCCCTTCCCAGCTCCATTCCCTTCCTTGGACATGTTCCACCTCAATGTCCTTCTGGTCATGAGGGGCCCAGAACTGGACACAGCACTGGAGATGTGACCTCTCCAGTGCCCAGCACAGGGGATTTAGAGCTGGTTCCTTTATTTAACCACCAAAAGCCACCTACTTTGTGTCCACATGCAGTCACAGGCAGTATTTAGCAATGTGAGTCGAATCCCTGTGAATCCTCACCAAAGCCTTACTCCCAGAAAAGAAAGGTTTTTAGGGCACAATTCCTCTCTGCCAGGTAACTGGAATGCCCAGAGCCCCCAGCAGGCTCAGCACCACCCACCCTTCCTCCTGATGGAGGTGGGTTTGTAACTCCTGCCAGCACCAACATGGCCCTGACAGAATAACCTGCTTTTACCCAATAGTTCTATTGCACTGACATATAAGAAAAAGATAGAGAGAAGGTGAAGGACACTTCAAGCCACAACATATTTTCTTAACTCTGCTCTCAACAGCAAACGACTGCAGGATGAAATGAAAAGAGCCTGTTTTATCAAATGTGTGCCAGGCAGAAGGGAAGTAGAGCAAGCTGGTCTAACACCCAGATAAAACCTTTTACCTGCAAGATGAGCATATTTGATCTTGGTTAGTCAGGAATTACTTACAAACGTTGACTCTTCCAATGCTTTAGTGTCAGCTTTCAGCCTAGGGCAGTGCCATGGCACAGCAGGCACATGCAGAGCTCTGAAAGGACAGACTCCCCTCTTCTGTTCACAAGTGTAGCTCAGTGTTTTGAGATGCTAACCCAGAGATTTCCACCTTCTTCATGTCCCAGGATCTCAAAAGTTGTGGGATTTGGCAGGCAGTCAGGCCAAACAGCTTTCATGTGTGAAGTCAAATGCAGACCAGATGTTACCCTTTTCACTGCAGGCATTTATTGTTCATTAGTATTTTGTCAATAAAGTTCCATTGCTTATCACAGTACAACTTCATAACCAACTGGTACAAGATGCTGTATTTGCTGTCTTGTAACTCATTTTCCCTGTGTTAAACTGTCTCTGGAAGCATTTTGCAGCAGGATTCTCTGCATTCTTGTATTAATCTACTCAGCAGGAACACTCCTTGGCACCACACTTTTGAATGGGCCTGAAACAGAGCTTGTCATTTTTCTCTGATTTCCTTAATGAAGAGCTTTGTGTTAAATCCAGTAGCACAACATGACCTGCAGTTATCTGTTGTCTCTTCCTCTAAACTGCTGGTTTTGCTAACTTTGAGTTGAGATATCAGGCTTATGAGATTTTGAGGGTCTTCTACTTCCACTGATGGCAATAGAAAATGAGGATGGTGAGCATTAGGCTCATCCAATTCTAATTTAACAAAAAAGACAATATTTTTCTTCTGTCACAGTCCATAAGTCACTCAGAAGTATAGGCACAGATTCTCAGCTTCTTTATGTAACATGGCCAGAAAAGTTGGAGACCCCTCTGGCTGGGTGGAAAAAGCTCCACATGGTTGGTTTAGCACTAAACCAGCTGATTTTCCTCTGTCCTGCCTCCTTGCCAAGCCATACTTGGCAGATTTGAAGAGCCTGTGTGTTGAGATGGGCCTTATCCAGCTGATAAGGAATGGTGACACAATGAATCTCCCAGCAGAGCAGGGCTGTGCTCCCTCACCTCAACGTGGGCCAGATTTGGAGTCTCACCATCAAGAACCCCTAAAGGTTTTACAGCCTTTAAGACAAACAACAAGTGCTCAGTTTGCTGAGTGCTGCTGCATTCACTGGCTTTGTCATGGCACTGTGACTGTGTGAGCTGGGGAACCCCAAGAAGGTTGGCAGCAGCTTTTGTTCTGTTCTGCAGTGATGCAGCCCTCCAGCACAAGGTGCAATATGCTCATTGCTCCTGGTGGTACCAGTTTGTGGAAACATCAGGTATTTGCAAATTGTGAGGCTTCATCAGCACTTCCTAAAACATGACTCTCAAAAAAAACCCAACAACCCAAAAACATTCAGGCCTTTTGAAAACAACTTCATCACTTCCATCAGTCTTCCTCCATTTCTGCAAGTGCTTTTGTGGATCCTGATGTCTCAGCAACATTGAACAGATGTTATTGTGGCTGTTCCTGCTGTAGGTCTGGACTTTGATCATGTTATTTTTTGCTATGATGATCTCATTTGCTTTTCTAGTTCACTGACAAACTCTACAGTGACATGCCCCTAAATTTAACATTTCCATTGAAACAATGGGTTATGTTTTTAACAAACTACATCTAAGGTTTGAAAGACAGAAAACAAGTGATGAGTATTAGTATTCCCCTGATAAAGGGCTGGTCAGTTCTGAAGTCATGAGCCCAGCTCTGCTCTTTCATCCTATTAAATACCATTTGTAACTGCCACAGACCCAGACTGAAGCTTGAAGGTTCAGTGTGTAGGAAGGGGCTCTTAAAAATGTAGAAAGTAACAGTGTAAAGAAGCTCCTTCTCTTTGTTTGGATTTATTGCAAAACAATGAAATGTTCCATTAATCCAATAGATTACCATTGTTCCAACTGGATTCCAATAATTAAAAACTAACTTTTATATCGAAAAATGTTGAATCTAATGAAATACAATTAACAGACAAAAGCTAAAATTGTCAAAAAGGACTGTAATTTATATTCGTGCTAGGTAAAATGAAGAAAAATAGGAAAGGAACAACTAAAAATATTATCTATAACATAGATATGTGGGAAATTTATATTGATGGAAAATGCAAAGAGTAAAGGGATAATGATTCTCTTGATCAAATCTGATGTTTCTACTCAGAACAAGAAAGATTTAAAAGACTTTCTGAATTTGAAAAGAATATAAATAAAGGGAATGTTAGATGTAGAGAGAAATTGAGCTGTGCTTTCTCTCTCTCTCTTTTCAGAAGCAATTTCATTTGTTTGAGAAGCAAGAGACAATTTTTATCCCCTCTGGCTTGAAGCATTTGTACAGTAGATGGCAGTAGAACCCCTCACCAGTTTAACCAGTTGTCCGTGGAAGGAGTGGTTCCACTGCAGTGGGATCTCTCTTGGCTGTCCCAGAACTGCTGAGCTCAGTTGTCATTACAGGTTCCTCACCCACATCATTTTTTGTTTGCTCTTGGTCAGTGTAGCCGTTCTCAGAGCATTAGTTTTTGTTTTTCAAGTAAGGGAACAGCTGCCTGACTACAGTGCCTGTATCCCTGCAGTGAACAGTGCACTGTGCACCAATAACACTCTGGGCTAGGACAGTTAGACTCAGCCATGACAGCAGGCAGACTATCCTCTAAAGGCACATAAATAAACACATACTCACAGCTTGACTTTAGGATTAAAATCTTCCCTGGGTTGTTGTTTTGTTTTGTCTTTTTTTTTCCCAAACTAAGGTTGCAGGTAGGTGAATTCCCCAACAGTTTAGCTGAGAAACATTAGTCAGGAACAACCCTTTAAACATGTAAGATATCTGGCCAAGAGAAAGAGGAGCAATAAAACCAGTGGGTCTTCAGACACCAAGATCAACGTGTCCATCATCAGCTCTGCTTGAACTATGATTAAGATATTTGTTAATCAGAACTGTCTGGGGAGTTTAGTTAAACATGACATACTTTTTCTGCCCCACACCAGAACACTGATCCTGTTGTGGCCACAGCAGCAGCACACGGTGCCATGGCCCTGTCCCCTCACAGGTCTCTTCCAGGGCAGCAGTTGTGGTCCCCAGACCCAACCAGGGGCCCAGGCAGCAGCACAGACCTGCAGGCTGGTGCAGAACCACAGCTGGGCAGCTTTATTCCCTCCCCACTCCCAACACAAGCACCATAAAACCAGCATAACTCTCCTTAATTTACTCCATTTCCCTGTGTACTCAGGATGTGTCACCTGGGCATTGTGTGCTTTCAATAAAACAGAATATGAAAGAGTTCTATAGAGCCACACTACTACTGCCTTAGTGACAGAAGTTGCATGTAGTCTGACAGAGGTTCCTAGAAAAAACAGGATGGGAGCTTGGGAAATATTTCCCATGTTAGGGACAGGAATGCTGAGAATACCATGCTGTGGTTACAGATCACCCAAAGGGCACACACATTTATTTTTCTTCTTTGCAAAAACATTAGTTTTGAAACTTCAATTTTGCAGTGGTGATTTCCTCAGATTTTTAATTCAGGGTCTACTTGAAACCTTTTGGGGCTCAGAGGAAAAATAATTGTCATCAGCTGAAAGTGTGTAGTGAAGGAACATTTGTGAAATACATCAGTGTAAAAAAAGAAAACCACCACCCACACACAAAGAAAAACATGCAGAGTTTTTTTCTGTTTTCCTGATGTTGTTCTCCAGGTACTTCTGATAGAAAACTAAGACAGAGAGGACTGAAGAATTTTGTCCATGAGAATGGCTTCACATTTATCATCTGAATTCAGTGGGTGAGTATAACTTTTTTGCCCTCTCCAGCTTTTTCTCCCCACTCAGTGGGCAGAGGTACAACAGACCCTGGGGAACGATGCTGTTCATCATCACTCCTCACAGTGCCAGAGGCACCAGGCAGCACCAGGGCCTTGGCCTTGTCCAGCTGTATCCCTTCAGGCTCCAGTATGTTGCTTCAAAACTAAGTAACCAATGATGGAAGGTGTAAAACACCCGAAAGATTAAACATATTACGATAAGGTATCACTGTGAAGCTCAGATGCCCAGAGATACAATCAGGATGTGCAGGCACTTAGGAAAGCTTTCCAGCTTGCTGTGCAGAGCTCCTCACAGCTGGGGGATAACCACCTGTCTTTCCAGCCTTTCTCCCCACAATATCATCATGGCCAGTCTTCCCCAGCGAAGATTTGGGAAAGGTCTCTCCCCACATTTGTTACAAGCACGCTGGTGACACAGGGCTTTGCAAATGGGGGTAAGGCCTTCGAGCCTGCGCAGTGGATTTTTTAGGTGAGACACAGTGTGTGCTGAACTGAGCCCACCCTCTAACCCTGAGGTTCATCTGCCAGGGCCGAGCGAGCTTGGATGGTGGCAGTGAGGTGCTCAGGATGTAGGTTTGTTTCGAGTGACCTTCCCTTAGATGGGAAGGTCTTACAGGGCTGACGAGCTCCATCTGCCCTGGTTCAGAGTTGTCCTCCTCTTCTGTGTGATCCGGGGCTCCCCCCTCATCCCCCACGATGGCACTGTCTGCACACGTGAGGCTCCCATTCTCTCGCTCCTTTCCGTGCCCGGGGCCAGGCCCCAGCGCTGCTGCACCCCCCAAAATACAAAGCTCAGTGAAATGGGCAAGTCCCAGACAACTGTGAGTCAGGAAATGTGGCTGTGAGAACTCTGAGGGCCTGACACAGACTTGCTTGTGAGAGAACTGGACCAGGCAACTGCACCCAGTCATCCTCAAGTGCCAGTGCCCAGTGCCACCTCCCAGCAGTGCCTACAAGTCAGGAAACAACCCTAACAGGCACATTTGCTTAGTCAGATACAGCAGCAGCAGGAAAAATGTGTTTCCAGGTTTTCTCTGTGACTCTTCAGGGCACAGCCCTGTGTGAAGGACACAGTCCTGATTTGCTGTTTATCTGTCCTGCTCAGGACCCAGTCTAGCAACGTTTTCCAAGCCATTCAACATTATTTGAAGCTCCAGCATACATTTTTACTGATCACTATTGTCATAAGCAAATGCTTCCCTGCAGTTCATGCCAAACACTCACCCAGCTGTGTGTGCAGGCTGGTTGCCAGCTCGTTTTCCACACATTCCCTGCCCTGACTCTCCATTCTAGTGTGATTTCACCTACCTGTGCTGCAACTGCACCTTCATCTGGCTTTGCAGACACGTCCTGTGCCACTAAAACTGCTCCTTGTGAGAGCAGAGTGCAGACAGCTTGAGAAACTGCACAGAACAAAACAGGAAAAGGCCTCTTATCAAATTAGTAACGTCTCGGGTATTTGGGTGGAGGCCTTTGGCACTGGGCTGGAGTATTTTTATGGGAGCGAGGCCATGCACTGCAAACTCCATTCCTGTGCTCCATATTATTCTTCCCAAGCTGAGGCATGTTCCAAGAGAGCCTCTCTGAAGATGTCCAAGTGCACAATTACCATCTGCTACACAAATTGGTCAGAAGGGGTTTTACTCTGTCCTCTTTCCACACGTGTAAAAAAAGGGTGATTCAGGTTTAGTGGTGCTTACACAGCTTTGTACTGCAACAGGATCATTGCAAAAACTAAAGTAGGTGTTTTATTTGTACCTTTGCAAGCAGAGCTATGGGGAACAACTAAGGACATTTTAAAAACTTCATTATTAAGGGAAGACAACTGCCTGGGATGACTGACTTCTGCAATAAGCACTAACTGTAGGACAGTTCATCTCTCCTGTGACTTGGAATAACCCATCAACTGCTTGAGTGGAAAATACTATAATCTATTTCTTTGAACCAAACCATTTCCTTGGTTTAGATGCTACATGTCCTTTCTGTTTCATAGCAGTATGTGTCAGGAACACATATAGTTATGCTTTAGTGTGATTAACATTGCTCAGTAGAACAGTTTTATTACCCGTATGCTCCTCTTAATGTCTGCCACTCAGCATGGGGTCTTTTCAGCCTTTCACCTCCAACAAAAACCATCTTTCAATGTGAAGGTGAGCAAGACAAGGATGCATCAGAGGAGACTCAAGCTCAAGGTGTGCTGATGCTGCAGGGGAAGCTCTGCTTAATGGACGATGACATTTGTTCCAAGTGGTGCAATGGAAGTTAACAAGTTCCTACTCGACTTGGTGCCTGTCAAATTTAAACAGCTGTGAGTAAAAAACATTTCTTACATGGACTGTTGTGTCCTTGTAAGTTCTCCAACAGGAAAATAAAATAGAAGCAAAGAGAAATCCCCATGTTGTCTGAGAGATGTGTCTATAACTCAAAGTGACATATGGTTTGCTGTTAGAGAGCAATGTCTTCATTATTGATTCAAAGGCAAAACAGACATAGGCAAGAGGAACTGGGCAAACAGATTTCCAAGCTCTCTGGGTTTACAGTAGTTTAAATATGGATTTTTGCAATCTCACACCTTTAATGCAGTATGCAGGTGTCCCACTCAGATCACAACAATCTGCTCAGTGCCTTTGAACACCAGTCTTTTCTTTAGAAGCTGAAATACAGCCTTGCAACCCTCACCGTGGGCAGCCCTTTGGTTGGTAAACCTGCACACCCAATGTCACAGCAGCTTTGGCACAAGAGAGAACTTTTTACTGTGCAATGACTATTAAAGCTCAGTTCTACAACACAGACTTTGCTCTAATGGAACTGTTTGTTTGACCAAGGCTTAGTCAAACAGGGAGGCCTGAGCTGCACATCCTCCCTGTGTGTATGGCCAGAGCCGTGTGTGCACCTGGGTGGGTTGGGAAAATGATCTTTAAAACAGCTTAGCTAAAAATGGCACAAATCCCTACACAATCCGTACTCCATTTAAACTTGGATTTTATTGATTCCATTTAATTAAATCCCAACTGTTAATAGCATGTGATTTACAAATATAGTGGATCCAGAGCAAACCCTTCCTGTCAGCCCTTTTGCTCACTGCAGCGTTCCCAATGCAGCAGCACCTACACTGATGGGGGAGCAGAGGGAGGAGTCAACAATTAATTGCTCAGAAAGGCAATAATCTCTGTCTCCTCCACACACAGACTTTTCATCTCAATCTGTGACAGTAACTCTCAGCACAGAGCACCTCCCATGGGCTAACAACCAGTTTGGGTTGTTAGCTGGGCTGCCTCTTGCATCCATAGTCCTTCCCACCAGTTGTTAATCCCCTGGGAATGCCTTGCCCTCAGACATGGCAGCGTGTGAAGGAAATAAAAGAACACACACGTTTGCTACATGTTTGCCAACTGCAGAAAAGCAGCAAAAAATGGTGGGTTTGCATTTGTATTTTTTAAAGTGTTGCGATTTCCTGAGTAAGCTAATTCATAATGAAGTCCCAGCACAGAGAAATTTAACCCAGATTCTGCCAGTGTGGCAAGAACCACTGACAGAAAGGATTTTTATGGAAAAATTTCCTGCATACTTTAAACTCAGGTGAGGGGTGACAAAGAATTTCCTGCTGCCTGGGCTTTGCCAAACATCTTCCTTGTGGCAAAGGAATGAGGTGGCTGCACAAACACAAGAGGAGGCCCTGGGAGCAGGACAAGGCATAACTACAGGGCAGGATTTAGAGGGAGAGGATTCATTCATCTGTACATCACATTCATGTTGTCTTTACCCTCCCCACTGGCCTTTAGACCCCATGTGCAATTCTATCTTATTGTTTCCTTTATTTGGCTACTTTCTCACCTAGTAAATCTTCCAGATACCTTTTTTTTTTTCTGGACAGCCTGCACAAATTACATCATCCTTTTATCCTATTTCATAGTCTCCATGTGTGCAATAAAACCCAAGGAAGTAGCACAGCAATCCAGATGAAGTGGAAAGAAGTCTGGCAGACTCACCCTTGCCGGCTGCAAAAAAAACCATAATCCAGGAAAGATTTTGAGCATTTTCCCAGGCTATTTCTCCAACTAATAGTCTTGTCAAGAAAAACATGACAGCTATTGGTGGACCTGCAAAGAAATGCTCTATTTTTAAACTGGAAACTCCCACAGATCTCTGTTCCTATCAATACCAATGTGTTCCAAACTAAAACAACTTACCAGAGCTTTGCAGCTGCACCATCCTGAATGTTCTATCACAAATTCTACTGCAGGGACACCAGACCTGCATGACTTCCCCAGTGGCACAGTCAGCCATCAGTAAGTGGAGGACTTTGCTTGTTTTATCCAAAGAAACACTGTTAGCCACGAGCTTTGGCTGAGACAGATCCCATGGATTCTGCCCTGACATTTCTGTTTGAATCTCGGGGCAAAAATGAAAACAACACCCATAAAAGGAACAATCCCAAGGAGCAGAGCATGGTCAGGCCCTGGAATGGAAGACACTCAAAATCCTTTGCAGGATCATGGCCCCAAGCATATTTCAACCCTTTCTACCCATGATCCACATATTCCTGTTGTACAGAAATGAGAGGAACGTTCCCACAACCCTTCCTGTCCGTGTCTTATGACATGTGGTACTGGCAGGTGCTGCTGGATCTGCAGGACTTGGAGTTTTGTGTGTGTTTTTTCTACTTTTTTTTTAATGAAAAAGATGCTGTTTAATCTTTATCCAGCTATTCCTCCCACTAGCAAAGAGACAGGAAGAAGCCAGTGCTGAGTTGTCCTTAAAAGCCACAACACTCAACCCCAAAATACAACATCATGTCCTTTCATTTTGCTGCATTATGAGTCAGGAAAGAACAAATGGAAAGGAGTAAGGGGGGTTTTATGTGTCTGTAAGACCTCTGTGTGCTCCTGTTCCCCATTGTTTCCATGTGGACTATCTAGATTGCTCACTAAGCTGCTGGCATTGTGAGGGGTATCCTGCATTTATGCAGTTCTCAGCAGCAGCTTAGGAACTGGCAAGGCTCTGGCCTGCAGGAAACTAGATGGGTTTGCAACTGAAGCCAAGAAGATTATGCAAACTTTCTGTCCCTTGGAAAGAGCACAACACACACTGAAGACAGTAAAGCTACACAGCTTCCCTCTACTCAAAATGCTATTCCTGTGTGCATTTTCAAAAAGCCCTCCATAGAGATAAAAGCATTATCCTTATTTCCTCTGCTTTGGCTGCAATTCCCACTTAATCCTTCACTGATGCTCCTGATATATTATTTAAAAAATCCACAAATAACTAAAAAAATCCCCAAAGGAACACTTGAGAGAAAAATACTCTATTTTCCCAAGTGTTGAGTCACGTAAAAAGTATTTCCCCCCCCCCCCCCAGTTTTTAAATTTTTTAGTTGGCTGATCACTTTCTCCTTTTGCTGCCACTACAAACATTACAGCAGTCACAGCCCAGTGTAGCAGATATTCCTACAATATTAACAGCATAGTGAAGTTTGACAACTTAATCCAGATTTTAAGTAGCATCAACGACAGCAGAAATTGGTCAATGTGCATAATACCTTCCAGATTCAGATTTCTCACCCAGGTGCTCACTCAGAGGCAGGGCAGACTACTGCTTCAGCCTTGTTCTTAATCTGAGTTCCTTTGCTTTCTTATCTGTCTCATCCCATCCAACAACTCCTGATTGACTGGCTGACAGGCTTTGACCACACAGAACTGTAGAAGATAAATCAGATTTCTGCAAATTTTGTGAACGTGAGGAACCATCAGATGGACAGAACAAGCCTCTGAGGGTCCTGAGGGAAGGAAAGGCACAGCCTGCAGCATGTCTTACATATTATTTGACCTCAGAGAAATCCCAAGAGGGAGAAAGACAAATATCTCAGTATCTGGAAAATAATTCATTGCAAGTTTACAACCAACCATGAGACAAGAATCTGCAAGAAAGCAGGTTTTGCCAGTTCTGGTGCTCCCAGAACTACTCATTTCATTGAGAGAGGTCAACTCACAAAACAACCCAGACAATTACAGAGCATGGCTGCAGAATTATGGGGTATTTCAAACTGCCAAATGTGCTTTGGCATTGAAAAAAAGGGTATCTCTTCAAACCCGGACACACATCCTGAGGAACAGTGAATGATGCAGGGCTCTGTGATTTAACAAGTTTTCAGAGTTAACATTTCAGGCAAAGCAGCTGCAAGAGAGAGAGATTCCCATTTGCTTGGAACGGGGCTAAATCAGGGCTCACTTGGTTTATTTTTACAAGCCAATTGCTTTCTGGCTTCACTGAGTTTGTCTGATTAGACACTGCCTGCAAAGAATCTGTAAGGGGCACTGGCTTATGATGTATGGTAGAAACAGCTTTTCCTACTCCAGCAACTACACCCTTTTGTCTATTTGTGTGTCTGTTCCCCATCAGCAAACAAAGCCCCTTGGTGTGAGGCACCGTTATGGTCACTGCTCCCTTCAGCTCTCCTTGGAACTGGAAAGCTTTTATTGACCTCTTCTGAAGCTGTCTGGATTCATCTGCAGCACTGCACTTCAGGGAAGTCTGCAAACAGATTCTCTTCAGATTAATTCTTATCTGCCTGCTTGCACACGCTCACCCTGTTCACGGTGACATGATATCACCGAGACATGGAAACCACAGCCTCCTCCTCCTTACCCTGACACACAGTCAGAGCCCAGCTCAGATTCCCCTGACCACAAAGCACTTTGTGGTCTCCTGGAAAAGGAGCAATTTTGAGAAGCAAACAAAGGGTCTGACCTCGCCCAGACACATTGTTTAGGACCCAAGCACACACCACGGGACCAGACCAGCACTGCAGTGCAGCTGGCAGCACACTCAGCTGTGTGAGACTCGTGGCCCAGTGCCAACAGCTCCTCTGTTCTGCTCCACTCTCTGGGTGGCCTTGGGCCCTACCCTGCAAACTATTACCAGCACAGCCCTTCCCTGCTGGAAGCAGCCCACTGATCCAGCAGCACCAGCCCAAGCCACGCTCTCAGAGCTCAGTGATCTGACATTTCATCTTGTGCTAAGGAAGGAAGGACAAAGACTGGAGTGATTTACCTCTGCACCACTGCTGCTTGGAGCTGTGCACTCTCAGCCTCCATCACAAGGCACTGTAGGAGCCTTGTAACATATATTCTGCTTCCCAAAACCACAAGGGAAACACGAAGCCAGGGATTTCACCCTTTCCATTCAGGATGACTTGGCAGCACCCAATCAATCCTGTAAAAGCTTGCAATGCTACACAATGAAACGTTGCAATTGCAACACAATGAAAAAAAGCCAGACCTGCCCCAGTACATCTTCCCTCTCTGACTCCCACCTAACCTGAAGTTATTATGTGTTACTTTACCCTTTCAGCAGAAGCTGATAAGTCACCTCTCTTCAGCTGCTTGCTAAGAGTCCACTAATGGAAATTCTTTGGTGATCTGGAAGGTTATCTGCACCTGCCTACTGCCAAGCTCCTTGCTGCTGGAAGGATGGGCAGCACCAACTTTCAGCAACATACTACAGGAAAAGAAGTAGTAAAAATTATTTTTCAAGTTCTGAAGTTGCCCACTGACAGACCTCACCATTCAAAGACACCCACATGTAGAAATCAGCAACCAGCAGTGAAAAAGTTGGGTGAAAGGATCTCTTATGAACGTGACACGTGACTTTGGAAGGTTTATCACAGTATTCAAATAAATTAACCCAAATTACCTGGTAAGACATACAAATACAGGGTAGTTCTTCCAAGAGCAAGGCCTTTAGGACTCATTTACACAGAGGTCTATGGGAGTTCTGCCATGGTCTTACCAAAACTAGTTTGGGTCAACAATGAATAATTTATAGCCTGCATTTTTATATAACCAGCACATCACAGGGTACCACACTGAGGGACACTGCACACGTGCAGACTTCACACACAGAAAGGTGACGTGATGAGAAACAAATCACAGGAGAGCAAAATTAAAAAAAAATGTCCGAAAATGTGCATTTTATTTCATATCATTATACAATGTTTACAATACAGGTATACTTTTAAAACTGCTCAAAGAAAGTGTGAAAAAAAAAAAAAAGTGAGGCGAATATCGGTTTCAGAATTCCTCCCCCTCCCCAAAATCCACACAAATAAAATACATTTTAAACAATCTCTTCCAAATTAATGTTTTGTCCTGAATTTATTGAATCTTTCATTTCAACATGAAAAATACAATCGAATGAATACTCAAGGTGAAATGCTGACCTACACTTCTGTATTGAGTTGCAAGAACACAATTTAAAACCTCCAGGAGCCTTCACTTGTCTCTGTTGCTCACACACCTTCGTTTTACTGAATTAGAAGGCACAGAAAGTCCAAATTCTCATAGATCAGTAAAATTCTGGTAAAAATAAATTACTGTGCTGGACAACTCCTGACTTGTCTGATATCAAACAAAAGACTTCAGTAGAACCTTTTGTTCAAAATAGCACCATTTCCAACTGATCTCTCCTGCACACCAATCATTCTTCTTGGGTCAAAACTGTAGTTGGCACTTGAGGTGGGACACTTTCTGCCACAGCCAGGATTCTTCAAAGACTAAGCACACTGAGTTGCTGAACTCTCTACAGAGTGTAGGTAACATTTTTGTTGGGAAATGGCACATTTAAACCATAATGTAACGTAGCTTAACCCGCATATGGCTTGCCCAGTTTGGTGTTTCCCTGACCCCTGCTTGGTACTTTAGCAGATGTTCTTGTGACTGTGGTGAAACTAAAATAAAGACACGTTTAATGGGGCTTCACGGCAAGCAGGTGTAAAAATAACAAAACAAACAATGTGGTTGCTGCTAAGAAGGTTTTCACATGTTGTTTAACTCCAGTAAAGTTTGATCCAGCATCTGATGCATATTAAGGTTTTCTTCTTTGGCATGTGCCACTTTCTCTGTTGTGGGATTAGAAAATTAAAACATGAATAGCAGTTCTTTGGAGGCACTGATTCTCAGAACATGAAGGCATGCAATCATCACTGCTCTCAGAGGGTTTAGAAAGTTAAGAAATGTGCATGCTCATAAATACCAATGTTCCCAGACAACACAACCAGAGAGAATTCCAAATTAATTAAACAAACAACAAGTAATGCAAGTTTAGCACTGTTTACAGCTGCATTTGTTAAGGAAATGCACTGCCACCAGAGATGCAATTCTTGCATGTTCTGGAAGCTCTCTGCTTATAGGAATGTGTAAATGGCTTTTTAAAATTATTATTTTTTAAAGTAGCAATAAAGAAAATAATTAAGTTCTTTGCAGATCCCTACTTTAAGTTTCATAGAATTCAGAAACGCAAAGAACGAAAAAAATAAAAATATTCTCTTCTTCAGTGAAGTGACCTTTAAGAAATTTATTTCTTCTAGAAAATAAATAAAATTGAAGTTAGTAGCTTTATGCTGCATGCACACTTTTATTGGACAGTCATTTAACACACTTATTTAATACAATAAATGAGCATAACGTTCTAGAGGTGCATCCTACCGGAGTCCAGTATAGTAATTTCACACTACTGCAAGCATACCTTCAAACTGATCAGGATTTTCAGGTGGAGCTCCCATGCTTTTTTATTTTTCCCCTCAAGTCAAATACAAGCCCAGTTCATAGAAATGCAAAGTTATGGCATCAAAGTCTCCAGACAACAAAACAGCTGTAAGGATCCTTTAAGTTGGTTTGGAAACACACAAATTTGAATCCTGGTATTTTTCTCTCATTCTAGTAAAAATCTCAGGGCCAATTCATGTTTTCTCAGGCAATCTGAGTGCCTGACTGAGGCTGTTAATTTTTGGATACTCTCAGGGAAATGCTGTTCACTGAAGTGGAAAGAAGCCACTGCCCAGCCAAGAGCTCAGTGCTCCTCCAGAGCAGGTGTGCACACACACAATAAACAGCCTCATCCAGGAGAAGCATTTTCATATTTTTCCCAAGAGAAACTGAGAATTTCATTTATCATTTTACCATATCATCAACAGCTCAAAAAAGAAAAATGAAAAAATCAATTTCTAGGTTTCTTGCTTATTTCTACTTTTAGTGATTGGTTCTTAAAGAAAATTTGGAAGAGGGTGTTTTTAAACAAGTTAACAATATGGTCACACTAAGGTTTAATCCTCATTCAAGGCCAGCTTTAGTTCATTAGTTAGGCGACTGTTTTGCTCAAGTTGCTGGTAGAGTTGGTCTGTACAGGCAGCAAGCAGGTTAGAAGGGAAAAAAAGAGGCAGAATGAAGACAGATTAGACAGAGAAAACAGTTAAATAAGAGTTAATAAAGAAACTGGTCACATGACAGACAGTTCAGTAACATACAGAGAAACATTTTACCTTTGTTTCTACAACTCTAGTAATTAAATAGCTACTCCAAGGAACTGGCTAAGAATCCTGCTGTGGGGAACAGCTGTGGGACACAAAAACTGGAACAGGAACAGAACTGCAGCCTTATTCCAACAGCTACCAAGTCCTGCTTTAGTCTTTTGTACAGTGTGTGGAAGATTTGTTTCATGAGTGCCATTTTTCTCTGCAAACTCTTTTAAGGTGTGGTGGAACCTCATCTGCCAGTGGAGGGAGAGCAACTGCATCACAACCAGCAGAAATAACAGCAGGAGATGCCAGGAGCCACCTACCACCGGGTCTGACTCAGCCCATACGCCCTTCCTAGGGAATCTGATGGCTGAAATGCTATTTTTGGTTAGGAAAATATACTTCTGTTACTGCTATCAGCACCTTTTGATAACTTTAAATTGCCCAGTTGTGCTCTGCAAGAAAACAGACCCACACATTTGGTGAAAATGAAATGGAGGGATGAAAACCTGTGTTGCTCAAATACAGCAAACAGAGTGGACGAGTCATGTTCACACAGAACAGCCAGGACTATGTTGTGACAGCACAGTTAGTGAGTTCTGCAGAGTGAAAGAACATTCCACAATGGCTTTTCACTGTCTTGTGTTCTCAAAGTGCCCATATTCTCCTCAATAGTCTAGATTCAAACTGCACTCCTGACCTCTTGATCCCAGATTATTCCCCTCCAGGAAATGACTGTTTCTGATTCTTTTCCACAAGCTTCCTAACAGCTTCCACAGAAATGCTCTTCCCCTGCAGGCACTGGACACAGCAAAGGCAAAGCTGTGCAATGAGCTGGGCTGCAGGACATGCTTGTGTGGTGAGTAACTCCTCCCAGCTTCCTCCCCAGCCCAAAGTCCAACAGCCAGCTCAGTAAAACCAGGGCACGTTTCACAGCTCTGATCCGGGACCAGTAACAACTGGGGCTTGTCTCTCTCATCAGGATAATGTCACATATATGTGGAAAAAACCATCAAAACCTCAGAGTAACTAAAATTTCACTTTGGCAAAGTGTATTTAGTTGTTATTCAAACACGACATTTGAACTGAGAACTTGATGCTTACCTCCACCACAGGAAACCCCTCCCTAACTGAGGCAGAGATTTACACTATTCCTCAATGTCCAAAATGAGACTAAAACCCCCAGGTAAAACAGGAAAGCATCTCCTGAGTGTAGAGCAAGCCCTGGATCCCCCCCAGTCTGTCTGGGCTGTCCTTTGGCACAGAGGCAGAGCCCTGTCAGCCAAGCCTGTGTTCAGGCTCAGCCTCAGCTCAGCAGAGCCCAGGCAAACCAGAGCCCACGTGGGAGGTGGAACATCACCACCAAGGGGGACAGGAGTGCTGGAACACCCTGCAGGGAGAAACCAGCAGTGCTCTGGGCAGTCAGGATCAGTGCAGCAGGACCAGGCAGGAACTCTGCACACAGCTACCTGGGTGCCTGCACTGCACTGCCCTTCCCAGCACTCTGCTCTCCTGCAGCACAGAGTTGGTCACATGTGACTGACAGAAAAGGGAAAAATTGAATACTGATGTCCAAAATTATTATGTTAAAAATTGCCAGGGTCCTACTGTGGGTTTTGGGCTTTTTTTTACTCTTCTTAAGAAACAAGAGTATTGCAAGGAACTGAGGGGGAAAACAACACTTACTGCATCTCAGCTGATGAGCAGTAACTTACTGAACTTTACTGCTTGAGCTACCTCTGACTGCTGACACACATCCTGCTCTTGGCCTCCTCCCCAGGGCCAGCAACAAAAGGATGTGTCGTGGGATAGAAAATTGGGATGCATCCATTTGCAAGCCTTATTTGGAAAACAAGTTTTGGGGAAGACAGAAAACCTAGTCTAGACTGCACTGCTGAATCATCTTGGAGCTGAACAAGAAAGACACATTTACAGTATTCTACAAGTTAAAAACTACGGTTCAGCTATAATAAGTTTATTTAGCTTTGGTGACTTAGGAACTTTAGCAGCTTATAGAGTGACCAGAAATCAATCCAGTTTAAACTGATTCACTTCAACATGAAATGGAAAATAACTCCTTTCACTGTAAAGAAAATGAAGTTAAAATAAGGCAATAAACTCCCTAATTGCAAATGAAAGTATATAAAAAAGCCAAGTGTCAGTATTTAATGCTTCATCCTAAATTAGGCACTGACAAATCAGCTGAAAGCCAATGTTCAGGCTTTCAAACTTGAAACCCATGATGTTCCACTTTGCAGCAGAATCATTACATCAATAGTATAATCCTGAGTTTTCCTACTCCAGTTTTGAAACACTTCTCATGAGTCTGCAATTCAAACTCACAAGTCTGAACTAAGCCCAGGAGTGGAAAACTACTGAAACCTCCCTGATGAACTTCCAATCCTATCATGCCACTCAAGAAAAATACATTGAACCCCCCCCAAAAGTTAGCAAGTAACATGTTTGCTGAATTAAGTAAGGGTGAAAGAGGGAAAATTTTTTTGCAAGACAATTCAAGGACTATTTTTGGATGAAAAAAAAATTTAAAATTTCTGATATTGTCCCTTTAAATCTGTCTCAAATATTTAAGTTAATGAACAAACACATCTATATAAAAGATTAGAAGTCTTCAGCACCAAGGAAGGAGCAAATTTCAGGCTTTAAAGTGAAAAATGTGGTGTCAAGGATGTAACTGTCCTCTCAGCCACGCTCCCACGACCAAGTGACCCCAAGGAAGAAGTGTCCTTGCAGATTTTGGCCTAACAATAACAACTCAAAAAATTCCCATTACATCTATTTGTCATTTTATCTGCCTCATATTTTGAGAAAAACTAAGATAATAACCAATAACTGGCCGCTTTTGACACCAAGAGTAGTACTCTCATCCCCCAGACTGCTCTCACTGGCTTGGCATTGTCAACCTTCAGGCAAAAGTGTTTGCAGATAAAAAAATGAAAACACGGGAAAAAAAATAAATCCCTGCAGGCAAAAAAGAGCATTTTTTTATTAATAACTTAAATAGTTACTTAAATAAATAAAAGGCAAGGGAATAGCAAAAGGGATACAGCTGGGATGTTTATTTTACATTGAGAAATGTAGTTTCTGTACAGCAGAGCACAAAGAGAGCATGTTCTGAGACAGGTGTAGAGGAGGAGAGTCAACTAAGCTAGAGGACAGGACAATGAACCCATGAAACATCCAAAGCTTGGGAAGATGTTTTATCCAACCCGATGGGGATGTCTTTGGAGAAGTGAAGCAAAGAAAATTATCTGCATGAAAAGAAAAAGTGAGATAAGGTAGAAAATGAAAAAAAGGTGCAGTAAAGACTTCCAAAAAAGCAGCAACTGCACAGCAGAGCCCAGCATGCTGAGAGACTATACTACAGAAACAGCACACCATGCTGGGACTGGAATGTCCTCATGTAGCAGCAGAGTATAATTTAAAGTCTGTTTTCCATTTAGGAATATCCCAAATTGAAGAAATACTGTAATCTCTGTACACAGAGGAGGAAAAGAGAAATCCATTTGCTTGATAAACCACAGAGCAAAAGCATAAGTTGGGAGGGAATTTAAAAACAAAAAACAAAACCAAAGCATACGAAGCAGACAACATCAGACCTCTACTGACATGTTGGTAGAGAGAGGGAGGAAAGCAGTGAACAGACACAGGGATGAAAAAATGCAAAGAAACAAACATCTAAAATATGGGTGCACACAAAACACACTTCAAGCTCTGAAAAAAACCTTATGCCTTGTGGAAAGCATGCCAGCCTCCAAAAAGAAGTGCTGGGACTAAACATGGCACCTCATAAGTACCTGAGAGCCACAGCCCCCTTCCCCTCTGTCACGTCAGCTGTGCAGGGCTCATGCAAGGGCAAGGTATGACCATGGGAAGGTGGATGTGTGCTTTCCTGTCATTATTTTTCTCCTTATGGCTCAAGTTGGTATTACCACATTTTTGGTATATGTAAGTTAAATTACTATTACTATCCAGAAAACATGCAGAAGAAACCTAAAAACAATTGTGACTTTTATGGGTTTAAATGACAAAGTATTTTAAATCAATTTCTGCACTTGTGATTTAGTGATAACAAGTGAAATTTTCAGAGCAGTTAAGGCAATTTAGATAAACACTTTCCACTGCCATTAAAATAGAGAATATGGCTAAATCTAAATTTCTTTGACATTTTTGTACAGAAATTTTACCAGAGCAAAAAATTGTGACAGCAGGCAGAAGAGTACACTCCAAATACAACACATACCAAGGCAATTTTCTCTGGTAAAATGAACAAGAGGGAGCTGGCAGACAATGCTTGAACAGAGGTGAACTGAAAGGACAGACGGAGCTACAAAGGAAAGGCAACCCCAGGACACACGGACTGCAGGCACCGAAGGAAGGAGTAACCATGAGCTTACAAAATCACCATGAGGATTTACCAGGCTAGGCACAACACTCACCCACACTTTGCCACGGTAAAGAAATTGTTCATGGTATTTTGTACACCTAAGTCTTGCTAAAGGAATGAGTCTCCCACTGCACAGGGGGGACCATTTCACAAGCCGGCACCGCGCAATCAGTGAGGGCAGGGAAGCGGCAGTGGGGACAAGCTGGGAGGACATTTACATGGAAGTCATATCATTGAGAGCGTGGTCCAGCTCCTCACTGATGGCTTTGTACTTCAGTTTCTGAGCATACAGCTCATCTAATGGTCCCCCAGGGAAGGCAGGTGTGCAAGGGAATGGAGCATGACCATGGGTGGAAGGTGAAGGTGGTGGCACGGGGACACCGTCCAGAAGCCGCAGGAAGAGGGGAGAGGGCACAGAAAGAGGTGTTGTGACAGACAACATGAAAGAAAATCACAAAGTTAGAGAATAAAAGAAAAAAAAAAATCAGGAGTGAACAGTCTTATGTGACAAGTTCATTAACTGCACTGCCAGTGGGGCAGCCTGTGATACAGAGAAAACCAAGGAAAAAAGGGGAAAAAATCCATGTTTTGCTGCCCTGGATTTTTGCTTTAATGCACGTTAGGAGGGTACACAGGAGGCAAGGGAGAAAAGAGCCAAAAATGGGGCTCAAGGAGGATGTTACCATTTCCCACCACTATTTTTCCAAACCACTCTGGTTTGTGTGCTGGCATAAACTCAGCTTCTTACAGCAATTTTTGTTCCTTCTAAACACTTATCCTCCTTCTCTGCTTCCTTTCTGAGTCAGTGATCACAAATTTTCAGCAGCTACCTACATATTCCACAGCCTTCATGCAGAATTCAGCCTGCCACACCAAGCAATTAAGCTTCTTAAAATCCTAGACTTGGTGTAAGGCATCTAAATAGCAACCTCCATGTAACTTCTAATTACAAAGCCCTGCTGAATTATTTTCTCTGGAGGCAGGAAGCACATTCTGCTATTCTGCTGCAGTTCTGATAGTTTTATCAAAACCTTAAAACAAACTCTCTGAAGTTAAACGAGCTGTCCTTCTGATGATGTATACAATCTATCAGCTTTACTGAAAACCAACAACTGGTCTGTGTCACTAAATGCCTGCCCTGACCCACACTTGGCACAGTATTAAATTAGGTTAGCTTGCTACATTCCTAATTATTGCAAACATAACACAGCTCTTTAGTAAGATGATAATAACACTTACCATCTGATCCTTCACCCTACACACTTATATACCTCCAAGTAGAAGAGTATAAAGCAAAAAAAATGAAAGGAGTCTTAAGAACATGAGAGAAAAAGGAACAGGCAAGAGCAAAACACTGTTCACCTGAAGCATTTAAGTTATCAATACATTTTAACTGGAAAATGTTTTGCCTATTTTGCTCTTTAGGCAGACCCATTTGTAAAAGCGGGACAAGCCAGGCCAGTAGAATTGGGTAATGAAAAAAAAACCAAACCAAATCCCCACCCCCCCCCAAGAGCAGAATAAGAGACATGTATTTCTACAGTAAGTAAAAACCAGAAGCCCATACCTTCTAGGTCATCAATGCTCTTCTCCAGCTTGGTTACTGACCTCTCAGCAAACTCAGCACGGGTCTCAGCCTGGGGTCAAGACAAACACAGACTGCTTTAGGAAACACACACTCAGTACTTAGGAACAGTGCAGCAACAGTTCACATGGGGAAAAAAGTACCATGAGAGGAGGCAAATATATACTAGTTTTTAGGAGGGACATTTAACACTAAACTCTTTCCAAAGTTATGTGTTCACTCTTAAGGCAAAGTAGTGTTTATACTAAAAGAATCAAATGTCCATTAGAAGACACATTGCAAAGAACAGCTCTAATTTTACCTCCTTCAGTTTGTCAGTCAGAACTTTAATCTCCTCTTCATATTTGTCTTCTTTCTGCGAGTACTGTAATTAGAAAGAGGATCACTGGTATTAGACCAGGTATTCTAAATACACCAGAAAACCCACATTTGAAACTCTCTTCTAATAGATCACGTGTACACAAGAATCTAATATGGGTAAAACTAAATTAATTCCAGTTGCAAGGCTGTGGTAATGCAGTTCATTACAAGAGTCAAACTTCCCTTGAGATGTATTCCAGTGTAATAAGGTGGGAACTCCAAGCAGAAACTAGTGCTACACTTTTTCTAAAGAGGAGTATTGTTTGGAGAAACTGAATATTAGTACACAATGCCAGCTGGAGGGTAATTCCATAAATAATATTTAATCCTGTCAGAGTACTTCAGAGAACGTGTGGCCAACTAATACTGACCTATTTGGAACTGGGAGATACGCTGTGAGAGCCAAATATGAATTGAGTAGTGAGTCCAAGTGCTCCTACAGCCAATGGCCCTGCTGAAATGCTGCAGTGACCAGCATTTCCATATAAAGGAAACCCCACAGGCCAGATGACAAGTAAGGGACACATTCTCACATAAGTCTCTATCCTACCTTCTCAGCCTGAGCCTCCAGCGACTTCAGGTTGTTGGTCACAGTTTTCAACTCCTCTTCAAGCTCAGCACATTTGCTGTTATTTCGGAGGGAAGGCAGGAAAGGGGCGGATGGAAGATTCAGTCAAGCAAAAGAAACAGGAGAAAATAGGGGGAAAAGATAGAGAAAAATGAAAACAATTACGGGGCAAAAGAACGGCCTCAAAAGCAGCTGATCCATCACAGATTGAAAGCGGCTCTTTGTGATGCCAAATATCACTTCAAGTGCACATTAAGACGATGACCAGACAGAAATTTCTCTACAGCCCTTGGCTTACACAGAAACATTTATGGAGCTTTTACACGTGAGACAGTTCAGCTTCTTTTGGCTGCACAGGAGATCAGTTTTAAAGGTAAAAATGAATAAATAAACAAAAAAGAGACCAAAGAAAACCACCAAAGCAAGATGCAAAGAGAGTGAAGAGCATAGCAAGGACTGATTTGTTACTACGGAGTGAGCTAACCAGCTATGGAAGCTGAAAGACTTGGGTTGCAGTTAAACCTAAGAACTGTTTATTAGTGTCAGTACCTTATCCTCTGCAGCCATTAATGCTTTCAAGGTTTGATCCATTATTCTTAACTGTTCTTCCAGCTGTCGGACTTGGCTGTTAGTGAACACATGAAATGCACAAAAGCCATTCACAAAATCAGTGTGCAGGTACAGCATGCAGTGACAAAACACAAACAACACATTTACTTCGTTTACTTCAACGATTACAGTAAATGAGCAAAACGGCAAAACATAGCTTGGAGCTGAACACAGTGTGCTGCCAACAGTCCATGCTGTTATAGTCATCCTGGGGCACCTCACAAGAGGCACTTCAGCACTTACCTTTCTGACAGCTCAGCACGCTCCTCAGCCCGCTCCAGGTCGCTCTCAATGATCACCAGCTTACGAGCCACCTACAAGAGAAGCCCCTGGACAGTCAGATATTATGCTGCTGCAGCACAGGTCACCTGCTTCTAGAACCTACTAAGCAGGGGGTTGGGCCTCTTCTCGGTTTTTTGGTCAACACATGAGTTTTGATTCTGTGACATCTTCATTATTCATCTGAGTCTCAGTTATCTGACATTTTTCAAGACCTCTCTTTCACCAAAAGGCAACTTCAAAACAGGTCTTTTTCTCCCTAAGAGCCTAGGGAACACTCTCAAACATTCTGGCACAAAGCTCGAAGCACAGATCTCCTGCCACCTTGCCCCCTGAGGTGTACAGGTGTCCATTTCTCCTTCCACAACAGCTGTGAAGAGTGGTGTTTGTGACCCTTTGAACTTAAAGGGCAAAGGAGGGAAAAATAAGGTACAGGCACAGCCTAATGGACTTTAGAAAGAGGTGAGCTGCCCTCAGGAACTGACCTCTTCATACTTGCGGTCGGCCTCTTCAGCAATGTGCTTGGCCTCTTTGAGCTGGATCTCTTGGATTTCCATCTTCTCTTCATCCTTCTGGGCTCTATTTTCAATGACCTTCATTCCTCTGAAAGATGTGAAAAACAAGAAATGCGAGGGTCAGGGCTTGCCAGTTTATCTCCAGCTCCACTGCTGGTGGAGTGAGACTTGCAGACAGCTGCATTAAGGTGAATGAAGAACATCACACAGTTGAGTCCTCACACCATAGATCTAGTCCTGTGCACTCCCACCCAGAAGTCCAAGGAACAAAACGTCTTAAGAGGAAAGAAAGTGTGATTTGTTTAGCTCTCAACCACAGTTCAGCTCTACTATCCTTTTTTCGTTTTAAACTGAATGAAAACTCATCTTACAGAAAGGTAAATAAAGGGTCTTGCTTCTCAAGACCTAATAGGATGACTGAAAACATCTGTGCTTTTACACTCACCATGAAACAGCATGCTACAACCCTTGCAGGACTGACAAGAACCATGTTTATGGGCCAGACTCCCCTGAGTTTTACCATGTCAGAGCTCTAGAACACTGGAGCTCTCTGTGTTCTGCATAAGCACAATTTTAACTCATAACATGTGTGTTGCACATCTGACCCAAATTCTCTAAGTGTTTCAAAACACACTGTGAGTCTCTGGTGTTTTTCTGTTCAACAGGCTGCACAGTTAGTGAGGCAGAAATACATATGCAGAATATGTAGGCTTCTTTCACAATGAAAGGTATTATCACAGATAAAAAATACAATCTATAGAAGAGAGATGATCTTCCAAAGTCACAAATCTTGAGTTCCTAACTCACATTATGGACTTCTGGAAAGCTGAAGGAATTATAAGCCTCTTTCCTTTGCTCACCTTCATGTACTAATCTTGCCAACAGGAGAATCAAAGCCTCTTCCAGCACTTTGCTATTCTCCAGGTGAGATTTTCTACCCACAATGAAATCCAGAGTCGCCCAACAGCACAAGAAGTTGTCATCCAAAGAGAGAAATCTGGGCTTGGTCAGCCAGTTTTCACAGGATGTGACATGATTCATCACAGGGCCCACCCCACTCAAACCTCATCTTTACAACTGAAAAGGAATTCAAGCCTACATATTTTGGACATTCCTCCAGACAAGCTGTAACTGAAGTCCACGCACCCAAAGGCAGAGTAGATTACACACGTTCAGAGACACAGGAGTGGTCTAATTTACTTCCCGACCCACACCCTGGCAATTAGGATCTTTGTCACGAGGGTAACGATCCATTCAGGAGTGGCCCCACCCACCTTTCACTCTCATCTGCAGCCTTCTCAGCCTCCTCCAGCTTCTGCAGGGCAGTGGCCAAGCGCTCCTGAGCCCGATCCAACTCTTCCTCAACCAGCTGGATGCGTCTGTTCAGAGAAGCCACCTCGCTCTCAGCCTAAGCACGGGAAGAACAGAAATTAGTTCACAATAAGGCACACATCATCTCTTGTAAGACTGTCCCATTCACCTGCTAGTGCCATTTAACAGCACTTCCCTAATGCCTGACTTCAGCCACTATGAAATCCCTACACATGGATGTACCTACTCTCATTGAATTGTGAAGTTATTGCTTAACAGAGGAAAAAGTGATTAATGCTTCCTTTCAATGAAGCACATCGAGGACTGTACAATTTGTACTAGAAAGAACTGCACTGGAAGAATTATGCACTGTTACCTGAATATTTTCTGTTATTGTATTTGCAGACATTAATCACAGACCTCTCCTTTTTTTTTTTGTTAAATCAACACAAACCAATTATGAGCCTTCTATTATCCCAAATCCTTTATTTGTGACCTTTCACCACATTTGGGTAAGAATTGTCCCAGTGTTTCCTGGAGTTCCACAAGAAGGGTTCAGCGTAAACACACAAAAATACACCTGGATCAGCTGCCACAGAGAGAGCAGGAGAACATTTAAGAAGTGTCTCAGTACCCTGAAGTTTTATGTACAGGCAAATTATGCAAGACATGCTAAAAAAGGCACCAGCAGAGGCTACATCTCAAGAAGGGCCCTGGTACAGGCAACAACCACTTAAAACACCTTCTCCTTTTGTTTTTTCCCCTATAGTGCCAACCTCAAAATTCCTCTAAATTTGCCTCTCTGGCATTATTATCTGTTCACTTAATCTTCTGTACAACCCTTGCAACTGATCTGCCTCTTACCACTACAAGCTCTTACTTCTGACATCTTCAAAACTATTCTTGTTTAAGTTGCAGACTAAGTTCTACAACAGCCTCCTCACGGTAATCTCATCATAAAACTTTCTTTCAAAACTATATTAAGCACAAAATATATATGAAAAGGTCATTATTTTAAAAAGTTAATAACTTCAAAGAATAACTGTCTTAATTAGTACTGAAAATTAACATAGATTATATATATATATATATGCTATATATGAACATACACACATCTGAATTTCCTGTGATGTCTAGTTGAGGAGGGAACCAACCCTCCAGCAAAAGCAGATACCAGAAGTATCAATTTGGTACTTTTTCTTTTCTAACCAGAGGTAGCTGGATACAGTTGGCTGCAGTGAAAATTTTGCTGTACATAACAGAAGGAAGAGTAACTTACAGACCAGACAAGTAAAACTACCTTTGACATAACAGTAACAATGCCCCGCTAGAATGACTGAAAGCAACACAGAAGCAAGGAAACAAATATGTCTTTGAACATTAATATGTATTGGCAGTGAACATGGAGAACCAGAAGAGACTTCATTCTTAGAGATCCATATTAATCCGAATATAGAATATTTTGCTGTGTGTAATCCAAGCCTGTCTTTTCAGATTTCTGGCTTTAAATAGCAAGAATTTGAACTTTCTGGTTTAAGAAAGAAAATAACCTTTCACAAACGTTACTCTTGGGAAATTTGTAATAATGTTACCAGTTAATTATTATCACGCCAAGACTCCTCACCACGATAAGAACATACAATGCGCCTGGAAAACACCGGGTGAGTAAAGTTCAAGTTTTTACTTCCTGCTCCAGTAACTCACTCAGGATTTACCAACCAGCCTTATATGGCCCAAGTTATTCTTCTGCAGAGCAGGACTTCTCTCCTTATATGGCAAGGCAGGAAAAAACCCCAGTGACATTCAGGGGCACTCCCACAGCTACCAGACAAACACAACCTCCTGTGTGTCTGCCACACCACTTACACACACCACATATTTCCACAGTGAGAGATGACATGGGTAAGGTACCACCGGGTGTTAATTATTACTATTGCAAGGGAGAGTCTGTTTTCCAGAAGAAGGAAGAAAAATGCATTTTGAAAATGCGATTTCCAACAGACCCTTGAAATGCCTGTACTGGAGACAGAACAGATTCTTTTTTAAGGCAATGGCTGCTAATCACAGTCTTGAAACTTTTAACAATCTGGTTTAACAATCAAGAGCTGTAGGCTGTGATGTGTTTTGGCCACAGCTTTAGCTTTTTCATTGTTTGCTATCTGTACCTTGCACAGGAAGAAAATAAAACCCACATAACAACCCAGGCTGGTCACATGTTGTACGCCTAAGGACTGCACTGAGGGAAGGGTCAGATTCACACCTCTGCTCTCTTCTGCAAAGCTCCCAAAGCCTCCCCTCCTCAAGCATACAAAAATACAGCTGCAACAATAAAAAACCCTACTGTAAAAAAGGCACACATCTACCTGTACCTGGGAGTTCAGTTTTCCACCTTTATCCACCCCAGCACTGACCCCTCCAAACAAAAACTTAAATACCATGCAAATGCACTCTGCAGAATTTCACATCATCCACAGGAACCAACTCCAGGGAAGACACAAACACCAACCTTTAGGGCCCTTTATAGCAATGTAGCTGAGCTCTTAAGGGAAGACTTCACCAGCGAGCTACCATCACTTCTCCAGCACTATTCCTTCTGCCACAAAGCTTCCCACTTCAATAGAAATCTCCTTATGTGTTGTTTAGAATAATATATGTTACTGAAAGTAGAATAACTGGTGTCCTTTACTCCACCAAACTTAGAAAATGAATACAAGTTTTTTTAAAGACAGAAAGTCTTATGAAACCAGTTAATGACTGTGACATGGTCCTTCACCAAAAAAAATGGATATGCCAAGTGAGCTGCAAGAATGCAGTAGTTACACAAGCATAGTAGCCGTATTTTGCTCCGTCAGGAAGATCACCTGCAAGTAATCTGCAGGCTCTTCCTCTGAACTTGCTGCCTGGAATGTGCAGGAAGCCCCATATTATAAGGAAATCTAATAATCGCCATTTTTTCTATTGCAATAAAAGACACAAGAAAGTTGTTCTTTTGCTTCCCTTTCATACAACCACAGAAGACACTCAAACTGCCTCGAAGGATACTGCACATTTTATAGCAGGAAACATTAAATTACAGCTGCTAGAATTCCCCAAGGTCAGTGGCAAGACAAACAACAGCCCTATCAGGTTTTTTTGCTGTGACTGCCACACATAACTACATCTCTCTGCTCTCTAAGTTGCTCACCCTTGATCTCATCTCTGCCTAAACCCAAGCCTGCTGTTCCTCTCCCATCCCAGCAAGCAGCTCTGAGGAGCAGCACCCAGCAGAGCTGTTCAGCCACCCGATCACACTGTTGTGCGTTCAGGTGCCGGGGCCATCTCAGGTTCAGCCCCAGGTACGTAACTTCCCAAGTGTCGCCATGCTGATTCCCAGATGAGCTCGCTTGGATGGCAAAAGAGAACTAGGACTTGTGGGGGAAAAAAAAAAAAAAATCACAAAAGCTTGCTCAGAACCTGACACAAAGCACCGAATCGCGAGCACCTCGCCTAAACTCAGGCTCGCAGCAGCCGGGCGCTGTGCTGCGGGTCCGCGGAGCGGGGCAGGCACCGCACCCCCGCCCGCCCCGCAGCCCCCGGGGCCGCCCGCGGCAGGAACGGCGGCGAAGGAAAGGTCGGGGAGCCCCGCGGAACGAGGGTCCCCCGCCCGCTCCCCCGGGCCGAGGGGCGGCCGTACCTCCTCCCGCAGCGCCCGCTCCTGGTCCACCTCCCGCTGCAGCCGTCCCGCCCGCTCCTCGGCCGCGTCCGCCTGCTCCTGCAGGCTGCGGATCTTCCTGCGCACGGCCTCGAGCGAGCTCATCGCCGCCATTCCCGCCGCGCCCTGCCCGTCCTGCCGCCCGCCCGGCCCGGCCCGGCCCTGCCCTGCCCGCCTCCCGCCGCGGCCCCGGAAGTCCCCCCGCGCCGAGCGCTCCGGGGCGGGGCCGGCACCGGCATCGGCATCGGCACGGGAGCGGGGCGGGACCGGGCACGGCCGGCGGGGAGGGGCCGGGCACGGCCGGGGATGGGCTGATCCTGCCTGGGGTCCTGCCAGGGATGGGCCGGAGATGGGCCGATCCAGCCGGGAATGGGCTGGTCCTGCCTAGGATCGTGCCGGGGATCGCCGGTGCCGCCGCTCCCGCTCGGGCCGGGGCTGGACCGGGGCTGTGCCGGGGCAGTGCCAGTCCCGCTGCGGGCCGGGGATGTGCCGAGGATGAACCAGGGCTGTGCCGGTCCCAGTCAGGGCTGTACTGGGGCTGTGCCGGGCATGGGTTTTGCCGATCCCGCCGATCCACTCGGGCCGGGGACGGGCCCTGCCGGGGATGGGCTGTACCGGGGCAGTGCCGCTCCCAGTTAGGGCCGTACCGGGGCTGTGCCGCTCCCGGTCGGGGCTGTGCCTATCCCGGACTGTGCCTATCCCGGACGGTGCCGATCCCAGGGCTGTGCCTATCCCGGACTGTGCCGCTCCCGGTCGGGGCCGTACCGGGGTTGTGCCGGGGCTGTACCGGGGCTGTGCCGCTCCCGGTTAGGGCCGTACCGGGGCTGTGCCGCTCCCGGTTAGGGCCGTGCCGGGGTTGTGCCTATCCCGGGCTGTGCCCATCCCGGGCTGTGTCTATCCTGGTCTGTGCCCATCCCGGGCTGTGCCCATCCCGGGCTGTGCCTATCCCGGTCTGTGTCTATCCCGGTCTGTGCCCATCCCGGTCTGTGCCTATCCCGGTCTGTGCCCATCTCGGTCTGTGCCCATCCCGGGCTGTGTCTATCCCGGTCTGTGCCCATCTCGGTCTGTGCCCATCCCGGGCTGTGTCTATCCCGGTCTGTGCCCATCCCGGTCTGTGCCTATCCCGGTCTGTGCCCATCCCGGTCTGTGCCTATCCCGGTCTGTGTCTATCCCGGTCCGTGCCCATCCCGGGCTGTGCCCATCCCGGTCTGTGTCTATCCCGGTCTGTGCCCATCCCGGTCTGTGTCTATCCCGGTCTGTGTCTATCCCGGTCTGTGTCTATCCCGGTCTGTGCCCATCCCGGGCTGTGCCCATCCCGGGCTGTGTCTATCCCGGTCTGTGCCTATCCCGGTCTGTGTCTATCCCGGTCTGTGTCTATCCCGGTCTGTGTCTATCCCGGTCTGTGCCCATCCCGGTCTGTGCCTATCCCGGTCTGTGTCTATCCCGGTCTGTGCCCATCCCGGGCTGTGCCCATCCCGGTCTGTGCCCATCCCGGTCTGTGCCTATCCCGGTCTGTGCCTATCCCGGTCTGTGTCTATCCCGGTCTGTGTCTATCCCGGTCTGTGCCCATCCCGGTCTGTGCCCATCCCGGTCTGTGCCCATCCCGGTCTGTGTCTATCCCGGTCTGTGTCTATCCCGGGCTGTGCCCATCCCGGGCTGTGCCCATCCCGGTCTGTGTCTATCCCGGTCTGTGCCTATCCCGGTCTGTGCCCATCCCGGGCTGTGCCCATCCCGGTCTGTGTCTATCCCGGTCTGTGTCTATCCCGGTCTGTGCCCATCCCGGGCTGTGCCCATCCCGGTCTGTGCCTATCCCGGTCTGTGCCCATCCCGGTCTGTGCCCATCCCGGTCTGTGCCTATCCCGGTCTGTGTCTATCCCGGTCTGTGTCTATCCCGGTCTGTGTCTATCCCGGGCTGTGTCTATCCCGGTCTGTGTCTATCCCGGTCTGTGCCCATCCCGGTCTGTGTCTATCCCGGGCTGTGCCCATCCCGGTCTGTGCCTATCCCGGTCTGTGTCTATCCCGGTCTGTGCCTATCCCGGTCTGTGCCCATCCCGGTCTGTGCCCATCCCGGTCTGTGCCCATCCCGGGCTGTGTCTATCCCGGTCTGTGTCTATCCCGGGCTGTGCCTATCCCGGTCTGTGTCTATCCCGGTCTGTGTCTATCCCGGTCTGTGCCCATCCCGGGCTGTGTCTATCCCGGTCTGTGTCTATCCCGGTCTGTGCCTATCCCGGTCTGTGTCTATCCCGGTCTGTGTCTATCCCGGTCTGTGCCCATCCCGGGCTGTGCCGTTCCCGCCGCTCCCGCTCCAGGTGGGTGCCCTGGGGCAGCAGCGCCCCCTGGCGGCGAGGCGCGGAGGGTCCCGCGGGCCCGATCCGGCCTCAGAGCCGAGGTCGGGACCTGGGTCGGGGCCGGGGTCAGAGCCGCCTTTCCCCCTCTAAACCGCCCCAGTACAAGCGTAGTAAAATGGCACTGAGCAACCCGCCGGATGGTGCACCCGGCCTGGCTCCTGAGACACCGGGATGGGAGAGGGGGCTGCAGCTGCCCCCTCCCAGGTGGGGTGGCTCCGGGGATGTGCCCGCTTTTGGGACGTGAGTCACACCGCTAGAGGAGATTTCCTCATCCCCTGTAAGGCGAGTCCAGCACAGGGAGCAGGCACTCCCGTGTCTTTTTCCCAAGGCTTGGAACTATCCAAACCAGTAGAGCAAACACTGGGTCAACTGCCCTAAAGATACTCTGCTTTGTCAAAAGATAAATACGTCCTTAAAATGTCAGACATATTCCATGCACACAAATAAATACAGCATTTACCTCGATGAAAACAAGCTAGACATCTCCTACCCTCCACCTGAGGGAAGACTGCAGATAAAATTGCCCTCAACTAGCTTCCAAATGCTGTTTTCTAGCAGGGGAAAACGGCATTGGGATGGGCTAGGAAGATCCTTAATTTCAAAATGGGAATCTAGTAGCATTTCTCCTGCCTTCATCCTAGGCAAGCTATTTCCAAATAGTCTGCATACTTTTCCTTATAAGGAATATCTCCCCTGGATCTATATGTGGTTCCTTTGAACAAGTTAAACAAACGTCCTGCTAGGGAGCTGCCTCCCCTCTATGGCAGCCGTGCACAGAACACAGACATCTGATCCACATTAGACAGAACCCCTCTCCCCCGTTCCTAGGCATGCTTCTGTTTGCTCAGTTCCTGAGTTCTCTTTCAAAGCCATACAACTTAATTGCCAATACTGAAGCTAAATTTTGTTTCTATCTTTTCCTCCTTTTAAAAGTAAAATGAGAGAAAAGGATGCTGCCTTTCATGCCAAGTTGTTGTTTGCAACATTTCCCCTTCTGAAAGTATCCTTCCTCCCCCTGAAATACTTTGCTTGCTTCGTCTGTGGCAACTCCTTTTTATTATGGCTTTGAGGTTGATTTTTAAAGCTGAGCTATAGGAGGAGAAGTGTCATGGCTTTGGATGTACTGTAGTTTCACCTATTCCTGTAATTCAGACCTGAGATTTACTCCGACAGAATCAAGCTGTCCAACAGCAGCGACAGTGACCAGGACCTTAACTGCAGAGAAATATACTCTTGTGGCTCCATGCATGCAATACATTAAATGCATGTCAGGGGCAGACAGGTGGGTGGGATGAGGGCCTGGGAGAGGCACAAGCTCTTGCCTTATTACCATATAAAGTGCTGAGCTATATATATCTCCCAGCTTGCTCCTAGGATTCCTGTCCTCTGAACTGCAAAACTACCAAGTGTCATCTTCCAGACAATTTTCTGTCACACAAGACTGAACTTTTCTTTAACAAGTGAAACAGTTCCACTGATTTCCAGGAAAGAAAAACAACAAGGAAAGGACCTTTCATCTCAGGGATGAGTGAGCCAAACTAGTATCTAGCAGCAGTTCTAACACATGCATGCCTAGGAACAGCTCTCTTTAAGACAGAACTAGCAGTCCTTGCTCTTCTGGATCTCCCTCTCCTGAATCTACTTGCTATTAACTCTCTGATTCTGTTTCACTATCAAGACAGTGTCATTCCAGCCTGAGCCATTTTCCCATCACCTGAACAGATAAACCACCCTTTCTTTACTTTCACGTCTACAGCAGCAAATACACATGAAAAGCACATGTCAAGTGAGCAGTAACCCAATCAAATGCCTCTGATAGTGTGCAAACCTCATGCAAGGAGGTAGTGCTGTGTTTCCCACCCCCCTGCCCAGGAGGTGCCCAGACCCTGCCATCAGCAAAGCTTTGGAGTGCTGCAGGCAGGAGTCCTGGCTGTCCTGTGCAGGGGGAGTGTGTGGGTTCTCTGCTGGGCTTGTGGTGAAAGGGATGGGGGTAACTTACATCTGTGGCCTTTTTGTCAGCCAGTTCCAACTTTTCCTGGGCATCTTTAAGGGACTCGGAGTATTTGTCCAGCTCGTCCTCAGTGCCCTTCAGCTTCTTTTGTAGAGCCACCAGCTCGTCCTCCAGCTGTGATACGGGTGAAGGTGGTGCAGAGGGGAGGGTGGGCAGGAAAAGGTGCAGCAGGCAACGTGATCGTGCAAAGGGAGAAGTGAGGGTGCAGAAGGGACAGAAAAGGACAGACGGACAGAGAGAGAGAGAGAGAGAAGGAGAGACAGTTATTCTCTTTGCTTGTGGCAAGGGCACGATACCTTGGCAGCATTCTCCTCTGCGGAGAGGAGGCTGTCCTCAGACTTGTGCAGCTCTTCCAGCACTTGGTCCCTTGAATCCTCCGTCACACGCAATTGCTTTTCCAATTGCACAATGTCATCCTCTAACTAGGTGCACAAGAGGAAATACAACGCACAAATATGTTTCTCCCTGGGCTTAGGAAAGTGGGAAATTAATTTATAATCTCCGTCCCTTCCTCCCTCCTCCTTCAGGATCTTCCAAAAACGTGCAAACAACGTGTCTCCCTCCCCCAGTCGAATAAAGCCCCAGGTGTAAAGGAGGGGGGTTGGGGAAGGACAGGAAAATGGGACGTGCATCCGGAGGAGGGTGGGGGGGCAGCTGGAATCGGACAAGTCTGCTGGGTGATGCTGTAGTGGGCGAACACAGCTTTAAGCGTCCTTTGCCAAGTGGCAGCCCGTCTGTCCAGTGCTAACGAGGTAGCCTTCCCCGGTGACAAAGGCACGGAGGCCACGCGGCTGTCCCAAGGCCCCGCTCCCCAGCGGGAATGGTGGGAACAGGGGGGACCAACTCCCACCGGGCACCCGGGGACCTCCAGCCAGGAGCTGCCAGGCTGAAGCTCTGCCTTAGGGAAAGTTCAACCAGTTCTGCAGGGGCGCGGGGGTGGAATACAATAAGGTACGGGGAGTGGGGGGGAAGAGGAGGAGGGGAAAAAAAAGAGAGGAGTCCGGAAAAACTTGCGCCCCGGCGCTGGCTGCGCCCAGGCCCCCGGTGCAGACCTGCTTGCTTCTCTCCTCCGCTGCCTTCTTGTCCGCCTCGGCTTGCTCGGCTCTGTCCAAGGCGTTCTCCTTGTCCAGCTTCAGCATCTGCATCTTCTTCTTGATGGCATCCATGGTGGCGGTGGGTTAGGGCGCGAACACGCGCGAACTGCTCCCGAAAGTCAAACTTGTAAAGCTGCGGGACAGCCCCGATCCGGACGCGGGCGCGGCCCCCGGGGGAGCGGAGCGGAGCTGCGGGGCTGGTCCGTGCGGGACGGGGCGCCGGCCGAGTGCAAGCGGCGGGCACGGAGCGCCTCACAGATATGTACTTTCCCAGGGGGCTGACTGCATTCCTCAAGACATCCAATACTTTTTTGGAAAGGGTTTTTTTTTTTTTTCTTCCCTCCCTCCCTCCTCCGTTCGTCCCTACCCCTTTCCCTCTCTCACTGCCCCCCGGCTTTTTTTGGGAAGCGCAGCCCTCCCATTCGCTGCCGCCTGCCATTTGACCGTAGATATGACTATATATGGGATGCGATGGGCGAGGTGAGGCGGAGGAGCAATTTGTTCCCATTTCCAAATAGGCAGGACGGGACGCTTCGCTGCTACTCCTGGGAGAGAAAAAAAAAACAAGAAAGGCAGCAAGCGGGAGCGCGGGGAGCGGAGGAGACGGGCCGCAGGGTGGGGGACACCAGCCCCGTGCTGGAGCCGTCCCCACCCCTGGAAATCAATGTTCTACAGCACCAGGGTGGCGGAGCCGACGGGGGAACGCGCGGTGCTGCGGGGCAGGGGGGCTGGCAGAAGGGCAGGAAGGGGTTAACCGCATGCACGTACGGAATGAACGCGTTCGGAGACCTTCCCCCGGCAGCTGGAGGAGGAGGAGGAGAGGAGGAGGAGGGGGCACCTCAGCCGTCTGGCTGCGGCAGATGCGGGCGGCGGGTGCTGGGCCGGCCCCACAGCGCCGAGCACGGAGCCCAGACTTCGCGGCGAGACCCCGGCGGGGCTGGGCAGGGGTTCGGCCGGGACCCCCAGCGAGGGGAGGGTGCCGAGGTGCGATCCTGACCCCCGGGGCAGGTGACCACCGAGGGCACGGCAGCGCTCTCCACTCCTGCCCCGGGGAGGGCAGAGCTGCCAGCAGCTCCCAGTGCTTCCCCAGTGCACCGCTGGCTCTGCAGGGAGAGATGCCTCGGTGCTGCCCATGGAAGGGTCGCCAACAGCGGACCGAAAGGAAAAGGCAGAGAACCACTGCAAGGCTCAACCGGGCCAGCGGCGGGGTGGCTGCGCTCCCGGAGGTAGCCAGAGCTGCGAGGGATGGAGCCCAGGAGCGGCTGGGGCACAGAAACTGGCTGCAGAGGTGACTTGCACCCTTCTGTAACACCAGCGAGAGACAGGCAGCAGAGACAATTAACGAAATAACATATAATTAAGTAGAGACCTATTTAATTCACTTCTGGCTGGTCTCTCACAGGTTCATCAGCAGAGCGAGCAAGACACAACACGTTGTCCTCAGGACACACGCTCCCCTGTGCAGGGTAGGGAGTACATGGATGTGCACAAGTCCCACAGGATCTGGGTTGCACAAAGTGAAAATTAAGTAGCTCTTTGTCTGTGCTTGGTACTTGCAGCAGGGAATTCCTCCCTGGTGCTGTCACTGGATCAGCTGAACTGATGTTACTTTGCAGGAGGAGGGAATGTCCTGCAGCTTCTGGCCCATGGTACGTGCCAGGGCAGTAAGGGCTGGATTTGCAAAGCAGGCCTTGGAGACCAACTCCTGGAGCGCTTAAACAAACTGCACCACGAAGCTTCAGCTCTACAAGATTGCAAAGCCCCCTGAACAGAGTTCAGACCTTCCCCTAACTCCCGAGAAAGGCCATGCTCTGAATCCAGCTATGAACTATCCCAAGTTCAGAGAGGCTCACAACCAGGCTCGGGGATTCACGTACAGTGCTACCAGAGAGCACGAGGCCACTGCTAACCTTATGCCTCCTTAAAGAAAAGATGATTTCTCACTGCATTCCTTTCTCATTGCATTGGTTTAATAACCAAACTACTATAACAATAATAGTAAAATAATAGAAAAAGTAGTCAAAATTATTAAGTGAAACATGGCACTGCCACAGAATGTTTTAAAACACCAAAGAACAGAATACGGAAAGAGTCTGCAGATTTAGTCACAACCAACCCCAAAGTGTAGTTTTTCTCTTTGTACTTACCTTGCTTTGACATTTTAGTCAATTAAAACATATTAGGGCCTTCCTGAGGTTATAGTGAATATTTAAAAGATGCCTAGTTACATATTGTTCAACAACCAGACTGCATTGTTAAACATATCAGTAGGTTTTGTTCCTAGTTTAGAACTTACTCCTCTCTCACAAAAAATTCCTTAAAAAGCATGGAGTATCATGGCTGGGAATTCACTGAGGTAGCTCTTCTCACTTTGGGGAAAGCAAAGACTTGCAAAATTAAACAAACAGTATCCTGTCTGGCTAATTTGGGAGTGGTGCTGATAGGCTCTTAAAATATTCCTGTGCAGCTCCATTTTTCTAAAAGAATGTTAGCCTTGACATGGGAGCCTCTGGGATACATGAGAAAGTATGAGATACGGGCAGAAGGAAAGGAACTCCAAGTTTTTTATAAAAAATACCTGGAGGATGCAATCACCTCCACAGAAAAACAAGATCTTGAGGTTCTACTTCCATGAAAATGTCCAGTTAATAAGCTTTGTTTATAGCAAGATGACCCTGTACCCATGGGGCTGAGCTGGCTGATGGTGATTTAATTTTTCTTTTCCTCAGAGGGAGAATATGAAAAATACAGACACGTGTAAACATGCCTGCTATATGTTTCATTAACAATTTCAATTACTTGGAAATTTCTGTTCCAGCTGGCTAAGAAAGATAGGCTTGGAAATCTAATAGCTTGTGTAGTCTCTCCCTCTTTAATTGACATGTGAAGACAGACTATACAAATTATTTTTTGCATACTGAAAAATGAAGGTAGCACAAACTTTGTTTTTCTGACATAATATCAATTCTCTACTGGTACTTGTTACCTTTCATTGTTTTTCACCACAATGGCTAATCTCATCTCCATCTCATCTCAATCTCATCTCATCTCATCTCATCTCAATCTCATCTCATCTCTCTCACTGAAAATGGTGCAGGAACTCCCTAACAGCAGATTCACTTGTTTCTGGGGAGTACCTGCTGCACTCGTCTTGAATTCTGTTAATCAGGCTCTTTAGAAAATCCAGACAGCCAACACAAAGAACCAGAGCGGGATATCTGGTTTTGAAGTTCACAGCTCCTCCTAAGAGTAGGTGATGTTGCCCTTCAGGCTTACTGACAGCACAGCACATTTTCCCAGAGTAAGGCTGGAACCTGTTTATGTCACGGTGTTTCTGCCACGTCATGTATCCCTTGACAAAGGCAGAAATTTGCCTTAAGGAGGATCTGGTTTTGGGCACAGATTGGGCTGGTCAAAGGGGGATCACACTGTTCATTCTTGGAACAGACAGAAGGGTAGGTGGACATCATCACTTGGAAAACTTCTAAGATGCACCTGGAGTTGATTTTTCTTCTCATTGGTCTTTTTTTTTCTTTTCTTTTTTTTTTTTTTTTTTTTTTTAAGGAATATGCAGGAAATGACACCTAACTTTATACTACAACTGGTTCTGCCAGTTCTATAAAAACCTGTTTCTTAAAAGATTATTAAGGATTCAAATTAGGTCAGTTAGAGTGAACTTGTAGGCCTGTATGTGCCATTTCAGAAGTGGAGTGTTCCCTCATAGGAAGGCAAATATAAATGAAAGACAAACTAATTTCTCAAAGGTCTCTCAGCTTCTGCAGCCTTTGTAAAACAGGAAGGTTCATTTTGAACAAAGGGAGCAGCAACAAGACTGTAGCATATCATCCAAAAATAGGAAATTGAAAACATCTGTATTCACCTAGAGAAAAACCAAAAAACCCAATAGGTACTGAGGAAATTAGGCAGCTTTTACTACTACGGTGAGTGTATTTTAACCTGTGAGGCTCTCCAAGAACTTTGCACTAAAGAAATTGAGGGACAATACTTCTAAAAGAAGCATAAAAGTGGCAAAACTTGCCCTGAGGGAATGGGTCATGTATTCTCCAGCCATAAGGCAGGAGAAGGCCCTAAAATAGAAGGTAGGAATCCTGACAGTTCTCTGCACAGCTCAGGAGGCAGCAAACAAGTACAGAAATACTCCTGAACATGCTCAACACATGCTGTAACTCTATAAAGGGTTTGCTGTAACATTTCCCGGGTAATGGTGAAGAGCAGTTCAGCTTTTGTCATTAAGAACTATGGGATGATTTGTTGGAAAATAAAGATTTAACTTCTTTTTAAATTATTTTGATAATTTTCCTCTTCAGAACTTATGTTTCTGTCTGGTTTGTCATTCAAGAAATTAGTGAACTCCTTAAGGAGAAAAGTATTTTTAGCACAGTCTTCTGCACCTGCCCTGATCTATAATCCAAGGGTCTACTCAGATACCACACCAAATGCTAAGAAGCTCATGACCTAACTCATGACCTAAGATCTTAAAATAGCTCTGAGGTATTTTTTTGTCCTAAGGCTCCTTTCACTCTAATTGCACTACTGTTATTCACTAGTTTTCAGCTGAGCAAACATGTCTCCCAAGGTTTTATACTATGCTTCCTTTTAAAATCAGATTTGCTTTAGCTGGTAGTTATGAATTACTAATGTAATTCTCTGAAAAAAATAAATAAAACCCAAAGATCACTCTTGGTAAGATACTTTCCTACATCCTTCTAGACCAAAAAAGATTAATAGATCATTTAAAACTGTTTGCCTGTATTGCTGGATTTACGTTCCACTCAGTGAAGTCTCTATTCAAGTCACTTACTTAAATTTAACTACAGTAATGTAGTGTTTTAAAAAGCAGTGTTTAAAAAAATCAGTCTTGAAAAAAAATACCCAGTTCCCTTTAATTCAAAGTATGGCATTGTGCAAGAGAAAAGAAGAACCATGAAGAGGACAAGTAACAGAAAAGGGCAAGTAGTATGTAATGAGGGGGAAAGAAAAAAGACTAAAATCAACTGTACCCAAACATCAAACTAAAGGAACTGTGAATCAACAAATCCAAAAAGAAGTGACTCTCTCCTGGTGAGAGTCCAGTCATAACCTTACACTGGTGCAGAAATTTCATTAAATTTTGTGATCTCCTCCTATGCCAAATGATATCAGACCCAGTTCTACTGAAAATAAATTGAGAAAATGTTGTAGAAAGACCCCGTGTCCTGTACAGGAAGGCCAACACCTTCAGAAGACAGAGTTCCATCCTTGTGAAGCAGCTCCTTTGCCAGTGCTTTGAGCTGTATATAGATAAACACATTATCACTGTAACATCTGCCACATCTGCAAGACCACGAGGTGTCCTGCAGTTTAACTTTGCAGTGTTGTTGGGGATTTTTTCCCCTGGCAGAACAAAGAACAATTACCATTACAAACCCCTAACAGATTTGTGTCACTGATCCTATTGGTACAGCAAGGTATGATGACAGTAAATAGTGGAACAGAGCAGGAATGGAAAACAGGAGATGAGAAACCCAATGGTATTTCTGAAGTCCACTCCTTCATCCAACAGCAGAGAGGGAGATGCTGTAGAGAAATATCAGGGCAGACAGCTATTTCCCTTCTCTTGGCTGCAGCTGGGAAACATTCAAGTGTTTCAGGAATGTCCTGAAATCATATCTCAGAGTTCAGAGCAGTTCATCCAGCAGCAGCACCTCCTGCAGCACACGAGGCCAGGAAAAACCAAAGCTGCTCCAGTAAGTGAATCAGCAGAAGCTGCTGGGCTGTGCATGTGAGGGCTCCTCTCCTGACAGGACTTAGTTTGTGTCTTGGGGAGGTTCTCAACTGTCACACATCCATCTGAATTTAGACAGGATGTAGGAAAATACATCCACATTCATGCAACCTTAATTTAACCTTTCTGCCTGTGACTGATGACCCAGGAATCTGGGCAGAAGTCTTAAGAGATTCCTAACCAAGAAGAAATAGCAGCATGGGGATTTTCTGCTCTGTGAATCTGGCTCTTGGAAAAGCAAATTTTCTGATAGCAAATAGACCCCACATTACACTTTATCTCCTGCAATTACTCCACTGCAATCAAACTGGGGGTAGACCTCAAGAAAATAAGCAAGTAATTAATTTGTGAAGATGTAAGACTAGAAGATAAAGAGATTACTTTTGGAAGACAGAAAACTTCTTACTTCATCTGAATATTTACCTTTCTGGTGGGAAGATCCTGAGAACCTAACTGACAGCGTAAATTTTTGTCAACAACCAACCCTGCCAGGTCTGGCCAAAGTTTTCCTATTGGCATAAAAAATACACTCACTGGGGAACAACAAAAAAACCCCAAACAAACAACAACTTAAAAAGAACAGAAAAAATTATCTACTGAAACCCAGAGAAGTTTTTTTTTTTCCTCTGATCTGAGTCTTTTTTTTTGAGAGGGGAGAAGGGGAAGAAAGATGTGTGCAGCTGTATTTTATAAACAATCATTAATCATGCATCAGAACAAATAATACTTCATCCCCTTCACTTCAGACCTTATATTTGTACAGCCTGAAACCTGCTGCCACAGCAAGAGAACTGTGCAAGTGTTTAGTCTCAGTTCCTGAAATAAGAGTGTAGCCCAGGTGCTGATTCTGTCCTTCTGACCTCTCTCTCTCCACGTATCCCACAACCTTATCTTGGTCTTTCCTACCCTCCCTGACAGCAAACATGCATTTCATATCACTGACATCTTTGCAACTTGGCATGTTATTAGCATGATGGATGAGATGCAGCAATGGTAAACACAATAAATCCAATCCACTGGAATAACAAATACATATTCATCTGTCCTCTCATTAGTTCCTTTTCCTGTCTCTGAAACATTTCACTAATTACTTGGCAGTTAATGTTTTTTATTGTTAAAGAAATTGGTGTTCCCACTAGTCTGCATGCTATTTTTGCTATGGAAAGCTGCTTGGACCAAACTCATGGGTCTGTACAGTTTATATTTATATACTGCTCCCTGCCCCAATGAAACAAAAAATAAATTCCCAGATTGTTCTGCTGGAATTAATCCTGATTTGAATGTAACTTCTTCAAAACACATATATTTTATGTTCCAATGTAAGAACCAAATTGCCAGATGCAAGGGAGGATAGGAAGCTGACAAATTTGATGAAGAATACTATTTTTCTTTAGAGAAAATGATCTTTGAGTTATTTAAAATTATCTCACATACCATGATGCCAAAATTAATGGCTTTCCATTTGCTTGGAGAAGATACTCAAGAAGATACAAGACTGCCAAGGGATTGCCCTACAGCAGCCCTTGGGTGAGAGCAGAGACAAGAGCACATCCATCACCAATGTCCCATAATGGTTAATCAGTGTATCACAACATACGTATTTCAGCATGCAGATGGCAGTTTCAAGCACTAAGATAATTTCAGATAATTAGAGCTCACAGCTCCTTTTCATTCTGAAGGTAAAATGGCCTCTGTACTCCGAATTTCCTGATCAGTTTTACTGAGTAGCACATGGGCCTGAAATCTGTGCAGAACCTGCTGTCCTGGCTCTCCCAGCCCATCACCGGCACAGGAACAGTGGGAGCAAAGCAGCAGTTTGCAAGTGTCAGCAATCAAATTCCCCCTTGGAAGTGGTAATCCTCTGTGTGTCAGTGTGTTTAACATCCATCTCAGCCCTGCCGTGGGCTGCAGGAATTGTTAATCAACCACAATTGAGAGCTGGCACTGCAGTGGCCCGGTTGCTACAGCTGGATGGCAGGCTGGGAGCCAGCCAGGAGCTAAAGTTTCATTAGGAGCTATTCTAACATTCATTTGTCTACAGGAACAACAAGCTTAGCAAACAATTGTCTGTAACTGGAGCCCTCTGCCAGAGGGACTGGAGAGCTCGTGGAGAAGTTCCCGTGTTACAGAGAACCAACTGCGCACTGCCCAGGGCAGCCAGCAGGGACCTTGGCCAGAGGCACAACTCCCCAGTGGCCTTTCTGCAGAGGTTTTACTTTGCTGATTACAATTTCAGTTCAGCAGTTTATGAGAGAGGATGATGATTTCTAACAGAGGCTTCACGTTCTGCCTCTGACACCGGCACATGACACGCAGATCCTGAGGAAACTGCTCACAACGTTTCTCCTTCAGCACACAGCTCTAGAGTAAGGGCTTGGAAAATACAACTGCTGAGAGTTAGTGAGGTTCAGCTCCTCTGGACTTGTTTATCCAGGCTCCAGAGGTGAGTGGGACTGTACATTCTGACTCATTTCATCACCGACAGGACGAGGTTCTGCCAACAGCTGCTCCTGCTGCAGACCTTGTTAAAGCTGACAACTACTGCAAGTCCAAGCTGTGTAAAACAGAGGCAGTCTTTGCATCCCTGACAAGTTGCCAGTTCAACTTTTGCACAGGCAGCTTTTGGTTCTTGCTGTTACCCCCAATAGACTGAAAGATTTTCAGGGCAAGATCCGGCAGCGTTCACTCATTTTTTCCTGCTTTGATTACTAAAGTCAATCCCATTCAGCACACATGGAACGTGCACACTGAGGACAAGGGAACTCTGAGGAAAACAGGGTGACTTTTTAACCATTTTGCTAAAGTATTTGAACCTGAGTGTCTAACAGGCAAGTTGCATTTTAAGATCTGTTGGTTTTCTGAAATAAATCCTGAGTCAGAAGGTGGGGTTGGTGTAGCACTTAAACCTGAAGCAGAATTAGAAAAGCAATACACAGGTTTTTGTCAGGGCTATTCTTTTGTGTGTTATTTTCCTTGCAAAAGCAGAGCACTGGTTTCATTCTACTGTCCACAACTACTCAAAGTATATTGTACACTTCACACTTGAGCCCTTCTTGTTCACACCAAGTACTTCCCAAATCACTTTGATGTAAAGCAAGATACAGATGCCTGTTTCTATAACACTCCAGGGTATAATTGCATTTCCTGCACTCAAGACAATGATCTATTTAAAACTTCCTGGTATGGTTATTATTTATTTTTTCTCCTTCCCACAGCATCAGTTATTCCCAGGTTCACTTCACAGATCCTTTGGGCATTTATGTATCATAGAATGAGCACCCTGTAAAAATCCCCAAGGAGTGCCAGACAAGTCAGTGCCAGAACTGAAGGAAGTTCAGCTGCTTCAGTACACCAAGGTAGAAACTCTAATTAGCACTACCAGGACCAAATTCTGCTCAGGATGTATAGACAAAATACCTGTTGAGTGCTCAGCATACAGGGAGGATGATATACTCCTGCACCAAAAGTTAAAAAAGAAATAATAAAAGATAACTTGGTCTGAAATGTTAAGTTTTTATGGGCTTTTTAGTGACAAATCAATTTTAAAACAAAAACAATGGGATTTTTCTTCCTCCTATCTTAGGTGAATCAATTCTCAATATTAGTGTAGGGGCTTGGTGTTGAGAATAAGTTCTTTACATTTCTTTTTATCCTTTTTGAATGTTGTCTGACATAAAATTTCACTCCTTCCTGCATGTAGTTTATCATAACAACTGGTTTTCCAAGCACGAAGACCTTAAGCTCTCAAGAATTCTGAAATAAAATGGTTGGGGGAGAATGTTTTTGGCTTTTTTTCACCTAAATAAATAATTTGTTCAATAAATGACAATGCCAACCTTCATAAGATCTCTGAAACATATTCTTTAAATTTAAATACAGTAAACAAAGGACAAATTGAACTATTTCAATGGATTGGACACTAAAAATATTCCATGATTTTTTTAATTTAAAGAGAAGTTTTAGAAAAACTCCTGTAACATTGTAGGGATCAGATGAAAGGAAGGAAGCCTGTTGTAAATGAGGGCTTATCACTGGTTGCCAGTTAATGCCTTTGCCACAGCCTGCTTTGTGCCCTGGTTCTGTGGACTGTGAAAAACATTAAAACAGGGATTACAGCACCACTCTTCCCCTTTTGTGTTTCAGATACGAGCACTCAACCCTCTTTTCTCAGCTTTTTTCCCATTTTACACACCCATTTTACACAGACAGCACCAAGTAATAAGTAATACTCAAAGTTCATAGGCAAGGTATGAAGCAGAACCCAGATGCAGAACAGTGGATGCTTTGTTACCTCATGGCATATTTCTTGGTTGAACTTACAAAAAACCCCTCAGGGTTTGTGTTACTCAGTACTGGAATTCAGCATAGAACCCACACTGCTTATTTTTAAAGCAAAACTAGACACTCAAGATAAAAAGAAAAATGAACAAGTCACTGAGGGATTTTCCCTGCCAGCTGAGCATTGAGCAATTCACAGTCTTGAGTGAACCCTGCATTCAGGAGTTCTTAATTGATAAGCAAGAAAATGTCCTAATTTTCTTTTTCTTAATCTCTCTCTGAATTAAAAAGATATTTTTTAACATTCTAAACGTTCTTCCTCTTCTGAGTTCCTTTATTATTTTAAATTAAGATGAAGCATTTGCTATGTTAAAGCTAAATTTTTCTCCCCAGAACAGCAGAAATTTGGCAGTAGAAATGTGATACAAGAGAGCTGGGACTAGAGCAATTTCTGCTCTACTGTCCTCACAATAAGTCATTTACTCCAGAAACAGCTGAAAACCTTTCTGTTGGGAGACAATTATGATGACTGGGGAAAGATGACAACTTTCAGGACATTATGGGGTGCTTAATTTATTTATATTACATGTGGGCATATGAAACAGTCACTGAGTACAGAATATATAACCAAGATGTAATTTTCCAGAAGCTCCCAAAGAAGCCCTCAGCTGCTATCAAGAGTCAATAGGTGTAACCAGTCACAGGCTTTTACTGAATGAAAGAGAAAAATGAGGAGAATAAAACTAAAACTGCGCTTTTATCTGTCCCTATCACAGGCTGTGATAAAGTGGAGAAGCATAAAACAAAACAGGTTTGCTGAAGAGAGGCAGAATGGGGGCAAGAGAGAAAGTAGAGTCCCATGGCCCCTGTTAGTTCCCTAAATATTCCCTGTGAAACCAGAACTATGTCAGGAATCTCTACTTTCAAAAACATAAAGAATTTTCGTACTTGAAAATGGCCTAATTCAAATTTAAGGGAAAAAAAAAAGTCCTGGACTGCATCTTTTTAATGCCAAGTGTCTGCCTGGAATAAATTTTTGTGGTTGCATATTAATCCCCTAAGAACAGCATAGAAATGTTGACAGCTGTGACAGTTATTCATACTGGTCCTTTACTTCTACAAAGTTGCTAAAATCTTGTATTTAATTATCCATGCCTAATTATAATTTTAAAAAAACCCACAAAAACCCCAAAATAAAATAAAAAAACCCAACCAACCAACCAACCAACAACCCCCCAGTCCATTAATTTTCCAGAAAAAGGTGCAATATGTGTCTGTAACACAACTGGGGGGATCTGTGACCTCAGAGCCCTGAGCTCTTCATAGGCAAAAGTGCAGGACTGGGTGAAAACCTTTTGGGTTCAGGGACACTGGTGGCACAGAGACATCAGGTTTTCCTGGGAGTCAGCTGCTCCCAGGGGAGAGGGGGTCTCACTGCTCTGTTTGTGCCTTTGAAATCCTGCACCTGACCTAATCCATGTCTTTCCAGGTGGTGCCTCAGTCTCCCACAGAAGGTCGTGATGTGTGAACCAGCCAAAAATGCTGCTGAGAAAACAGGTTTAGCAGAATAAAGGATTCAAAGACACTGCAGGCTTTTAGTTTGAAAAACCCAGTGTAAGTCAATTTGAGTCTTTACCTGGCGGGGTCAGATGCATTTGATTATCAGCAGGGAATTCTCCAAGGCTGGGGACAGTTTCCTTAAGAACAGCTGACTGGGAGTCCCTTTTGAGATGAGGTTCTGGTGTACATCACTTGAACTACTTTGATAAATACAATTTATCTACTATGTTTTAACTACACTTACTGGTAAAACAAAGTATTTCTTTACTTATGTGTGGCCTAAGGTTAAAAACAGGAGCAGTGCTAAAGCTGTCACACCAGCAAGGTTAATAAAATGATCTGGAGGGCCAGGAGTGTTTGGTTCCTTATTTTTGCTGACTTTCAAAGCCCATCCAAAGGAGCAGGGGATGCAAAGCTGGCAGGGAGGAGCTGCATCAGTGTCCATTAGTCATGGGACAGGAATTTCCAGGTTTCAGGTTGAGCTGATGCGAGAAAGCAGGAGAAGGATGGAGTAGGGATACACCAAAGGCAGCTTGTAGCTGAGATGCTAAGGGAGGGTTTCACCAAAGCAAATTAAATTAAACAGCTTCCAGCACAAACCCAATAAGGGCAAGCTAATTTTTTTCTGAACACAAGCTGCAGGTTATGTCCTGAGGGTTAAAGATTCAATATTTGAGATGTTGTAATTCCTAATTGTAGAGTACAATAGAACACACACTATTTGAACTTGTCTTGGTTAACACAGAGCACTTTGGGTAAAGCAAAACCACACCAAAAATTAAGCAGCTGTCTCTTGGTGAAATGGGCACTAAACTTTTTACAGAGGAATTTACCCCAGGGTAATGCAATTGAAATCTGAAACATCTGCAGTAATATACATGTTATCACAATGTAAAACTGTTTTCTTCTTCTTTTCCGTTGTTATTTTAATGCCATCAATATTTGACAATATCATGAAAGATACTTGGTATTTTTTTCATTATGCTGAAAATTTCAAAATCTGTATTTGTTTTTTGTTTAAATAATTTTTTTTTTTTTTTTTTTTTTTGCTTTGAAACATTTCTACTGAACCAAAACTTCTGGAACAGAGTTTCTGTTGGCAAACAGGCTAAGAATGATGACATGCTCTGGGAAGAGAGAAATCATATCAACACAGAATGTTAGAAAACCAATTAAAAATTAGGAAGCTCACCAAAGAATACTGATTCTAGAAAAACATGACATTATTCTGATTCATAATCCTAAATTAAGAATTAAAAGCCCACAGATCAAAAGCCCTTAGATTCAGCTATTTCAACAATCACAACTTATTCACAGGAATCATCTGAAAGCGTTAAAGTTAATGTCCCAGTTAAATGTTCTCTCCTGTAATTTTAACTGGGTAGAAATGAAAAAAAGTAGACAAACATCAGCCAAGTTCTTTACTTTACACAGAGAATTAATGTATTTTGGAAAAAATGTTCTGCATTTCACCTACTAATAACTGAGTAAAACTGCTCAGGGGCTACTTGGTGACAGTTCTGTTGAAATCTCTGTTCATTGGGCTGGTGAGGTTAGAAAGATTAATATTCAAATGGAAAAGAAAATAATTACAATATTCAAAGGCTATTTGAAAGTGAAAGGGATACTTCCCCTGTATTAGTGGCTACAGTTCTGGTGAACAACTGGGCAAAAGCAAAGCTGAGGAGAAGGGCTGGTGAGGGAATTAGATGAAGGAAAGACTTCTCTGAAAAAAAAATGGAAGAAAGAAACCTAAGTGTTTATTTTACAAAGAAGGCTAACAACAATTAGGCTGTATAAAAATAATCAATGGTACAGGAAAAGATAATCAGGAATTTCTTTTTGGCTACTCTCACATTAGAAATAAAAGGAGCTGGAGGACAAAAAATTTAAAATGGATGAAAACTCAGATAAAACCTGGTTAATCCGTGCAAATTCCTGCTGTGGATAAAACTGAGGCTGATAGTTCAGCAGATAAAACTTAGGACCAGTTAGGAGATGATCAGGAATCCAAACACCATGGGAATTCTGCACAGCAGTTTTTTAGCCTTTCATGCCACCCCTTGTCCCCCTCCAGAGAAACAAAACCCAACCAAAGACACAAAGAGAATATAGAGGGCCACGTCTCAGGGAGGAAAATCAAGAATGAAAAAGAAATCTAAACCATAGGCAGGTTATGTGAGAATTGTACTTTACAGGTTTGGGGTGTTCCCTTTGGAACATCTGGCCCTGGCCACAGAGACAAATGTGTGGACCACATTCCTCTGAGCTACCACAGCAGGTTTGGCTTTGGCCTTTATATTGTGTGTATTTTACTTTTCTGTCTCCCTATCTGTTAGAGACACAGTCAAAGCTTCCTGTGTTTATGGAATGTCTGCAAAAACCACTAGTTTTTTGGGCAGGGAAAACTGACCACAAGTGCTGAATGTTCAGAGGTTTTCTCAAAATTCATCTGATGATTGAAAACAGGCTTTGGGAATAGAAATCTCTCTTCCTTCTGCAAAATCAGTGTGCTGATTTAAACACATGCATTTTAAAAGGAAGATGAAGGATGGTGGTGGTGTTTGTAGGGGTTTCTGTTGTTTGGTTTTGGGGAGGGGGGTTCTTTTTTTTGTTTTAATAAAGGAAAAATAGAGGAGCCTTTCCCCCCCAGAAGCAAGAACTTGGATTGTGTCAACTTTGAATTTTGTGAGTTCTGTTTCATTTGTGTTTGGATCTCAGTTGGGCACCTTCCCCCACTGTGCACACACATGCAAAGAATCTTCAGTATTTTCTGTGGAGAAGGAGAAATAGCAAGCAAAAAAAGCCCACTTTGCCCACAGTACAAACTCTTGCACCAGTCCTTTGAAAAACAGGCACCACGCTGGCCTGGGTCTCTCCCTTTCTTATCCTCTCTGACTAGAGAAGTGAGAATTAAGTAAAGTCTGGGATAGCATTTGCCTAGAACCACAGGCAAACATTCTCAGTAAAAAGAGAGGAGGTGCAGAAAGTGAGACCATTTATGTGCTCTAGAAACACACCACAGAGAGGGTAATTACACTCAGCTCTCCTAAATGGGAAAGTAGTGAAGCAGTTGCTGGAAATCTCTTCTGGAAGTTCTATTCACTCCCTACACTTTGCTTTTATGACTTCTTTATTTAGTTGAAGGCTTCACTCAGATATAGAAAAACATAATGTAATATTGAAAAAATAACCATTCCTTTTTTTCCTTTGTACCTTTTTTGGATGTAGCTGAAAGAAAAAAACCCCAAAGAATGAAAAAGGAGAGAGGTCATTTTTCTTTATAAGGGCTTATGAACAGAAATAGGGACAATACAAAGCTCAGCACAGGAGGACAAATTCTGATGAGGCTGTGAGTCCACCAGCTTTCTTTCCTCATGACAACTGATCACATACTCAATCTCAACTGGATACTTCCCACTGGATTCCTTTCTCATTGCAATGAAGTTGTGTGCTGGGCTTTATGAAGAGCCATAGGGAACAGTGCCACCAACTAAATTTACAGGGACAAACATTCCCTCTCTCCTCTTTCTCAGGGAGTTTCCTCATCTAAAACAGAGCTGAGAGTTGGCACTTCCCACTTGGCAGTTCAACTCAGGAAGTCGAGAACATGTTCAAATGAATCTGTAGAGCAATTTTAGGTACAAAGAATCTGGTTACACAAACTGGACTAGAAAGCAGGGTTTATCAGCATCAGCGAGAAGTAGTAGTTACCTTATATTATAAGAGAAATTGGGCAAGACATGAAACATAAGTCTCTCAGAGCCTTCAGCAAGGATATGCCAAGGAAGGAAGACATGGGACTTTCTGCTTCATATTTGCTGTTGGTTCCATTTTCAGACCATTGTTATTACTGTCTTTGTTTCTAAAAAAACAGAAAAACATTAAAGGTGGAACTGGGGGAGCAAAGCAGTCCAGTGCTGCTTCAATTGCTCAAAATCAGAAGAGGACGTTAGCACACAGGTCATACCCTGAGGATAAAGGGCCCTTCTGCTACAATGGTCCCATATCCCTTTAACAGTCTTGCAAAAAAAGGCTGCAGAAGCCAAAAGTATAATTTGTTGGAGGCTTGGGTGAAAGCAAACTTGACTGTAAAGGGGGAGGAGATTAGAATAAAATAACAATCTGTCCTGTTTTTCATGTAGTGCTTTTTAAAAAGTCAGTTTTCCTACACTCCAGCTATTGCTCCCTCAGCAGCCTGCCTGTGGAGACACTCACTGACCAAGGGTATTTTGGAGCAGTTGGTTTCCTTTAATACTTGCATATAAGAAATTGGTGTTGCTCCCTCGCTTTCCCACTGTGACTCGCCTTCGAGTTGGTCTCAAGTGCCTTAGCCAACTTAATTAGTCCAGTCCTGGCCAGACTCATTTCTCTGGCACCAGGATTTACCAGCTCTGGTCAGCAGGCAGATATTTGGGGGTAGGTTTCATGTGGTTTAATTCTGAAATAATGAGACAGCAGGAAATTTAAAAATGAAGGGAATAGAAAACAGGAAGGCAGGCCTGTGGGGGTGGTGCCATCCATCCATCCATCCATCCATCCATGATATAGTAGTGTGCAGATTGACTTGACCCCACACTTCACACTTTCACTTCTGCAGTGCCAGAGCTCCTGTGGCAGCTGCCAGCAGGGAGGGCTGTGTTTTCTGCAATAACAACCTGCAGTGCAGCAATTTCATTGGAGATGTGGAAAGAAACAACACTTATGGAATGTATCCTTGGACCAAGTCATGCCAGGAGATGCAGTGCTGTTTTTTTAAAAGGCAAGAACCCAACACAATAATTCTAAAACTGCAAAAGCTGTTACATTAATTTTATTTCCCATTTATAATTATGTGAAAGGATGAGACAGAACACACCCTGAAGATCACAGATACTCCACAATGGCCTTGCTATTTTCCATGGAATATGTTCACATTCTGCAGGGATGGGGAGCAGCACAGGCCTCTAATAACTGAATCTGTTTTAACACCTTCCAGCCCTCATTCTTACTAACGTATTTTTTTTTAAATATAGCTATTCTTTCAAATACTTGTGTTTCTGGAAAACATAAGACAAGAATAAGAGAATTATATCTTTAAAGTGATAGGCCTTCACAATAGGAAGACAAAAATAATGAAAGATTTTTCTTCTGGAACAATCATCAGGGGTAGGAGGGAGAAACTCATAAAAGAAGTACTAATGGAGAAGGGCTAGAAGACCAACTATAGGATGCATTCCAGATAATGAATTTTTGAGAGACTTCAATTAGATTATTCCCAAAGAAAAGCTGTCTACTAAAAAAAAATCATAATTAGATTATCTCATGATAAGTTCCTGTGGAAAGAAATCAGTTCTGTAACACAATCAACAATGAAAAGACAAGAAAGACCCTCCCACCTGTGAACTTCACAGGTTCCACTCTGTGTGTCTTCTGAACACACACCTGTTTCCTTTGGGTTGTTCTGAGGGTGATACCATGTTTTCAAGCAGTACAATTAATTTCTTGGAATATCAATGGGATTTTGTGCCGAACAGCTTTTAGGAACTTATGGCTTGAGCAATACAAGATGCAAAATCATGAAGTCACAATATGCTGAAGGCCAAACCAGAACCTTTCTCTTCACCAAATATTCAAGTGCAAAGTTCTCTTTTGGGATTCAGGGATTTTTGTGCCGTACTGTTGTTGTCCTTAGTGACAGAATTTAGTAGGCAGAATGAATTCAGAGGGTTTCTGGTTATACTGAGGGTGTGTTAGCACAGTGTAGAGCAAGCACAAGGAAGAGCTCTTTGCTGTGACCCTGACTGCAGAACTGCCAGTGACTGGAGACATTCCAGGTAAGTCAAGCACAAGGGAGATGACAAAGGAGACAACAATGGGGAATCTCACTAATAATCTCAAAGCACTTGGAGACCTTCAGGCACAGAGGTCTCTGTAAAATAACAGGGGGTTGTATTCAAAGCAGAAGCTACAAAAATGTGTGTGTTTAAAATGCCGATAGAATTGTTCAAAGGTTTAACCTCTAGTGTCTCTTGGCTGTGGACTGTGCAATACAGGGTTTTATCAAAACAAAAGCCAGTTCAGATCTCGGAAGTGGAAAAACTTGCATTGTCCTGAACCACACCAGCTCATAAACTGTGTCTCTCAGCATCTCTAACGCCCCGGGAGGAGTGCAGCCTTCCCGGGCCACATTGCATCACTGCGTGGGTGCATCCCCTGCCTGGGACAGGCTGGAATTATGAAAGAGGGAACGGGAGGTTTCCACCCAGATGACAATGCAAAGCCAACAGTGCCAGAGCTGGGACTCCGAGTTTGCCGGAAGAGAATCTCCCGTTTCCACTGCTCTGATTTCCCTCAAGCCAAACCCGCACTTTGACACCACTTTTTAACACCAGGCTGAGTAGGTGATAAGTAGGTGTAGGTTGAATAAAGTGACTTTTAAGCATATGAATGCATGAGCTAGTCAATTAAGATGGGTTTGGAGACAAATAAGCAAATTCTAAGGCAAACTACATTTCCTCTAAGTATTGTGATCCAAATAGACATAAGTTAAATTTCACAAGAGCAAAAACAAGAGAAAGACTTTGGACAAAATGCTTAACTTTTTTCCTCGACCCTTAAACTAAATTAAAGATTATAGGAGAAATCAAAAAGCTGTAAAACAGCATCTCCTGCAGAAATGTCACAGCTAGATAAGAAAGATATATCTTGCCTCAGGCTCTTTATTGCTTAAGACTCTCTAGAAATCTCAGCACTTGCTGCAGGGATCCCATGAATTTCCCACAGCAGGCAGCGGGAATGACAAATATTCTTTTCAAGGCTATCCCCAGCAGTGGACCCCTCACACAGACTGCTAAGAATCCCTTAATCCCCTGCCCTCAGTGCTGACCTAAAGGAACAGAGGATCAAAACACAACCTCTGGAATGACCTTAGCTTGCTCTGCAACACCTCACCGAGGGTCAGGGCTGTCAAACAGCTCCCTATGAGCCCGTGCTGCTCCCTAAGGAATGTGCTATTTATCACATCAACAAGAAAGCTCCCTAGGAAATATGCAACACATACATGAGGACTGCTGGCCATCTTCCTCATGAGGTCTGCATGCAAAGCAGAAGGCCAAACTCATATGTGCACAATCAAGACACTGAAAAAAACCCTGCCCAAATCCAGAGCTGAAAAAATAAAACCTCTCAAGGCTGCAGCATCAACAGACTGATTCCATGTACTGTTCTCCATTTCTCTGTGCTAGAGACATGGAGTGAGGCCTAGGGCACAACTGCAGAGGACTCAAGACCACTACCCCGGTACATCCTGCTCTATTCCAAGTATGGATACATTTGCACAACAAGAAGTCAAGGAATGCTAACCCAGACCCTGGAAAACCTTCAAGGCTAACAGAGCAGTTGGTTTTTTAATCAGTTTGGTGTCAGGAGGAATTTAAAAACGGATCACCATGCCCACTAGACTTGGGGTTTCCATTGGCAGAGCAGCAAACAGCACAGTCTACCTCCAAAAATCAACTTCTGGATAAGCTGACAGAATGCCAAAGGGAGCTGCTGCTTTGGACACTGTTGCTTCTGGAGATGCTGCAGGGTCCTGCAGGCAGGCCAGACCTGCATACCTGAAGTGTTTGGTAAGATCAAAGTCCAGAAGAGTAAGGCAAAGGAAGTTCTAAGTGCAGTATCAACTAATCACACAACTCAGCAATCTGAGATGAATTCTGACTGCTGATCACGAGCCACTGGAATAAAGATTTTTATGTTTCTCTTTCCTACCTGGTTATATGCTAGTCTAAATTTACTGGAAGTCCTAAATTAAGATCATATTTGCATCCCAGCATTTATCACAAGCCACACTCCTTGTTTCCCAAAGAGGCAGATGCCACTAGATTGAGCTTTCTGCACTTAGTCACCCTGACTCTCAACAAACAGAAATTAAAATCTAGATCTTCCTCAACAGCTTCGACATGCCAAACCTTTCTGATGCTCATCTGAGTTCAAAACCAGATGGTTTATCCCCTCACCAACTGTGTTTTAAGGTGCTGAGGAGCCTCAGAAATTATCTGGCCATTTCCTGGGATGTCTTGTTTGAGGCACAGAAAGAACACTCCCTCTCTGGCAGAGAGGAAGACTCTGAGCTGTGCTGCCATCATCCCTGTGGCATCAGTTCCCACAAACATCTGAGCTGGCTTGGCAGCACTGCTGCCACAGTGGTACAAAGATAGCTCAAGACCACAGCTTAGGTATTTAGGTAGCTTCTTAAATGGATTTTACAGCCTATTTTGCCTTAGCTATACCACTCCCAGTGCTAAAATAGCCTGTTTAAGGACAGATGTATTCAACCTTCAGTCAGTGCCTTCCATTCTAATTATATTTTCTCTAGTACAGTCTCTGAAGGCAAATGTCTCCAGGAAATCCATTTTCTTGCGATTTTCTTTCTAAAATATAAAAAGCAGAGATGGAGAAGCAGAATCATGTTTAAAGCAGCTTAAAAGGAAATGCTGGGATCCCCAGAGGGGCTGGGAAACATGTGGGTTTGGGATGAAAAGAACCAAGCCAAGAGCTAGCTGGCTACTTCCAGCTTTCACACCATAAATCCTCATATTCCTTAATGTCCAGTCGTGTTTCACACGTAGAAAGAAATGAATACAGAAGGATGCAGCAGATAAGACAGAGCTTAGGCAAGGGCACACAGTGTCAGGGACCTTTAGGACTCTGCTGGCAATGCAAAGGAAAAGCTGGCCCAAGGCCCAGCATCTCTGTAAATCAATACAGCTGTTTATTTAAACCAAATGGCTGGCAACCACAGCAAGCTTTGGTTGTTGGAGACATTTCCAAGAGGAAATTAATAACATTTCAGGAGATGACAGCAAACCCATGTAAGAACAAAAGAATTCTTTCCAACTAAGCTTTTATTCATTATAGGGCATGCTTTCAGTTCACTGCTTGAAGCCAAATAATAGGCAGTACCCAGCAGAATTATCATAAACCCACCAGACAACCAGACAGATATTTCTCCCCAAGTGCTCCTGACTGCAGAAAGTTCCTAAATATACTTGTAGTCATGAATGGCATGGGCTTAAGCTCCTTGGTAATGTGTGAGAATCCAATCCCTAGATTTAACTGCCAAGTGTTAAAGACTGGCATGGCCATGTGCAGTGACAAGAATCCATGGGGTGAGAAGCCAGACCTGGCACGACTCTGGCCCCAGGTTCTGTCTGTGCACAGGGGCAACTGCAACAGGAACGCTCATTTTCTGCCATGTGATATCTTCCTCTAATCCATTTTTTCCCTTTGTGGCCACGGCAGCAGATACATAAATCTCTCTGTCACAAAAAGGTAGGAAAAAACCAAGAGAAGGAGAATTTGCACCTTTTTTACTTCCCTTCCCACCCTATCCTAAATCACACAAATGTCAGTGGGTTTTGTTTGTTTATGTTTTTGCAGGGATTGCTTTTGTACAGGTGCTCCCTTTCTATCTGTTTTCAAGGTTATTATCTATTTTTTTAATAACCTCCTAAGAGATGAAAACAGATACTCTTAAAAAAAGCTACAACCTTTGACATTTTTAAGCTATGCTGTCACACTTCATTGGAAAGAATTTAAGATGACAGGGCAGGATAAATTTGACAACTTCAAGTGAGCTCTGGGAACATGAGACCGAAGTCTCTTCTTTTTACACTGGGTAAGAAAACTACTTGACTGTGGGTCAGACTCACAGCTGGTGCAGGAGCATAACACAGACATCACTTTGGCCCACTGTCAGTAAAATAACATGAACCTCTCCTTGAGCATTCATAATTGGGTGCTGGGGGACTTCTGGTTTGAGCAGCACAGATCAACAGTGAGAAAGTGGTAGGTTGAGCAAGTGTAAATTATTCTGTAGCCTGCATTTTGTCATAGGTGCTGCAGAAGTCAAAGATTCCAAAACATTCATATACTTTTTAAAAAATCTGTGATTCCTGACACAGAGCAGGCTTTATCTATGAATAAGGTAGCAGAACTGACATATTTTCATGAGAGGTCTCCTGAGTTGAAAGCAGGCAATGTTAGGAAGATAAGAACAATTACTAAGATAGCAAGGGCCAATAACCTGCACTACAGAGACAGGACTCCTTTCATGCAGTGTTAACCCACTTGATTAAGAAGCATCTTGCTATTTTTAAGTCTAGTTCTGCAAAGAAATAAAGCCTATGTGGCTGAGGATTGCTGACTGCTAAAAGGTGGTGGAAGAAAAGGTCTTTGTCACTGTGTAGTGGAGAGCTGTAGGGCACAACAGCCAACAGGCAGAAGTGTTTGGTACGTCTGTCATTCACTCCCACACTTTCACATGTGGCTGGAGCCTCTAGCACACAGTGATGATGCTAAAATTGGTCCTTTGATTCTCAGTGAAAGATTCCTACACTTCAGGTACAACTCAGAGGCTCACAGTGAGAGGTGCCACAGAGACAGCAATCTGTCCTGCATTCTTTTCTGTTACTGTAATGCCACGGGTAGAAATTGTGGACAATTAGTACAAACATTTTTCTTTGGCACTTTAAGCCTGATTATAGCCATGGTAATGCAGAAGAGGAGGAGCAGTGCAGACTTGCCCACAGGTAAGGGCTGCAGGACTCCCTGTAACCCATCCCTGTCCTGAGCAGGAGCTCCTGCACCCACGGTGATGGGTGTGCACCCTATTGCACCTGAGCACAGCCAAGAACCTGGAACCATCAACCTCTGCCTCACACAGGCAGAACTGAGGGCTGAATTCCATCAGCAAATGATTGTTCTGCCCTACATAACACAGAGTTGGCAAACAAATGCACTCCATACCACAAACAATCTCATGTTACCTTTTGTCTTCTCTTCCAATGCTTCAGTCGTGGATGGGTCTTTGTTTCAAGAAAAGAAGATAGAACAGGAAATCAGTCCTATATTGTTTCAAGCACTACCTGAGCTTGGGCTCAAAATCCTAGCACTTGAGTAAAGCCAAAGCTGTATCAACAAACAAAAAAGGGATTAGAACATGAAGCGATTAAGAACAGAGATTCAGAATCTGATTTCAGATACCACCACATCAATCTGGAAAGGAATGAGATTACTCCCTTCCTTGGGTCAAAATAATTGTAATGTTAGTTCACATAAACCTTGTCAAACTCCATGACAGAGAATGTAATACCTTCCCTGCCCAATACAGCAATGCATAATTAAGTACAGTAATGCATAATTAGGTCTGGTATTAGAGGCAGGAAAGCAGTCTATACCTTTTCTGGGATAGAAGTTATGTCCTGAAGAATCTAACTGCTGCTTTCAGAAGTCTACTCCCTCAGGAAAAATGTGCTTGTTCTGGTCTTTGGTGAGGCTGTTGCAATATTCCTAACCCTGTAATCAGCCATGAAGTACAGCTGTAACCTTACTGCTGCTCTGAAGATATGGACTTCATCATATTGCACATATGATCAAGCACATGCAAAAATCTGCTTCCCAATAGCCTGAAAAGTATTTAAAATCAACAGGAGCAGAAAATATGTAAATGGTATCAAGGAAGGCTGAGTGATCTTAGCCACTAAACTACAGAGTAGGTCCTCACATCTAAATTTTCAGCTCCTCTCCTGACACTGATTTTCAGGATACACGCAGCTCCTACCACAGAAGGTACTCAGGGAAAAATCACATCACTCCAACCACTGCAGTCTCTGAAGCCTGAAACTCAGGATCTCACTATCATGGTCAAACCCAGTGTGATCACAAAGAACAGCACAGGGGTAATTCACAGACCAAGGACATTTCTATTTCAGTGTTTAGACGGTGCAGGGGGACACACGGCAGGAAATGTGTTACCTGCTCACCTTCACATCAAAGCAAGCACCTTGCTTCCATTTAAACAAACAGGAGAGAAAGAAACCTGACACATTTTAAATACACATTCTTTAATCAAGGAACCACAGGAAATTTTATCCTGACTCTTCAGAAAGGCAGTTCTAGAAGTAGCACAGGTACATCCATCTTGCTCTACACGTGTGTCCTACACTCAGATTTCTCTTGATCTTCATGCTGAGAATATGCTACAATCCCTGCAAGACATGTTGTAAGGACTGTCACAAAAAAAAGAGCAGAGTTCAATTTTAACATGTTTTCAATGGAAACAAGCTCATTCTCACATCAGTTGGGCAGCTGAAGTTAAGAACAGGAGCCAAGAGCAAAAGGACACTGTTGGCTTTCCAACTGTGCAAAATGCTGCAGGGTTTGGTAAGGGTTTGGCAAGCTCTCTGTTCCCATTTCTGTCACACCTCTGAGTGCTTTCTCAGCCTTTCATCACTTCAAAGCTGGATGCCAACAGTTACAACATGAAATTCAAAAGTCAACAAACATGGGAGTTCTGAGGACTAGCTGTGCACACTATTTCCCTAAGATTACAAATTACTATTTCCCTAGAACCATCAGGTAGGGCCCCTGCCTCCTTTCCCAGGCAAAACCAAAAGAGTATTTTCAAAGGCAACAGGTGGAAACCTGGTTTTTGACAGCACAACTTTTCCATGTTGTGGAAAAGTAATGGAACATGTGGAAGACTTGCAATGGGCTATAATGCTGCTGTGTCTTCAGGAAATCCCACCAGTGCTGAAGGGCACATTGATTCCAGGAGAGGAGGGGAGGAGTTAAAAAAGAACAGAGAGAGAGAGAGAGAAAAAATGAAAACAAAAGACCAGGAGTTGGCTTAACAAAATATTATTTCTGGATTCTATGCTAACAGATACATTAGAACTGCACAGCTTGCAGAGCAGAAGTACTGGAAACATGAACATCCAGATACTCTCCAGCTTGAGAGACAATCCATGGGAATTGTACAGAAGTTGGAAAGATTGATTTTGAAAAAAATCAAAAACCAGCTCCCATCACATTTACATAGTGTACAAAATAATAACGTCTGATATCACCATTTATGTAGAAGGTTGCTAAATTTTCTAAACTTTAATAAGAAATGACAAAGTGGAAGACTGGTTGTAATTATGAAGAGCACACTTCCATGCTTATGAAACCAGTATTTCTCAACAGGAAGACTTTCAAATCTGGAGTTAGTTCTCGCACTGGCAACTGTGCTTTCTTTTTATATTTCCTGTAGCTGAAAAAAGAAAGCAGACTTCTGTGGCCCAGGGCACTTCTACTCCCAATTGCCACACACTATTGTGTTAGGGCAACGTTTCTTGCAAAACGTTGATTTTATTTGTTCAAATTATTAAACATTTTCATGGTTCTTTTTTTTAAAAAAACCCTGTTGATAAAAAATCCAACCAAACAAAAACCAAACCACCCCAAAACTACCCCAAACCCACCACTCTGTATAATCTACTACCCCTTTATCTCCTCCCCAGCCCCTTTTACAAAGGGCTACTTCCTGGGCCATTTACTCGTAGTTCCCTTCATAAACCAAGGAAAAAGAATCACGTTGAGCTAATGATCAACTGAGACTGCTCCTTGTCCCCCAGACTGCCTAGAATTGGATCAATGATCAATACAAATTGTTGTATGGTTGCCCAGTTGGTAATAATAGTAATTAGTAATAACCCTACACTTACTTTATTAGCAATAACACTACAGTGTTTGGCTGTACATCCATCTGGTCACTGTTAGAGAGCAGTAAAGACAGATACCAGCAAAGGGCAAGGGGAATGACAGGAGTTGGTCAATTTATTTTCAATCAATACATTTTAGAATCTGTGGACACAGCAGCAGTAGAGGTGATGATGGTGAAAGGTTTTTCCTACCACTTCATAAGAATTCCGAGCCCTTATTGCAGATCTAAAGTCCAATGCCTACACAGAGAAAAGATCCCTTACATGGAATGACATTCTGCCTCTTCCACTCCTCTGACTGGATGTAACACTATCATCCTTCCAACCTTTGCAAAATTGTAAGCAAATACTGGTAAAGAAGCCTTTTGTGTAAAAAAACCTGCTCAATTTATCATATTGATCATTCCAGAAAGTGGATTCAATTCCTTAGGGACATGCCAGCACAGGAAGGACATGGACTTGTTGGAGCCAGTCCAGAGGAGGCCACAAAAACGACCAGAGGACTGAAACACCTCTCCTGTGAGGAAGGGTTGAGAGAGTGGAGGTTGCTCAGCCTGGAGAAGAGAAGGCTCCAGGAAGGCCTTATTGATGCTTTTCAATACTTAAAGGGGTGGATTTTTAGCAGGGCCTGTTAGGACAGGACAAGGGGGAATGGTTTTAAACTAAAAGATTTAGACCAGACATGAGGAAGAAGGTTTTTACAATGAGGGTGATGAAACACTGGAACAGGTTGCCCAGAGAGGTGGCAGATGCTCCATCCCTGGGAACATTCAAGGTCAGGTTGGACAGGGCTCTGAGCAACCTGGACCTAATTGAAGATGTCCCTGCTCATTGCAGGAGGGTTGGACTAGATGACCTTTAAAGGTCAACTCAAACCATTCAATGATTCTACACTGAAATATGGAGCTTAAAATGTTGATCTATAATGTATTATTTTATAATATAATATAAATATAAAGAATTAAAGGAAGTACCTGACAGGTTCTTTACTGAGGTGGTATCCAAATTATCTTGATAAAAATTGGAGGGAAGACACAATGGCTAAAAGACAGGTACTTAAGTCTGTTGTGTCCTTCTTTCCCTGGACACACCCACCCTTCCTTCACAGGTAGGGGATGACCCTGGACCAGCCTTTTGTTTCTGACAGAACAGTCATATTGGCTGGCACTCTGCATATGGAACCTGGAGTCTCCCAAGCTGAACACAGGAGCTACCACAAGCCAAACTCAGGAGCTAACACTTTCTGGCTGGGGCAACAGCTGACTGATAACATTTTGTGGGTTGGGCACAGAGGGAGGCTCACACCACAGTCCCACTGACAAGTTTCATTTGGGCCACTTTTGAGTTTACTGTTGGTAAATATACATGAAAAGAATGTGCTGTGGAAGATTTCTGCCAAGTTGCTGCCCACTTGGGTAAAACCAGAGGCCTTGCAATAAAACCCGGAGCTGGAGCAGGCAATGCATGTTCCAGTTTGAAAGCCCAGTGAATCTTCTCTTCCAGCCCAGTCATACCACAGGCATTTACTTTAACAAGCAGTTTGAGATATACATTTAAAACACTGATTTGCCTCAATCAAAAATTTGGGGATCGAGGCTTCTCATTTTATATTGAGAATGACTCATTGTACCTTAAATGTTTGACCTGTCGAGGCATTATTTACTATAGATTTGTAACTAGCAAAACTACATAAGTACATATATCAATTATAAAAAGGTGTTTGCTCTGTAAATGCAGGGAGGGGTCTCAGATTTCCAGTAATTCCCCTTTACCCAGTTTTTCATGTTCACCAGGTCTTTGTTATTACAGCTCCAGGGATTCCACACATCCAGGCCCTGATAGCAAGAGGATGGGTTAGAGACAAGACCAAAGGGAAGTGGAGGCCAGTGTTCCAACATGCTTCTCTGCTTGGGGCTAATTTAATTCTAAAGACTTGGTATCAGTTCAATCGTGTTTTTAAACAGCATGGCTTTCAGCTAACTGTGCACCAGCATGCTCATGATTCCCCTCCAGAAAGCTCTTCTACAATGTACCTGCTGGTCACAAAGGCATTTTGATCTCCTCTGATGCTCTTTCCTATGCTACTGGAGAACTCTAGGTCTAGGTGTAGGAATGGTGCACTGTGTGTGCATCAGCTGGAAGCTGCTCTCTTCTAATGGTTTGCTACGTCTTCAGCTTAATTCTAAATACCATCATTTTCAAGGGTTGAATCCACTGCTCAGGATTTGCCATGGGCTCTGTCAAAGTAGCATGGTAGGGATCCTACTCTGGAAGCAGTCATGCCTTTTACTCTTTGGGAAGATCTCCAGCTGTCAGGGCTGTAGATAACAGCAGTGAGCTTTGAGACAGAGGCCTTCCCCTGGGTTATCAATCTGTGCTTACAGAAGGCCAGGATCAACCTGAAATAATTTGCCTTGGTAGTCTGGCTGTTTGCACAATGCCTGTTGACATTACACCTGCCTCATACCAGCACAATGAGCTACTCACTTTCATTATCACTAAATACATTACCAAGCTTGAAAGAATGTGGCTGTTAGAGATCTAGGAGGATCCCGTAGCACTCCTTTGTGGAGAGTAATAAATTTTCCTCTGCAAAGCACCTGTACTTTTCTAAACCTCAAAACCCAGAGCCAGACTGAGCAGAGATAGGAAAAGGGGGGTGTGCAACCTGAAACCACTCCACTTAGGTAAGAGCAAACACCACTCACACAGGCCTGAGGACTGGAAGGCTGACACTCATTTTACCTGCCAACTCAGCTTCTTAGCTTGCTCCCACAAAACCTAAAACTCCTCTGCCAAAACCTACTGGGAGGGTTGCGTCACCTCCACCCCAACATCGTCCGTTCCCATAATAAGCTTGCAAAATACCACGAATATCTGAAGAGGAAAGTACTTATTTAAATGCAAGCAATTGATGAAAATACAGGTGCTAGACAAGTAATTTATGAGCTAGGCATGCAATCTGCTTTGTGGTAAGTGTCTCCCCACCAACAAGTGCCCTAGAGTCGACTTGGCCTTCAATATATTTAAAAGGTTTGTCACCCAAAAATCTTGAGTGAAGGTCAACATAACAGTGTGTGATGTGTTTTTAACAGATAGTTGTTTGTGATGAAGTCAGAAAGCACAGTTAACTCCTGAGCCCTTCTGTACAAGAGAAAAGACACAATGCGGGATCTCTTGGATCTGGCACTGACCTGGGCTGCTGAAGATCTGGACTCCTTTCTTTACTTCACTGCATCACCTCAGTTCTTTTGACTATTAAATAAGTTAAGTTTACTGGTGTTTGCATAAACCCCTTGAGGCAGACCCTCTCTACTCAGTGCTTCTACAGCTCTGAAGGAAAGAAAGGGTTCTCTCCTTTGTAGACTCCTGTGCAACCAAAGTAACAGATGACTAGAGATCTTGCAAAACCAAACCAAGGCAAGACTTGCAGGGTGTGGTCCTTTCTCTCACCTGTTTTTTGAATGACTTCACCCACCTGAAGGACAGATTCAGTGACAGACAGACATTCCAAGGCTTTCCAAAGAATGGAAGAAAGTGAACTCAGTTCTGATTTTCTAGGTTTTGGACTAGCTAAGCACATGCACCCCTCCCTTCTACATTAGTCTCATGACAGACTTGTTTAGCTTAAAAAAACCCCAGATAATGCAAACCATAGAACCCATTTATGTGAACCTGTGCTATGTGCCTACTAAATAAGAGTTGGCTGGATATATGGAGAAGTTATTGCATGAGATTGTAGGGATGTTGCTGATCTCCTACATCCTAAGTCAAACTCTCTCACAGAGGTGAACAGTCTAATATTCTAATTTCTACAACTTCATAGAAATAATAAATTGAAGTTGTTTTTCTTTCCAGATTTTGAATTTCCATGACCCTTCCAAGTTTTTTGCCACACATAGTAATTTAAACAAGCAACCTTCCCCTGCCAAATGTGAGATTCTGACACCCTGGGGTTACCCCGGGAGCCAGGCCTTACACTGCTCTAGAGGTTGGATCTCACTGAAAATCCCCTGGAATGCACGAGCCAAGCTCACACTGAGCAGGCTGGCAGAGCTGGTACAATGGGGGGAAATGGGCTGTGTTTCAGCTGCACTTTTTATTGCTCACCAGGCACAGCAGACTATGAATCTCTCAATATTTATTTTATTACACACTGAAGAAACAGGAATGCTGCTGTTTCCACTGACTGTGGAACCTGGACGCCAAACTGGCCTCCCAGAAACAAGCAGATTGTACATTCCCACGTCAGAGAGGGGACAAATTCACAGCAGGCAGTGACAACTCTGCTTATTTCCTGCACTGTAATTGTTTGGGAGTTTTCAGTCATGGGAATTCTGCTGTCTGTCATTGCAGGCATGAAAATATTAAACCAGTCAACTGAAGGAGCTCAGGAATACAGGTTGCTTTATCATATCACAACCACGTCCTGCAGTCCTTCCCTCTCCCAGAAATAACAAATGTTTATCTGTGAACACTGCAGGTGAAACTAGTGGGGATTACCTCTTAGACATTCTTGGACAGTGATCTGAAACACTTATTGTTCATTTATTGTTTTCATTTGTTATTCAATCATTTTTGAGTTTTGGTTTATTTAAATAGAAGGTGCTATGAGGTGAGAAGGAAACTTGAAGCTCCCTAAATTCTTTCTGGATCTGGCTTCCAGCCTGAAAAGAACATCTAGTATGGCTTTATTTTGCCTGTTTTCAAAGCTCTTTAAGCAGTGTTTCCATCACAATAGACCAAAGAGACAGAAATTTCACAGCCCCAGCTCATCTTCTGTCAGGAAAGAAAGTCTCAAGGCTATCTCTGATATTGTAGGACCATCAAATTTACCGTAACTGGCTCCCACCTTTGACCTCACCAGCCACTCAGAAATTCCTGTCTGGACACTTTCCCTCTGGTTTCCACGTGTACAACTCCATTTCCTGTCAGGTACAACTCAGAGTGCAACCCTCCCATTTCTGATTAGTCAGAGAGCTGCACACATGTTCACAAAATAAAACCCCCAAGCACAAGTGATGCTATTTAGTCTTGAACATGGTCTGTTCATTACTCCTAACCTGCAGCTGTGCTACTGTGTTTAGTTCCCTCCACTGTGAGATCTGGAAATAATTCTTTCCTTTGTCTTTGTTTAAGGTTTGTCACTCTCTTCAATTCATAAATGCCATGTCAGGTGCCTCTTGCTTCTAACTTGCCCCTAGGCATTGAAATTTGCTCCTGAAACTTTTGGAGAGGGAAGTTCCCAAGAAGTCATTTAAGCCCAGGAGGGGTTTAATTTACCCCCTCCCTGTTCCCCATCTCAGAGAGCTGGTTCACGTGGCACTGCTCTGAGGGACATGATGAACCTGCTCCACCTGGCAGAGGGCCCTGTGGAGGCTTCTGCTCCCACTGACTTTCACACTCTTCTGGAACAGGCACTCAGAAGAATTGATTCTCTCCCTCTGTACCTTGTTCCATCAGCCCTGAAACTGCCTCTTCTGCAGATCTTTAAAAAGCTGAGGTGTTGCTTTTGCACCACACTCCAGTGCAGAGTCACCGTGAGTCACGTTTCACCACAGTGAAAAATTCTGTCCAAATTCAATGCACACAGCAAAATAAAGAGCCCTGCACTGACTTCTTTTGGATGAAATGTTAATAATATTGAACTATTGAAATGAATTGCTTTGATATTTCTTGCTTCAGAACCAGCATTCTGCACCACAGGTCAATGAAACTCACAATCTAAGAAAATCGAGACTGAACAAAGTGTATCAATATACCAGAATCATCCTCCATCCTCTTCTCTCTCTGGCCCAGACACCTAGACATAAGTGCATCTTCTTACTTCAAATGGTAAATAGAGGGTCACAAACATATGAAAAAAAAATCCTTGCCACTTCAACTACCTGTCAGCAGATGCAGGAATACATTGCCCATTTTCCATCCAGCAGTGTTTCAAGCATCCTCCAATAACATCACACTTGTTTTCTAACTCCTCCATGAGTTTGTTCTTTGCTTCATAATGCTCTGACTTCTAAATTGTGAACTATTCTGAAGCACAAATTACTCTCTGAGTTACTCCATCCTGATTAGGTTTTCTTAGCATGATTACAACAACAGTTCAGGAACCAAAATGTCAAAGCATATGGAAGATTTACTTCTAGAGAAGGAAGTGGCTACACCACAGTGATAAATGTTTCTTGTTGCATTCCTGGACATGAAGCTAATCTGCTGCTGAGCACTGGGGATACATTAAACACAACATGACTTGAAAAAATCCTGCCTTCGAAGCTGAAAAAAACGCAGGGACAAATTCTGGTAGATTGTATAAGACCATAAAATCTATCACAACATGGAACTTCCTGCATCTTCTTCAGGGGAAAGACAAGAATGCAGATCACTTCAGACTTTGAGTTGCCTCTGTGTTTTAAGCCTGTCTAACTGCACTGATGCAGGAGCTGTAAAAAGGCATGATTTCTTCTGGGCACACGTCATGTTGACACGAGCAGATATAAATAGCTGTGAGCTGTATCAATAGCTATTTTCAGAATGGACAGAATCAGGCACAGTGGTGAGAGCAGGAAAGGGAGGCAGCATAAAGAGCTTAAAGGAAACACGAGAAACACGTAAGAAAGACTGGCCAGTGTCTTGTAAGGAAGAGCTAAAAACCCCTGCAGCTTCTCCAAGTGAGGTAAGATCAACAACTGTCTGGAATCCCAGCTCTCTGACATCACCAGCTCTTCAAGACACAGTGAGTTGAGGGAAAGGAAATGCTGGCAATGCTTTGATGCCATCACTGATGGCCTCCTCTTGTGACTTGCCTTCCCTAGAGGATATAGAGGGTTCATTCCCTTTTAAAAGGAAGAATGGTACCTTACTACTCACGCTCTACATTTTTGTTTTGTCCCTTGAGAGTTGGCATATACAACTCCTCCTGCTTGAGGTGATACTGAAACAAACTCAGAGGTGCAGTAGCAGTTGGTATAAAGGCTGAAACTTAAGAGGAGGCCTTGAGCTTCTTCCTCACATTTCCTCTGCTTCCTGTTTTTCTTTAGGCTAGCAGTGCCTGATTATGGCTCTGTATCTCTTGGGCAGAACTTGGGAGCACACAGAAGTGAAGGGTCCTGGAAGATGGAAGTTAACTGACTGTGACCGACTTGAGATTTAGCTGAAGAGTTTTTACTTCTGAAGAGTTTTTCTTTCGTAATTATACTCCAGTGTTTGTTGCACGGTGATGCCCTACACATGCCAGTTCAGAAATCAAAATCCTGCATTATAGTTGGTACTGCCTCAGCATATGAAAGTGAATGTCAATGTCTTGATGCTGTTTGTGCTGATGAATAAATTCCAGGAGGTTCCTTTCTTCTGACCAATGTGTACACAGCAACAATGTTTTGCCACATTTCAGAGACACAGAGTCACTGAAAAAAACCTTTAAGAGTCAAAACTGACTGTGAAGATGGAAGTCAATCCATATTATCCCTCAGATTTCATGTTATCCTAACCTAGCTGTACCAAGGGTTCCTTTCACAGAAGTAAAGGAAAAGCAGAATAGCACTTACTATCTGGCTGAATTTACAGCTTAGTCACAGAAATCAGAAGCTTTATTCTATTCTAATACTCAGCACAGAAGATTCTATTCTCTACCATATTTTATGGCAGTGGTCTGGTGAAGCTCAGCTCTGTTCTCTTATGGCCATACAGCTGAAGGGAACCCTCCCTCATTTGCACATTCAGCCATGACTTTGAAAGATATACCAAGGAGGTCACTCAAAATGTTCACCACCCAGGGCAGGAAGGAGAAAAATCCTAACTACAGACCACTGCCCAACCCTTTCCTCGGGTTCTGCTTCCAAACCCCATTTTCAAATCTAAGACAAACCAACTCAGAGGGCTGATCAACAAATTCCCTCGTCTGCCCTTCCTGCCTAGGGAGCAGGAAGGGAAGGGGAACACCCTTCTCCTGATAACCTCAGCCCCAGCTTCCCCTCTGGGCTCCAGCTGAGCCCACAGCAGCCAGGTCATCAGCAGGACTGGTGGCTGCTTGCTTGGAGAACACCTCTAACTGGGCTGTAACAGGACCCTGCTGACTGTTCACTGGAAAGTCACTGGCTCAGTCCTGAGCATGAAAAGCAACACGTAAATACCTTGCTTAATCATCCAACTATGCAGACACAGGATCCTTACAAGCAAACCATTCTGGACAGAGAAGAAAGAGAAGACTTCATAATGTTTTCTAAAAACACAACTACAGATGTTTCCTCTAGAAAAACGAACAGTCTTGCCTCAAACTGGAAATTAATATAGTAATTTTTATTTTTGAAATGAATCCATGTGGTCAATCTATAGCTTTGAAAGGAAACTTAATCCATATAAAGCTAGGAAAAATGTGAAATATAATCTAAGACCTTCTTCCAAAGCAAAAGGTAGGTCAAAAGAGAGATCCTCAAGGACAGAAAGGGCCTGTGAGGAATCAGTGGTAATCCATGAAGCAGCTCAATTTGCTTCATTATGCACAAACTAAACAAGAAATCCCTGGAAGGGGACTTGGGAGAGCTGCTTTGCTGGCCCCAGTGTCACATGGCTACCATGGGCCCTGCTTTGTTGACATTTCATATCAAATAATGCATTTGAGAAGAAAATGAAACTGTACCTGATGAAAAAAGGGAAGAAATGAGAGAACTGCTTAGTGAAAACAAAGGATGAAAAGAGTTCATTTTTCCTCTTACATGGCCATGAAGAAATTCCAGTATCATTGCTAGCTTATTTTACAGACAATGTCAGTATATGACCCCAAACTAACCATGAATAAGCAAACAAAACGTATTCCAAGCAAAAGACCTCGAAAACAACTCAAATTCTTACAGCCAAAGTACAGAAGTGTCTCTGGAATCTGGGCTTTAATTTATGAGTCTATTACCATGCTAAGAATTATTACTCATGCCTCCTGAAAAGAGGACAGACCTGTTACACCCCTAGTGACAGGATTTAGAGTTAGAGCAGATTAGTAATCATTCAAATAGAGACTTGTCATGAACTGCACAAACAGAGGCAGCTCATCCAACACTGACACACCTTAAGAAAAATCTGTTCTGTGATTCACAGATGGCCTCTGATGCAACCTCTGCTGCCCTGCTCCCAGCTCACAGTGAGTGTCTCAGGTGCACCACACAAACAGAAAGTCTCATATCTTGTTCCACTGCTACTTTTTTGATTCACCAGGGTTTATAATGGTACTTTTGGAACAGCCTCAGGGCCCAAGAACAGGCTCTTACAAATGATGCTCTGTCAGTGACAGGCTTTCTAAGGGTTACCAGAATTTTGTCTTGTTTATCTGAGGAAATCAATTGGAATAGATATTTGGAGAGAGTAGTATCCTACACAGACATTAAAATAACTCAATTTTCTTATCCTAGGACCTGAAAGAAGAGTATCAGTCCAAGGAAGACCCTGGGGAGGCTGAGCAGGCATGAAGAATTGGCAGCATGAGGGCTAATAATTTGTCCCTGTATAGTTTCATCCAACAGTTTTCACTTAAGATTCTTTTTCCCAGGAAATCTGAATACACATACCATACCTCCTTTATAAGTGTCAGCAATTCCAGTTGCCTGCATGATTTCTGAAAACCTGCCCATTTATCCTTGTCAAATTCCCCAATACAGAATTGATGTGGTTTGAACCTGACTTTCCTAGTAGCATTTAAAATTCTCTTTGATGCAGAGCATGTCTTGCTGATTATACCTGAAAGACATCTTGTAATTTCTCTAAGTCAACATAATTGCATTTTTTATTCATCTGTTTGTTTATTGGAGTTTTGATTTCTGCATGGAGTAATTGAACTGGTGAAGAGAGGAACAAAAGAACATGCCTGTGAGGATTTAAAGGCATTGCCTTTCTTCACCTGCTTAACATTTTAATAAACTGTTAACAACTGGTCTTCTACCTGTAAGCTAAATCAAGGCTCTGAAAAGAAATATTTGGGAGATCTGGAACCATTTCAGGTCCATGTCTGTCCATGTCTCACTTTTCAGATGTGTCACAGATGTTAAGGTGTGATATTCTGGGTTCCCCTCCTTCCTCAGTGAGAGCCCTGTGAAGCTGCTGATGGACAAGTCCAGCATCAGGTCACCACCCTGAGCCAGGTCACCACCCTGAGCCAGGTCACCACCCAGTGCAGAGCTGTGTCCTCTCAACCAGCCCACCTGCTTTTAGCAGGGTGGCTCAATTCCTGGGCAGGCAACAGTGCTGTTTACCCTGGGGATTTTTCTGCCTCAGTAAGACCTGCCTCCAGCTGGTAACCTTGTGCCAACACTATCCACTCCTCTTTCCTTGGGATGTTTATCCTCTGCCATTGCTTGGAGAAGTAAATCACACTGCCCACAGGCTGAGGAAAAGAGGCCCTAAATCACTACTCCCTGCTGGCAATTTTTGAAGGTGTTGCTCACCATAAAACAATCTGTACCAGTGAGCTGTGCACAGCACCAAATCTCAACAACTGGCAATGGATAAAAATTAATAGCTCATTATCTTATCATTTTCTTTGAATTTGAGCTATTCAGAACTCAAAAAAAAAAAAAAGGGGGGGTCTTCCTTCCTTGGAGAATAATCAAGAGACCTGCCTGACAGCAGATCCTGATTCTCCTCATTCCTATCTTGCCTGGGACAATACATTGAGAAGGGCTTTATGGGGCTGAGCTAACACACAGCCACCAGTGTAGTGTTCTCAGGAGCACACACTTCAAGCTGTCATCCAGATCCTCACATCCCAGGATAAGGGAAAAGTGCCCGGTCAAACTGTCACTTACTAAGGACAGTAATATAAAGTATTCAACAGCAATGAGGATCCACTTCCCTGTCACAGCTCTGGGAGTTTTTGGTGTGGTTTGGTTTTTAATAAGGGGTAAAGGAAGACCTACAACTGGGCACAGTCTCTCTGAATTGAGAGCAAATATCTGTGACAATGATACAGAGGAAGGTGATGAGTAGGATGGGTTTCTGTTCAGGTGATCAGACATTTGCTTTTTAATTAATCATTTCTTAAGAAAGCTATTTTCTGCTATGACTCCATACACCTTCCATCAGTAATAAAATCTTTCACTTGCCCTTAGCAAACTGACTTAGAGGTTATGAGGAATTTAAACAGCTCACAAAGAATGCAGTAAATCTCTTGCCCCTTCTCTGTTTGAGGCAACTGTTCTTTAATTGCTTAGCAGAACGATGCTAAATATCCTTTAAAAAATGCAGGAATTTCAGGCTCAAGCTACAACCTCATGTGTAACTAAGAATGGAAAATTCAGTTCCACTGTCTAGGAATTTTTCCAAAAGTGTAAATTTTACAATGGTAAATAAAACTTTGCTTTGAAATAACAAAAGGACATGACAATTTTAATCAGGGGTCCAGTAAAATGAAGTTACACAGCCTAAGTTTTGGCAGCACAGAGATGATCTTGAACATCACTGGGTTAATCTGTTTCTGGGAAATAGATTGTAGGCTCAGAGCAGCAAGATCAGGGGCGGCTCACTCCAGGGGCTCTCCCAGGAAATCCCTGACCATGGGACAAATTTCTGCTAACAAACAGGGTCATCAGCAGACCAGATTTTTCAGTGTTTACCTTTGGCAATGGTGGGGCTATCCAGGAAACAAGCAGTCAAAGTGCAGGAGCTGGCTGGAGGCTGGTCGAACCCAGCAGAGGGACTTGGCAGGGGCACGTCCTGTCTGTTGCCAGGAAAGGGGATCCCATTTCACAGGTCTTTGCAGCAACACCCGTGACAGCCTAGTTGTATGAGCACACTCTGAAAAAAACTTGGGGCAGTCAACTTTACCCAGACCTTGAAAGAAGAGTTTTGACTGCAAAAAGCCAAACCAAACAACTTTTTTTTTTTTTTTTTTTTTTAGCTTTTTCCCCCCCTCCTCTCTATCAGGGAGAGCTTTTGCAACAGAGTGACCTTTAGGAGCTGAATTCATCAATGTCTCAGTAATCCTATACTCACCCAGAACAACTTCTGCCTCTCCTTCACTGATAAGAACCATGTGGGGTAAACAAGACTGATTTAAATTAAACACCAGGTCTTTTAGAAGGGCATCTCACAGCACAGTTTGGACTGCACATTCATAAACAAACTAAAGATATAATCACACAAACCTTAGTTACCAGATTAAAACTTCCATATCAAAATAGGATGAAGCTGGAAGGAAAAAACCCCATGCATTTATGTTCCAGGATAAGAGATGCACTGTCTTGCACGACTGTTTTAAAGGGTATGACTGCTTGATCTGTAGATATAAAGTTCCTAAAAATAACACCAGGCATAGGAGGAGTCTTTATAAACTGGTGAAAAAAACATCTGGCTAAGCCCTCCCCTTCCCAGCCCTTCCTCACAATTAGTCTTTCAAACTGAGGCTCACCTTTACACTTGGACCTGTCTATGAGACACTGCCCTGCTTTTCCCTGCCCTGCTGGGGTGGGTATGTAGGATAATGCATCCTACTTGGCAGGTCTGTGGGAGAGGGAGGTTGTTTTCCTCAGGAGACTGGACACATTTCACACACAGCGTTCTCTGCAGCTCCAAGTTGTTCTGGAGAGGGGAGAAAATACTTCACCTCTTTGTGCAACTGTTTGCCCTCCAGGTAGATACCTGATAGGGGAAAACTGCTCAAACAGTGGATAGAAGGAATAAAGTCCAGGTTTTCTGGCACTGCAGACCAGTTCTTTGGTTCTGCCTCTTGTTAAACAGGCACAGGATTTCAGTGCTCTGGCTTATACTTAAGGGACTACTCATACAGGAAAGGAAAGTTGAAGCTTGACAGAATTTGATTTCAAGACTCTCCCAAAGGAAACAGTTTATAAAGAATAAGACCCAGTGTAGAAAGATACTTAGTATTGACTCAGGAACAGTTTTTCTCTCCCCTCATCACATTCCAAGGAAATTGAAGGCACCCTGAGCAAGAGGGGTGATGCAAACTAGAGATCTCAATCAGTCCAAATCATTTGGAGAGAGTTCAGGAACAGAGGCTGTGCAGTGATGCTCTGCTGTGGGCTCTGTGTAACGTTAAATTTTTAACCTGCCAAAGCCCACCACTCACAGAAGCCCCAAAGCAATAAAACAGCTTAAACTACCACAGCAGCAGCAGGCAGAGCTCCAGAACACCATGACACAAGAAGGAAGCAGACAAACCAGCAAAGTACACTGCATATAGGGTAGGGATGGGCCAAAAAAATATAATGAAAAAATGGAACCTTCCAAAGATTTAAAAAGCTACTGCAATAGCACAGATTTTTAGATTTCTAGATCCTCGGGCAAAAAGATCAATGTGGTTTGGGGGGGCACTCTGTTCAGAGGTCAGCTCACATGCCTGTGTTGTCCAGCTTGCAATCCTGTCCTTCAGAACTGTGCTTGCAAAGCAGAGGACGTGGAGCTGCAGCTCCCATTTCCCCAGCTCTCTGCAGGATGGGATCTCCAGGCCCAAGAACATCTCTGGCACGGCAAAGAGCCTGAGCACAGAAAGCCTCGGCTGGCTGGGCAGAGGGGACACAGTGAGCCTCCAGACTCCTGGATACCACAGCTCTGATGGGAGGCTGGCTGGGCAGAGGGGACACAGTGAGCCTCCAGACTCCTGGATACCACAGCTCTGATGGGAGGCTGGCTGGCCTCAGCTCTGCTGTCACAGGCAGAACACCACCATGACAGCAGCAATGTTTTCTTCTCATGATTCTAAAACTGTAATTTTGAATTTGCTACTGCACACGTTCAGAATCACAGTATTGAGAGGTGTTTGCACCACCACTGTTAAGCCAAGCAGAATCATGAGGAAGATCTCCAGTCTGAAATTTGCTCCACCCAATGGAATTACCCCTCACCTCCTCCTTAAAAAAGCCTGTTCCAAGGCCTGCTGAAATCTGCCAGTTTTTCCTGTGGCTTCCAAGGTTTCTTCAACATTTCAAAGCCTCCCAGGAAACCCATATTAGAAATTTCTTAGCAGAAATGGAAGCTGAGGGTAAGCTCCAAAAGTCAAATCCAATTTTCAGAAAAAACTCTGCTGGGGAACATTAAGAACTGAAGGAATTTCTTGGGGTCTATTTGCATTAGAACACATGGCAAAGTAGAAAAGAGGTAAAGAAAAAGTAGTGGTATTCAGCTGAGATTTGGGGTTGGTTTAGGTGTACACCTGGTTTTCAGCACTTTTCTACTCCCCCCCTCAAAAAAGGAAATTAATGTATCAATCACAGGTCAGCACTCTGACAGAAATCACAGTTGAAGTATAGTACTGGTGGTGCTGCCACTGAACAATACATAGCAAAAATGCCATTTTCACACACAAAGGCTGCCAGTGCAAGCTGCTGCTCTGAATTCAAACCAGAGACTATTTATTTGGCATGACATCACTGCTGAGGTTGTTTTCATTCCTTCATTTTACTTGGAGTATGACAATTGGTGAATCATATGATTTTAATGGCATGAACTCTTTAATGGGGAGATGTTAGATCCACACTAAAACTGCACTCCAAAGCCAGCCCTTACTGGATGGAAGGGCCACACATTTCAATGCTATTTACTAAAATGCTCTAAGTTAAGCAATGTGTATTTTCCTCAGTTTAGACTCCTCTCTTCCCACAGGTTTGGTACAATAACAAAGGAAGGTAATAAGAGATAAAAAGATATCTTGAGTTTTTCTCTCCTAGGCTACTTATTTTCTGTGTTCAGAATGCCACTCATTTTTAACTTACATTGCTGATGTGTACTAATTAAGGAGACACCTTCCTCGGTAGGAACGTGCCAAATGAATTGAACTATTCCTTTCTTAACTAGATCAACAACTTTTAAGAGAGTGGAGAATTTTGGGGAGCCATAGACAGCCAGTTATAGCTTGTTATAGGTTGCTACGGGGACCGTAATTGAACAGCAACGAGTTTGTTTCTGTGAGAATTTCTGCTATGGTACAAGTCCTGCACTGCTCACTCCTGAATAATGCTTCTACTCTGGAAGTCTGAGGACAGTGCAGGTCAGTGCCCCTCCAGCACTTGCAGTGAGTGTGCCAAGAAACTGCTGTGGCATAGAAGTCAAAGAACAAGTCAGCACAAGGGAAAAAGTCTTCCACACAGCAATTCCAAGCAGAGACCAGAAGCTGGTGCACTGGGTAAGGATTTGTGACAGAAAAGAACAATAGATATCTCATTTTCTCATGATAAACTAGGCAGCAGGATACAGCTCTGCATCTGAGAGATGATCTCACATTTTCCTTTTATTCTTACCTTCTGTGTTTTGCCAATTCAGTGTCTGCTGTGCTCCTTCCTTAGGGGCCTGTGTCTGCTCTACTGTGAGATCCAGACAGACAGAAGAGCAGCAGCTTTTCCCTCTTGCAGCAGGCTCCTGAAGTAGCTTTTCTGAACACTCTGCTGCTCTTCCTTCATGCTCTTTGCTCCGTTAAGCCACATAAAAAATAAAGGAAATAATGCATGAGTTACCTTCACAATAGTTCATCATGTGCCCGGCTTGGAGAATAAGGATCTGCCTACAGGTGGGCCTGGGCTTGGGAAAAACTCCAGCATGCTCTTAGTAAGTCGTCTCTGCCCCAGCAGCCCAGGACAGTGTTAACAGCACTTGCCACCGTGTACAAAAATCCCCGTATAGCATTTTATAACCCTAAGCCCACCCTGATCCTGTCAGGCTGATGCATGTGAGCTGCTGGGCCAAACCCAGCCCTGTTCATTGGTGGCCATGGCAGCTGTACAGCCTCCATGCAGCCAGCTGGTAGGATTTCCTCCATTTCTTCACGGGGACACCCCAAATGCCAGGGATGGAGAAGGAGGAGACAGGTCTGCCAGCTCGAAGGGCTCCCTCATGAACCGGAAAGCACCTTCTCCTCTTACTGCTGGGCAGCCACGCTGCAGCACTGAGGGGTCACCTACCCTTGGTGAGGGGTGACCCACATGTGGTGAGGGGTAACCCACATGTGGTGAGGGGTAACCCACATGTGGTGAGGGGTAACCTACCCACACTGGGCACCTGCCCATGGTGATGCGGCCCTGGGTCCCCGTGTGGTGCACTCACCTTTTTCTCCTGTGGTTTCTGCTTTGTCCCCCCCAAAAGGGAGGGAAAAGCCCCAAACCCCCTCAGGCAGGGCTGCAAAGGGCAGGAGGAAATGACGGCCTAGAGAAGACTGCTTTCCATCTCAAAGAAGGGAGAAAAAGTCCGTGTGGAGAAAAGGCATTAGACTTGTTTTGATTGGAGCTTGAAAAGAGGTCAGAGGAAGGGAACACTGCTGCCAGAGCCCCTTCCTCACTCCGGCAGAAATAACCACTGTCTGCCTGAGGAGCTGGGAGGCTGAGGGTGCCCAGAGACTGAGAGTGAGCTGAGGCTGAGGGTGCCCAGAGGCTGAGGGTGCCCAGATATTGAGGGTATCCTGAGGCTGAGGGTGCCCAGATATTGAGGGTGCCCCAAGGCTGAGGGTGCCCTGAGGCTGAGGGTACCCAGATATTGAGGGTGCCCAGAGACTGAGGGTGTCTGGAGACTGAGCGTGCCCCAAGGCTGAGGGTGCCCGGATATTAAGGGTGCCCAGATATTAAGGGTGTCCCGAGGTTGAGGGCTCCCTGCCTGTGGGCAGCCAGTCCTCACTGCCCAGAGCCCGCCAGAGCCAATCCTGGGCACACCTCGGGCTGCACGGGCTGCGAGCACCCACCAGGGTGTTCACACACCAGTCTGAGAGTGGGGGTACAAAAATATCGACACAGAGAGACCCATGTGCCGACACCCACCTAGGAAAGGGCAGTGAAAGCACCATTTTGCTCAGCAACACGTGGGTTGAGTTACACAGCATCAGCCACAGAACCTTTATAATGTGTGTAGATAAAGCAGACTACTGTGCTGTTGGTAAAGAGAGCTCAGTGGCACAGGGAGGTTGTGAAATGGTCCCCAAACTCTGATTGCACTCCAGTGTAATCCTCACCACAGTGGTTTGAAACATTATCAGCCTTATCCAAGGGCCCTGCCTCCATGCCAGTGCCAGCATTCCCCACAGCACAGAGACCAGGAGAGGTGTCCTTGCACTCTTCAGCAGCTCCAGGATGTAATTCAGCATGGTTTTCCACAAAAAAGAAAGTTGATGGAGCAAAGATACCAACCTGTGAAAACAACAGGCTGAAGCACAGCCTGTTCCTTCCTGACATCTGTCACAAGGGCAGTAAGCTTTGGCAGACGGTCAGAGTAGACGGCAGGACAAACAGAATTATGAGGCTTTAGTGAGGTGTGTCCTCACCTTGCTTTAGTGGGATGAATCAATGCTGGCCTGTCCAAGTTCCCAGTCAAGTAAAATATGCCAAGCATATTTAGGTGAGAGGTAATTATTATTCAGGTACAAATGTGCCAGAACCCTGCTCACCTGAAGTCACCTATGAGACACCTTCCCCCAGGGAAAGAGCAGCTGAGGTAGGATGTTGAATACTAGACACAGAAATCCCATTATTTGTTCTATACAAACTTGAGGCAGTGTCTATCAGTCCATCTTCTTTCTCTGCTCTGGTGTAACTTGATTTTTTCTGTTTCCTGTGAGGTAGGATAAATATCACTTTAAGGGTCCCAACCTTTCAGAGAGTTTTGATCAGGTATGGCAGCTCAAAAAGTTGTACTGAAATCACCTGCTCATATCAGAATGATATGACCCACAAGTTGATATTCACTCAGCTGGCTAGCTCAGGAAGAACAGCAACAGCTCCTCAGAATTGGTAGAATAGTCACTGAAACAGTATCAGGTATTTATAAAGCCTAATGTTATCACCAACAAAACATAAAGCTTTTCTATATTATATTACGGTTACTAAAAGCAGTATTTGTGCAGAAAATCACTTTATGGTACCTGTAGAATTATGTAATACAACCCCCCCTGCAAATGCAGGGTAGGCTAGAGTTTTGAAACGAAAATACAGTGATTTTTTCATTATTAAGTACAATTTTACAGTCGAGCAGGGATGACAGACCAGGTGCCAGCAGGCAGCACTGGAATGTGTGAGGCACTGCCAAGCACTTCTATGCAGGCTCCAACAAAACCAGTATGTTTCTAGACTGAACTCGTGCAAAGTGAAAAACAAGTGCTTTCAGTGTTTTACATCTTTCATCAGAGATCTAATTCCTGTCTCCAGTTTAGGAAATCTTTTTATGTGTGCTGCATGTGACAGAAGAACCACATAAAACAGCCTCTTTCTGGATTTAGATCAGGGTTGAGGTTTTCTGCTGCATTACTGATAAGCAGAACTATGTCTTGTCTTTTTTTTCTTTCCCCTTGCCTTGTTCTTGGCTCCTGGCAACTGAGTTCAGGAAATGGAACTGGAATGTTTATGGGTTAAGAGCTCTTTTTAAAGGAAAGCTTTGGCTTCCAGCCCCCTATTTTTTACTAAGATCATTGCAGTAGGTTACTCCTGCTGGTCTTAGGAAATGAGTCAATCATCTTCTACAGCTTGATTTTAATTAACAAGATAGATAGCTTCTGTCCCCTAGAATATTGCTACTGGAGTCTAGGAAATGCTTGGAAAGAGAAATCAAGCTCTGCCTATTTATGTGGCTGAGATTAACCTTCCTCAGCTCTGCCAGCTAACCTTCTGCTTGCATGAGCTAGAGACTTTGGTTGATGTGAAGGATATAGTTATGTCTTAGAACAGAGGCTTGAAGTAAGGAAGGGAGCCTTGTTACTCCATAATTCATGAAGTTAGCCTCTCAGCTTGCTGACAAGAACTTTCTTCTATGATTTATACCTGGACTCTGGGGAATTTATTTTTTCCTACCTTCTTTTCACACCAAAATTGAGTTGATTATATCCAACATTCTTATACTCTGGAGTTTTCAGAGTGCCTGAGTCATACTGGTCTAATATGGGCAGGTAAGAAAGAAGTCTGTCAATGCCAGCAGCATTTTCCAGAACTCTCCCTGTAAGGCTTCAGACTGAATATTAAAGTCTGGGCTAAAGTCCAGCATACTGAATCCACAGAGGATTCATAAGCTAAATGGAAGAATTAAACATTTCTGCAGTTTCAAGTGTATCCATAGCACTGGGGCTGAGTGTGGCATGTGAAGCTCTTTGAAAGGGTCATATTTATTTTCCAGTATAAATACAGTTGTAGGGTGGTTAACGACTTAGCATTTAAATTGTGTCTGCTGAAACCTTGGTATACAAGTTAACATGAGAGTCTCTCTTCTCTTTTGGTCTCAAAAAATGGTTTAAATTGGTAAAACCATTTCAAAATATTTTTGAGGTTTATTTTGTGGGGTTTTGTTTGTTTAATAGCCCATGAAAATAGGACTCAAATAGGAAGCTGACACTTGCATACTGATCCATTCCTCTGTAAGAACGTCACAGAAGTGAGCTCTCCACACACACACAAACACAGCAGCTCTCACTTCCAGCCCACTGTGACATGAGCCTGCACAGAAAAATTTACTGCCTGTTTTCAGAGATTTCACATGCCACTCAATAATGTCTTAATTATTTGGATTTAATTACCACAGTTCTAGCTGGGATACACTTGTGGGTGGCTTTTCATCCAAACTGTGCAGCTGTCCTGACTGAGGGAACAGTTGTTCAAAAAAAGGGACTGAACTAATTAAAATAAAAACACACAGTTGACAATGGCACATCTGTGGTTATACTGGCCTGGGAACTCGTGCACTGAGATTCAACTCCAAATCCAGCTTTCTGCTCACCTTCCAACTTCTAGCAAGTCCTGGTGTTCTGAGTTTTCCCCATCTCAAGGTTTGGTGCTTCCTTCCCCTTAAGGGTGGGTCATCACAGCTGGAAATTCTAGTTAAACCAAACAGATTCACTAAAGGTATTCAAAAAGCTTTTAAGCTCTTGGCACTAGTTTGTGCAGTCAATAAGGTTGTATGGTGTGGCTCTAAAGCCCCCACAGTCAGACTGGGAGGTAACACATCCTGTGGCCTGAAGAGCTCCCCTCTCTTGGAGACAGCTGATCCCTGTGGAGCCTCTAGGACCCCTGGAATGCTAACACCAGTTTTGACTGTGTTTAGCAGAGTCATTCAGAAGGAAGTTTGGGGCCTCTGTTCATTTTTGTCTCCAATACTTCTGAAATCCTGACCTAATTTTTCTCTTAAAATTAAGGGCCTGGTTGAAGCAAAAGCAGTAGGTGAAACAGGAAATGGAGTGGGAAAGTAAAGAGAAAGCTAGGAAAGAGTGGAATCCCACTGGGCAGATGAAGACTGAAGAAATACTGGATAGACATTGAAACATAGATATACTCTGTAGCCATAAGAATGAAGTTCTAGGCCAGCAGTGAGCGTGTACAGGACTCAAGTGGAGAATGGATCTATTCTGAAAATCAGAAGCATGTTAGGTTAGGATTGAAGGTAAGCTCTTCAGGCCTGTCATGGACTCTGAGAAAAGACCAGACAAAAGAGGGGATGGTGTGAGATACAACCAGCACAACCAGAGATGCCAACTGGGCCAATTAAGAGGTATGGAGGACAAAGCTGAAGCAATAGGAAGCAAGCAGAGGGGACTGGATACTGCACCTGAGAGGGAGACCATCTCTCAGAATGTAGAACAACCACAGTTGTTGCTACTGAAGGAATAAAAGCACCATTCTGAGAAAGAGTATAGAAGTTCAGCAAAAGCTCGGTGAAAAAAAGAATAAAAGGTTTTATAAGTCAGATTGGATTTTGTAGAAGAGTAACTATACATAGAAATGGAATGCAAGTTCTGCGCTGGAGAAGAGGAGACTTGTAAGAAAACTGTGCACGTTTTCCCAGATGCAAATGCCTTGCATAGTCAATAATCACCTTGGGCTATAGGGTGATCTTCAAGCATTTAGCCAAAAGGTCACGTAAGGCAAATGATCACTTGACTGGAACTCGTAGTGGAGAGGAGGGGTCCAACACTTGCATCAGAAGCTGACTCTCCCTCGTCTGCATTTGAAATAAGCTCATTCTTTCCTAAGGTAGAAAGAGAAATCCAAGTCTTTCAGACTGTTTGCTTGAGGCAGAGCTTTGCCCTTGTTTTTATTTCACTTCCCTTCTGATGAGAGGTAGCTCCAGTTAAAATGCCTTAATGACAGGGTGAAAGTCTTGGTTCTGATCTCGGGAGCCATTTCATGCCAGGATGACTTATGCTGGAGACTTCAGAATTAGGCCCAGGCTGCCCATGACTCCACACTTCTCCAGGATCCTGAAGATGCACATTTTTATAACTGACACAGGCATGTGCAGGAGTCGGAGCATTTCTGGAGATCACTCCAAACAATTGCTCTGGTGGAAAAACAGTTTACAAACAGCCACAGTTCATCGCACGGGTGGGTTCTCCCCTCTGTGAATGCTAAAAGGGTGCCTGCCCATATTAAAGCTGCTGCTGGCTGCATACATAATTCAGTGTTTACTTTAACACAAGTGAAACAGCTGCCACAAATGGCAACACACACGATCATCAAAGCCAGCGAACGGCAAACACGCACAGAAGGGAGAGAATCCTCTCATGGAATTCAGCCTTAAGGACACGGCCAAGAGTCTCACAGCCTGTAGGATACCAGAGTGAGCCATAGGTCTTGGCAGGCAGCTTCTGAAGAGAGGCAAAAGCATCAGAGTGAGCTCACAGCTGCAGCCAGCCCTGGCAGATAGGATTTCATAGCCATACTTGGGATTTCTCACTAGGTCGAACTTCTGGCTGCTGTTCTCACGCTGAATAAGGAAGTGTGAGTGAGCACTGGCTCACGTTGGCCTTCTCATGCTGGAAGGATCTCATCCTGGACAATGACAGGACAAGTCAAAACTAGCAAAATACTGTGATAGCAATTTTCATTTTTGACCACTTTCTGTCTCTTTTTGTCTGAAATGACTTTTTTGAAGGTATTTCTCCATAGTAGTGTAAGTGAAAAAAATGTAAGTAACTACATCTGAAATGAAACAGCTATCCTCAAAACCTGCTGTTGAGGAAAACTTCAGGGAAAGTAAGACTGTGGTCTTTTGTCATTAACACCTTTTATAAATTGACTCTCACACCTTCCCACATTTCCTTATCCAATGTTAACTTGCCTTTTAAAGGACAGTGAAAATTCTCTTGTTCATTGTCACTAATGACAAATATTACCTCATCCATTTCCAACATCCCTATTTGTAAGCTTGATTTTTAACATGTCCCTTAATATGGAAATATTTTTATTCCTTCTGAAGGTTTATCTGGTATTCTTGCGACCAGGTTTAATCCTGACATTCACTTTTGCACTCAATTAATCCACTTAATGGGAGACTGAAGAAACATTATATCGAACTACTCCACTCAGTCCACATGAAGAGGTGGACATCTACACAATCTGCTGGTCATGTCAAGCTGGACTGCACAGAAGCAACCAGAACACACATTTCTCTGCCAACTATGTTATTTGAATTTAGGTTTCCTCAGCTTTGGGCTTGTGAATCCCACAGGTCCAGCTCTCTAACCCTGGGCTTGCTGCAACTCATATTTTAAAGAACATGGGACAGTAGCTGGTAAACTCACCTGACTATAAGGATACTGTTTAATATTTAGGAAACACTATTTGCTGATATTGGCAGTTTTGTGTTTGCTAGATATCAACCCAATAAATCTAAAAGCATGACTGAGGGAAGCTATTTATATACTTACATATTCATAGATGTGTGTGTAATGACAGTCCAGTACAAGTCTATCTGCAGTAGCAAGTAGAGTGCTGTAAACCCAACAGTTTGGAGCAACTAATCTGGTACTAAGCACCACAGCTGGCCCTATGTACACTTTAGGCAGTTTTCTTTCAGACTTTCTCTGGTTTCGTGTGGACTGAAAGTTTCTCTGTGGTCTGATTGCACCTTCTGGTTTCATCTAGAAGGTACCCAGTTTGTGTGCCTCAAGGCACCCAGCTGTACAAATAGAAGCACAGGAAGTGAGGGGGACAGAGAGATCCATGTCAGAGCTACAGCCCTGATCTAAATTAAAATGCTCATGAAGACAGATGTTATGTCCCACTGGCAGTGCACAGTGCAAATGGGTGATGCAGTGCCATTCTTCCCATAACCACCTGCAGAGGAACCCTCAGGACCATCAGGCACCAATCACAGCTTGTCTACATCAGCCATTTCTCCTCCATACATACAGCCTGATTTTCCCTGCCATTCCAAATTTATTGCTTGCTAGCAGAGTTTTAAATTATGTTTAGCTTTCTTGTGGCACCTGAAGGTTGTCATGCCACACCATAAACACACTGTGCTGCCCATTGTCTGTAGAGCTGAGAAACTCTTTGCTTCCCAGTATTTTTCGTGAACAGTCTCTAAGCCATTAGTGAACTTGGCCAATCTCTATTTTCCACTGGCCTATAAACTAGAAGAGAAAAAATAAAATATGCTAAGTTGATGCTAAAATACCATGACATACTTCACTGATTTAGTAGGGAATAAACAAAGGGCAGATCTTGCCTTTTATAGATGCAAGCTTCTCTGTGCCAAAGTCATATAATCTGCCTTTGCCAAAGTTTAACTACACACAGTGTTTGTGGGCCTTTGGAATCACAACCTCAGTTAACTCCCATCAAAAAAATAAATCTGTGTTCAAGTACCTCACCGGGAGAATTTTTTCATCATGGACAGGCTGTCATAAGGGAATGAACTGTAAAATGACATATTACCTATGAATATCGTTGCTCTGCCTCTTTCCAAGAGACAGTGTATGTATGTGGACATTCCTGATCCACCATGGCAACTACCTTGCTCCATCAGTGCCAAGGACTGGAGGATAAATTCTGATGCCCAGGACTTGCCTGGATATTTAGAAAAGATCAGTGAAGTCCCAGATCTCAAAACTGCCTGAATGCTGGAGCAGCCAGGATCCACAGCAGTCAGGAGTGGGAAGAGAGGGATCACCTGGAGTTACCTCAAGACACTACAAATGCAATGGCTTACTCTTGTCAGTGTTACTACCAAGCATCCTAATGCCACGTACTCAGGCAAAATTCACATTCCAGGATGGTTGATGCATGTCAGAACACTGTAAACCGTATTTATTATTGCAGTAGTTCCTTGGAATAATTAAAAAAAAAAAAAAGAAGGAAAAAAAAAGGTGAAAAACCCAACTGATTCAATTACCTTTTGGCCAAAGTTATGCAACGAAGAACAGATTAATCCTGCTGTCCATAGCCACTCAGAATTAAGGGGTTTTTGTTCCATTTGCCAAATACTTTACTTCAGATGCAGATAAACAGAGGCTGTGTTTTAAATTCAACTATCCAAGCTTCTCAAGCACAGCACAAGCATTGACAAAATCTTCAGCTGACAGAGTTTTCCAGGTCAGGCAGAGAATTTTTGGGCAATCTGAGTAGCTGTTTTTTCCAAATGCCTCCTTCCCAGCTCCCCATATGGTCGTTTGGTGGCTCCCACCAGTTACTCCAGAGGACTGAGGTTTGGCTGTCCCAGAGGTAAGTGGCAACAGTAAGCAGGATCTGGCAGACAGTAAGATGATGTAAATCTTGTAGTGCTTCTTCCTGGCCCCTGGAATGAGCTAGAGAATGGAGCTTTAACCAAAATCCACTAGTCTGGAGCTATTTTAAAGCTGCCTTGGCAGGTCACCTGGCAACGGCCTTACACATGTGCCTTATTATGGCAGAACATGTTATCCCACCGTGCACTGGTTGTACCCACAAAATTATGGTGTTAACTATCACTGCTGAGACAAGAACACAGCTGGAATGTTAGTTATGGAGGAGGTATTAATGAAAACCAATCCATGGGTGTATGCTGTTTGAGCTATCAAAAGAGGATTATATGGTTTATAGAATTCCAGGATGCTCCTGCTTCTGGAAGAATTAGTTCTCCAAACTATGGTTTTAAGATATATAGGCCCTGTTGCTGAGCATGAAAATCCTGGCTGCATTGCTAGGAAAGCTGAACAGTAGTTTTTAACACATAGTTAACTTTCCACATCAGTCATGTGATTTCACCAACCTTGTGCTTACTGGTTATAGGAATTATACCCACTAAGAAGTTGCCTCCTGCCTTTGCTCACATCAATTCCAGTGCAGTTTAAGATATTGGATTCCCACACTTGATAGAAGCCAAATTTTGCACTAACTTGTACAACAGGAGAGGGTGGTACATGTTGGATGATTACATAGCCCCAGACTCTGTCTGGCCCGTGGACACAGACAAGGAAAAAGATGGTTTTGCCATTTATTTGACATTTCTTGCAAGATAACTCTGTGTTGTTGAGCTCATGGTTTATATTTACAGGCCTGTTCCTGAGATCAGACATCCCTACTTACCCAGGGCTAGCCACTGACCTCTGACACTGGAAACTCAAGTCCCTGCACTACTGGAATCAGCCAGGAATTTGAAAAAATCCCATATCTGACCCAACTGCTCAAAATGCAGCACTGTTGACTGTAATATTTAATTGTAATTGCAATGTCAAAGTTGTTGCTAACCACAAAGAAAGAGTCTCAACCTGGAAAACGAGGGGGAGCAGGGAAACTGGAGCAAGATGGCAATAAGCATAGCTGTTATTACACAGTGTCAGAGCAAACCAGCTGCTCTCAGTAGCTCTCAATGCATTTCTGAAGGCACTGGCCAAGGGAGGGGTACACTTGAGCAGTGCACGAGGGCCCAAAGTGTGAATGTTGTGCTGTACCACAAGTTTGCATGGCTGTATTTTCTCTGTCGTTGAAACTGCTTCTGCCTGTCAAAGCAGGAGTTACCAAATCTGGCCAGTGGCCCTGCACTTTTCCTCTGAACCACAGTAATGACATGGGAGCTCGAGCAGAGCTCATCTTTAGGTTCTCCAAAATCTGCTTTGCATTTTCCTTTTGTCTTTCAAGAACAGGTACAGAGGGATTGATCCAGTGGGTCAGATCTCCAGGGTTGCATAAACCAGCATGACCTGTGTTAAGGTGATTCTAATGAAGCCAGTGCAGTTTATATCAAAAATCTGCCACCAAAATGGCCATTATTCCATTTTGGCACATTTGCACTCCTGTGCTCCACCAGATGACTAGTTTTGGTGTGAGGAGACAGGGAAAGGAAGAAAAACCATCTGACTATTTGCATTAAAAAACAGCCATTACTGACTTACTTATGTTCTCAAACTATCCACTCTTGCAGGGGCAGGGAATTTTCCTCGCTTCAGGTTCTTACCCTTGTGGTCCAGAACATACAATCTGAAAATCAAAAAGCAGGGAGCCAGGGGCTGACATGGTTTGTTGCATGTTGGTGTTGGGCTACTTACACTCCCCAGTCCTGGCAGAAACACGTGTATCTCACCAGAGGAAAACATTTCCAAGCTGAAGCACTTGACACCAGTGAGGGCCAGACAAAGCGTGTTCCTGAGCTGTGTGATAAGTGTATCTCCAACAGCAACAACTGCTGTAACTTACCCAACACATTCCCATACCAATTAACATTTAACTGCACACGCACTGCCTAAAGGATCCAGGGAATTTGACAAGGGATTAGTTTGGATAACTTGGCATTATTTTTATCGCTGTCCTACCACTGTTGTGTCTTCCCTCTACAAAGATATGCTTAATGGCATTGTCTGGTAAGGAGCAAGCTTCAGTTTGGTACTGTTGCCTTCAGGCTGAGTTTTTAAATCTTGGCAAGTAGAAATAGGGACACTCCTGAGTAACAATAATGCAGCACTGACCTGGTAGACATCTAGTGTGCTGTAGAAATGCTTCCAGGATAGTTGCCTAGATAAGATGGCACTGGGTTGGGATGTCCTTTCTTAATCCTGTTTACCTGCAATAACCTGTAGTGATAAAAACATTAATATAAATTAGAGATTGCTTTGACTCCTTCAGAAAATACAGACAAACATTAAACAAATCAGCTGTCCAGCACTGGAATTCCTCTTCTGCAGGAAAATTGGTTGGTGTCATTCCAGGTTTGATGCATATTCACATCCCTGCAAAGCTCTCTAGGAACTAGAATAGTGCAAGATCAAAGCACCTCTCAGCCTGTAGTGCATTTAATCTTGCCAAATATCTCTGTGAGGTTTGTGTGCAATTATCCGATTTTGCAGGTGGGGTAGAGGCTAAAAGACACGACTGAGGTCACCCAGGAAGCCTGTGGGAGGGTGAGGTGTGGGACTGGCTAAATCACCTCCTGGGTGAGGCACCAGGTCCCGTGGCACTGGAGGTTTGCCTTTATCACTGCAGCAGACTCTGAAAGGAGACAAGGAGAGCCCCTGCCGACAGTGAATGCAGGGAAGGAATGAAGGGAATTGTATGTGAGGGTTTACAGCTCTGATCCATTTGTTTATGGGGCTGGGATGTTAGTGCAGAAAAGCAGGTCTCCTTGGGAAACGTACAAAGAATACAGCTCCTCTCCCTGCCATGGCAGGCTCTGAAAGCCCTTGGGAGGAAAATTTTGGGTCAAGATGCAGGATATTTATTAATTAAAAATATTATGATGCTTTTTCAACGTCTTTGATTTTAACACACTTTGCACACTTAGAACTGTTGTGCTCAACGTGGCACTTCTGCCCTGTGCCACGGGAAGAGCTCGGTGTAGGGCAGCAGTGTCACACCACTGGAGCTGAGGGGAGGAGATGTGGCGAGAGGAAAGAATGCAATTATTCAGTCTGGAATTTCACCAGAATACAAAGAACTACACCCAGCTTCTTACAACGAGAAGAAACTCATTAGATCTTTAGCTATGAAATATGGAAAGATTAAAAAACCTTAACACCACGAGTTTTTCACATGCTTCAAGGCAAGGACTGGGAATTCTCTCAGAATGCAGTAGCTGTTATCAAGACTCATTGGAATTATCATTGTAGTTTCAGAAGTGCTACCCTATGACACCCCTAGGCCAAGATATAGTACCTCCCTCAGTCAGAGGCACCATCCCTTTTTCCTTGCAAAGGCAGAGGAATAGCCAAGTCCTGCACTCTGCTTCTCTCCTGCTCCCCTCCAAAGCCTGTAGGCACATCAGAGTCTCTTGGCAGAGCTACAGGGAGCTGTAGCCCACATCCTGGAGCGTCTGTATCAGACTGGGCAGGGCCAGACCAGGCTGCTCACAGCTCTCACCAGCTCCACCTTCAGCCTGGGAAGTGTTTGGAATTGAGGACTTGTGCACTGGTGCACCCATGGTACTGCAAATTTCCCAGCTCTGCTGGTATTTCTATGCAAAGAAACATAACCTGCTTTCAGATCTATCCATGTATCTAGCTAAATAATAAGACAATCTTACAAATGGCTGTCTCACTGGAGTGGCAGGATAAAACCCACAGATGGCCACAAAACTGAACATTGCTCTGGGATGACAGGATAACTTGCATCACCTTTTCTATGGTGGAAAAACAATTCCTGTGTCTGCACTCAGCCTTTCCCTATGCCTGGAGAGACCACTCTGTAGTTTTTGTTTAGTTTGAAGAAAACTAAACTAATCAAATTATAAACCTCAGCCCTTCAGTGCTTTTGTAGCCCAGTGCATGTTTTTATCTGGTCTCTGAGGGTGCAGAATCTGGCACCCAAGCATCACACTGTATCATCTGCTCCTAGAAGCAGGAGGCTTTCAGAACTGCTCTGGGGTAGAAAGGCAAAGACAGTCATTAGCCTTTCCAACTTCATGGTTCTCCTGAGGGTCAAACTCTTCAGGTGTAACACTGAAGCACCAGTGCCACTCTGTAGTTTTAACTCAGCCAAAGGAACTCATTTTGCAGAAGATCAGCAGTGCAGATGTGAACAATGTTACATTGCTGTTCTCCTTCCTTGTGAATCACAGATGACAGCACAGAACCCACCCCAAAAGAAGGAAGGGCTCAAGTGTGCTTAACCGTGTTTCAAGTGTGCTAAACACGTTTCATTGTCCAGCTCATGGTGAAATCATCAAAGCATTCCTTTGTCCTTCCTGTGAAACATGGAATGGGCTGCTGGCTGAGGCAGGACATGGCCTGCATTGAGGAGACACCAGGCCTGGCTGAGGTGGGCATTCCAGAGGACTGAGGAGGGTTTGCATCCTAATGGGGGCACAGTCACACACAGGGACTCCTTTCCCACCATCTGAAGCAAGTGAGTTGAGACACAACTTCACAAAGTCTCTCCCATTCTTTCAGGGAAATACTATCCTTGAAAAGCCAACTGGGACCCCTGGGAACTACAGCAACCAGTAAATAGCAAACAGGCACTGGCAATGTGGCTGGGGTGAATACTGGCAAAGAGGTACTTATTTCTAAAGCTGAACGTGACTTTTTAAAAGAGACATCTCATAAAATTACTGAGGGAAATTACTTGGTCTGTTAAGCACAAAAAGTCTCTGAGGATTTTTTGGTCTCCACCTTTGTTTTCCATTAGATTTTAGGGGCAGATGAAAAGATTTATATACACTTGCTACTTACTTTTCTCTGCTCTTTCTCAATCACTTACCTTTCTCAGCAAGAAAAGCTTTAAGACTGCTGTGGTTAAATTCTGAATTTTCTCCTCTCTTTACTGAGCCTCTTAGGCCCAAATATGATGCTCTGTTTCCCAGCACACATCCTAATTCCCTCAGGGATGTGGTGATCCCAACGAGTTGCTAAAAATGTTTCCTCAAAACCATTCAACATGATGTACTGCTGCTCCAGGCCTTCCTGTATGAAAAGATGCTCTTCTTGACTGACTCCCTCTTTACCCACCAAATTTACTTGAGAAGGAAGTTTAAACACTCAAATCAATGATGGAAAAATCTACAACACTTAAGATGAGTTTAGCTGCACAAACTGCAAAGTATCTCAAGGCTCAGATAACTCAGAGATTACAAGGCACTACAGTCACTGGGAGCAGCCCCTGGAAATGTTATGTGTGGAATCAAATCTGATACAATCAAGCACAAAGCTGAAAACTGAGAGAACGTATCTCTGACCTGAGTGGGAGGGAAGGGCACAGAGACTGACTTGGGTTGTTTTGAAAGTCTGATTTTCTGTTTCTTTTTCAAAATGGTCAGCATCTCTTTAAAGCTGCTTTGACAAGGCTGAAGATGGAAAGCAGAGCTTTCTAATGCACATTTAGCAGCAGGCTGGGAATGCTACCAGGATGCAAAAGCCTTCTCTACAACCAGACAGGGCCTATGAAGAGAAGTGGCCAAATATGGTCCTGCTTCAGCATTCCAAAATGCTGATACCAAAATGCCTTTGCAGATGCACGTGCCTGAGGAGCAGCAAGTGTTCATCTCCACACACAAGAACAGGATTGCAACAGAGAACATCTGCAATGCTGCATTTTACTGCAAAAACCTACAGGTAGACACACACAATCCCCCTTTTTTTTTAATTTTTTTTTTTTTTTTTTTTTACTTAAGATAGTGGCTTGGAAAGTCCCAGTGTGGTGGCTGGAGGAGGCTCCTTCAGCACCAGTGCAGCTGAGCCCTTGCCAGGGGCTCTGTGTGTTGGCACACAGAGCAGGAGCCAGTCTACACAGCCCTGCCTTTGGAAGGGTTTCACAGCTTGTGCAGAGCTCCCTGGGGACAATTGCTGGCACCCAATTTAGTGTTAAAGGCCATTTGGAGTGGTCAGTGCTCCCTGTGGGCTCAGCAGGTAAGTTAGATAAGGACAGAGGAGGTGCATTGGGTGGAACAGCAGCACTGGTGATTCTGACAACTGAGGAAAGGGTTAACAATTCTGTTAACAACTCCATTTTCGTGTACAAAGCAGATCTGTATCTGCCTTACCACAGCAGTGATTTGTACCTCAAAGAAGAATTACCCTGACAACAAGGAATACATAGGCTTGGTGTTAGCTTCTTCCATTTGTAGGATTGGATTTCTCACAGAAATGCAGCATAGAGGTACTCAAACCAGTCCTAAATGAGAGACTGGACACTGGAAGCAGTTATATGAACAAATATAATACTTCTGAGGAAGTCCTTCCCCTCTCTTTACAGCTAATGCTGCAGGTACCACAACTGAGAAATGTCTCCCATTTTATTTCCTTTTCCTGTTCAGAGAAGTTGATTCTGAGCCAAACATAGCAAGAATGAGAAAAAGAGTAACAGTTTTGTTTGAATTTTGGGGAGGAGAAAGGGGAAGAACCTTTCTATGGCTTCACTTCCCAGGTCTCATACCTCTGTTCTGATTAGATTTGATTTGTTAAATAGGTCAAATAGAGCTGTCTACAACAATCTGAGAACTAAGTGAAGGGAAAATATTTTGTTGAAATTATTATTATTATGTAGTTCAGTGTTTTGTGCCAAAATGAGTGGTTTTCCTCCCAAATCCTATTTCCTTTAGAAGAAGGATGCTTCTCTAATTTAAAACAACAAAAAAAATCCCAACTGTACAAACCTTTTCCCAGGTTTTTAATTAAAAAGAGTTTAGAAGTGATGCCAAATTAACTCTTTGCCCAAGTTAACCCTAAATACCTCTCTCTACTGGGAAAAATTAATGCCATTATCTCTGTTCACTAAGAGAACGGAGAGAAAACTGCCAAGAGCCATAAAACTCAATGGCAGAAGAAATTCAGCTCTCAGGCTTGAGGGTTGGAGATCATTAATGGAAGTTTTGCAGGTGAAATAGTTAAAGTACAGTTTCTGCTTAGCAGTAGAGACAACAAGTATGGGGGAAAGCTTGGCATATTAAAGCAGACACATAAATTCCACCCAGCTCTTTGTTCTTTTGTTTCCCAACATTGGTTGAATTCTTCCCACTTTCCACAGTTTATTTAGGAGCTCTTGCAGATGTTTTAGATTTCATCTAATCACAGCTAGGCACTGCTTACATTGTTTTTTTAAAAACAATATGAAATATATAATTTAGCATTAAGGTCCATTTTCCAAAGCCTCTGTTCCCCTGTGCCTTTCGTTCTCATATGGTACCCATTATAAAAACGGACTTGCTAACTAGAGATTACTCCACTAATATACTCAAGCTTTGACCATTCTGTCTGTTTACAGACATTTCCCCCATCCCTGCAGTACAGGAATGCTGGGTGGAACTGTGGTCACTGGTGTAGCTGCAGTTCCACACTTGGCCTGAGGAAAACCTGTGACACAGCTCAGCACTGGCTGCAGAAGAAGAGCTTGAACCGGAGTCGTGGGGCGGCATCAGGTGATGGAGCACAAGCAGCAGCTTTTCCAGGCATGGAACCAGTTGACACTGCCAGACACCAATGGGAGAAATCAGAGAGCTGTTCCTGGGGGATAACAGCCTTCCTGCTTTCCCCTGCACAGCTGGGCAGCAGCAGCAGTGCCCGTGGCTGCCTTAGCTCTGCAGGAGCATCACACACCTCTGTGATCCCTGTCCAGCATGGAGCTCCCACTCTGTGCTCTGCTGCAGCCCAGACCCTGCCTTGGAGACTCTGCCTTCATGCCAGAGAGGTGCTAACAAATCAAACAGCTTTGAGAGGAGACAAGAAGCCTGGAGCAACATTAACAAAGCTAATTTTGATTGGGAGAATGAGTTTGACTGTGAGCAGCAGCTGAGGCAAAAATCCTCCGGATAGTCCACTGTAGGATGATGAAGTTTTCCTTCCTTCTTCCCTTCAGTCTCTCAGCTACTCCCAAGCAAACCCAAGTTAGGTGGTCCCAAGCAGCTGGATACCAGGAACACCAGATAGGACTGATAGAGCTTTTCTCTTATGTTCAGTCCACAGGCAAGGAACAGATGGAAAAAGTGAAACTTCACCCAAAATCACTTCCTGAAACACTCACTTCCTCATCAACTCACCTCTCTCTGGTGTGCAAAGAGAGAGAGAGAAGAGAGCAATATGAGCAGGAAATGCTTTCCAGTCCCAGACTGCAGTGCAGTGCAGCAGAAGTGGGTCACTCACTCAGGCACATGGGAAGTGTCGGCACCAGCAGCTGTGGCTGAGTGAGGAGGAGCTTGGGGAAAGCTCCAAGCTCTCAGTCAAATCATCACCAGAGCAAGTGGAGAGAGAGGCTGAGATTGCAGGGCACGGTGTATTTGAGTTCCCACAGGGACAACACTTCCTGCTGTCAGTAAGTTGACTCTTGTCTATCATGGCATTTGTCCAGTAGGTGGGAAGTTTCTTTAAATCCCAGGATCCCTGGGGAAATCCAACTGAAGAACAAAGCCATGGCATTGTCCTTTATGGTCTGGTACACAGTCCAGGTACTGTTCTGTCCCTTAAAAGAAAAGAGTTACAGCCACCACATACAGAGGATACATAGCACTGCATTTGCAGTCCTGTTTTGCACGAAGCTTCAGCTGTATCTTCACTCCAGGCTGGAGTTTGCCCGACATTCCAGAGGCAAGTAGGAGCAAAAAAATCCTGATACCGACCCTTCTCCATTTAGCTCAGGCCTATATGTTAAGAACTGTACCAAGCTCCAAGCAAAGTCATCTGGGCTCTCTCAGCTCTTCCCCTCCTTGGCTCCTGGAAGCAGCTGTTTGATGGTTACAGAGGGGCTGTGCAGCTAACTCATCCAAACAGTAGGCCTTCTGCAAACGTCCCTAAGGCCTCTGCTTGCAGCAGGCATCATTTTCCAGATCTTATTAAATATTATTCTGGGCACCGGTCTGTACCCTTGAGGAGTTCCTTATGGAGCAGATTATAAGGGCAGGCAGTGACCCAATAACCTCCATTTTCCTGGGATGATGCAATGGGCGATTCAGGCTCAGGAAGTGCAGCGGGCTGAGCACAACGTGCAATGAGCTGCTGAAATTCCCAAGTCAGCGTTTTGTTTCCATGCCATTGAGGGGAGGATTTCAAAGTGTAGAACGGTCCTTTAAGTTCTCTCTTTTATGAGGTCAGGCTTAATGCTTCCCTTTATATATGAAGAGGGGGTGATCTTTGCCAGAGTCCGCACTGGGTTTGCTCTTGTTTTGATTTTCTGCTTTGGTTGAGAGCTCAAAATGCATTTTCAACAGCAGTTCAGGCTCTGCTGGGAAGTGCCCCTGCAAGAAACAGGGGGCTGCAGAAGCATCAAAGCAATTCAGCAGCAGAGACTCTGTCACTCAAATGCCCTTCCTTTCCACTCAGTCCCCAACTTCCAAGACTGTATTTGATCTGGGGCAGTGAATAACATGAATGAAGGAACAAAAGAATAAAGCTCTGAAGAGTTGGCCAGGCTGTGAGGGAAGTGTAAAGATTTCAACATAAACCTGACTGGTGAAGGGCAGGTTATAAACAGCCAGGATTGCTGAGAGGAATGCTGTAACATTTCCATTCTTGTTTGTTTTTATCAATTATGGTTGTCTTGACAAGAAAAAAAACACTCAGCACAGGCTACAGGGATCTCCAGGAAAGCATTAGAGAGTATATTAAAACTGGTAGAATGGGTGAAAGCACCAGAAAACCTTCTCTACTGTAGCATTTGCAATAGCAGAGGAACTGCCTGGATGCAGGGACACACTTGCACATGGCTGGCCTGACTGCATGCACTGCAGTACTCTGGGCAACTGTTTACTTTAAACCCTTCAGCCTGATTAACCTGTAACCTTAGCACTGGGATCCCACCACAGATTTCAGTAATGCTTTGTAAGGGACAGAGACAGAAAGGCCCTGAGGCCAAACACTTCCTGTGACTGTTTAAACCCATTTCTCATTCTTGATGTCAAAAGCAGATTGATGTCTACTCTTAAAGGCTAGTACAGAATTTCCTTCCTACCTATCCTATAGGACCAATACACATCAATTTTTCTTATGTCAGCAGTATTCTGAATTGAAATAGTTTTGGAATAGCTCCCAAACCTGCACTTACCTTCTCGCTGGTTTTATGCAGAGGAGCTGCATCTGCTCAGTCTCTTATGCTTAAACGTAACACTTCTCCCTGTGGCTCCCAGGACAGACTCTTGTTTCATTTTGATTTCAGAATTTCTGGCCTTTGAAATGCTGTGCTTTGACAGCTTGAGATTTCTGATCACGGAAGCTTCTGCAGGGGGAAAAAAAGTCATCAGAGCATTCAAAACTGGTGCCTAGAATTGGTCCTGCAGGAACTGGCTTCTTCACTGAGCTCCTGGGGCTCCATAGGAGCAGTTGGGCTGCAGAGCTGCCATGTGGGTTTTGTGCAAAGAGATGCATTTTTCTTCAAAAATCTGAATGAAACAACAGGAACTCACTGCTGGTGGAAGGAGCTGGACATGAGACTAGACAAATACTGCTAATACAGTAGAATTTCCCAGGGGCCATGTGTGGAAATAAAGCTGCAATGGGATGTAAGATTTCTCCTCAGGGCTGCAACATTAAGAAGAGTCTGTTCTTAGTCCAGAAAGAAACTAAATCAGATGAATTAGATCCCAAGTAGTGAACAAAAAAATGCCAGGCATTTTCTGGATGTCTGTGTTATTACAGGGACCAGCCAGGGATGAGCTATTTGTCTTTGAGCAATACAGCTGTTAAAGTTCTAAGAAATGAAGTCATGGCTTTCAACAAGCCCCAGTTATTGCATGGATTTCTGTTTGAACTCTAAGGTGGCTTGGACTCTCAGAAATGCACAGATGTCTCAAAAGCCACCACCTGCTTCTCTGCAAGATCAAAAGGGACTAAAACAGCATCTGAGTTCACCTGATTTTAAACATCATTCTGTAATTCACCATCAGCAGTGTCACTGCAGGTCTGACTTACCCTTTCAACACTGATTTTTACTGGCAGGGAGCAACTACAGATGGTATAATCCTTGCTTGGAAGCAAGTACCTGAAACAAACCTCAAATGGTCTGTTTGCTGTCTCAATTTATGTATTTTTAGAGTTTTGCCGAACCATTCTACAAATTCGAAGGTAACACCTGTTACAAGAAAATCCAAGTATAGCCCCCTCAACCCTTATCCTGTTTCCCTTTTGCAACAGGGTAGAGATGCAGCAACATCTTCCATTATTCTATAAAAGGGTGGCTGTTACCTCACGTTTTGTCCCCCTGCCTTTGCTCACAGTGATTACTTTTTGTCTCCAGCACAGGATTTAGACTTGCCTGGGCTGTGGTGTTTGGGCAGCCCCATTTCCAGTCCATATTCCCTCATCTCCATCAACTGACATTATGAATCCACCCATCATGAATCTACGTGGGGATCAAACAGCACAAACTCTGCTGCAAGCAAATACTTTTGAAAAAATGCCTAATTGGAAGGTTCTTGTTTAATGGGTGTTATCCTTAAGATAGGGAAGAAGATCTGAACAGGCTCTGACCTCTTCTGAGTGCACTGGGTTCACTGGCAGCCTGTTTTGTTCTACAAAACATTTATTCTAGAGGATACGCAGCATATTTAGTTTTTCCAGTTCTAGGAGAGAAACAGGACACCCTTTGAAAAGAAATTTTTGCATCTAACCTGTTTTCAAATAAGGACAAACCAAAATATGAGTGATCTGGTCATGTAATAAAGAGCCACTCCCATGATTTGGAAGAGATCTGGGATGAATCCTGAACAGTCAAAACTAACCAGATTTTCTCTGTGGCTTGAACTGCTGAGCTGCAGGAGCTGGAAGCATCACAGACATGTCATAGAAGTGGTTTGGCTTGAGAATTACCCTAAATAGCCTTATTATCACCACCAAATGATAGAGTATTGCGACTGGAATGCAAACCAAACAATGGAATGACCGATGGAGCTGTTTTTCTGAGGTCATCTGTTTGAACTCAATATTTTTCCCCACAGTTTTCACATGTGAAATCCCAGTAACACAAGGTCCCAGATCAGAAGAGATCAGCAATATATATGAGACATCAGCAAAACCAGCAATGTGTTCTTACTAAAGTTCTCACTCGCTTTCATTTTTCTAAAACAAAGAGAAACATCCTCGAGGTTATGCTCACACACAAACATTTAGCTAAATCACTACTGATTTCATAAAGCAAAAGTTCAGTCTGAAAAAACAATTAGGTGTTAAAACACATTCATCAGACTGGATCTTCAGAAACTGCCCCAGCCTTTTAGATCTGCAGTGTCATCTCAACTCATCTATCATTAAAAATGCAAACAAAAGATGATTATTTAGAAGAGAGAAAAGGCTCATGCTTGTATAGCTGAAGGCAAAGAGTAAGTAACTGCAGCCAGACTGGAATCATCAGTGTGGTGTCCCTAATGGCTGAGTCTCCTGTAACTGCAGCTGACTAAAGGCACCTCTGAGTAAACTTCCAAACAGGTTCTGTGGCTAAAAGTGTCACACTAAAGGCTCCAGAGCCCCAGGAGTTTTGTGTTTTCCAGGAAGCTTTGGTGAAGCAGGAGGCTGATTTAAATACGCTGCAGAGCTTTTGTCCAAAGGATTAAAGCTGCCACTTTGTAGAAAAAGTCAGAGCAAAAGGCTGCAGTAAGTCCCTACTTACTGGAAGGGAACTGAGGCTGGTGCCTTAACAGAAGCAGTTACAATTTAAGGCAGAGCCAAGGCACTGAGCAGAGATTCTTGCAGATTAAATTCAACTCTGGAAGACAGGATGTTTGTCTAAAACCTTGGCAGTGAAAGATGGTTGTTCTTGGCACCAAATCACAATCACTGTGTAAGTCCCTCTGCTATACAGTTACTAATAAAGAATGCATGTGATTGCTCTGGAACTGAGTGCACAAACAGTAATGCAAAAAATAATGTAGACCAGTCATGAACTAGATGGGAATATAAACATTAACCCTTTCCTGGACATGGCTACTACTCTGTCTAATTCCATCTAGATCACAGCAATGGGACTGGCCATTGCATTCAGGGCAACCTCTCTATGGGTTTGAACAAATTCTCTCCCTTCCTGTAACATAATTTTGCTGTCTGTAAAATAGGAGGGACTCATCTGTACTGCTTTATGAAGGACAAATAAGAAATGGTCTCTAAGAGCAGATTGTTCTTATTAATGCTTGAAATCCACTCTGGTGATCGTGGAATGGGTGTGATGGGGAAAGTGGTTCTACCAGGATGCAGTGAAGCACAGGGGCCACGCACTGCCTGAGCATCTGAAACACCCTCATTTGGAAATCTCTTCAGCAGGGGCTCAATCCCATTTAGGTCAAGTTGAGGTAACTATTGCAGACAGAGTGTAAAGGATTTGGGTTTTTTAATGCTGTAAGTAAGTACTTAAAGCATTTGGTGAACTGGGACATAAATACTTTGTCTGTTTTGGAAGCAAGGTTGATACACTATTATCTGGCAGCACATCCTTCATACCTGGAATGTACTTACTGGCAAACTGGGAAATGTACAATACAATACAAACAGATCTTTATAATATATACCCACTGACCCAGAATCTGGCCACTCTTTCCAAGGCTTACTCAGGTCAACAGTTCAGTGACTTACGTTCAATTAAATATCCTGCAGTACAATGCAATTTGAATGCAAAGATCATCAACTACAGTGCTGGAAGAAACCTCTATATTAACCTTTTCAGTTGCACCTCACCAACTAGAAACAGCCACAAAGAGCACTGATTCTGAACCATATTGAGAGAAGATGGAGCATAGTACAGGCATTTATTCTCTAACAAAAGTGTTCTACTGACACCCTCACAGTGGACATTTTAGGATGCTATGAAGTCTTCAGCCCTATTATTAATTTTTAAAATAAAGAAATATACTTCAGGAAAATAACTAGTAGGGAAATAAAATCATGGTAGATAAGCTTTACATCACCCAAATAAGGCTATATGTGATAAACCCCACATATTAGGACTTCTCCTGCCGCACTCAGCACAACTGACTTGCACAGGTGGAAAACTGAGGTGTATATACTGATAAAAGATGGTCCAGGAGGAAAGAATGCAGCTCTCAGAAATGCTCAGAACAAAAGGGAGAGAGGTAAAGACAAACAAACCTGTACAGAAAGATAAAGTCAAAAGGGACCCAAGCACGTCAAACACTGTGGTTCAGTTTTCAATTCTTCAGGCATTACTGTGCAAGCAGAAAGCATTAATTTTCCCAGTTTCTAAAGCAGTGCCTAGAATGTTTTAACACCAATTAAAGTGGTGCTGCACAGAAAATAAGAACAGACAGAAAACCTGCCAAATGCTTTTTTTTCCTAGTAGTTTAAAATATCTCTTTTCACAGACATTTTAAAACATTTCAGCCTAAAACATGCCTAGGGCCTCAATTGCCCCCAGTGAATTATTCAGCTAAGCATCACTAAGAGAGGAGCTTCTTCAGTCTTGTTTCTGTCAAAGAGAATAAGTGGAATAAATCTACCACATCATCAGAGACGTAATAACCCATCTGGGGAAGCACCTGATGAACACACAGGATATCCAGAAGCTCCCACTTGGACATGGATGTAGTTATGGCAGAAACAGCCCCTTCTGGTGGCAACACCACAGTCCTTATAATGCAGTGACAAGGCTTCTGGCAGAGCTTTCATGTGGAGAACTGCAGCACCTACACACACAGTTACATCTGACACGGGAAAATGTTGAATGAAATGGAAATCAACAAATATAAAAGAAAAACTTGCCTCCCCCACAACAAACCTCAGCAACACCGAGTGTCCAACACCCTCAAATAACTGGTGTTTGATTTCTCTGTATAGTTATGTGTGGCTCACACGGACTTTATTTTAAGGATATTGGATGGTCACTGACAGATATCACAGAGTAAGCATTCACAGTTTTGTCTACACAGCAGAACATTAAATAGAACATTTTCCTCTGTCACCTGGGAATTCTGACTTTCCTGGGGTTAAAACTTGAATAGGAAGGGAAAACAGTGAAGTGACAGCTCAAGCCCCTGAAACTCCAGCACATAAACTTCAAAATTGTCTTGAACAGAAGGTTTTTCCACTGTAACAAAGTGCACTGATTTGAGAAAAAACAGGACCCTTCACCGCTTTCTTAATTTCTAAAATGTTGGGTTTTTTAAAGTGACAAAAAGACACTTATTTGTATCTCAGTAAATGACAGCAGTTTGACCTGTAACTCACGTGACCCAACAGTTTCTGCATTTGGCATCATAAACTTTGTGCCACAGAAATGTGTTGTTCCATCAACGTGACCAACCACAATATGATAATGTAAATAGTGGGAATATGGAAAAGCAGGTTTCAGGAATCACGACAATTATGGGCAGACAACTCTCTCCTTGTTGATCATGATGCAGTTACATAAGGACAAAACTTTTACAGTATAAGGCACCCCCCAAAAAAAAAATCCAAACCCCACCACAACCCCCAGAGAAAAATAAAACCCTAGAGGTTTAAAAATATGTAGGGAATACAAATGCCATTCTGCTGGGGTGAAAATCTTATCAGTTTGGACTGAGGGAAAGCAAAAATCTGCTCATGACCTAAATATATTTAGGTTGAGGAGGTTTCTAGATTATATATTCCTCCTTTCATTAGGAATTAAGTAATGAAGATGCAGAAAATCCAAGGGAAAGGGAGAAATGAAACAAGAGTCTAGAATTCAATTTTTGTTTCAAAACTTTTCTAACTTTGAGGTTTCTAATGTATAAAAGTTCAGACAAATGATAAAATGTTCAAACCGTTTTCTGAATAGCTGTGGAAATGACATTGGACTATTTGTACACAAACAGCTTTGAGGCATTTTGTTTTTAATTTGCATACAATTCTTAAAGTGAATTCCACATGAAGAAGGGTGAGATACAACAGAGCTCATTTACCATTTCACAAGTTAACAGAACAAAGTAAACATCTGTCATTCTTATTAATTAGCATCGACCCCTTACTCCAGCTTGTCACTTCCTGCTGCAAGTCCCCATGCCAAAGAAATGCATGGACCAGTCCCAAACTCCACAGACATTCACACGTGGACTTCAGTGATACTGAAAATCATAACAGCAAGAAAAAAATTGAAATGGAAAGACTTTAGGTGACCTTATATTCTCTTTGTGGTTCACAATTGAAGACCCAAAACTCTGAGTACAAAAATACTTCAGTTGTCCAGCTCAGCTACTCATCTGACTGTGGTTCCTCCGTGGAGCCCCAGCTAAGGAGAAAATACTTTCTGTCAAATAAGAGGGGGCATTAAATCAGACACAGAGAAGTCTCAAAAGAACTGTTCTAAAATGGACTTCCTGAACAATTTTCTCTGGAACACAGAGATTCCAACATGCTCTTTCCTTCCACATACTGATAAAGTTTTCTAGCTATATAATTTCCATTCATAGTTGCATTCGACCAGGTTTTTGGCTTGTATCAAACTGGCAAATACCATCCTGACCAAAATATATTACAACAGTATTATAGCTACAATAAAATAGTGGCATGGTGCTAAAGACAGCATCATCTTTCTTCATGCTTCGAGAAGATCAAAGAATAGGTTAAACACAGGTTGAAAAGGAAGCAGTAACAAATCTGTCTCGCAGACCTTTCAGAAAAAGAGATGGGAATGTGAGGCCATCCAGGTAAAAAAAGAGAAAGACATAAGCTGCAAAGAAGTTGAACCTACCAACAGCAGCAGAAAATCCCCATCACTAGAGCTGTCTTTATTTAGGTCTTACAGCAATAAATACCAGTTTAGCCTTCTGCCTAAAACTTTACAGGAAGCCTTTTTCTTGGTGTGGGAGTTGAGATCCTGTGACACTGTTCACAGTGAGATGAATGAAAACCAACCCAACTGATTGTGCTGAAGTGGCAAATCACAGAACTGGGAATTGCACGTGGTGTCTGATAGCTCAGGGTTTGATGTGCACACAACCCACATGTCACAGCACGTCTGGCAAGGCCAGGGATTCCAGTTGGGAAATGCCAATTTGTTTCCTCTCATGATTGTGGATTCTCCAGCAACTCTACTGAGTCTGAAATACATCAGTACCAGAGAAGAGACTCTAACAATAAAAAACTCCGTACACTTGAATATTTATTAATTCTTTAGCAGTTTTTTTCTATATATTTAACACTAGTGTGACAAAATTCCTGATAATTCTATCTCATGCAGGTAACTTAAATGAGGAGTTAGCACTACCTAAACTGATAAATCTACCACTACAGGGTTACTTGGAGTCTACAGGACAAGTGTTTTCTGCAACAATGACAACTAGGCAGGTGTGTCTCTAACAAACAGGCTCAGCTGAATGTTCCTGGCAGGGATCTAAAGGACAGCACAGCCTTAAGAAGGACTGGAGTGGCAACATCCTTTGACCCAAACAGACTTGCCATTATTGTTTGAAAGGGCTCGAGTGGAGTTGGAGACATGTTGGCCATTATTGTTGGTGTTTCTGCAGTCAGTCAAATAGTTCAGCTTTTCTAGTTGAAGTTGCTGTGATTTGTGTTCTCTCTTTGACAGAATAAGATGGGTTACTCTACCCAAATTGCTATTGTTTAGGTCACAACAGAGGTGTTGAGAGCATACTGTACCTTTCTGCAGCTGAAGACAAAGATTGCTGATAGATTGCTGCTGTTCCTTCTCTGCAATTCCTTGGTGAATGCATTTTCATCAATAGCAACTATGAAAACAAACTCCCTAGAGTCCAAATTTTTAAAAAATATATTACAGGAAAAGTCTACTTGTAATTCACTTATCCTTTTCTCCTACAATTCCCACAGGTTTCAAAACATAATAATTATAAATGTAATTATTAGAAGAATAACAAGAGTTGTGATAGTCTTCTGTTGTACTGGGCATTTCCTTTTTTAACTGACATACATTCTAACAGAAATACCACCGTACGAACCAGATAATTTCAATTAAAAAACAAAATGCAAACTATTCAGTCCAATGTTTAGAGCATGTGTATGTGTGTATAATACTGTAAAAGTAGTCACACATCAGAGGTATATAATTGAAACAGCATTTTCTTTCATGAACCTGCTATTATTGAGGCAGTGACAAGGTTTCCATTTCTTTGTTTTCTGAGCTCTTTAAAGAATGGCTATTGCCACGTTTTGTAAACCTAAATACTGTACAAGCAGAAGCTCGTTGGTATCAGGTGAGGAGCAATACTACTAGTGCAAACAGGTGCAGAGACAATCCCTCCAGTTTTGGGGTGAACCAGCTGTGTAACACTGACAGAGGACAGGCATCTTCTTCAAAGCCACCCCCGAGCGTGCTGCTCCACTCAGCCACACATCCTTCTCCATCCTGGGCTTCTTTTTACAGGGGGAGTTGGGGGAGAACCACCAGCTCACGTGAGATTTGTCATATGAAAGGTTTCTTGACTGGTTTCCCACTACTAGTGTGGATGTTAGACAAGTCAAGGAGTGAAAAACACCTCAAGCATCAGGCAAGTGACAATAATACTGACTTAGTATCTTTAGTAAAAAGCGAAACATTCTCTCCTGAGATATAAGTCAAGGAAGGAACAGGAATGATGAACCTAACACTGTACCATTATTTGATCATCATGCACCTCAGCTGAGCAGATGGGAAAGAACAAGTGTTTATTGCCCTCTGCTCCTCCAAAGTTATGACAGGCAGTTGTTTAGCTAAGTGCTTGGCATACCAGTATGCTGTCAGAGCAGTTCTCAATGTGCTGTCCCCCCTTTAGCTTATTTCTTTAAAAGAAAAAAAAAAAACAAAAAAAAAGAAAAAAAGACAAAAAAAGACAAAAAAAAAGGAAGAAAATCTCAGCAGGTTAACCCTCATCTTCCCTCAGCTCTGTGGGCAGGAATTTGTATTGCTGTTGGCGGATCTGGGCCAGCTTTTTCCTCGCTTCTTCCAGCTCTCTCTCCTTCTTCAGCATTTCTTCTTGGGCTGCAATGATCTAGAAAACAGAGGCAGGAATTATGACAGCAAGGAATACTGTCTGTAAAATCAGATTTCTTCCTCCATGACACCAGTCACAGGAAGCCCATGAGCATCTACCAGAGAAGCACCAAATTTCAATGACTTCATCAGGAATCTCTCAAGTTTTTCCAGGTCCCAGGACTGTGCCATCAAGAACAGTTTTGTATTCCCGTGTGTTTCTTAGAGAGGACTTAAAAAAAAAAAAAAAAACAGAAAGAGAATCTACCAGCACAGTTTTCCCATGGATCCATGATGGATTCTATAGCTCTGTGCTCTCCCAGCATTCATCAAGGGGAGGGTTTAGCACATGTAGAATAAGCACCCTGACTTAATGTTTGAGTGGCAGTAAAACTGAACACTCACCACTGTGGGTATCCACAGTATTTTCCTGCATCTCAGAATGCCAAAGAAAAAATGACAGTAGTACAGATATGCAGAAATAATAAAAGTCCAATATCTTTTAAGCAACAACTACGGGATATAGTGTACCCCATTCATTACAGGAAATCTAGAAGTTGGCACAATCTCCAAGCCTTGCAATCTATTTTTAAATATTATTATTATTTTCCAATAATGATTATGCTTACAGTAAGCAAAGTTATTGTTTTTTATCTCTCACTCTCTCTTTCTTTGCTTATATACCTGCATAACTATTGTTCCATTAAGATCTGGGAACATTTAAAGTACCTAAGAGAAGTCTGAAACAAGCCATTTACTTAATCAGGAAAAAAAGTAGAATACACTGGACAATGGTAACTGCTATTACAGTAAATGCTCCGTGGAGAAGTGCAGACACCACCCAGGAAATCACTGCTGTTATGTCAGTGGTGACCCCACACTGAGGCATCAAGTGATTTATCAGAGGTCTCTAAACAGCTCTGAGCAGCCTGCAGGGCAGCAGATGGACACTGGAACACTGCTCACTTCTGGGTTGGTTTTTCTCTGCTTTATTTTTTGTACCAACCTGAGCAATGCCACCCACAAACTTGGTTTTGACCACGACGTCGTCATCCTCTGCTTTCCCAAAGGCTGCTTTCTGGGCTGCCCTCACGAGATTGTCTGATGCACGTTTGACAGCATTGCCTGCAGCCTTGGAACAAGACAGACCAGATTCAGTAACAGGGAAAATGCAGAACTAACATGGATTCATCTGAGCATCAGAATTAAAACATCTCTGCTTGACTGCACTGCAAAGACGTGCTTTGTTTTTCCCAGCGAAAAGCAAATTAATCTTTGAAAATTAATGGTACAGAAAGGAACACAATTCTTTTATTTAAGAAGCTGGAAGTTGGAGAAGTCACGAATGGGATTTTTTTCCCCCCCTTACAGCTTGAAATAAAACAGTGGATGAAATCACACGTTACGTTATGCACAACACTGATCAGATTTTAATTTTTTTTTTTTGAGAAAGAACAGAAACTGAAAACTAGTGTATAAACACATTTTATAAGACAATTAAGTTTTTAAATTAATGGACTCTCATCAGGGTAAGTTAGCAACTTACACAGCCATGGTTATCTTACATTTAAACCTATAAATTATGACTTAAAAATGTTCAGATTTCTAAAGGGAGACAGGCAAACATTTGTAATACATCTCTTGCAGTCTGAAGTGGGTGCTGCCAGCAGGCCAGGCCAGCCTGCTCCACATGCTGGAGACACAGCACTAGGAGGGGAAACACATGGCCCAGCTCTGAACCTTCCCCAGCCCTATCCCACATTTCCAGCTTCATCTCCCCTTCAACTCCTCCCCGCTGCAGTGACCCAAGGACAAATCATTGGAAATTTCCCCTGGAGCTCATCCAAACCGAATGGAAACATTTCCAATTGTCTCATTAGGTTTTGGAGGGCTCTGGAACAGTGCATTCCACACTTGCATTCATGGGAAAGGCAGTTCCAGCCAGGGTAGGAAGGAGAAAACTGATACACTCAGAGTCCTGAACCCCACCTATCCATCAAAGCCCTGTGAAAACAGCTGTGCTGGGGGCAAGGCCAGCTCCAAAGGCTCAGTGGCTTTGGCAAGGCCACCAGTAAAAATACTTAAGAGACATCAACTCAAGGGTTTTGCTATGATGAAGTACATGATTTCCAAAGTGCAAACTGCTTTTGCCTTCATTATTCATTTTGGGACTAAGGTGTAGCTCGGTAAAACGGCAAAGTTCAATTGCAGTCCATGCTTGGGCTTGTTTCCTTTTCACATTCCCTTCCAATTCTCACATTCAATGTCTATTTAATAATATAAATTTATCAATAAAATGAATGAGAACCCTGAATTTCCTGTCAGAGCTGAGGAAACAACCCAGTCTCTAGTACTTAATTTTATTGGTGTTTCTATTGTTTCTTCTGCATTTAAAACTCCTTCAGACCCATCCTGACGTTTGGATATTAAAATGCAGGTGGCTTTGCAGACAGAACTATCCTCTAGTTACTGACACCTCCCCCACAGCCCTTTGACAATGGCAATCTATATAAATCCTGACAACATTAACATGCCACTGTTTTCTATAGAAACAAGTGGATTTTTCACACATTTTACATTTATTTTGTCCTCCTAAATATTTAAGCCATTTTTCTACTTAAAAAAAAATGATGACATCAGTTCCTCTTGCTTGGACAGATACTTAATCTAATAATATTGCACCTAAACCAGGGCTTGGCATGGGGCAGCTACCATTTACATCTGTCAACACCTTTTAAAATGAAGAATAAAGCAAGTAGTGAAATGAGCTGTAGCTACTGGTGAATAACAACAAATGCACAGTCACTTCATCCAGGATTAATAAAACGTCACGGAATTCTACAAGGAGGGAAAACAGAATCAAAATCCAAAAGTCCAAGAATCTATTCCTAAATTTAGGGGTTTGCTCATGCAGTACTAAACCTGTGTTTACACAGCACCACTCTGGGTCTTCAGTAATGAAGAACACAAGTACCTGCAGCCTCCTCATGGCTTCAGAGTCATGATCAGCCTTCACTTTGCAAGCCACAAGCAGCTGTGCTGTAGAAGCTGCCACCTGTTTGGCAGAGGAGATGAGCTTCTCCTCGCTGGCGTGGCCCTGCACTGAGGCATTGGCTGCCTCACAGAGGTTGCTGGTTGCAGCTGCCACCATCCGGGCCTAGGAGACAGCAAAGAACAAATCACTGTGTATTCTCATCATTTCCCCAGAGAAGGTGCCAGTTTTGTCAAGAGAAGCAGTTACTCACAGCGGAAATAAGTCCCTGAGACCACTGTCCATCATCAGCTGCGTTGGCAGGGATTGCTCCAACCTGAAAAAACAGTTCAGAGGTGGCTTACAAGGAAACAGAAAATACAGTTGCTGTGTCTCAGATTTAGGCAAGCAGTGACCCATGGAAAAAGGAAACACCTGTACCTGTGATTGTGCCCAGCACATTGAGGAGCACAAGATCCAACTGGAAGTTACTTGTCAGAGTGTGTTTTGGCAGATTAAGTGTGTTTTGGCAGAGTGTGTTTCCAGCACACATCTGGCTGCTCATGTAGTGTCCAACTTGCTGCACTGCTTCAACTGACCCATTCTTGGAACATGCAGAAGTAATTACCAGAGTAACCAGTAATTACCACAGTAACCAGTAATTCCCAGAGTACTGAAGGCTGAAGCCACAGCTTTGGCCCAAGAAACAGCTGAAGCAGTAGTTCCTAATGTCCTGGGCTTTGAAATAACTTATTTCTGCCTCCATAACACATTTGAATTTGCATCATTCTTGAATCTCTTCTGACTCTGGTACTATGGGAAGGTACAAATCAGAAAGCTTCCCATGGAAGACCCCTAATTGCCTTTGTGCTTAACAACAGCACTTGGGGACAGCAGCCCACTTTTCTGCATGGCTCATCCACTGAAGTGCTCATGGATCAGCAGTGCCAGCAACAATCAGGAGACAGTTTTCTTCCCACATTAGAGGAGTTAATGAAACTAAATTCCACAGCTGGTTATCAGCCCTCACCCCCAGCTGCCTGGGTCTGGATGTTGTTGGGAGAGAAACTGAAAGATGTGAAATGGAAACATGGTCCAGAAACTTGTTTTTTGAAAGAAATGGAAGCAGGGATTCGTGCATAATGAGAATCTCAGGGAATGAAATTGAATCCTTATGTGTAGCATCAACATAAACAGAAGATGTGTTCTCTTATGGTGACATCTTTGCATACCTAAAAAATCAGTTATACAAAAGAAAACACTAAGTCCCAAATTATTTAGGTTTCGGGGTCTTCCTGCCTCATGATCCAGTGAAAACTTCGACCACGGATGAAGTGCTCTGTGCTCCTGCTAGAACTAAAAGCACAAGCTTCCCAGAATCCCTGCTGTAGTAGAGAGCACAAGACTGTGGGGGGATTCCTGACACAGTCTACTCCAACTTTGGAATCACATGAAAATGGAAACCATGACTGTACAAAACCAATGATCCTGTAACAAATCATTCTCAACGTATCTGGTTGATGTTCAGACTTTAATTTTCAAAGTACACCGACTGTGAAAAAAAGTGATGGATGTGGAATGGTTTAACAGACCTCAGTTCTGACCACACCAAAAGGGTGACACGTGTTCCAAGCCCCATTCCATCAGTCCTAATAATAATTACAAGTACAGCCACTTAAATACACTGAATTTGCAAGCAGGCCTGTGTCCCATTGAGTCAGACAAAACACTGAGGGCACAATTACTGAGGCCTTTTACTCTTCTGGTCCAGAGAGGACTTGTACACTGTGACATTTGTTTTTGGATGCCCAAGCTGTCTTGTGGGACTGTACATTACCAGCTTGATCACAGACCTTCATGAAATGAAAAACCCTCCACAAACAGTAAAACCCCCCACAAATGAAACATTTGAAGAGCTAAACACTTGATTACACTTGTGAGGTTTAAATAAACAGAACTGTGGGATTTTTTTAAACTGAAGCAGGTCTGAGCCATGTATTGTGATGAGCAGTGAAAAGATTTACATTTTCATCAGTCGTTCCCAAGCTTCTTTCCTACTGTTTTAATGGAGAACAGTTAGGAGACCAGATTCCATTTCAATTTCCCCCACTACTGTTGCTACTTGTCCTGCTTACCCACCTTTCCCTGTGCCACCAGTTCCCTCTGGGCTGCTGAAGCTGACTTCACCAGGGCACTGGTAGCAGCTGCAATGGATTTAGCTGCTTCCAGGATCTGTTCTTCAAAATCCAGAGTCTCATCTGCTTGCTATAACCAAGAGAAAACACTGTTACACATTCACCCAATTATATTCTCAAGACTGAGGACATATACAAAGCAAGACAAGATGACTTTGGAACACATCAGTGAAATCTGTGAAGGAGCTTCATGTCCACTAAAGCTGTAAGTGATTTTAAATATTAGGTTGGCCTCGTGGCTGCTCACACTGAAATAAAGTATCACATGAGATAGTTAAAAGAATTGCCACCCACATTCTAATACATTATTTACACTAAGGCTGCTCTAAACTACATCCAGGAAAGTGCAGGTCTGAAAAGAAATTCTTGCTTTTCCTATCAAGGTTATCTCTGTACTGCCACAATTCTGGCTTCCAGCACTGCTAAACAAGGCAAAGCATTTTCTAAACACTTAAAGACTTACAGCACTGAAAGAGAACAGTGCTACATGTGCATTGTCTCATTCACCTGCACTCAGAAATGTAAAGTAAGTGCCAAGCAAGAGCACAGATCTAACAGCTTCTGGTAAGAGCTGTCATTTCCCAGAAAGCAGCTTTGTGAAGCAGTCCCAGCTTAGTGATCCTGGAGACAGGAAGTTCCAATGGTCTGCCCGGAACACTTCAGTCATCCAAACATGGCTTTCAACAAGCAAACAGAGAAATCAGCTGTTCCTAGTGAGCTTTCTTACTATTTAAAATGCAAACCTGTTGTTCCATAAAAACAACTTCCCTCAGTTTCTAGTCATTTAAGCAAATACTGAAAACATTGATCCATTTAAGCACATTTTTCTGGCTTCTGAACAGTTAACAAAATAGATAGAGATAAACGGTTATTGCTATTTTAAACAGAACCAGGCCTGGGCCATGTATTCTGATTGATTTTTATCCAAAATAATCCAACAGAATGTATTTTGTTTGTGATCCAATCACCAGCCTGCCAGAACCCAATGCAGGATCACAAGTAGGGCTGGTGGCTACAATATCAGAACAAGGCACCTTGTGAGATGAGCCTTTGGAAACACTGCTTTATTCTAACTTAGGCAACCACAGTGTCCTCGTGTCAAATAACCAACTTCAGAAACACCAGCCAAGGGCACTGTGAGACAGAAAATTGGGCACTTCGTTTGCAAGTCTAAGGGCACCCATCTGCATTTAAGTCAGGTTTAGTGCCCCTCTTACTGCAGTCTGATGAAATAGTAGTCAATCATAAAATAATAAAAGATAACGAGTAATTACAAATAATTTCAAAATGGCCCATCCAGCAGCACTTCACAAACTGCCCCGGGACTAAAAGTCCAGGAGATGAACCACAGGATCCATAGACACCAGAAAAACAGAGTGATCCCAAAATAAAATCTGGGCTATTCCCATCAACTGAAGCACAGCTTTGTAATAAAGGAAATTGCTTTGCAAAGTGAGCAAGTCACAGGAAGTTTTGGCAATGTAACATCACAACCCTTATTAATCCTAAGGGGTTCATCACATTGGTCCTGGCTTGATACAAAGGCCTCAAGTCTTATTTATAAAACTCTTATTTCAATCACGACATAACCAAAGTGACTCAGTGGAATTCAGGAGAGCCACTATCAGAATTATACTCCTTATTAAAATAGATGCATTATTGATTTTGATTTGACTAAAGAGTCAAACTAAAATATCAGCAGCAGTACCACTGAATGACAGTAAATGTAACAGACTGTCACTGCACTTTTAACAGACTGTTATTTCACTTTTCCTTTTGTCCAAGGCTCTCTGTTATCACGAGGTTTTACATTTTCATTTCCAACATAAAATATATTATGTGTATTATTCTTTATATGTCAGCATTGTCAGGAATTCAAACTGAAGTGAGAGAGCATTTCAGTATCAGCTTATTCATTATAAAGGAGGTGTCAATCCTTGTGGAAGTTTAATAAAACACTCAAGGCCATGCTCTGATCTATTGGACAGCTGCATGTGCCCAGATGGAATTTAATTTGTGAAAAACATGCCACCAGAAAGAGGCTGAAGGAAAAGCAGTTGTTTGAACTCAGTTCAGGGTAGTGAGATGACTAAATATTGCACACAAGTGCTAAGGAAAAATTACTACTTTTCAAAGAGAATGCTGAGAAATCCAAGCTTGCATTACTGAGAATGCCACTGTACAATGGCTGGATTAACTTCCACCCTGGAGCAGCAGGTGAAGCTCAGCAGGAAAACAGGCACCTAAACCTTAGTATCTCATCACGAAACAGATTTTTGCCCTGTGTATCAAATTAATTTCTTTCCAACTATATTGAAATTTGGGGGTTTAGAAGAACAAACCATGGGCCAAGTTTCTCAGGCTTCCAAACCTTGCATTCCCTGACATCTCCCAATTTCTTTCATTTTTGAAAAAAAAGGAGGAAAAAAAAAAAAAGGAAAACTAGTTGATCTCTCCTGTGGAGAAGTTATTTTAGAAGCAGCCTTACACAGCACTCAAACTGTTGAACTTCTGTTGGCTTTTCATCTTTTCTAACAAATCCTTCTTGTCTGGTCCTTCCCTGCAGTTTTCCCTGCAGCATTCCCAGGTGTGACATCCAAGGGCTGGATACTCATGTTTGAAATGGGGAGAAGGCTCAGTCAGCACCTTCCCCTGCCTGGACTCTCCCAAGGCATTCCTTAGCAACAAGGACAGGGAGCAGCCCCACACTGAACACAGCAAAACACCCTAAATGAGAAGTAATTATTCCCATTCCCATTATTAAAGAGTGTGTCCTGAGCTGTCTTAAGCTCACACTCATAAACAGCCCCCTCACAACACGTGTCAGTTCACAGCCTTCATGAAGAAAGAGCAGTGATGTGATACATGGCAGAAAATATCACCTTGTGAGATTTTAGAGAGGGCTTCTTGGGTTTCTTTAGAAAACCAGATGTCTGACACAAGTGATCAGCCTCTCCTTCATCAAGTAGCCCCCTGAAGTTCAGCATCTCATCTTCCTCAAGCTTAAACTAATGTGCTGTTATTGACTATGGACAGGAATAAATGGATTGGGAAATAAAGTCACCAGAACAGACAAACCAAAACTATTAGGCTAGCTACAGAGTCTGTAACATGAGATATCCTGAAAATGTTGATTATGCCATTAAAAACAAAACAAACAAAAAAAGGAGGTTTTTTTTTTTGTGGTGTGTTTTAACCATTTTTCTATAGCATCTCCATTATTAGGGGTAGCATAAATAAAGTCAGGGTTGACAGGAAAACAAATGAGCCCCCAATCTCATTGCTAAAAAGTAGCAAAAATTACAAAAGACAAACCATTTTATTTTCAAGCAGCTCTCATCTTCTATTTCATGGAGAGGAGACCAATATGAGTAAGTCACTGCACTGAGCCATGGAAAACACAATAACCAGTGAAAGTCAGTTCTTGGCACAGCTGCTGCTCACTACCACTGAAAGCCCTACACAACTTCCAAGTCCTTCCAAGAGAAGCTCTACTGCTAAAGGAGCCTTCCATGTATGGATTTTAAATCAGATTAGATTAGGAGTCTGCAGGAAGTCTTCTAAACCTGCTTGTGAGTGAATGTACTCCTCCTTATTGCCTTCTACTCTGTTACAACCCCCGGAGACAGGGCAGGACACTGTAGGAATATGTTTGATATATAGTTGGATTAAATAACAACCTAATATATCAAACATATCACACAGAGTCCTGCAGGAAAAGGCATCCAGGTTTGATTCATCTTGGGGAAAAAAAAAAAAAAGGACAAAATGCTGAAAGCTACCAGCAGGAAACTCCTGTGGACTTCTAAAGACACCTGTGCCTGAGGGCACAGGCCTGCACAGAAGCATGAAGAGCACCAACAGAACAGGGTAGGACAGCAATGCTCTCTGCTGTTGGACCTCACCTACCCTACCTTTTGCTTTTGAAGTATTTTTTCCCAGCATTAGCACGTAGTTTTTATTAGATAAAATATTTTCCTTCTTCCGAAAATTACTAGTTTTGGGAGTTACTGATTTACACCAGTAGCATGTTTGCACAGCAGGAGGAATATGTGTCTGCACTGCAAGACACCCAACCCTCCAAAATGAAAACAGAAAAACAGAGTCCGTACTCAGGAAAAATGTATTTAAAGGAAACCTGACAGCCAAATCCTGCTTGATAAATGATAAAGATCTCCTTGTTTCATAGATCATTTCCCACCCTGAACACTGCAAGAACTGAACAGGTCTGGTGTTACAGGGAGTAGTAACAACACCTGCTTGGGAGAGTCCTCCAAGTTCTTCCAAGAGTTAAGCTCAGAAGAAAGACAGGTATTAACAGGGACCAGTGGGGCAGTGGACTAGTGGACTGAACATTTTGGGAGCACATTCACCTGCAGCCAAACGAGCAGGATTTAAAGCAAACAGAATAAGCATCACACAATAAAACATGGGCAGCACTTGGCAGGGCTGGGTGGGTCTTACTAGAAATTGTTCTCTGTGGTAAGATCATTCCCAGTAGTGGAAAATGGAGATGTCTCGTGCTACTGGTGTCAGTCTAAGACATAAAGGGGGGGTATGACAGGTTCAAAAATATGAAGAAGAAACAAGGAAAGAAGAAATTGAAAAAATTAAATAGTGGAACAAATGAGAAAAAACTCTACCTTCAACCACTGATTTGGGGTTTTTTTAGAGGTAAAAGACAAACTGGAACACACAAAGATGAAAATTTCAAGCCTAAATCAAATGACTCCAATTCCCTGCCCCAATAAAAAAAAACTTTACCAAAAAAATAGAGGATCATCCACCAGCTAGTAATGATGATGATGATGATGATGATGGATTTCCTGCAGGCAGATATTCTAAAATTACCAACTAAGGACTTTTCTGCAAGTTCATTGATGATAATTACTGACAACCAAAGCAGGATATTGATCTGGCTAGACCAGAGGTCTGTCCCATTGTAGAAGTTAACTATTATTCCTGCATTTCATAGACTGAGCATAAAAGAAAGCAGTTGTATCAACCTCTTCCCTACTCTAAGTGTTCCTGCTACAACCCTGTGTATGCTGTCAAAGATGAGCATCAGAAAGACAGAGCCTGTTCAACACAGGAAATCCTACTCTGGGAGGATACAAGCTACAAGTCTTCCTCAGAAAAAGTGGGTTTTGAGCCACTCTGTGATATTCCTAAGACCTTTTGATGTGTATTGCAATGTGAAAGAGATGCAAAGGCGGCTGAAATCCCAAATCAAACAAACAGTTGGACACGAATTTTAGTTTCAGAACATAACAAATACACAGAGCAATAAATCACAGGCAGACTGGATACTCCAATTAACATGTTAAATGAGGAGCAGGTGTGAGCTCTGTATTCACTGGGAAATCACAGTGCCCCTGGAGTGGCTGGGATGTTGGAAGGGAGCTGCTCCACAGTTACCAGGCAACACACATATGCCACTGTGCAGTGATTGTATAGAAAAGGTGGTGGAGGACTCTCCCATCCTCAGGCTCAGCCTGTGTCCTCTGCTCTGCAGAATCTCATTATAAAGGACCATTTTTCTTTGTAAACAAAATGGATGTACTTGTTAAAAAATGCAGGACAAAGAGCATTTCTTTTTCATGAGCTAATTTATTCCCATCATCAGATGGGGGGTGGGAAGTCCTCAAAGACTGAAGCTTCCAAGAACTATTTCCTCTGATGCTCCTGAATAACAAAATAACACCCTGCACCAAAACATCCAACACTGAATGTTCTTGAGGCCCTGCTTTTCAGGAAGACTTCTCATTAGCTTTACTCTGAAAACAGTTTTGCACCTACAAAGCACCATGAACAGGAAAACAGAAGCACAGTCCTCTCCTGAAGTCAATTCCACAGCCAAGGCACGATTTTCATTTTAAAGAGATGCAACGTGGCAATTTCTTCTAAAACCTGCCTGTTATTCCACACCAGGCAAAAGGCAGCAACTCTCCTAGATCCAGTCCTGTGAGCTCTGCACACAGCCATTAGGAACAGCAGTTCCATACAGTCCCTCTGTACTGCACATGAAAATAGTTGGCTTAATTTTATAATATGTTCAGAGACACATTTGAAATGACCTGGTAACATGCAACACTACTTGCTGTCATGACGAGCTGTAATTTCATTTCCCTCAGGAAAATTAAATAGAAATAGTCATACCACAGATCTGATTTGACCCTGTAGCAGCTACTCCTAGCATGGCATAAAATCCTATGGTTTTAGTCTTAGAAAATCCAGCAGGTCTTTTGCATTCTGTTGAATCTCTTCTGTGTTGCTGCTGCTTTCTCCTGCTATACTACACAAATTCAGATGAGAACAAAGGGCCTTCAAAGGAAAGCAAGTGAGAACAACTTTCCACATCAGTAAAATGCTTTTGGAAACAGAAACGTAAATAATCAACAGTAATTTCTGCCATAACCCTTACAAGCATTTCTAACATTTGGTTTTTCTTCCTTTGCTTGCTCATGACTGGTGCTTGACACACTCCCTGAAAAGCATCGTTTTTACCCTGTGCCTTCAGGGTAAGAGCCCTCCAGGGCAGTGCCACTGAGGCTCAGGCAAGGTTGGATGGTTTATACCCTTGCTGTGGACAGAGCACAGCCCAACACATGGACTCTCTGCACCCTCTGCTTTATTCACCTCAAAGGAACAACGGGGAGGGACACTCACCTTGGGCTTGGCTCTTGGTTTCAGCTGCTCCAACTTCTTTGCTGCAGCCTCAATGGATGCTGCAGCCCCCAAGAGCTCTGTCTCTGCAATGACTGTGGGGTCTTCTGGATCCACCCACTCTGTCCCTGAAATTAATGGAGAGGAGACAATAACTGCAGTGGCACTGGGAGCTGCCATTCAAACAGAGCACTAACAATCACTTGTCAGGTGTCAAACACAGAATGTACATCACAGAAAGCTGATTTTATTACCACAATGGCCTAAAACCACTGCAGTTTATGCCACAGAGTGTGTAAAGCAGAGGGGGGGGAAGTATTTAGCAGGATTATTCTGTCACGAAAGCAACTTTCTGAAGAATTGTTTAAGCACAAAAGCTTCAAAAAGATAGACTGTCCATACTGGAAACAAAACTTGTGTGTATCAGGGCTCCTCCTAAGATGGTTCCTAACTTGAGCAAGTCCTTGGGTACTCAGAGGTCTGAAAGGATGGAGGAGAGAACAGGACACAGATAACACAACCCCAGCCCATGTGCACAGTCTCTGTTTGGGAGTGAGTAGAGATGAATCAGGTTCTGACTGAGGCAGTGAGAGCCTGAAGAATCCAAAGCACTTTCTGCAACATATCCAAAGGGCAATTTTTTTTTTGTTTTTTTTTTTTTTTTTTTTGTTTTGTTTTGTTTTTTTTTTGTTTGTTTGTTTTTTTTTTGTTGTTGTTGTTGAATTTTTGGCATTTCCCTTGGCTCAATGAAATTTTATAGGCCCACAAAAGAAATGCTTGGCTGGAGGTGATCTCAGATTTTTGGAAGTTGTCAGTGCATTGTAGTTTTTTGATTTCCTAACACCACTTTCTGAATTACAAGACTCAGAAAGCACCCACATTCTGAATGGAGGGAAACAATGAAACAGCCAAAAGAAGTTCATAACCTCTAAGGGCATGGTCTAGAGACCATTTCTCAGCTCAAATGGTGCACAGGATGAAGACATTGTATATTAAGCCCTAATATTGGCAGATATAAAGGGGAAAAAAAGAAAAAAAAAAAGCTTCCAGAGTGAATAAAAAAAATGCTCTACAGGCAATAAATAAACAAAAAAAAAGAAATAAACCCTGATCTTTTTACTTTAATGAAATGAATTAAAATGCAAAAATTGTTGGAAATTAATGAATGTCTCCAAAGCTGAGGAGACAATATAAAGAATTTTAAAAAGCACTTAGGGAATAGAAAAATTCTGATTTTGGCTTGGCTTGTTAAAGGAAGGAAGGCAGGAAGGTAACAACACATTCCCATATAGGAAAAGCACTTAGTTAAGGTTTATTTCCAAGGAACATGTACTGATAATAGCAGGAAATAACTGAGGAAAACCTGTGCTGTATATTCCACAGAATATCAAAAAAACAAGTGTAGTGTTCTCTGGACTAGCTTAGGAAAGAATGATTGAACAAATATGGATTTCCTAGAAGTCTTTATTGGGGGGGCAGAATTTAAAAGAAAAAAAGAAAGTTTTAAAATAAAAATTTCTAATATAAAATGTAAAATATTTTCAAAATAAAAAACCAATGCTTTATTTAAAATATTCTATTACCTATGAGAATGCTCATACACCATTCTGATGGCTGTGAGATTTCTTTAGACTACAGTTCCCAGGAAATCTGTAGTGGATGTGCTTCAACAGCAGTGGTCTAATACTTAACACCACACCCTTAAACGTATTTATCTCATTTCAAATGCGTAATGTTAGAACTGTTATTATAAGAGTTCACATGCATTACTGGATAAAAATTTCACTAAGACAGTAACTCAGAAAAATATCATATATTACAAGAACAGTGAACTTGAAACAGTGTTATAAGAACAGTGGAATTCATTGCTTATTGGAGTGCTGGATTTATCTTTGTCCACAAGTTGTTCAATTGTAAGAGTTCAAGAAATCATCTAGACCACACTTTTCTGAAGTCTCCTTGTTTCATTAACATACTCTGCCAGGGCAGGACCCAGACCCAGCACCTAAAACTGACAGCTGAGGGGATCAAAAATCAAAGTGTGTAAGGTGAGGGTATCCCCTGTTACCTGAAGTTGGAAAGCAATTATCACTGCAAAGCAAAGGACTTATTTTGACTCAACAAATGGGAGCGTAAGGAAAAGAACCAGACATCCAACAGTTCAGCCACCAGCTCAAGAGGAGTGATAATATATTTTGTTTCCTGCAACTGTGCTCTGCTCCATGGCTCCACCCTGCAAGGCCCCATGACTGAGCCATGACCTCTGACGTGGCATATGAGAGGGTCAAAGAGACCTGTTTGCCAACACTGAGCAAGTGAATGCCAGCAGAGAGACTCAAAGAACGGAAGGAGGTTGGTACCAGGACTCCTAGAACGTACTGGAAGGGGTTTTGTTGGGTTTGGGGTTTGTTTCAAATACAAAAGTGACAGATCACCCTCTCACTGCAGTGGGAGCCAGGCTCCCAACTCACCCTTCATTGCCTCTGCTGACTGGATGAGCTCTGTCACGGCCCCGGCAACGCGCTTGGAGAAAGAGGCCAACTGGTGCTTCAGTTCTGGGGTTGGCTTCTGAAGGATCTACAGGGACAGACAAAATGTAACACTGCACATTAGTGAGGATTCCAGAGAATGCTGGGGGATTCCCAAGGCACACTAATGAAGGATTTATTTCATACAGAAATCATCGGAGAGAAAACGTGAGCCCAAGTGAGGGAACTACAACTGTCAGTGGAGCTCCAGGAGCAAAGGCTGCAATGTGGATGCACACCAGGCAAGTGGCACTGCCTGGCACTGCTGCAGGGACTGACAGTATTGCCTGGAAGTTCTCAATCCTAAACCTAGGGCAGAAGTATCCCAAACAGAGGCACACGTGTGAGTATGTGGGAGGAATATGCAGCTTTAGCACTCCATGCTCAGGTATTACAGTCACTACACTTATGGATCAGCCTTTCTAGACTGCTGGAGAGGAGCTGATTTTCTACTATTAACATGCTGGTTGGTCACTATTTCTACAAGACAGAATTACAGAGTTCTGGAAGCCTGTTCTGGAAACAATCAGAGACTGTGAACACAATGGAAATGCCAATTCTGGGCAAGACCCTCAAATAGAAGGGAAAGACAGACATTTCTGAACTTAATTTGAATCAAATATTAAACTGGGCTTCTTCAAATGAAAAACAGTCAGACACTCAGTGAAGCTGAATTCTTCCCCTGAACAGGAACATTTTCATCTTTAATTACCTTATTTTTTTGGTAAGAAAAAATATTAAGTTCTGGAAATTCATGTATATTCAGAAGTTCCTTCTAAAAGAAGAGTGACAGATACACAGAGGGCTTCAAGAGCAAAACAAGAGGTTGAGTCTTGAAAAGTCACATTCAGGTGTGCATTTTCTTACTGTTTTCAAGAACTCCCCCACAAAGCCGCTCCAGATACACATGAAAACAGATTGTATCCTTCTGTCAGCTTTCCCATTCTGCACTCAAATGCCTAACTCCTTTACTTTGACAGAATAAACTCAACTAAATTGTTTTCCTAGCTCTGCCTGCTGAAAACTCTGCCACGTGAGGAATCCTGTCTCTCTGGAAAGGCCGTGTCAATGTTTGTGTGCACTGGTCTCCTGCTCCCTAAGGATGATCCTCAGCCAGATCATTTCCACAGGAATCAGAAGGACACGAATCCTTGGTGGATAAACAATCTGCAATGCTGACAAAACATAACACAGTTATAACCAAAGTTTATACACTGCATAAACCCTTATTACGGCAGAAACTGAGCACTGAGCTCAGTTATCTTCCCACAAATGTTCAAAAATTACACAATTGTGGTCAGGACTATAAGAAAAAATGACATTGTGCCACTAGTACTACCTATGGGAGTGTTGACAATGTTGGAATCGAAAAAACTGAGCAAATTTTAAGACTAGGTGAGGTGGTTTATGAACTGCAATTTTAAAGCCAATTTAGAACTCTAGCAGATTCTCATCCCCTGCAGAGTCTTGTACAACAACAAAGGCTCCAGACTTCCCCTCCACTCAGCATGATCAGTGCTGACCAAGATGGAGCATATGAATATGCAGAAGGACAGGTCAGTCTTCAGCCTTGCTAATACAACTTACAAGATGTTTTACAAAGATGTACCAGTGCTACAGCTTGAATTAGTGTGTTCCTGCACCCAGGCCCTAGCCAGGGGGAATATCTGTGGAGCAAACAAGTCCGTTTTGTGCCTTTTTCCTGATGCAACCTCTGCACAAGTGAAGACAGTGGCTTAAAAAATTTTAGACATTGCATCTGACAACTCTTGCACCTAAAAATTATCATTTCCAAAGAAAGATGGCTGCTGGATTGTTCTTGGCACCCCTGTGTTGAGACACACAAGCTACTGAGGGAATAACTGAACTTACCAACAACTGTATCACAAGGTGCAGAGGGACTAATTTGAGACTTCTAATCTCCCATGGTCTGTGTTATGGAGGTTATAAATTAAATGAGATTGCAGATTTAGAGGTTTCTAAAGTACTAGTGCTTTCTAAGGCAGCAAACACTGGTGGGGGGAAAGCAAGGAGACAGAACTTTCTCAATGCTTTAGGGCCCTGAAAGGAAAGAGGCATTTTACTGGAGGAACAGGCCCTTATTACCTTAAGCCTCTTCACTTAAGCAGAGAGGGAAAGAAATAAAACAAGCAAAAGTTGACTCCAGTCTTTGGTCTGTTCCGGCACAGAGTCTGAAACAGGTACTGTGACAAAGTTCTACAGATCAAATCTGAAAATTCCTCTAAGTATTGCTAAACTAAAAACAGATCAGAGATCTAATGCTGAATTACTTACTGCCATAGAGCTCTAGGAATTACATAACAAGTTCCAACTTTATTGAACTGTTTTCCATGATAGAGGCAAGCATAACTGTGGCTGTACTGCTGTGTTATACATACTTCAACCAGCTGATGTAAATAATTAGACATGCCATGTTCTCAGCAGCAAAACTGCCTTGAATTTGCTAATCTGCAGTTAGTGGCTGCAAATTTCAGTTTCACAGACGTTCATATGTCAGCTGAAAGCCACCTAAAAGAAATCACTAATTTAAGTCTTCTCCAGAAACTTCAGTATCTCACAACTGTCGGTTCAAACACGTTATTGCTTCCTACAAAAGTAATAGCAACAGAAGAGCAAAATACTATGGGATAATTAATATATTATGTGATAATTCTGTAGGGTCAAGAAAAGCCAACTGACAGCAGGATTCATGAGCTTGGATTTGAGTGCAGAGGTTTTATGCAGAGCTTTGGGGGTGTCATGTCTGATGTGCTGGAGAGCTCTTTGTGAGGCAGTGCTGGTTGGGGATTTTGGGATGGCATTGAGCAAGTGTGACTGCAAAAGGCCTGGAACAGTGTCTTCATATATATTACATAACCCCTTTGGTCTGGGGGACAGGCCTGGGGCTAATATGTCCAGTGTTTATTGTGGGCTTAAAAGAATACTGAAATGTCTTAATTTATTTGTCAGGGACCTTTCTTAGGTCCAGATCTGATCCAAAATGCAGTTCCATTCAAGCACTCCAGTCTTCCTTCTGCCCCTCAGTTTGAGCTGCAGTACTGGGTTTCCTTGAGCTTGCTTTTCCTGAACAGCAAAACTGATCCTAATCTTACTACAAACTGACAAAAATGTGTCATTAGCATCACTGTAGAAAGAGGGCAGGGAGATTGCTCTCCTTGGGATTGATCCAGTACATGCATGCAGAGGACTCCTTACCAGGAGCACGTGTTCCAGGAGTTCCAAGTATCCCAGGGTACATTCTGTTCCGAAGCGCAGGGCTCTCTCCCGAACTTCTTCGCTCACATCTGGGTGATATGATGCTTGCTGAGGAGGCAAAACAACATTAGTACCCAAAACTGCTCCCATAAGAGGAGAGACAGGGGAAAGAGAAGGGAAGAGATTTTTTTATAGCCATTTGAGCTTGAGGGCCACCTGTTCCCGTTGTAAATTTGTAAGCAAACTGTGCTCGAGGAGCAGCAGAGTCCAGTTCTGATATAGCACTGGGAACACTTTTCCTTTTATCAGCACATTCTCCTGTCTGGGTGAGCATCTGCAACCTTTCTTAGTGTCCTTCCTTAGGCCTTGTCAGCAGTAGTCCTGCTTCTTGCTGCCAGTTCAGAATAAAGAGAGAAACTCTTGAAGAACCACCTGAAAATAGAGTTTTCTTCTCTATTATGATTTCTTCTCATGCAAATACTGAAAAGCATCTTGGGGCTCACTGGGCTCTTGCATTGTGTATACACACTGTTTGTTCTACACTGCAATGGTTTTATTATTGTGACTCTTCTTTTTTACTACTATCAACAAAAATAAAAATTGTAAGCACAGTTTTGCCACCCACAAAAGGCCATTTACATCACACAGGTTAGAAATATGCTAAACCCAGTTTTTTATTGTAAGCCTGGACAGCCCACCGTCAAGGCATGGATGAAGAAATGGCCACCTTTGACAGCAAAGCTCTGGGCTGGCCCCAGAAGACTTTGGGCCAGTCACAGGTCAACCACCAGCCCTGTGCACGAGTCAAACGTGGGTGTCCCACTCTCCCTTCTCCATCCCACAAGATAAAGAGTTTGTTCCTTATAGAAACATTTGCAAATGGCAGATGAAAAGTGCTGTGGAAGTTCCAGGATATTGTTACTCTATGTGAGAGGGACAAAAACCAAACCAACCCACCCACCCACCCACCAAAAGAATCATTAGCTGCTTCTCATTGCCTGGTACCACTCTGTAAATAAAAACTTATTAATGGCTTTAGCTTGACACACGATTTAACAAAGCAATAACAGTGTTGGAGCATCTGTCTAAATACAGAGAGAAGCAGAGTCAGATCTCTGACTTTGTAAGGACTTCCACTAATTATAATGTCTGACATCTGACAGAAGCCTGACTGACTCACCCAATTTATTTTTAATAAAAAGTGAAAACTGTGGCCTCTTTGAGCCTTGTATTTTCTACAATAAACTTCTAGGGAATTCTTTTATTGAACAGAAGGACCAACTGTTGACAGGTGAAACTTCCTAAAAATGAAAAAATTTAGCGTTTCCTCCCACAGAGCAGTTCCTTCCACTTCTGTAGCCTCTTATCTTCCCTTAGGCTGGGGATTATCTCATTGCTTGCTTATTTTAGGCCCTTTCCTGCAACCCCCAACATCCCAACCAGGGCTGGCAGCAGCTGGGCCCGGCGCTGGTCTCTGGGCTCCCTCTGCAGGGAAACTCAGGATCAGCAGAGCAGGAAAAGGGCTTTGAGAGCCTCCTTCATCTCCTCATCCTGCCAGTAAATAACATAAAGGGTGAGAAGATGGGAGGAGACAGCACAGGACTCTCCTCGTCTTCAGCCCACTTCAAATGAGCTCCAGAAGTCCCAAAAATTCAGAACATTTTTTTAAATTTCTCAAATAGGGCAAAGGATCTCCCAGTGTTTCTTATGAATATATTGTAAAGCATTCCATAATGTCCCTTCACTTAATATTAGTGTAATACAGGCAATTAGAGCAAGCACCTGTGGGAGAGGAATATCAAGTTCCTTCCATGTTTTGCATACATAACCAAGAGTGATACCTGAATATTTTGGCAGCATTTTTAAGACTTAATGAATCTTAAAAAAAACCCCATATACTTCACAGCAGCCTAAAGAGGTGACAAAAGTCATCTCAGGAAGTCATTTTGCAACCCAGAAACATCCCGACAGACATCTCACTACTGCAGCTGGGACTTGGAACAGAAGTGCTTTCTCTTCCAGATTCAGGTAGAAAGTCTGAAGAAACATCTCAAGATGAACCAGAACACAGATTTGTTTCCTCATTCTGAGGCTTCTCTCCACTCCCAGCCCTCATTTTCTCTTCATGTGCTCTCAGAACACGAAGGCAGCAAACACTGCCTGGCTCTGGCAGCAGCTCTCGTAGCCCTGAGGGATCACTGGTGCAGGAAGGTGTCTGAGGGCTGCTGAGGTCCCTCCAAAGCATTTCTTCTGCAGCTCATCAGTGTCTCCTCACAGGCCCTGTGCTCCAGCCCCACTGAGCTCACTCCAGTGCCGTCAGTGCCTTTACCCTTGCAGGGAGCCCAAGTCTAGACTCAGCCTAACTAGTGTTGAGAAAAGGTGAATAATTGCTTCCCTCAATCTCCTGGCTATGGAATGATCTAAATCAGTACTCGCTGCAATTGTTTTCTATGGTTTTGATGGACCTTCTGTATCTGTTTCCTTTCCAACAGCAATCATTACAAGTACTGATATTACGCACAGGTTACTTACTGCATAGTCATTATTTTATATAAATAGGTAATAAAGAAAGTAATTGTTGTTATCTTAGGGCCTGCTCTACTCTTCAATAAATGTAATTACAGTGTTTCCACTGACTTTAATGAGAGTTGTCTCGGTTCATTACATCCCCCAGTAAGCAACCTCATTGTCTTTTGAAATAACATCTACTTATAAATACAGAATTAGTAATGAGCACTGTAAATTCATGTATAGCAGAAAAAGCACAAGCATTTATATAGCTGCTAATAATTCAAATCCCTAATACTTCTTGCCTGAGGCAACTGGCAGTGAAAGAGAACTTACATTTAAATTCCTGACACCAGGGAAGTCAGAGCTACGTTCTGTACAATTCTACCACAGATCATACAAACACAGGACATAAAAATCTGATGATTTATCAAGTGCTTATTCTACAGATTAGCTTAATAACACTAGAAATCTCTCCAGTATTTGTCAAACCTCACGAAACCCCAGTGGCACTGCATCACACAGCTCTGACAGCACGGTGGGGTGACTGCTGGTTCGTACTTCTAAAAGTCAAGCAGTGTGGCTTACCATGGAAATGCCACGTACAGTAATCATTTGGAGAATTAATGGCATAAGATTTCTAAGTCTCCAAGCAGAATTTTCTAAATCAAGACCTAAACCAAGATTTTCTAAATCAAGTGTGGTTCAGACTGTGTATTTAAAAGCTTTTTTAAGTGACACGACTATTTTTCCTACATTTTAGATAACGCATAAAATTAGTATTCCTGAAGACTTTTATTCCTGTTTGCCCAATAAATGCTCTTGACCTTAAGAAAGCTAGACAAGACAAAACTAGATCTGATGCCTTGGCACTGTATCATTACAGGTAATAAAATGATTCCCAGCCATTTTCCTTTCTTTGTCAAAGCAACTCCCTGGGAGATCAGAAATGCTTTTCCAGCATCCCAGACCACCACTGTTCACTCTGCAGGAAGTTCCATCCTGTTGGACGCTTGGAAGGCATGAACCACTCAGAAGCCATTCACATTAACTGGGAGCAAACACAAATATAAAATATGAATGTTCATAAATCGACGTTCAAAAGCGAGTGTTGGGCTGTGTGTGCCTGCGAGTGTGTTTGTAATGTTATTAGAAAGAGAGGATTCTCTTCCTGAGAATTTGCTGCCTGTTTGGAGAGATGGAAAACTAAAATGTGCCTGCACTGGTCGCTTCAAAATGCCAGAGGATCTGTATTGATGTGCATCTGGATTGATGCCTGAATTGATCTGTCAGAATGTTGCACAACTATAAGCTGTTCTGAGCTTCCCTTACTAGTTTCAATTAACTGGATTGTCCCTAACACTAATTAGGCTACGGTAGTTCTCATGTAAGTACTATAGTTTAATTTTCCCATGCAAATTGGAGCTGCTTTGTTTTGCTGACCTTCTGAGGTTATGGAGAGGGCAGAATCAAAATTCGGGGAATGAAAAGTGGTCAAGAACTGTGAGATGCTAAAAAACCTATTAGAAAACTAAGTCAAGATAAAAAGCTTTATTCAATGGTTTTGTAAAAATCCAGTTCTAAGTTATACTAGAACTTGCACTTTTTCATGAGGATCATTTTAAAAGCAAAATTAACCCTTCTGTTTGGGCAGTACTGGGCTAAAAATTAACCTGAGACTGACATAGGCAGTTAGGATTTGACCAAATACTGAAAACAGACAGCACACAGAGAGCACCATTATTTCACTGTCACCTTCCACACATGGAAATTCAGAAGTAAATAACTATGATTTACAGGTAAAGGCACTTTATTACTACAGCTACTAATGAAGACCAAAAGGAATGAGATCTTTAGAATCCCATTTTTTAATTCTTTATGCCTAGGTCTTTTTTGTCATCAGATCAAAGCCAAACGGCTTCATACCCTTTATATGGCACACAGTTCCCCCCAGGTTTTGCAGGGCAGTTTTTCAAAGTTGTCTAGCTCAAGCAAGTGTAGAAAACAGGGCACCACTATTTTTAGTGCAAATGCAAAACATTTTGAAAAAGCACAGAAGAAATGGAGCAAACAGACAGGTTTGGTTAGGGGGGAAAGGAATATTAAAAATAGACCAGAGTGATTCCTTTCACCATTCCTTTCACTGTTCCTAGGAATACTGAAATGATACTTGTGACCACGAGATTACTTGTATATTCTACCACTTGCACAGATTATTTGTCTTCTGACTGGGAACGAGGAAATTTCAGCTCAAATAAAATTTCTCATTTTCACAAAAAGAAAACAGTCAATATTAATGCTGCTTTTTGTGTGTGCACAGCACACAAAATCCTTCTGAGGGACACGTTCCCTTAAAATTCTCTTAACCGTCAACTTCCCTCACGTGAAAAGCAGAGTATTAACACAAAGAAACCGAACAACAAAAATACAATGTTCCCCGGCTTTAGAGGCACAGACACACACAAAAAGCTCAGTGTTAGGCAAGGAAGTGCATCTTTACCTTACAAGCTGTCAGCATGTCAGCGACTGCTTTGCGGCTCAGGTTCGCTGTAGCGATCACATCCTCCTGCCTGCATGAGTTCCCAGCTGCAACAGCTTTGGCAGTTGCCATGGTGATTCCCTTCGTCATCCGGATGGACTCTTCAGGTGATGAGGTCTTTTCTGGAACCTCGCTCGACTGGAACACCTAAAAGTGAAAGCAGAAGGAAAAGTCTGAGACCACTCACGTCGCGGCAGAACGACCGCGAGAAGGAGGCGGCAAAGGGAAGCAGCCCTTGAACAGCAGGAAATTAGAAACATATTTGGAGTACTTGGATATCATTCTTGCTTGTCATAAGCCTGGATCAGATAAGCCTGCTCACCTCCAGAGGGAAACAATAAGCTGAGGGAAGGATAGCAATAAAAAGGGTTAACCCCTTCATCTCATCTGCCATGTAACCGCCTGGATCACAGTTGTTCCAAGCAGCTCTTCAGAGCATTACAGGATGATAAGAATTACAATTCCTTTAATTATACTCTTTTTTCATCCTGTCTGCTGTTTAGGCTGGTCTGCTCACCTGAGGAGATCCTTCCCCTGCAAAGGCTGGGCCCTCCCAAGCCCTCGTTGGCAGGACAGAGCAGTACAGACCGAGAGCATCACTAAAACATTCAAATGTGTCTTAAAACAGCAGAGGTGGAACGTTGTCTCTTCGACTATATTTAGTTCCCCCTCAGAAACCTAAAGATATAATTTTGCAGGGTGAATTGTGTGAAAATAGTTCCAATTATCTGGCAGTGCACAGCACTCATGAATATTGGAACACAGGAACTGCGGTAACACGAACGTAAGAAGAGCTGGGTAACCTCACTTTGATCTTGTATTTTCTGTTCCCAAGCTTTAGTCTCTATTCACTTGCCATTCTTATGAAGTGCCGGGACAATTTGGAGTGCACAATTAATCAAGAGAGGTTTCTTGACTCCACACAGTGCAACCTAAGCAGGCTAGTGCCTTCAGAACACGAATGTCTGGACAAAAGTGAGCCAGGTCTATCCTGTGCTCTCAGTTCATCAGTTTTTCAGTTTCTCTCTCCAGAAATGAAAGTAATGTTCAAAAAATGAATTCTGGCTAAATATGTGAAGGATATTTGACGTTGTTCAGATTCAGTCCCTGGAATTCCAAATAAAACCTGATGCATTTTCTTGAGCACACACTTGAGCCATCCCCTGTTCCTCCTGACCCTCCCCTAGTACTCCTCCTTTCCCCCCATGGAAGAGGTGGCAACACCACCACAGATCCATTCCTTAGCAATGCTGGCAAAAGCAAAAGGAGGAACACTTCAAACAGATACCAACCTAACTAAGAAAGCAGAAATAACAGTGCACAATCCTCCAGTGACAGATCTGGACAGGCTTTAGCTCAGTTACAGGAAGGGATGTAAAGCCAGGCCTTCACGAGGATACATGACAATAACATGCACCAGACATTGCACAGAACATTCCTGCTCAGGTACCAAGTCAGGAGGTTTTACCACTGCCATAGGAATTCCCAATGACTATATACAGGTATTTGAAAGAAAATAATTTAAAATAAATTTCTCCATTACAACAGCATTGCTCACACAATGAAAACTGGTTGTTCTATGGAGGGCACTTGACAAGACAAAGCTGTGCCAGTGCTGTTACAGTCAAGAATTGCTAAGCCACAGACTACACATCAAAGAATTTTCTGCTGAAGATTGTATCTATAGGGGTTTTTTAATAAAAATGACTGTAAGTAAAATAAGGAAAAAAAAATCAGGCTCCTTTGCAAATATGTAGGTATTATTTATGGCACTGACTACTGTGCTAGTTAAAAAAAATAACTGAAAGCTGCAGCTGGAGGCTGTATTTTTATATCTTAAAGAGGAAGGAAAACAATTGTCATGGTCTAACACCTTATTTGAGAGAGAATTCCATGCTATCATTAATTCCTGCTCACCCAGAATATCAGATAACAGGCTGTGTATCCCTGGTAGTATCACTTCATAATAAAGGAAAAATAGAAACAAGATTAAACTGCAGATGTAGTAGGGCAGCGATGCTGAGAAGACTCTCCCAAAGCCAGGATCAAAAAATAGAAGGAACAGCATCAGACTCAGAAAATAATATCTGTAGGGAATGCTTAAGGCCTAGAGAAGAAGGAAGCAGTTGCTTCCAGTTTTGTACTTGACAGGAGCATCTTCAGTCTCAAAGTGGGGACTGGAAATGTGTGAAAGTAGAGAGGCTGAAGTGGACTGTAATTGTACTTTCAGAGATGATTTGCAGCAGGCAGAGAGACCCAAATTGCACCCAGTGCAGTGCAAGGCAGTAAAGCACAGCTTGAGGAGGAGCTGTGGGCAGGCCTGGTTTAGTGCAAGGACATACTCCCAAAAACCACTTCAAAGGGCTGTTCTGTTCTCACCGTGAGCTCCTGCTTGATGTACTCAATTGTGGCCTCGAGAGCTCTCGTCCCTCGAGTGGCTTCATCTTCCACTGCTTTAACAGTCTTCAAAAGGGATGTGACATTTGTTACCATCACCTGAAGAAGAGAAAAGGGAGGACAAAAATCCATGAATCCTCCTTCCCATTTTTTCAGAAACAGCAGGGTATGAAGAAAGGCAAATTAAAGTAGGCAGCATTGTTACTTCAAATAGGACCTAAGAGACTTCTTGAACTGTACTTGTTTTACAGCACTAGATACCAACTCTTGTGCTGGCCACATTCTGAAAGCTCCTCATAAGCTGCAGAAATGTTGCACAATTAACTGCACAGAGATACTATCTTAAGTGTGAGTGTTCTGGCAAAAAAATTACCAAAAAATGGAAAAATCACAGCTTATCTAGAGCATGTTACTCTCTTTTCCTCCTGCACATCTTACACTGCCAGTTGAAGGGGACATGAATCGAGGGATGGTATTGCTTTTTGAAATGTGTCCAGTACATTCTCTGCAATCAGATAAAAGCCCAGATGAGCAAGGAGTCAAACACCAGCCTCAAGCCCAAATGGAGATACAGGATCAGTGTTACTGTTCCTGTTACAAACTCAATAGTTCTGATGCAGAATAACCTAATTGTCACTGCAGTAGTTACATCCTTCCTCCACCCCAGTATACTGAGATACAAGCAACAGCTGCAATGAAAAAAGGAGAGACAGAAAAGCCAACTCCTTGACAGTGACGACTTGTCAAAGACACCTCTTCACAGTGGGAAGAGCCAAAAAGCCATTTTTCTTGACTAGTTGAGTTATTTTTCAAGTAGTGCCTCAACAGTACACTGTAAGCATGTGCTCTGAAAGGCAGAGAGGCACAGAGAAATAACACCACCGAGGTCTCCACCCCTGGAAATATTTTGTAGACACAAATCCACATGATCTCTGTGAGGCAAATGCAATAACACAGCTCAGGTGCAGGGAAAATAAAGCTAAAGGTATCACAGGTATGGCATAATCTCTGCAAGTTTTGAGCTTTGATACCTATGTGCTTCGTGGAGAGACTCAAGAGAGAGGAGCTGAAAATGCACAATATCCTGACACAGAGTTATAGGAGGCTGTTTTTCCTCCCCCCTTCCCTCACCAGGTTGGAAGGTGTAAATAAGGAGAGCCCCTGCTTGTCCTGAACATTCATTATTTAGAATGTAGTAACTAGATACCATTTTATACTGGATAAATGTTAGTCTATATCATTATGAAAGGAAAACCTGCCCTCAGATATCGGCCTGTAAAAGAGAGAAATTTCTCTTCAGGAGGATTACAGTTCTGTCACCAAAACCACAAAAGTCATCTGACAGCCTAGAAAAACTGGAGCTTCATCAAAAGTCAACAGCATCTTGTTTTTCTTTATCATCCCAGGATGATGATGAAACAAAGGGAGATGAGTTTTCAGGCAATCAGAAACTGCCTGGTCCAAGCTTCACATGTCTATCCAATGTGGATGCACAGGCACTTCAAACACAAGGCAAGGGTAAGGTGTTACCTTGGCAGCACCTTTCAGCTGGTACATGGAGGGATCATCTGCTGGTTTGCTGGCAGCTCCTTTGGTAGCACCAATGAGATCAGAGAGGGCCTTTGCAACATCCTTGATAGCATTGATGAGGACAACCTGCAGGAATGAGAAAGAGCTGCAAGGCTCAGGCACAAAAGGGGTAAGTCTGCACGGGGGTGTGATTTTTAGAACACAGCAAAAAAAATACCTACTAAATAGTACCACCCTCCCACTACCCCAGTCAAACACTGAATATTCTGGAAGAGGAAAAGCTGTGCTGAGAGCTGCAGTGTTTCATACACGAGTCAGAGTCTATAAAATTGACTATTTCCTGCCATAGGAAGAAGTTGAAATGCTGATTCCAGGTGGGATTTCCTTCTGCTCTGCACTGGTGCAGCCTCACCTCGAGGACTGTGTTCAGCTCTGGGTGCCACAACACAACAAAGACATTAAGCTGTCAGAGAAGCTCTTAGGTGAAGGGTCTGGAGGGGAAGTTGAACTCTTTAAGAGCTTATATGGAATTAAATGCTGAAAAGTGAGGAAAAGTCAAATCTGGAGATACTATCTCCTCAACCTGAGCTCAAAGACAAGAGTCCTAGACAAGGACTTGTTAATTATTTCAGGATATTATTGGAATAATTCTCTCCTCCCAGTCCTTCTCCTTTGCCCTTTCCTCTAGTAGAAAATTAGATGTTTTGAGTATTTTGATGGAATTCAGGAGTTAATTCTAAGGAAAATGTGGAAGAATGCATGAAAAATGAGAAAGCTCAGTGCAAAAAAATCCCCAGGTAATCACTAGGAACAATCACTTTTCAATAACTGCATTTCTGCAGCATTATAAATAACCCTAAATCAGCCTCACCCCTTCGTGTTTGCAATTCACTGCAAGAACAAGAGAAGTCTTTGCTTTTTGTGAGAAGTTTAATTAACTTTTTGTAGCTCAGAAGCTCTTTGACCACACAAATAAGACAAAAACCTGAGAAATAGGACAGAGTGATGAGATTCTCTGTTGTCCAGCTGCCAATGTCATGGGGCAACTTACAGCATGAGCCATTTGAAACTATCATACCAGGTAAAATAAATGTTACTGCTATGAAAAAAATTGTGAGAGTATCATGTGCTCCATTTAGGACACATGATGTACCTACAATTTCAAATTGGCAATAGAAAACTGCTTCAAATAAATAATTACTTGTGCCCAACAGCTTTTAAGTACTGTATTCTCAGCTTTTACAAATAGAGAAAAGCAATGTGTGATAAACATCTGCAGATGTTGCTGAATTATGGAAAACCTCCTGTTTAAAAAAAGGAAAAAAAAGAAAGAAAAAGTGCTTCCAGCAGGATATTCCTAGAGAGGAACATGTCAGAAGTTTAGTTCATCACACAGGTCAAGCTAAACAGATCACACATCTGTTTCAGAGCATTATCCAAATGAGCAGGGGGTTTCAGACTATTTTGGTCCCACCACAGGCACATCTGCAATATGTTGGCAACCTCCATCTCACTGAGATTTAAACAAACAGCTGAAGAAATATTAGAGATGATCCACATTGAAAAGTGACCAAGTCAATTGAAAAAGCAGTCAGATATAGGGGGAGAATGGCAGGAGCCTGTCAGCCCACACCAGTAACACAGTGCACAGTCCAGCTGTAAGCTTTAAAGCAGCTTTAAGGATATGCAGGCTCTTTAGAACAAAAATGAGATGAGCCAGGGGTCCAATCACAAGTTAGTAAAACTAAGCCAAATCCTTTGCCAAAAGCATCCCAGCTGGAACACAGCAGTGAAATAAAAGCAGAAGTGTTATACAAAGGCACAACTAGTTCCACTCAATGCTTTAACCTCTTGATTGTATTCTAAAAAACCAGTGACATCTGAGCAAACCCAGAAAAGTCCCACAGGAGAGGAACCCTACTATGTTGTTTAAAAGCAGAAATCCCACACAGTTCTCCCAATTGAAAACTGTCTCTGTTCTCCTTCAGAGTAGCAGAAATATCTTAAAACATCTCACCTGTGTTTCAGGATCATCGGATCCCAAGCTTGCTGCTCCCAATTTTACTACCTCAGCAAGCTGAGTGATGGTGTTGGCTGATGACTGAGCTGCTTGGGCCAGTTTGTCCTGACTTGAGGCAGCACCAGAAACCAACAATTTTGTGTCTTCAACTAAAGCTTTTGCTGTTTTCAGGATATTTTCCCTGTAGCAAAAAAAAAAAAAAAAAAAAGAGGAAGCAGGGAAGGAAGTGGAAAAAGAGAAGAGGAAAAAAATGTGTTTTCCAGTGTTATGGTGACTAACAGCTACATAAAGGAGCTGATCTAAGCCATCATGCCAGTGTCTGCTCATAATATACCACAGGCTGGGGTGGAAGTTTGAAAAAAAAAAAAAGACAACTATTAAAACAGTAGCAGAACATTTTGGGCAGATACAGGGCAGTTTATTAAAATGACCCCATCTTGAAAGGAAATTAGATAGGGCAGTAGCAGCAGACAGCTTTGGATTTGAACACCAAAAAAAATCTGGCCATGCTGTGATAAAAGTACCAGATGTTGAATGTCTATATTAATCAGCATATTGTAAGGAAACTAAAATAATAATAATTTGCAAGGAAGGTAATAGCAAGAATGGCAACAGGAACAGGGAACGTGTCCTAGTCAGGATTCCCTCCCCACTTCCCCCTATATACATGTTTTGACCCGTCAGCACAACAAATCCAAAGCAATATCTGGATAAAAGAAGAAATCATTTTGATTATGCAGTTCACAAACAAGTCAAATGAACTGAAACTAGGACCCTATTCATGTAAAATGTCAGCCTGGAAATGAATGACACCTGTATGAAAAGCCCTGACTTTCAGTCTGCAGAACAGCAGCAGCTCAGACACCTCTGCATCTTTCCTCTTCCTTCAGCAACTGGGGAGGAGGGAAATAAATGCTGGCCATGCAATAGTTGTGTCGGCCAACTAGGCTGTGGAGCAGTAAGGCAGTGCCTTGGCTGTGAAGCCTGGGCTTTACTGTAAAAGAAGCAATAGTCAGAAGCTGTAAATCTGTTACTGTGATGGCAAATGCTGTGGGATTATTTTGCTGCAGGTGCCACTTGAAAGGAACACTGGGCTTATCTCTGCCAAAGAGGAAAATGCATGGCATGGCTGTGCTGTTCCCACCACTGCTGTCCACAGCAGCATCAACCATAAGCATGATTTAGCAAGACAAACACAGCCAGACAGTCAAGAACGGCTGCTGGAAAAAGTATATAAAAGATTCCTCTTCAACATCACGGACAGCTCATTTTCACTACTGGAATAACAATGCATGGTAGTCCATGCAATCAGACAGCTTGAATGAAAAAAAAAAAGACAAAAAAACCCAAACAAAAAAAGCCAAAATAGTGCTATAGTTGCAGTCTTCTGTTGAAAGCTCTGTCACCAGATGTTCCTCAGCTTTTTAAAATTCTTTCATCACAGAAAGCACCAAACTCAAGTTTGCTGTACTCTGTTGACATCCCCATTTTCTTGTTTCTCCTCTCACTCCACTGCCTCATCCAATTTCATTCACATGACTCTAGACAGGTAAAAATGTACCCCCGTGTGCCAGTCTCTGCTGCCAGTTCCACTGTCCCCTGTGCCCCTCCATCCCCTTCAGTCCCACTGACCTGTGATCTGCGAAGGACTCGTTGTTCTCAGCATTGAGGGTCCCAGCAGTAGCAAACATGATGGTGGTGTCCAGGTCTGCAATGATCCCTGACACGGCACTGGCAGCAGTGATACAGGCTTGGGTGCCTTTGTTCCCTGCCTGGAGGGCAGACAGAACTAAGGAGACCTGGAAACCACATAAAGCAACAAGGCAGTCATCAAAAGAAAGTTGGTGCTGAGAATCATTATGACTCTCTTTATCAGCTTAACCTTACTCACAAGACACTGTCTACCCCTGCCTAAATTTGGGGTGGTCGCTACTCCTGGGGCACAACACGGTGACAAACTGGCACAGCTGAGAGCACACCAATACAGGCTGGGCCAAAGTGTTTGGTGAGATCCAAAAGCAACTGGCACTCACTCTCAATGTTCATGTCCAAAAAAAGGTTCAGCCCATCCAAGCTCCCCAGGCCATCTGTTTGAAGGGGATGTTTCCAAGGGACAAGAAGCCTCAACAGTTTGAAGATGGAGTTCTAGGCAGCGACCTTGGCCTGGTCTTAAAAAGGGAGGATGTTGCTACATGAAACCAGGTGTCATGGACCAACCTCAGCTCAGTGACTATGGCCAGGGGGAGCCTCAGAAGGCTCAAGTGCCATCTCATGTCTTCGGATTTAGTTTCAGACCAATCTCCCTCTCATATGAGGCAAGGCATGAGCAAGGGCTATTCATGTGCTAATCTAGCATGTGAACTGCACTGAGCACTTGAGAGAAAAGTAAGAACTTTGGGTAATTCAGACACTGTTGGACTAGAATGTGAAGTTTAAAGAAGCAATTTCCCAAATCCCACTTGCCTGGTTTCCTCCATGGAAGCTCAGTACACAAACACAGTGGGGCAGCACAGAAGGCTGTCCTACCTTTTCTGTGACAGCACGAGCACATTCTATCAGCTCCCTCTTGGTGTAACTGTCTGTAGGGCAAATCTGCAGAGCTCCAGCTTTCTGCACAAGGAAGATACATCCATGGCCAAGCTCCTGCACCCGAGTCCTGATCTGGAACCCGATCTAGATGGTAAAGGAGGTAAAGGGAGAAAAGAATCAAGGGCAAAGCAAATAAACAGATGTCATGCTGGTACAATGTGTCAATAGAAATGGAAACACAGTCGCTCTGGTGAATCTTTGTTACCAATATTTGCCCACTGTTACACACTCTGCAGAGATCAGAAAGAGAGGACAGATGTAATTCCAGCTGTGCACGAAGCACAACCCCACAGAAGGCTCACTGATGAAACAGGAGCACTAGAGAACCAGAGCCCGGGAAAGAGAAGGGATAAGGTGTGTATGTGAGTCAGTGTGAGCTCTATTCAAGGGACCTGTGATGGGTAAAAACTATATATTTTACTACAATCTACACTGATTAAACTGGATCAAAAAGTGTGTGACTCTGTTTGGTTTTGAACCTTACACAGTCTCCAGAACCAACCACGTACATGCAGAACACTGAAACATGGACAATCCTGCTGTTGCTGCTTCTGATTTATTAATAATCCTACATCATAAGATGCATGGTCCCTGTTTAGAAATGTGATAGTTTCAGTACCTGCATGTACTTAGGCATACAGGTGTGACTGGGGATTAATAAATGAGCAGGGATCGCAGCCATTAGTATCACAAACGGAATTATTTCAACCTCAGGCAGAAAGTAACGTGCAGAAGGGGCAATTCAATGTAATATCAAGCCAAGTGCAAGCCATTGCTTCTCACATAGCACGAAACACTCAGGTAGAGTATCAGCAGGATACGTAAGCACAAAGCCGAAAACTCTTTGAAGGTCTTTTATCTAAATAATCTGAGACATCTGGAGAAAGTGAGATATCCTCTTATCCCATCTCAACAAAGTCTGTCTGTGTGCCATAACCAAGGGTACAGAGAAAAGAGGGGTAAAAGAGTTCCTATAGTTGGGCTCAGAGAAAATGCAGCAACTGCCATAACAGGTTAATGAACTGAGGTGAACAATCTGTTTTCTTCATTCAGCACGAGGCACATGAGACACTTCTCACACATCACATTCTGACTCTGAGGTACAGAACATGTCCTGTCAGCAAAAGAAACCTGTGCTCCTACCACTTGCCTGACTCTCACTTCCAGGACAGGAAGTTATGCTTGAAATCACTTAGAGGCACGATGAAAAAGTATATGTAAATTTGTAACTTGTCAAAACATGTGAGATCGAAGGAAAGCCATATAGTAACAAATCAAGAGCTTTCTCTGTATTTGCAAGTTGCCTGTAAGCAAAAGCCTCAAAGTAATTCAGGAGGTTCTGTCACAGCCTATGGAATTGCCCACTACTATCCCAAGCTGTTCCTTTCTGAAGCCGGACAGAGGTTTTGCCAGAGGGTTTCTGCTCTTTGAGTGGGTAATTCTCACAACAAGTCTTGTTGCCTTTGCTGTATTCTCCACAGTAAAAGAACACTGTGGTAATTTTAGTCTGGGTCTTCCTTGGTGACCAGTTTGTAACCAAGGAAGTGGCCAGATTACCTGGTATTCCCTACGACTCCTAAGCCAGGAGTAAAAGAAGAAAGGAGGAGCGGCCTTTGCTCTCTTTCCTTCCCTTGGCTCTGAGGGTGTGGGTTTCCCTGCCGTCGGTGTTGGGGAGTGAGGCCTGGTGAGGCCTTGCCGACCTTGGCAGACGGAGGTTGCCAGCGGTTGTTCCAGCGTGACTTTCTGTTGTGCCAAGGAGAGTAGTAAGATATTCTTTTGCTAATTCTTTAGTTTGCTAGATCCTGAGTTTCTGATTGTGTGTATATCTATTTTGGGTTTTTTATTTCTTTTTTTTGGTTTTTTTCTTCCCCCTTCCTTTTCCCTTTTCCTTTTGGAATCGTACATGTATTTCAAGTGTATATAAATGTAACATAAGTGTAAATATATTTATATACATTGCTTTAGCTGCCTCTTTCTTGTTTTGGTTCTCTTGGTTTTTTTTTTTTCTTTTCCCTTTTTTTTTGAGGGGGGAGCTCTTGCGGTGAGGTTTGGAGACTTGGCGGGGAGCCAGCTTCAAACCACCTCAAACACCCATGTGAACACCACCACGTGCAGAGGATAAAGAGGCCCAAGAAGTGCAGACCTCCTCTGGTTCTGCCGTAGCCGCGGCCATCCGGCCCTGCAGAGCCAGATGCCCATAGTCATTGGTCATTTGCGATGCCAGTCCTCCCAACTCCTCCGGGTTAGTAACCGACTTAGTCATCTGGGGAGAGAACACAGGCGAGAGAGAAACGACAGGCATGAGATAACCGGTTAATACGCTCCGGATTAGAGGCACACTCATCGTTTGGCCACGCGGGTGACACGGGTGAAACCCTTGCCATGGAAGGGACCTGTCCTCCAGCAGGAGCTCCAAGAAAACCCAAGCAAACATGCTTTATTAGAGTCACGGTGACCAGGCACTCGCTGAACACACGGGTCACCAAAGAGCAGCAGTTAGAGCCGATAATTCACTCTTTGACACAAGGGGCCGGGTACACAGTTATTTGGACTGGGAAGAGAAGAGGGTTTTGTGTGTCACAGCCACCTTATTTTGTCAAAGGTGAGCTAACCTCCATCAGTCTCAGCTGTCATGGCACAGGAGCATGGAAATGGAAAAAATCTGAGGACTGATGCAAAGCACCTCTCAGATGTGGGAACAGGATGGAGAAGCAACAGGCAGGATTACGCAGAACATCTCAGTAGAACTTCAGGATATAAATCAGTGTAAATACTATAGATCATTATAAATACTATATATCAGTATAAATACTTGATATCAGTATAAATACCCTCCCAGGTGGGGGTCAGTCTCTGCTCCCAGACAACCAGCAGTAGGGCAAGAGTACAACAGCTTCAAGCTGTGCCAGGGAAGGTTTAGGTTGGACATTAGGAAGAATCTCTTCACAGAAAGGGTGACTGCACATTGGAATGGGCTGCCCACAGAGGTGGCGGAGTCACCATCCCTGGAGGTGTTCAAGAAAAGGCTGGATGTGGCACTGAGTGCCATGGTCTGAGTGACAAGTTGGTGTTCAGTCATAGGTTGGACTCGATGATCTCAGAGGTCTTTTCCAACCTTGCTGATTCTGTGAAATAACTGAATCTCTCTTTAGAAAAAGCCTACCATTTAACAGAGATATTTCTTCTGTCTCAATTAATCTTAGTAAAAGCCATGGAGTTCCACCCCTGTGACAAAACTAGTTTTAGACAAAAATATATTGTCATAGATAGAGGAATCATCAACCTGTCTTGACTGCAGGAGCAATGGACTGTAGCATAAATAAACATTCCTGTCAACTCTCTCAAAAACAAATGAGCAACCACAGCACTGTGCAAAAGGCAAACACATTAAGTATTACTGTGAAACATGAGTCAAGAGCAATCTCCATTCAACAGGTGTCACTTTTTTCTTTTGTTCAAACCAGTGAATCACAGAAAGGCAAGGACAATGTGAGATGTTGATCTGCATTCACTCATTGAGTATCACAGGGCCCTGAAAATACTGATGTTATTTCACAGGCTAAATGAAACAGTGAGTGTGAAAGGGTAACCTGAAGTCATCGATCAACAAAAGGTGGTATTTCAGCCCAATTAAACAGGCTGATGAAAAAGCATGTTGGCGAAAAGTTTTCCTTTCACTTCTCCTCAAAAATGAGCCAAATAAGAAGGTTTTGAGCAGAAGAGCCACAATACAATCCAGCATTCCTCCCACAGAGGACTCCCTACAATCACACCACTAAGATGCAAGAGTTAAATGGACAAAATCATCTCTTCTTTTGCTCCGTTACCCCTAAAGAGATAAGTTTATTGAAAATTTGATGATCAAGAGTGTCACAACACTGCAAATAATTCCATATGGCTTATTCACACAGAGTTTGCACCCTGTTGTAAGCTAATTTCTTACCATTTCCTGTGCTGTTACAGCAATGGCTTTAGAATATTTCACCACAGTTGTCTGATAATCAACAAAGGTTCCCTTGGGATCTGGAGGTGTACCTTCATCCAGCTGCAAGAAAGAGGGAAAACCACAGTATTAAAAAAATCACAACCGGCAGCTTTACACTCAACAGTAAAATTGTATTATATATCCAATTTTATAATCCCCTCTCTCTCAAGATACACAAGTGACAACAGTGCACCAGGATGCACAGAGAAGCTCAGCAAATACTTTAGCCCAGGTTATGAGCATGGAAGACATGGAGAATATACAGTGCAGAGTTTTTTGAGCATGAGGTCCACTTCTCCCCCAAAGTCAAACCACCTGCACTTCTCAGACAATATAGAAGGGAAGGTGCAACAGTTACAAACCAAAACGCTTGTGCCAGAAGATAACGTAGGATTTCTTTATGTGCTAAAGTCTTCATTTCTTAAGTCAGGATAGGAAAAGCCAATTATTTGGATTGAATTTATGTACATTTTGCAACTATACATCTTCAGTAGAACGCATTACAAAGCACAGCAAGGCATTTAAAGCTTTGACATCATCTTCTCTGAAAGTAACTTGCTTCAAGGTCGGCCTGCTGTTCATTTAAGAGACTGACATGAAAGCTAAGGAAAAAAGGAAGCAAAAATAAGAGGCTGCTTGACCTCAGATGGCAGTTAAGTGGCAGCATATTGCTGAACAAAAGTATTTTGTAGCAATTCTACTGACAGGTACTGTGTAGGTTGTAAACACAAGCCGCATGGCCCACATCGGTTTTATTTCACAATCTGCAAAATCAAATAATCTTTAGGTTTCCTGTGACACCATGTCATGACTGACCACTGCCAAAAGGAATCAGCACTGGCTCCTCCAGAGCCCTGCAGTGTGGATCAGCTGCCAAGCACAAAGTGAAAAAGGGGTCAGAATTTCTATGCTCACCTTGCTCATTGCCTCTGCAATCGAGTCCACCATACCCCCAACCATGCCAACCTCACTTGCAGCTTCATTTAGGGTGACCATGATGTCATCCACAGCCTCCTTCATCAGCTGGGCAGCCTCAGTGATGGCATCGTGAGTGTGAGAGGCCTGAAGGGACAGAGTGACAAAGCAGACAGTCAGAAACTGCTCTCTATGCCAAACAACGTGCGAATCAGAAATGTAAGAAATGAAAACAGCAGCACTGAAAACAACACTTCAGGGCAAAGATGACAAGTAAAACACTGCAGCAAAGTAGCCAGAACAACGTTTGTTAACTCCTGCAAGAAGCCATGGCACATAACACTTTAAGCCTCTTACATAAGGCCCTGCAGTCTTTTCAAATATTCTTTAAGGACCGTGGTTCTTTATCAGAGCCAATCACACCTGAGTTATGAACTGTCATGTGCTGCTGCTCCTTCCATCTCTGGTGTGGTTGGGGAGGGTCCCATCCCATCGGGACACGGACCAGGCAGGCCCTGGTTTTTAACCATCTGCTTTCTGTATTAGAGCCTACAGAGCTGCTGTCATACCCTGACTTAGTGTCCCCTGAGAGGATGTGTGAGGCAGACTGGAACCCTGGCTTGGAGAAATGTTCCCAGTCTGACAGGAGACACCAGGAGAGCCGTCAGTGGCATTTCCACTGCAAACACATCCCTTGGCTCTACAGTGGGAAGGTGCTGGTTTTTCTGCCACACCCGCCTTTCTCTCTCACCCTTAATTCCACACAACCACCTTACCTTGGGGTTTCCTCCCCCTTCTTTGGCAGCATACAGCATCTGTAAGGCAGATTCTGCTAGTGTCTTGCTCTGGTCCAACACAGTCATCTGCTGCTGATGATTTAGTGTCTTGGATGCCACACCAACCGCAGCCAAAACCAGGGGTTCAAAGTAACTTGCCAGCTGTGTTACCTAAGAAAGCCAGAACAACCACAGAAAGACATTAACCACATTTCTCAGGTGTAACTGAGGGGAAAACCCATTCCCTGGTTACCATGGGGACATGGGTTGGCTCAAGGAGCACACCCTGTCTGCACTGTACAGTGCTGGGTTTGTATCTGTGCCCAGCGATTCTGTCTCCCCCCATCTTCCAGCTCCTTTGTAAAGCCATGTGCCTCCTCCCTTGGAAGCACATAGTCCCTTCAGGTCATATAGAACTGTGTTCAAGACTGTCACAGGAGCCACGTGACACTCAGAAGCATCCCTGAAAAGTGCCTCCTCCAAGCAAGGGAGGAATCCCTCAATCTTTGTTGTGGATGACAGATGGGACTGTACTGGACTTGGATTGCTCTGTTCACCTCTGGGACTGCTCATATTCACAACCTCCACTCCCTCACCTCCCAAACCATTACACTCATTCTAAGGAAACACCTGCTTTGGGCTGCACACATATTATAGGGAAATAAGCACATTTTACATGAGAATGAATATTTTTACAGTCTACCTGTCACTTGACACATCATCTACAAAGCCACAACAGAAATCCATGAGACTTTCCTTCTACAGTTTTTACTGGATACAAAATCCCTGTAATGTGTTGGGACAAATTATTCCACTGTGCATGCACAAATAGCCCACTGTGGCATCATCTGGTAGACCCAAGGCCCCAAAAATTCAAGAGTGCATATGTCTGTGCATAAGCAACTTTCCAGGAAAGAGGAAGGCTGGCACAGGGAAGAAAAATGGTAGTACTTCATGTCTTCATGTGCTGGAAAACATATTGAAAGGTTTACTCCATCTAAAAGACTATGTGGACAGCCAAGAGTCATAAAATTTTAAGACTTCCATCTTGCTTCTCAGATAATTAAAGAAAAAAAAAGAAGAAAATAAAAAACTGAATCATGGGAATCATTTCACAAACATAAGGCCTTTTACACTGTGTTAAAGCAAACAGCATTCAGCAGGAAAACCTGGCTCCAAGAAAGCGCTGCCAACTCAGGTCAACATTCACCTCACAAGCAGGAAGAGGAATGTGACTCCCTAACATCTTAGCAATCCCAATTTGTTGCACACCTCAAAGGTGTGCAAACCAAGAATCAAAACTGCCAGTAGTTGAGACACTATGAAATATTTGATGGTTTTCCAAAGTTAAACAGTCAGGTACAACTCTAGAAGAGCTCTCACGCTAACAGAGTGATTCCTTTCCAGTATTAAATACACTGACACAGAAAACTTGTCATTTATTTTTCTCTCAGGAATATATTGTGATATTTTGGACAGACATCTGAGTTTGACCATACTTACACTCTGTACAGCAGAGGGGCACATTTACACAAAGCCCCTCATCAAAAACCTCAGCGAAAATATCTTCCCTCTGGCCCCAAATGTAAACAGGTTTATTTGGTCTCAGCTCCAAGTGCATGAAAATTCCAGATCTTTCCTCCTTACACATGCTTTCTTCTGCTCTCCCACAGGAAGAGAAGCTGCTATGACATGAGGGTATCCCCTAACATGCCGCTCTCAGAGATCTCCAGTGCCCCTGGCACAGGACAGTACCTTGTGGCCCAGCTGAGCCGCCTCTCCGCGGGCTGCGGTGGCTATGGGGTCAATGAGGTGGCCAATCTCCTGCACCACTGATGTCAGCTGCTCCTGGAGGGCCTAACAGAGAGAGATAGGGTCAGTGACCACCACAGCTGTTCCCTTCTCCAGCTGCACACACTGTGACAGCCACCCTCGATCAGCCAACACTGTCCCATTGCCCCGCTCTGGCAGGATGTAGAAATCCACTGCCAGCTTCCTTTATGGACTTGCTTCTTTCTTCTTTTCCCTCTTTCAGCCCTCTTCTCCTTTACCCTCTTTCAGATAGACCTGCCCCTCTTTAGGTTTATATGACAAGTGTGGGGAAGGTGGCTCCTTCCCACTCCAGCACATTTGGGGGTAGGTGTCCCTTCTCACTGTAATGTGACCAACGTCCTCCCAGTCTCCCAAACTATTCTTGCCCTGACAAAGGTCTAGCATTGCTGTTCCAACCAGAAAACCAGCAAAGCTCTACTGGAGACTTTGAGGCTCATAGGAGAAATCCACTGACTAAGGAAAGCCAAAGGAAAAATATGCCATCTCTGAGGGACAGAGATGAGCTCCGACCTCCTGAGCACTGTCTGTGGGACAGGAGCAAATAAAAAGCATATTAACGGCCTGGGCAAGGCATAAATACTGGCTTTTAATTCAGAGGCACTTGATGTCTTGGCAGCCACCAGGATTTAGCTCACTCTCAAAAGGCAAGAGAAAATAAATACTACTTTTGCTCTTTGTAATACTCCTGTACTGCTTTATAAATAAATGCCATTTTTGGTAACGTTTGTTTCAGTTCCACGTGGTGTCCAAGATAACTTCATCATTCCAATAAAACAGAATTACAATGTATTTCCTGCAATAGCCTCTTTTGCTCAGCTTAATTTGGTCTCATGTGTTTCTAGTGCCCAGCATTACAGCCCCAAGAAACCACTGGAATAAACATGTAATTTCAAGAAGCAACAGTATGAAAAGACCAAGCTGAGAATCTCAACGTGAGCTGCTGGGGGAGGAGGGGGGGAAAGAGGGCAGAGAAGGGGGCTGAGGGAGAAAAGTAAGCTTTCTTTATGTGAACATATCAATATCAACTTCAAATTTTGCTTTTTTGAGGAGAAAATAGGCAATAAGAAAGAGGACATCAACAATTACATCACTGGACTTCCAGTAACAGATTAGTTTCAGGAACATCCTGGCTTCCAAATGGCACAGCAGCACAGGAACCCTCAGTCTGTCAAGTCAGCACAGGAAATCAGAGTAACATGTGGCTGGCAGTAAAAAATAACTACTTTCACCTCTGCTTTTGCCTGGTGATACCAATATCTTTCCATAATCTCTACACTTGGGGCAGTGTGTGCTTTTGCCTACAAGGTTCCAGTAAGGACACTTCTCCCCTCAGCAGCAGTAGATCGTGCTGAGGGCTGAGTTCCAAATCTTCCAATGCCCAGAAAAGCAGCAGGGTGAGGGAGGCTGCCCAGCACTGCTGTGTCTGTGCCCGTGCTCTGTCCCTCACCTCCACGGAGATGTCATCCCTGGTGGCCAGGCTCTGGCTGACGGCGGCCAGGGACGCCTGCTCGATGTCCCTGATGCATCTGTTGATCCCATCGATGGAGAAATCACATTCTCGCTGCCCCGGGGCCTTGTCCCTGCCACACAGAGACACAGAACTGAGCCTGGGGGGAAGGAGGTGTCAGAGACTGAAATGGTTCATGATTTATGCATTCTAGGATTGCCAAGGGACTCTTGCAGGCTTCTGCAGGACTTCTGCATTATACCTCTGGTGGCCCATCAAAGCTCATCCCTCCCCCTCTGCCAATCTTGAAAGGAGGGAAAAACCCTTTGGCCAGAGCCCTCACAGGAACTCAGCACAGACCCAGGAGATGTTGGGGGCTCGTGGCATGGCCTGTGACACTGACCATGGATATAATAACTCATAACTTCTTGGAGTGTGGGGGTTTCCCTCCCCCACCCCCAACGGATCAAGGTCACCACTTCAACTGACAGACCTGGAAGCTGCAACTCCCAAGTCCCATTGCTGAACCCCGTGGGCAGTGACTACAGACATCTGTCCACTCTCAGCTTTGCTTTCCCTTACTCTCCCTGTCTTTCCTTTCTCTCCCTTATGCATTTTCCCCCCAGGGGTTATCCCTATGATAGATGATATAGGTGACAACAGCCAAAATGCTGACATACCTGTTCAAACAAAAGTGTTAAAATGAACCCTACCTAGATATGTTTTCAGACACTGATTATTCAGTGTTGTTTCACTCTAACCCACCCCAAGGGAATTATTGATAAGAACCTGGGTTACCCCCTCCCCTTTTTCTGGAGCGGGTTGTATCTGGAGCTGCGGAGGCAGCTCCTTCCTGGATCACACAGGGGTGCTGGGTGACCTGACAGTACATAAAACATGTGGGAGGAGAGCAATGAGGACCAAGGTCAGCGTTGTTCTACCTACAGCATTTTGGTATCTGTGCACAGTACACTTTCACACACACACACACACAGACCCCACTCCTTTCTTAATGGTTACACAGACAAAAATGGTTGCCTCAGAAGAAAAGCTGAAATTCAATCTCCTCAGGGAGGCCAGACTGGCCCAATAATAAAGGTTTCAATGAAAATTGCAACAGACACCAGGAAAAAACATTCACATTCTGAGACAACTGTCTCAGAAAACAATTCCTCAGGTGTTACGTTCAGTCCAGGTATTTTTGACCAAAGATTAGTTTCTGCCCTGACATGCAGTTTGCTATTTCAGTACAATCATTATCAAAGATCAATAAAACTGTGAACACTGCTTGGTTCGCTGTTTTCATGCCATTTTGAGTTAATCTATACAAAGAGGTTAAATATTGATCTATGCTTTAAAATTTTCCTTGAGAAATGGACAGAGAGGTTCAGTCCAAAAATAAAGAATATTCACTTCTTGCTACACAGAGAACACTATAGCAAAGAACAGACAGCAAAGGTAATTTATACACTGTCTGACCTTAAAAAAAAAAGAAAAAGCTGTTTCCCATGTATTACAGGTTGGTACAGGATCTGCATGGAGGTAATATTAGCTACAATTTCCATTTTGTACAGCATTCTCTGTTACATTTACCTCAGGAGAACAGAACACAAACCCAGAGCAGCCCTGTGCCGCAGGGTGCTGCAGTCATCAATTCTGATTAAACACCCAGTGTAACTGGGGAGATAGTGTGCATCACAGAGTCATTTCCATCCGTGGAAAAATAACACAGTGCTAATGGCCATATGGTATTTTTCTTGAACAGTAGCTGCTCAGTTATTGCCACCACACTGCTCCTCCAAAAGTCATACCTGATGGAGGTGATGAGGCTCTTGATGGAGTCTGACACCGTGTGGGAATGCCCAGCCAGCACGGACCATGTGGGAGGGTCTTTTGGATTGATGGCCAGAGAACGGGCAGTTTTGATCAATAAAGAGGAGCTCTCCAACATTGTCTTAGCAGAAACCAGAATGGGCTCCTGTGCTCGTGACCCCTGTGGTCAGAAAGGCACATGAAAAGAGAGAGAACATTTAAATGATTATTTGAGTTTGTCCACACTTCCTGCTCCTAGAAGTCTGTTTAATTAACAGCATGAAAATGGCATTATAATTTCCTCTATTGTACTACTCACAGAGAGTCAACTCAGAAATAGAAATAAAAAAATCACAGGCCAACAGCTTTCTCTAAAACATACTAAAGCAACACATCTGAGGTTTACAAAGGCACCTTCCAGCTGAGAAACAGGAAAAAACAATTACACTTGTCTAATCATAGGCTACAGAAATGTCATTGAAAATATACTTTATTTGTCACAAAGCTTGTAATCTTTAACAGGCGTGTTCTTTTCCCAAGAATTAGTTGGTTGGACTACTAACTCTGAGTGATGGCTGATGACTCTAACTGGGTCATCATCTCTGTATCCATTTTATTGCTGGTACTCGTGGTAAACTCAGGTCCTGGAGGACACATCTACATTTCAATTATAGCCCCAAAGCTTTAAGACTGCAACAGTTCCTGCATCATCTGATATTGCCACTGGGAACAGAGCCTGAGAAAAGCAGGGAGCAGCACTTGGAGAGTCAGTAACAACACATGACCTCTAGCTTTTATGAAGCTTGAAGGATTTATTTTTTTATCTCTTTTCCTCACAGAAAAAGAACCTCAAAACCAACAAATCCTTTATTAGCCTCTTCAAATTCTACTATGCTGCAGTTACAGGGTTTGAGGATTGAGAACCTGTGGATGAAAGAGGAAAAAAACCCAGCGATGTCCGTTCAATCCTTTTCAGAATCAATTAGGTCTCATTTGTTAAAGCTGCTACTGAGGGAAAAAGGATAATTTATTACTTCAGTTTATTACTTTATCACATGAAGAATCCAGCTACCAAGGTATGCAAGTCATCTGTGCTGTATTGCTTTGCTAACAGGAGACTTGCTCATCCTATGGGTGGAAAATTCAAGGTCAGACATTAAAAAAAGACAGTAGAATGCCCTGAGAACACCCAGGAGCACAAGGAAACATTTTGGGGTCGGTCTTTACACTTACTCTCTCCCAACATGGGATTAATTGAACATTTTCGGCTTTTGGAGGGTGGAAGTGCAGCATCCTGCCTTACCTCAGTGCTGATCTGTGCTGGTATGCTGACAAACTCTGGATTGGAGGCAAATGCTGTCAGGTTTTCCACAGCCTCTATCAGAGGGGCAGTGGCAATTCTGCACTTGTTACGGTTCTCTTCAGAGAAATCTCCATCCAGTGCCTGCAAAGGAAACCACGACTGAGCTCTGTCTGAAAGGGCTTCTCAGCAAAACTGAAGAAAGTTGGTCTAATTCTTCCCAGTTTTAAACTGCTGTGTGTTTATGACATTTGAAAGCTCCTCCACAAGCAGGGCTGATGCAAAGAATGTGATCTTTTAGGTGTGTGTTTCTTTTCTTAGCTGGTTATTGACCCTAAACTTTAAAATGCTGCTTTGCTTCATGAGACTGAATAAAGGTCTTTCTATCATTGCACTCCCACGACTCTCTCAAGTGGTGTCTCAGCACCTCATGCTCCAAAGGGGGGAAGGGCTAAATTTCTACCTTTTTGTGGCTTGTGAAGGTGGTTGTTTCCTACAGACCTATTTTTAAATTTTTCAGTGGTTTTTTTCTTTAAGCAAACCAGTAATTTATTGCTCTCATTTCCACACAAGTCACCCAATCTCTTTCACAATCTCATAGCAAACATTTCAGCTAATGAAATCAGATTAGATCTGCTAATGGCTTCCAGAAGGGTTTAGAATCTCAAGTCCTCTACGGCTTCACAAGTGTTATTTCTGATTCCATGAAGAAAAACTACCTCCTGCCAAATTGCTGGCAGGTATCTGGAGAATAAAAGATTACTATTAACAGGAGACTATTAGCAACATAAATGCCTTCTGTTTGGTTCTCAGTATTAATTATTTCTTTTTTTTTTCTCTTATATTTATGGTAATCTCCAGATATTAAGCAACTTAACACCATTAAAATCCTTCACATTCAGTTGTTTGTAGACTATTCTTACGGTGTAAGCTTATTAAACACATCATGCTGAAGGGTTTCATACTGGATAGGCCAGCTGCCTCTCCTAATATTAATATTAATATTGCCCATTTTTTCCATCTGGACTTCAGCAGTTTAGCACTGAATGTGTTTTCCAGTTCAGGTCTTCAAAACTGTAATTAGTGATTTTTTAAACCACACATATCCAAGAAAGCGAGAAGATATTTCTCTCTGTTCTCATTTTGCTTCAACAGGAATTAAAAAAAAAAAATCCCAAAAGCTAAGACCACAAAGGAAGAAGGAAGCACAATTAAGCAGGATTTGTACCTTGATGGTTTTGACCAGGTTAGCAGTGCTGTTGGCAACCTCCTTGGCAGACTGTACGAAGTGTCTCTTGGCAACAGGGTTGGCAGTTTTGGAGGAGGCAATGCGGCAGGCATTGCACAGGGCAGAGGTGTGCTTGGCCACGATGGTGGCAGCTGATAACACCTGCAAAAACAGATGGCACAAAACAGGCAGAACGTCAGAGGGGTGTCACAGTTGCCACGCTCCAGCTCTGCGGCGGTTTCAAACCAAAACCCCTTTGCTTGGACAAATAAAGCAAAGTCAGGTGTCCTAACGGTGATGGTCTCGCTGCCATCCTCTGGAATCACCTGTGATGGGCTGCTTGCTGGATCTACCAAATTCTGGCAAGCCATCTGGATTGCTTGATTGGCTCTGGCAAATTGGATTGGGTCAACAAGACCCTGCTGACCAGCCTGACTGTTTGGATCCGAGATACCAACCAGGTAAGCAGCCTAGAAATGGAGAAAAGAAGAAAACAATCCTAAGAAATTATGCTAAATCCATCTTGGATCTTTGATAAGCTTGATATGTGTCATAGCACATGGTGGTCAGAGGTTATTCAGAAATCATACTGCGAAGTACAATTACCATTTCTTTTTAGCAATAAATCCACTGAAACCAAGAAAACTTACTCTTACCCTTGAAAAATTCATTTAGGCAAAACAAAACTGCCCACTGTTTAGACAGCTGGTATCCCTGGAAACATTCTTTTTCACTGGCATAGCCAATGGAGAGAGCCCTAAGGGTCACAAGTATGGGCAAATGATTTCCTGTATTAGCCAGAATTAGAGGTGATGAGGGGTTTTGCCAGACCATACCTGCAGATTTCTTGTATCCCTTACAGATACAAGTACCTGTCACCTCAATATGGCAGTTAGGCAGTGCAGGGTCAGATGTGGAGGAGATTAAGTCCACACTGAGACATTCCATATTTGGGAAAATTAAGAAGAGGTTTTCAGCTGCAGAACATGATCCCCCCCAGCCAAATCCTTCCCTGAGGAGGCTGTACCAGCTCTCTACAGTTCAGTTATCAGATCAGTGAAATCACAGCAACCAGACCCTAATTTGTTGCAGCAGCTGAAGAATTTTGGTTATTCCAGAAGTATTTAAACAGTTGAAACAGGTTCCCTCTTAGTCCTAATGTCTGAAATCAGCAGTGCTCCTTAAGAAGTTTTACAAACTTGATTCATTAATTGTACCTGCAGCTGCTTTTTGTGCACTTCTCTATGATGCAACAGCTCTGAGCTCGAGCTGCAAACATGAATTCCATACGCTGCAGCTTGGTTTTATCCACAGCAGCTTCCTTCTTGATGTCATTTCCCTTCCTTATTGAATATGCATGTTATTGCACCTGCTCCTTCTGCAGAGTGCAGCAGTGTGTGCACAGTGTCTGTGGATCCACACAAGCACACCAGGCAGTACAAGGTCATCATTTATTGACCACAAGGAAGTGAATCTCAGATTCACAAACCCAAAACATGAGCTTGCTAAAAAATGAAAACATATTTGCTTTACACAGCTCAGTAGCTTACCTGAGCTGCTGCCTCTGTGAGGCCACAAAGAGCCTTGGATGCAACTCCAACACATTCTCCGAAGACTAAAAGATCCCCAGTTTTTGCATTCTGGGAAATGCCCGCCATTGATTCTCCAAGGACCTCGGAAATGAAGAAACAAAGATGATTCTCCAAAGACTTCAGAAATTAAAAACCAAAGTTATCTTCCAGTCTACCACTCAACAGCAAGTGAGCCAGTTCCGGCCCACAAACCTCTTGGACTTGGCTTCCTGAATTTTGAGCTAGTTAATGACTTCCCTGAACTGAGCACATTCCTCTGTGTGGTGTAAGGGATCACACATGCAGACATGAGCACTATTACACCTCCAATGACTAGGAGGACACAGAATTAAGCCTCATTATTTTTGCTGTCATCCTCCAGTCACCCCAGCCCCCCTGGCAGTCGGGTGCACTTCACAGACTGCAGCCAGTCCTGCAGATGCTGTCAACACATCCAGCATCATCTTTGTCCCTAAATTCAGAAACTCTGTGTAAATGAAACTGCACCTGGACTGCTGGCACCATCTGACTGTCAGAATACACATTAATTCCCACAGTGTGTCCCACTGAATTCAGTTCACTTTGTTTTAAAATTCCAAGTCTGGTTTTCTGACTGCAGAGCATTAGACAGAAGGTGACATGCACACCTGTCAGGCACTTCTTTTTTTCTTTCAGAGAAGGAAGGATCGAGACAATTCCAGCACATCAAATTAAAAGGACATCAAAAGCAGGCTTCAAAGGAGGATGTAAAGTATGGTAAAATTAAAAATAACTTCAGAGACTTCACACAGATTTTTGGATGTGCTGGAGTGTCTGGGCTGCTCAGACATTCCTCTGAGCTGTTGTGCACAGAATGATACAATGGTATTTCATTGCCAAGCCTCCCATTCATGCTTTGGGCCATTCTCACATAGCTTCAGTCAAAATATGTTACCAAAGTATGATGTGCTGTCTAATGCACAGGAGAGGAAGGGAGAGAGGAGAAACTTGAACAGCACTGCACAACAGTCACTTAATTAAAAATGTCTTACCGAGGTGACATGCCTTCTAAGTGACCAAAAACTGAAATTACCTCTCAGAGACCTATCTCAGGCTGAGGTTTATCAAGGAATGCAGCACTGATTGCATCTCCAACACATTTGATATGCATGTGGAAACTTCTGTAAATTCAAACAGGCTTTACAATTGGCACAGAAGTGGGGAAAAAAGAACTTACCTTTGAGTTTTCCATGACGCCCTCAATACAATCAAAATAGGAGAGATCACTCACAGGCTCATTGGGGTTGTCCAGCATCCCCTTAACTGTCTGAAGTAACAAAAAAACCTCTGATTATTGACAGGGCCTGAAATACTGAGCTGGGAAGAACACAGACCACCACACCTGTCCTGCTTATAGCAGTGTAGTCTCACACATCTGTACAATCCTACCTTCCACAGTGTCACCACACATTGGTGCACCAATGGATCTGCTGGTAACACAGGCTACTGTGGGTTGTGATGAGTGACTTATGGTCAGCCAGAGATGCTCAGCTGACACAAGGCAATCTGGTTTTCTGTCAGTTGGCACCAGTCTAATGCATGTTTTCAGCACTATTTTAAATGTCATAAATGGAATTAAAATAGTGGTAGGAAAAATAGCTACCATTTGTTGAGCACTGTCTAGAAACACAAAGGGCTACCAGACTAAGTGCACATCCCCCAGAATGGCTCCTCCCTCTGTCAGAAAACTACATTGACTAGTTGGGTTTAATTCCTTTTTCTGAGGTGACTCTGAGTCCTGGAAATAACAATGTGACCCGAGTCACATATTCACTGAATGAAAGCAGTTAGGTAACAAAGCTTGCAAAAAGCTGAAAAAACACAGGAGACTAATTCTTTTATTCATAAAAATACCTGCAGTAGGCCTTTTTTCAAGTTTGGAGGAACACTGTTTTTCTGCAAAATATCAGGCAGAAAAGACTTTTAATCTTGCCAGTAAAAGCAAAATCAGTTAAGTATAGAAAGATCCTAACAGCTGTAGCTGACATTTGCTTTCCACCTAAAGGAAATCAAGGCATGATTTTAAACACTTGGGCTCTTCTTGTAACACATTAAGATACACCTGCAGTATTTTTAACAGCTCAGCTATTGCTTTATAAAAGTCTTACAGCAATTAAAATAGAGAAAAATGTGATGTGAAGAAGTGGTATCCAGAAAACCATTTTCAGGGACCTCTCCTGTCTCTCAGGTCTCACAGACATTGCAGCAACTCTTCACTGTTGTGGTCTATTAAATACCAATTTGAAAAGCAAACAAGGTCTCTGAGACGGAGGCCCTGAGAACACAAGGAAACAGAGCAGCAAAATAAAAGCCAGCACAAACTTCCCACTGACACACATTTGTGTTACTCTTTTCAGCTGAAATTTGGGGCAAGTTTAATCACCTCGCTGGAGGTCAGACAGTAAGGTCCTCTCTAAACACAGTTTTCCAGAGTCTCCAGAGAAGACTACAGAGCATTCCAACAGTATCAAATCCAAGCTGAGACACACTCTTTCTACAGAAACAATGATTTGCAGTACTTAAGAAGCCTTGGGAAGACTAGGAATAGTAGACAATGAAGTGGGGAAATGAAGGGAAGAAGTAAGAGTCTAATCATTGCAAAGAGAAATTGAAAGTTAAGACTTCTAAAATTTGATAGGTTCCTCAGGTCACTTTGATGTGAGTCTCCAGTCAGATTTCAGGACTGTGTGATTTTGCTTGGGTTTCTCCTTTTCCAGAAATTAATCTAATTCCATACACACAGGATTTTTCACTAACTGTCCCTCTCTGGCTACTGTTTCCTGAAGTTCAAGATGCAACAGATCTTCCTTCTGCCCTTTGCAGGCTCTGCTCCCAATCCATGCCAGCACATGCAATTGTGTCCTATTGGCACAGAACCCTCTGCAAGGGCTTTTTGAGCCTGTTCTGCCCTGCATTTCTCCTCTAAGCTCTCAGTTTTCTGTGGCTCATTAGCTGGAAATCCTCACCTGTCACATCCCTGCTGTTTTGCAGATCTCTCCCCATTAGTCTTTCAGGAAGTCCTGAGAAACTTCATTCCCTCTGCTTGCTCCTTTACATTATGGCCCAATTTCCTGTTTCCTATTTCTATATTTTGGACTCTCCTTCTGACCAAGGAGAGAACACTTCCAAGCATAAGAAGCTGAGAATTCAGAAGTACAAAGCAGCTCCTAGGGGAACTCTACCAACATTTTGGGATGATAGCCATGGACTCAGATATTAAGAAAATTCACAATATCCTGGAATGCATTGCAATGACCTTTGCATTCTTTTGACACTAAGGGCTAGAAGTAAAAAGCTTAATGGTGTTTTATGCTCTCTACACAGGCCAGTCATTCCTTGATGTTCTGACCTTGACAGCACACATCAAACATTTAATTTAAATAAAAAGATGTTATTTTCTACTACTGTAAACAGCTGTGTCTGGGATCAGTGCAAAACCTTGGAATTAGGTCTTTCAGCTGACCCACTATTTAGCCAGTGAAACCTTTCACTCATGAACAAGAACATCCCTTGTGAGAGCCTGTCTTGACACACACGTGGCATCAGTTTGGCTGTGACAAGGCAGAAATGAGGCATCAAAAATCTACACTAAGAAATGTCAAGGTAAAAGATGGTAAGAAAACATCAGCCTCAAGTGGGATGTCAGTACCAACATCCTGTAAGTGGAAAAATCGAGACACTGCAGCTCCTTCCAGTGCCCTGCTGGTGCTGGAAATGTCCATCTCATCATGATCCTTCCTTGAGTCACAGCAGGTGTGAATAATAAGGACTAAACTGTGCCTTTGGAGGGCAGGAAAGACGAGATGGGGACAGAGCAGCAAATTCCATTCTGGCCAAAACTACAAGATGCTCACACAGGTTCTGCTCTTACCTCGTATGCAATTAAACCCCTGCCACAGACAGCAAGGGAAAAGACAGTGACAGCAGTGGATCAGACAAAGAACACAATGGATACAAACCCTTGGGGTCCACTTTTATTCACAAGAACTTTTGAAATATAGTAATACCTCCAGTTCTCTGAGTGCATTGTCACATTCCTTCTGCCCGGGAGCCTGCTGGGTGCACAGTGTGATGAGCTGGTTTATACTCTCAGTCACAGCTCTGGGGAGAGGAGAAGGGAAAAAAGGTGTATTTTAAAGTTAAACTATTCCTCTTAGTAAAACTTTTGTATCATTAACTGCATAAAGATATAAAACTGGGGTCTTTTACTACATCTTTTCAGTGTTTGGGGCTTAACTGTATGTTATAGAGCTCAGCTAGAGACCTCTTCTTTAACAAGCTTCACAGGAACAAAACCATTATTTTTCTCTCACCACACCTTTTTACCAGACCATTAAATTAGCTGGTAACTAACAGCTTAAAAGAACTACTGCATCAAAAGTAGGATTTTCCTACTGCATAACTTCTCCTTCCTGAAGATCCCAAAGGTTGCAATACAGTGTTGTGGTTTTTCTCAGGTCTCTACATAGATCTGCTGGATGTTTTAGCCTGTTGTGCAGCTACACAGAGCTTCAAGAACGAGCTATATTTCATTTCAGTTCTATTTCAGAAACTGCACCAAATTTGACAGCATTTTTCTACAGAAACAGGAAGCTACAGATGTTTTCTGTATTGTTTTCTTTTGTAGATAGTCTGGGTTTTGTCTCAAGTGTCTTGTGTCTTGTCTGGTACACTGTATTACACATACATAATCCTGTTATATATTTCTATGCTCTGTTACCAAATTGTTTTTTTTTTCTCTTTAACTAATAATTGACTTTCTCCCTTAGGTTTATATTCACAGAGAACAAGGTGTGCAAAAGAATTATGTTTCTATGGGAGTTCACACCTCTTGAACACAGGCTGACACACAAAACAGTCACTATTGGTCTTCCTGATGAATGCTCTGATAAGAAGCAAAATTCATTATGACTCCATTCATTTTGGACTCACAACCAACAACCCAGGAAAGCAGCTTCTAGAAGAAGGGGAAATGAGTGAAATTGGAGTGCATGGAGAATATGTTTTCCTCTGGCCTCAGAAACTGAATGGTATTTGCATTATTTTCCCTTTCAGAAACAAGCACTTGATAAGATACTGATAACATGATTACCTAGATGGATGGTTACAGAAGGAAACAGGATGTGCTTATTTACATATATTATATTTATGTTAAATTCCAGGACAGTGAGACTGTCAGAGGAAGCCAAGAAAAACTCGTTCGCTAGGAAGACAAAGCTACAGAAAAAGTTTGAGTGTCTATTACAGCTGCAGCAAAGGGGGGGAGGAAAAAAAAAACAAACCCCCCAAAACCCCAAGAAGATTAATCACAGTACCACAGATGATAAGAGAAAAATGAGAGGCCATCTTATAATAAGGAAGCTGAGCCTCTTTTTTCATTTTTCATGAGAAAAGAGAAAGCAAAAATATTTGACCCTGACAATATCATAGCAGGGAAAGAAAAAAGAGCCCTGGCAAGCTTGTCACAAGCTGCCCCAGAGGATCTGAGAGGGGAAATACAGTGTCTCCTTAGCATCCTAAACTGAAAATTGGTGCAATATTTACTCCACAGGGTTACCTGATGTATGAAAAGCCTTATGCACACAGGCACACGTGGACACACAGAGCATCTACAGGCTCTGCATGGCTCATCTGCCTTGTTCTAGCACTTGCTTCCAGAGGGAATTCCAGCCTGGTAGGAACCAACAACCACCTGGGTTTCCCTTAACTTCCTCTACACTCCAAGCAGGAATGTTCCAGCCTAAGGCAGAAATCTGTGGCAGTGACAAGAGCTCATGCAGCTCCCTCCCTTTGAAGCAGCCTGTCTTTGATTATCTACAATTTTCCTAGATGCTATTTATTTCCAGGGAGACAAGATGGATGTCAGAATTTTTACTTAAAAAAACCCCAACAACCAACCAACCAACCAAAAAACTGACAAACAAATATGACAAACTAAAGTAGCATAAATTCTTTAGGAGATCCTTTACCGAAAGAGTGGATTTATAATCCTTAAAGTAAGGGTATCCTGCACCAAATAAATCAAATAAATGTGGCATCTAACCCTTTCAAGCATTCCTGTTCATGCACACGTGCACACTGTTAGTGATAGGTAGCTTCAATATGATTTTTAAGCATGTTCTATAAAAGAATATTATTCAATTTCTTTTGTTTCAGGGTTTGAGAGGCTTTCTGTTAGCTACTGTCTTATCAGAACACAGATGGGGAAAAAACAGTAGGGAAAATACACTGGTTGCTTTCAAAAACCAGGCCAAATCTTCAACTGCTGGTTCTTATTTCCACTGAGGGTAACAAGTTATGCCACTTAAGGAACTGCTCCAAAATAAGCAACTTTCATTTAAATAGAACTGCAGGTCCAGCCACTCAGTTAACTGTCAATAGCAGAAGAATATTTAAGCACAATATAAATATCACAGAGAAAAGCAAATATCTCTGGAAAACCTAAAGAAAGCAACACATCCTTACCTTGCTGCTGCTGCCAAGAGGTTCTTGGCATTAGGAGCTCCAGGATCAACAGAGAGAGACTTGGCAGCCAGTAACAGCTTGCTGGAAGCCATAGAGATGCTCTTGAGGTTACCTATGACTTGAATCTGGTCCTCTTTAGTCTGGAAAGCCAGAGCAGCATAACATTAAGTGCAGAAATTGCAACAATGTGCTAAAACTGTATTTGGAAACCCAGTTTGTTCATCCACCTGAAACCACTGGCACACACAAGTCCAGAGAAGGGGATGACCAAAGCCTCTGTCCACCCCAACAGGTGCCTCCAGCTTCACTCACATCACAGAGAAACAAACCCATATAACAAATAGCCTGGTTTCTAACAATGGCTGTACTCAAAATGAGCAATGGAGAAACTTTACTACTTGTTGGACAATGCTTTTGTTGTCGAGACTCTCGTGTGTCTCTGCCTGGCACCACTGCTGCACATTATTCAGGCAGCGTACACTCTGTGTTCCAGCATCCTCTGTGTCCCCCACAGGCTCTCCAGCAACTAACTGGGATTACTCTCACAAAAATATCTCTCCAGAAAGTCCTCTATCCCAAGAAAACAAGTTTCTACAAGCCCACTTCGGTCAACATGCTGACTAGGACGTTCTATCACTTATTTTAAGCCGTTGCTTGAAAAGGGAAACCTGCATATAAATATGCAGAGAAGTACTGCACTTTCACAGCAAACAGCTTTGATTACACTCTTCTGTCAATAATCACTAGAAGTGAATCCATTCTTTCCAACAGTCTCTTCAGGGTTTTATGTAAAGATGTTGCATATTACTCAGCTGATGTGAATAGCTTTTACTTTATATTTACTACATTCTGCTTCCTCCCTAACCCTACATTTTGCTAGACATCCAAAATACTGCTATGGCATCTGTTCAGGCCAAATAACTAGACACAGGCACAAGGCATCCTCTTTTGAGAGATCACCCATTAATAACTAAAATGGTTATCATCCTCTACGGCAGCAGGATAAGCAAATTCCCAAGGGCCACAGGGTCACCAGTTGGAACTCTCATTTCAAGCAGCCATTTAGGGCATCATTTCTACCTTTGCCATCATTGAATTGCCTCAGACAAAACATTCTAACAGTCAATGAGGTCCACAGCTAAAGGGACAGACAGGTACCTGACTCCTGCTCAGTCTCAGAGCAGCAGCTGGATTTGGATCCTAACTCACTTCACAGATCTAGAACCCAAATGATTCAGTTCTGATGGAGAATAACCAGCAGTCAGTGTCTGACCTCTCTACTCAGCTCTGTCTACAAAGCATCTGCTCTCGAGACACTTCATAAATGACCTCAAAGGACTGACACACCCCAGACCTTCTGGCCAGTTTTCCTTTGGCAATCATTCCCTACGTTTGCAAGGTCCTTCTACTGACTCGGGCAAAACTGTCTGCACATCCCTTTTTCTGCACGTCCTCCTATCTCTCCTGATACAGGATCCTTTTTTATTTGCTGACATTTGTTGTGCTAAACCATTGTCAAATGACCAGTTAGTGTAATTCAGCCCAACTATACCCAGTAAGATAAAATGAAGCACCCAGACTACCAGGAACAATCTGGGCAACATGGGACAACATTCCTGACTGTCACCGAGTTCATCAGAACAGAATCTGCCAGATTTTAAATCACTGAACACAAGACCAAGTGCTTGCTGTCAGAGCCATGGCCCTCTTCAAATGTTTGCTCCACTCTGTAGCAGGCCCACAGCACCACAGAGGGATATCAATGTATCTTTTCCTCCCTCTGCTTAAAGCATTTCAAAAGTAGCAAAGATTTTGAATAAATTTTGAACAGTGTTCACATAAATTATGTTCCAGAAGAGAAGTAACCCCTTCCATAAGCTTGGAGAGGTTCAATACACCTTTGTACCTTCAGATAGTACAGCTCAAATTAGTTACCTGCCCAAACTAGACAGGAGTACAAAGTCATATTTCTGACTGGACACAGGAACAAACACCAATATCCTGGGGAAAATGCAAATGCTGAGTTCACTTCCCTCCAGATAACCAGTCAGGGATGACTGCTTCCTAACAAACACCTCCTGTCACATCAGGACAGGCTCACACCAGCAGGCTGTGCTGCTACATGACCAATAAATACATTGCAGTGCAAGTTGCTGTGCCCAAGATAACCCTTGGTCTCCAGTAGCACAAGTAGCATGGTCAAGAACTTACTTGTGCTTGGCCAGCCATTTCAATACCAGCATCAAGAAACTCATCAAAATCATCACTGAATTTTCCAGAGGCTGCAGCCAGCTCCCCACTTTGGCCCCGTGTGGCGTGGACGACTTCTCCTGCTGACTGATTGAGGTCTGCTGCTGCCTGGTTCAGCTCACTCTGAGCTTCCTGAAATGACTTGGAACTTGGAGGGAGCTGTAAGAGACCGAGTTCTGTGTTTTAGTGTCTGTCATGTCTTCATGGCTGTAAAGTTCAACACAGATTAAGAACACAAAATGCAACGGAGAAGGGAGCTTTATATACAAGCTGGAACTGAACCCTGACACTGAACTGCTGCTGATTCAGTTCTGGATGCAGAGATGGGACTCTGGGACAGCTGTCAACCAGAAATCTGTCCAACAACTTCAGTCCTGGTGCTTCTCTCAAGGGACAGACAAGTCTGTAAGATTTTCAAGGGACAGAGACAACAATGGCTATGTTATAGTTCAACTACGAAATTCAAAGTGATGAACTCAGTGGCTAAAATTGGAGAATTTTGGTCTCCAAGTCATCATTCACTTCCATCAACAAGATTTTCACAATACCACACAAGTATTGGCAGCTCTTCAGAATGACTCTGAACGCTCTTTAATAAACCAGGTTTGGTAAAATCCCCCGGTTTTACCAAAAGGCATTGTACAAATATATCAAAATACAATTCCTCCTTCATTCACAGGATTGCTAGGTCACTGTTAGGAGTAAAAGAAAAAAAAAAAGGCTGTTGAAATCATATAACCTTCTGGCAAACTACCAGTGCAAAAAGGGTTTTTTTTGACACAGATGCAGTTAAACACAAATATAACAATTCTAGTCTTGCACAAAATGACCAAACACTTCTTGATAGATCACAATGCTCCTTCAACTGAACTGATCACTTCTAGGCAGGGGAGGGACTATCATTTTCTACTTTTTATATTCTTCAAAATGTTAAGTCATAGTTGGCATTTTCAAAAAACCCCCTAGTACCAATCTCTGGCAACAATTTCAATATTGCCTTCACAAGTCACAGACACATTTCACCTTTCCCATAAAACCAGAACAGTATTTCAGTCAAAGGAGCAGCTGCTTAAAGGTGCATAAACTTAAACAGAGCTTACATGAAGCACACTTAAGGCACATTTACTAAACAGTGATTTGACACATGAGGAACCCAGATCTGCTCTTCAGTTCCCTGAAATTCATTTCCATGTTAAAAGCATCTCACCGAATCTACAAGGAGCTTCTTGCTGGACTCCCCGATACTCTTTAAGGCCACATCCACATCCTTTTGTCCAGGCAGGCAGTTCACACAGTTATTCAAGGAGTGAGACACTGCTTTTGCCACCTACAACACACAAGTAAACACATTCACAATTAAGAGGTCACTGATAGGAGGCACACAGCCTCTATTCCACAGCCAGCAATTCCTACGTTCAGACTCTCACAAGACCATTTTTGGGGCTTGTGCCTTCCTTGCTTTGCTGACCTGTAGTCCTGCAGCAATTGTTATTTATGCTCACCCATTTGATAGGATAATGTTGGCAGGGCAGCTCCTCAACTGCTCCTGGCATCTGGGATAAAGGCAGGTAAGGGAATGCCCCTGAAGTTCCCTATAGGGAACTGCTAATTACAGAAATTCTCAGCATGCTTCTTTTTACAAAGTCCTAATTAAAACAGAAGTCTCTTCATGAGAAATTATTTACAATGCAGGCCAACTACAGAACTTTTCAAATCAGTAAAAAAAGAACCTGGCACTCCCTAATGCCTTCAAAAGGAGTGGTGCCACATCTGTAGGAAACATGCACTCACTTTTTGAATGTAACATGAATATAGAACCTTTATTTCATAATGATCAGTTTAATGGCTGTTAATTTTTGCAGTCAAGCAGTCTGCTCACATATGTTGTGAGTAAAAGCATTTAGCTGCACCTTTGCTTACTTTTCTAAAAGATGACTAAAATACCACACTTCAGACCATCTGCATTGTTTAACACACACACTGTCTGAGAGCTGAAAGGAACAGAAAGCTGACATTCCTTGCAGCCTGATTTTCTGTTGTTCTCTCCCTTATTTTATGCTGGATTCACAGCAAATTCACTGGGTGACAATTCATGGAGCTGCTCCAGCTGGAACTCACCTGAGCTAATCTCTGCTGACTGTCTGCATCCCCCGGGGCAGCCAGGGCCTGCTTGGCCTCCTGGATCAGCATAGCAGAGCCTTCCATGACATCCCTTGCTGAATCCAACATTGCATGTGCTGCCACAGGGTCGGTAGTTGAAGCTGCAACCCCTCGTGCTGCCTGAGCCAAAGTCTTCAAAGCCTGAGCAGTTTCTCTGGCAGCAACTCCTGTGTTGAGATTTCACCAAGGATTCTATTAGTACCCTTAAAGACAACCCTTGTATTTTATGGCATGAATTTGCAGGCAGAGATCCCATTGCAAAATAACATTGCAAATGCAATTTGAAAGAAAATCTTCAAACATGAACACATTTGAAATACACAGCAGCATTTGCTTAGAGAAATGCCTGCAGCAAAGCCATAAAATAAATATCAAAGACCAAAGACCATGTTGTGGGCACAGCTCCATACCAGTGATTAAACCTTAGCAAAGCACTGAAAAAGAAGAAAATCTAAAACATGTAGGTGAGGAAAAACTCCCACTCTAAGCTGGGGGGGGGGAGTGATTGTCTGCAAGAATGGTGCACACAGGTTCAGAGCCATGGCATCTCTGCCCCTTTTGAAAATCCAGCTTTGGATTTTTTAGAGAATAAACATGACAATAGTTTAAGTTCAAGCAATTAAAAAAGAGATTATTTGCAATGGTACAACACAGGTTCAGAGCCATGGCATCTCTGCCCCTTTTGAAAATCCAGCTTTGGATTTTTTAGAGAATAAACATGACAATAGTTTAAGTTCAAGCAATTAAAAAAGAGATTATTTGCAATGGTACAACTTGATATAACTTTACATCACTGTGAACACAAGCATATAAAAATAACTGCGTGGAGTCACAGAAAGGATGTCACGAAATTAGTTTCTGTGGTGTGTTAGGCCAACACTGAAGAATATCCATCAACTCCAGCACTAATAATGGTCTCATTCTTCTATTTTTGAAATTTTTGAAAAGGAACTCATTGCTTTGTAGTGTTTCCACTTATCATCCACTTGATGATAAGAGATCTGCTAGATTCAACTATTCATTATCAGCTGTACTGATACATCTGAACTCCTTTGCCAGATACCCTGTGCTAACTTCTACAGAACTATGTGACAGAATCATGAGCCATCTTAATGCAATTACATCTGCTTCAGATGGAAGTAACTAGAAGTTATGGAGCCCTGATGTAATTATATCCAGTGAAGTGGTAATTGCCACAATGCATTTAATCAGTAATATTAGCAAAAAAAAATAAAACCTTACAGTAGCATTTGTATCAACAGCTTTCATTTCTTACAAATATAAGGACACAGAACATTTTAACATCTAAGAACAAACTTTTGTCCCTCCTGCAGGAGTGTTTTTCTTTTTAAGTGCTTTTGGTTTCTAAGAAGGATAGGTGAAAATCAAACTGCAGAATCCATGTGCCCACATTCCCTGTTGGCTTTACCTCAGACTGTGCAAAAGTGATCCATGAATCAGAGACCAGCTACATTATACATGGAAACTGGGAACACCCAGTAAGAGGGGCAGTTCTGAACATCACCAAGCTATCCCAACTGTGTTTGCATCCTGTTGCTTCAAAACATATCCAAAGGACCCTTTAAACCTCCTGAAAGGACAGAGCAACATCTCCAGTGGCACTGACCTTTACACTGCAACACATGTGAGTTCTGCCCTTCACAGAGTTTCAGTGGCACATATTTACCAAAACAACAGATGTCCCAATCTGTGCTGATTAGAGACACAGAGCAGATTGCATCACTGTTCCTTTACAAAGCACATGAATCACACCAGCAATTCTTAGTAACTTGCCACAATTCACTACCAGTATTTAAAAAAAAAAATGGAGTAATTGCTAGATTTAAGTAGCCTGTGATAACAAAACCTTTTATCAAATATTTAATGGAAAGCAGAGGCATAACAGAGATATTATGAATAAATACTACCTGTGTAGTGCTCATTGCCCTGAGCAGCACAGGTTAACAACTGGGCCATTGAGGATCCAACTGCCTTGGATGTGCTTCCCAAGTCCTGAGTGCATTTCTCAAGCTGTGAAAAATTGCAAAGGACAAAATTCTTTGAGTTTTAAGCTCAACACGCTTGTTTTTTAAATAGTACTAAAAAATTCCTCATTCCCCAAAACCCTCAACTTCTACCTCAGCTACTGAACACATACATAGTTTCTCTGAAACCCATGTTTTCCCTGTCCAGGATATAATAAATTAATATATTAGGTAATATGAACAACAAAACTATTTTTTTAATTAGCAGTGGAAGTAAATACCTTCATCTGAGGAGTAGGTTGGTTTTTTTTCCCCAAATAAACTACTTCACTTTCTAAGTCTACCAGGACTAGCTGTCCTAGAACTACTGAGTTGCCATCATTGTCACTATTGAAAAGAATTCTTTTTGACAAGACTGAAACATTACTGCTACTAAACTGTGATTTGTACAACAGAGAAGGAGGCCCTACAGTCCTACGAGTAATTCTACTCCAGAACATGCATCTGATGTAGTAGTAATAGTAAAATGTCCTCTTTTTAAAGAGAATTGGTGCAAAATCCTATCAGCATCATCACTATCCAAAGCCTCATGACTTGTTTTGACTCTAATATTTAAATTTTTTAACAGCTAACTTTGTTTGTTTGTTTTTAAATGAAGAACATCCTTCCTCAATTACAGTTTCTCCTGGGAGGGGTTTTAACTGTCCTTCCACAGCTGCCATCTTCGCATCCTGCAGCTCATTTTTGAGGGTCTGGACTGTGTTCAAGGCAGAATCGATCTCCATTGGGCCACAAGCTTCATGAGCCTGTTCACAGATCACATCAAGGGCACTGTTAGCAGCTGGAAGCAATGATCAGAAATAGTAAATGCCTCAGATATAACCTCCCCCTCCCACATTATTTCTCTCATTACTTTATAGGCCTCTGTGGGCACTCTAAGTGTTACACACCATGGACTGTAAACTCCTGCACAGTGTCCTTAGTCTGTGAAGAGAAGAACACGCTGGGAAGAGGCACCAGGGGAACGAGATGCCCTCAGGTTGTGTACACCTACCTTCACCCTGAGAAAACAACTGCCGCAGTCTGGACTTCACCTCAAGATTCTAACTATAGATCATGCCTAAAGTCACCCTGAACCCCCTGATGTGGCAGCCCACAGCCATCTGTATGAGCTGGACATTTTAACATGAGCTCAGGTGTAGTCACCTACGTGCTACAATCCTGCTTTTGGGCTCAGGGCACACACACACACACACACACAAGGAGCAGACTTCCCACCGATTTTACTTTTTAAGCCCCTACATAGTTTAGCAATCTGTGTGTGAAACACAGAGAGCATCTGCTTCCCTGAGTTTTAGAGATGATGGCTGCAGTTCACAATTACAGCAGTGGCCACAGCAGTGCCACAGCTGGGTTCTCTCTGGTTTGGCTGCTGCACAAGATCCGCTCTCTGTCCCTGCTCTCCCTCAAATGTAAGAGCAGCTCAGAGCCTTAATGTGCTGCTCTGTCCTCCCTCCTCCTGTTTTTCTGGTATGGAAATGCTAGCACAAGCTTTTCAGTTTTCTTGTCACTTCTCCCTCCCCTTTTTTATGACTCAGGAGCCACCTGGGAGTCTGAGCAAACTGCACAAAAGTGAGAACAGTGCCTGAGCATGAGCTATTCCCTTGGGGGAGACACAAAGCCATCCTGCTTTAGCTGATTAAAATCAGTATTTACCTACCTTCTGGGAGGCTGTTCGTAGCTCAGCTAAGCTGGTGGCAAGGTTCTTGGCACACTGACTGAGCTGCATTGCTGCTGCCTGATCAGTCACTGTGGGGACTGCAGCTTTAGCAGAGGCCACCATCTTACTTCCAGGCTGTTCAAAGAGCAACAGTGAACACAATTGGTTTGACCAGCTCATTTTCCTTAAAAGAGGTTTAAGGTTCAATAAACTGCTTCCTTCATCCACACACTCATGAGGTTTCTCAATTTTTCTTTAATGATCATGCACATCCCTCAAGCTGCAGCACCCTGTGGTAATTCCACATTGCTGAGTCCCCTGCAGCTTTACTGTTACAGTGACTGCTCCATTGATACCAATGTCTGCCTGAGGCCTTTGGGTGCTCATGTAGACTGCTTAAAAATGCTTAAATGTGCTCTTTTGCCATCCAGCATCCATGTGGCACAAGCAGGTCCAGGTGGTACAGATGGCAAACATGTCTCTGTTTCTAAACGTTAAACTCTGCCAAAATTCCACCAATAGAGAACTGTAATTCAAGCAATGGCTTTTCACAGGGATTACTGCTAATGCAATTAAAATACTTTGCTGATTCTTATCATCACCACTGTACACACATACAGCCAGAGGGGAGATGGATTGATCACTTGAATGGCCCAGAGGGAATCATACAGCAAAATATTTAAAACAGAGCAAGGGCATGGTTTGTGATACCTCTGCCTACATGAGACCATAAAAAACCTGCTAACAGCAACCACATTTCAGGCAAGACTAACTGGTGCCAAGTAATGATCATCTCACATGGAGAATTGTTTTTTTCTGTTTGTTTCTTATAATGTCAACAATAAACTCAACAGTTTTGTTATCGATGCTCAATATTCTGTCTTTCTATTCTATTTTTTAGATGTTTTGGAAAAAAAAGCACAGAGTCAAATTTTGTGTTTTGTCCAAAACTTGAATCTAGCTCCATTATGCAGGTTAATATCTAAAAAACCATAGTAATAGTCCCTTTTATTTCTGAAGAATTCTGGAGCTTGTTGCTGCAACACTAAATTTACCTTGCCTAAGCAGCATCTCACATATTCAGACCTTTACTTAGATGCTGAATTCTCTCCATCTTGATCTTTAAACTCTTTCCCAGAAGGCAAGTACTACAGCAATGAATGTTCCTTGTCCACAAACATTAGTTTTCTTGTTAAAAGTTAACAATTTACTGTTTATTTATCACTGCGTCTACTGCAGTGATTGATTCACTTCACCTGGAGGAAATTCTGGCTGGAGTTTATCAAAGCAAGCTGGGCACTGAGGTCTTCTGCCTGAGCTTGACTTCCTCTCACACCCTGCACCAACTGAGGAATGTGGTCTGCAACATTCTAAAAAAAACAAAGGGAAAAGATTTTAGTAAATAAATGAGAACTTAAAATGCTTTGACACTAAAACAAGCACTGTCCCCGCTCCCCTTAAAGACAACTGTAGCATTCACAGGTAAAATATTCTTGTGCCTTCACAGAATTCATTTAGGACTCCATCAAACCAAATTAGTATACAATAGGATTTTCTTAGAGATGGTCTACTTAAGAAATCTTTATTCAAGCTACTTTTTAGTTTAAGGATCCTACAAGACAATCCAAGGTTTTTATGCAGAATTACATACACCAAGTATTTCTAATTCCTTCCTTTGCATGTTCAAATACCAGTAGTGGAGGCGACAGATTTTTTTAAAGAGAATGCCCTGCTTTCAGAAAAAACATTGTCTTTTATCCATAAGCACCTCAGCCTACTTTCTCATGACTTTCAACAACACAAACTTATAGTATGGCAAGTGTGTATTGCTAAAATTTTACTCCTGGATTGTCCACATTCATGGTCCCTGTCCATCCATTCCACAATAACACTTACTTCAGTAGTGCAGTACTACATTATCAACACCACAAAAAGTAAAGGAGTAGATACTGAATCTTCTCTGCTAATAAATGAGCATCAGGACAGAATTAGAATGAACTGCAAACAATAGAGTGAATCACCTTGTTTTTTTTTTCTGATTCATACTGAAATAGCAGCTCTCTCCAACACAATTTTGAGATGTACTTGAGCTACCTTATTTAACTCCAACATTTCTTAGAAGACAATTGCTGAATGTTAATGTGGCTTTTAACAGTATCTTCTTTAATGGTTTTGTTCTTGTTCCCCACATAACTGCTCTTTGATGCAGAAGAAAATCCTTCTGCATTCTATTGTCTTTTTTATTTTTTTTTATTTAAATGTAATTTCTTTATTAATCAAAGCTAGAAGCTGATCTGCCAAATATAGCTTAAACACAAAAGAGAACAGCTTCTCATCAGACTCTGAATTCTAGCATTGAAACTACAGTCATGTGCTTGACTTCAGGCCTACCTTGAAAACTGTGGTCCTGACAGCTTTAGCTTCAAGCTAGGAATCATGGTAACCCCACAGTAAAGTCTAAAACTTATTTTTTATGGTGACATTTAAGGTGCCAGTTTCTTGGAGGTGGAATATCAGAATAGCAGGATCAGTTGTTAGTTATATAACCAATTATATAACCAATATGTTAAATAAGAACTTCACTCCATGATAATATAAATCACTGTTGCTCTTCCATCCCTCACTATGGAAAATTCAGGGGTTACTTTCTCTACACATAGAAAACACAACAAATACAGATTCACACAGGTAGTGTTGGAGTTTTTTAAAATCTCTTTTGGAGGTTGCAACAATATTAGGGAGGGTGATTTTCAGCTCCCCACAAGGCAGAGTTCAAGGGTTATTATTTGTCAGTGGGTTGTGCTGTGTTTACCTTGCAGCTCTGCACAAGTTGCTGGTGGGCTGCTGTGTTCTTATTTGAAACAGCTGCATTCTGAGAGGCTGCAATAGTCTGGGTAGCAGCAGCTGCAGCTTGTTTAGCTGCAATCTTTGGAGAAAAAGAAACAGTTAAATCAGTGGTAAAAGCCTGAGTAATTCAGAGGATGAAATACATGTTACAGGTAGCTCTGAGTGTAACAACTTTGACAGATTAATACACTATGTCCCTTGATTTGATTTGCCTTAAGGAAACTCAGAATTGCTCTTCTCTCAAGGTGAAAATGATTCGAACACTTATCCATCTCTAACTTGCCAACAAAGAAAAAGGTAGAATTAGAAGGATTCTACACTCTCACTCTTCCACAGCTTAGATGGCAGTCTGAGCAAAAGAAGTCAAATACAAACAGCAGAGATGGGCCAAACAATTGACTCCTTACAAAGGCCAGAGGAAACAGGCAAAGCAGATGCAGTGCTTCACCTGCTACATTAATACCTCTGAGCAAGGGCTCAAGGGAGCCAATTCTTACTGAGATTGCTCTGTGGCAAAAGCAAAGTTACTAAAATGACACAGAGACCCAAAATACTGGTATTCCTGGGTCTAAAAGCACTGATAAGACCTTCTTCAAATATCTAGGAGTGTTACTATCAACATCTCCCCAGTACAAAATGAAAAATTCAACAATTTATCCAAAGTATTTCAACACACCAACACCAACTGGCCCACTAAATACAACCAAGCATGAAGTTCACTACACACTTCACTCCTTTGTGAGGCCATATATATTACAACAGCAAAGCAAATCAAATGTTATTTTTATAAAACTTTCTTGCATGCAGTTAGAAAATGGCAGCCTTTATTTCCTGAAATACTCTTGATTTTTAGTTCTAGGCAGACACAGCAACTTGGTTACCTACTTAGATGAGCTTGTTTGTCTCATCTCATTGAATTTAATCAGACTACTGTAAAATCACAGTTGCAAACAAGGAATTTAAAAATGCTTCTTTTTTTAATCTATCTTTTCTTCATTTTGTCTGAGAACAGGAAGATCAAACCTTGCCTACAAGACAAGCCTCCAAGATATTTTATCCTCAGTAAATGGTCCTTCTCCCCCTCGGCTGTGCTACCAGATAGGATCTTTTTACTTTCATTCCTGCTTCTTTGATTCTGAGTACTTTACCAGATTAATTGGATATGCTGAGCTTGAATATAACTTTGTAGAGAAATTTGTATGACACTGGCAAATGTACTAGTAAAGCCACCCAAAGGTGTTGTGTGTAAATGACAGATCACACGGATAAATTAAAGCAGTAATGGAGCAGTTTCAGCTCAGCTGTTCTAATTTTCTGCCTAATGCCTTCTGAGTCAAATCCTTACACCACTTTACTACATCAGTGAAACAAAGTGCTCCATTTTCTGAGCACTGTGGTATCACACTCTACCATGTCTAACCCCCAGCCTTGTACTCTGAACTGAGTTTATGGTGCTATCATTCGGTGCTTAGCACTTTTACTGAAACAGCCATTTCCACTTTCTCAAAATTATCTGCAGATATTAGTTATCAAAAGGGAGCAAACTGAAAATTCAACAATATCTAGTTTCCAACCTCTAATCTGTTGACAATCTTCTTCTTGATGGCGTTCTGTGCAGCAGCATTGGTGGCCACCCGCAGTCCCTCTGCTGCTTCTCTCAGACGCTGTTGCTGATCCTCATTTTCAGGGTTGGCTGCAGCTCCCTACACAAGATTTCAGAGCAAAAACCACCACAGTCTCAGTAAAAGTTACTGGAGAAAACACAGATGAATATCAAAGCTTTAGTTCCAGACAGTGTCTGCTACATCAGCCTTCATTTTCCTTGTATTGTCTTAACCAAAGTTAAAGGAACACTAAAATATTGCAAGCCTTCAACACGGAAATTGCCAGTGAAAGGTTGTTACTGTGTGTGTTTGATACTTGGAGAAAGGGAGTTGAACATTTGCTTCATGCACTACTTTGGGTGCTTGGGAAAAAAGCCTTTGTAAACTGCTTCCCCTGTGATCTGTAATAACGGACTTGGAGAAAAGCAGGGTTTGGAAAAAAAACATACAGTTTTTAAAATTCCCAATTCAATATGCCTTGCAGTATCTGCAGTCCAAAAATTAAGATTTAACACAGCAGGTTTTCTCCATTTGAAGTCTGAGAAGTTACTGGGAAGTCAAGGAAATGCTCTGCAGCCAGGCATATGGACTGGAGTCCCAGCAGAGCACTGGCCCTGCTGCTGTAAAAATCATTCCAGTGCAGGATCTGGGAAACAATTCAAAGGGAGATATATTTCTCCCTAGTGGATTTAAAGAGGTTTCCAGCACAGAAAGAAAAGAAAAAGTTAAATCAGCTGGAGGAAACTGTTCCTAAGACAGAGAAGAGTTGCTCTGTGAATGGTTTCAGCAGGAGACTGCTGTGGTTCTGCTGTTCCGCCTGGAACTGGTACAAGGCTTTGCATCCCAGTGGTTATGGCTGGTGGCACTGCCCTGGATGGCCCGAGACACGACCACCCTGCACACAGGAAAGCAAAGCAGTGCAAGAGTGGGTTTTTAAAACCAAAAAACTCCAGGTAACTAATAACTTGGTTTTTTGCAACATACCTAGGATAAGTCATTAAATGCTGAACATTTACAGGATAAGAGAAACCATCTCTCCCACAGCCAGATCCCACCTATAACATCCCACATCCCGCTCCTCTTTGGGCACAACCCCACAAGCTGAAGTGACAGTGCCTTTCCCTGGTACCTTTGCAGCTTCCACCATGCGGGCTGTAGAGTCTGCCAGGAGCTTTGCAGCAGCCAGAAGCTTCTTGGAGTTCTCCATATCTATTTCTGCCTCAGCATCCGACCTCATGGCGTTGACAAGGTCGGAGGTGGCCTGTGCCAGCACCCGGGCCTGCCGCACCATCTCACCTGGGGACACAACTGCAGTTGGACCTCCTGCTCTCCACAGAGCAGCTTGGCTTTCAAAATCCACCATCATTTCACCAGACAAAACCGAAGTCGTGTTTGCCGAAGTATTTTTTTTTACTTGAAAGTGATACACGTGTAGTTCATAACTTGGGAGTTTTATAAACAATATCTTTGATCACAGTATAAATGGTGGAAGCCACTGTAGTGGAGATTAAGAACAAAACTGAAGTATTTGCATTCTAGATAGCAGGATAAAACCCCCGAATCAATATTTCCAGGTAATTTTGAATATACAGTTCAAGGACACTCCTGTCCCAAGGAAGACTAAAAATTTTGCTTTTTCAAATCACAGCCAAGATCTCACTCCTTCAATAAAAATTACCCATCTTGCATCTGTTCTTTTGGGGAATTATCTTCTGTTTAATATAAACTAAATTAAGAACCTTGTCAGAAGAGACTTAGCAGCATTAAGAGAGGGGTTTGGCCAAAAATAAGATATATTTATGATAATGGAGTCATGTTCTGGTCATGGTGAAGCACAGAGATGAAACAACAGTGCTTCTGAAGTGGATTCATACCCTTTCTAGAACAAATTCATTTGGTCACTAAAACATACACTTGGACTCCTTCATAAATAGACAGGAATCAATAAAGCCTTTGCCTTTCCATAGGTTATCAAATCAAGTTAGATGTATTTGGGTTTAAGGCCTCATTTTTTTCCAGTGCTCTTAAGAAATCATGGGAACAAAGACAATAACAGCTGTTTTCTCACGTGTAAAGGTGAATTGTGGGCATCAGAATTAAAAGACCAGACTCCTCTGGTCAGGCATAGGCCCAAAAAATTACATTTTTCTAGCTGTTATCAACCGTTATCATTCCCAGTATGAAATTTTGCAATTAAAACTTTCACCAGTATTTGCTAACTCAGCTCTCAGTCCAAATATCCCACTTGAAAAAAAAATCCCTTTAAATGCTCTTTCCTGCAGTATTAAGTCAGTAAATCAAAGAGATTACAAACAATAATTCAGCAGTCACAGGCTGGAGTCTCTTTGCTGTTAAAATTGCAACCACAGTAGAGCAATGATAAATTGGAAACACAGACTGGAATCTGAATAACTTCTACTAAAAATTAGGTATTGCAAAACAACATATTTGACTGGTTTTGACTTGACAGACAATAAATGTTATTCAAGATCACCTCTTTCACTGCATCTTTCTGTACAGGAGCTGAATCACGAATGACAGCAAAACACAAAACCTGACATGGTTTCCTGTGCACTTCTACATTAATTAAAATTCCTTAGGATACCTACAGAGCATTAGAAAACCTTTTCCACAGCCTTCAATTTGAAGATTAAAAGTGGTTTAGCAACCATTCCTGTGCATTTTTTAAAAATCTTAATTGCTCATGTTTCTCATAAAGATTCTAGGGTCAAAATACACTGAGATTTCACTAATTACTTCTTTGCATAATCCTCTAGAAGTGTCTGTATGGCTGTAATCACATTTCCTGAAAAAACAAACATCTGAAAGTTTTGCCTCTTAAATGTAACAACCAAGACAACTCTACAATAAAAGATTCATTTGTTCACATTGACTGTAACATGAACACAGTTGTGACTGAAATGTTTTCTTTCCTGGCCTTGCATTGATACAACATGAAAGAAAATACCAAAACTATACTATTCACCATAACTGGTGAGTAAAATCATCCCATTTTAAACTTTCTATGAATTGTCTTGATTTCTAGTTGATACTGCCCCTCCATATTGCTGCTACTTCACAACACTTAGAACTATTGAAATTTCACTGTTCTAAGTAATTTACTGGTTCTTTACTAAAAATTCACACTGGCTTGGTTAAACAGTAGGGATCTCAAGTTTGGGTTGATTCTAGAAGCTACACCCATTTTAGAAGCATCACATAAAAAAAAAAAAGCAGAAATAAGTTTCAAAACCTCAAAAAAAAATCTATGCATAGTAAAATCCACCACTGTGAAGTATTTGCCCAGGTGCCTGTCTTCATATCTGGAGCTGATACACATTGCTACACAATCCTGTGAAGTGGTAGAGAACAGACAAAATACTACAGCAATCCTTTAGCATGATAGGGATTGTTTTCCCAGAACGTTCACTCCACCCAGCACACAGCTATGGGCATTTTGCTGATTTAATATTATGGGTTGGACGAGCACCTCCCAGGCAACCAGCGGTAGGACAAGAGGGCTCGGTCTTAAGCTCGGCCAGGGGAGGTTTAGGTTGGATATTGGGAAGAAATTTTTTATGGAGAGAGTAATCAGCCATTGGAATGGGCTGCCCAAGGAGGGGGTGGATTCACTGTCCCTGGAAGTGTTTAAGGTGAGACTGGATGTGGCATCAGTGCCATGGGCTGGGAACCACAGTGGGGTTGGATCAAGGGTTGGACTCGATGATCTCAGGGGTCTTTTCCAACCCAGCTGATCCTGTGATTCTGTGACAGCACTAGTACACGCCAGAGAAGGATTTTTACCTCCTTCCTTTGCAAGGTGCACATCCCTGAGCAATGGGAAGCTGCTGTTCCTTAGGGGCACTTACCAGCATCCCCCATGGAGCTGAAGATGCTCTCTGTGACACACATGATGGTGTCTGTGGCCTGGTCGTAGCGCCCGATGGGCTCCCCCCTGCTCGCAAACTGCCGCACGTGCTGCAGGAGGTCGTTCAGGGCCTGGCTCACGATGCTGGCAGCTGCACTGACCTGCTTCAGCAGCTCGGTGTCGTCTGTGGCAGCCTGGCAGGCCCTCACACAGTTCTCCACCGAGCGGTCCACCAGCTTCCCAGCCTCAATCAGCTGCTCCTGGCACACCGGAGAGCTGATGGTGGGACTCACAACCTGCACGGGGAGAGGGCACGGAGCATTCAGAACAGGTTGGTTTGATACTAACACAGTTTTGGGGAATCCACAGCAGTGCCTTGGCACCCCGGGAACACCAGCAGCCTCACCTTGGCACAAGCCACGAGCTGGGAAGTAGAGAGTGCACACTGTGTGGCAGCAGCAATGACCCTGTTCTGCAGGACTGTGTCCTCAGCCACCTGTGCCACGTTCTTGGCCTTCAGCACCAACATGGCAGCAGCATTGGCAACAGCTTTGGCCAAACTCATCAGGACATCCTGGCAAAACAAAGGGAAAACTCAGTCAATCTAACAAAGTATATACTTTGTTGTTCATAAGATCAGATCTCCTGAAGGTAAGTTCTTTTATATGAAAACTTCAACATGTTGTTTGGTGTAAAGCAGCAGCCATAGCTATTGCTCAGAAACCCAGTGGTTTTCTGTCCTCAGTACAACCATTTCTGCATCTACATTATGAAGGTACTCCACTGAAGGAATATGGACTATCAAGTTTTCAATTGGCTCAGTGTCCATAAGAAGAAATCTTTGTCCCAATTTGAAATGTGCTTATCTTCACTTCCTGAGAACACACTATTAATACAAAACCATCTGGAGTTCACCACTAAACATGTGATAAATATCTGCAATAAGAGTGACAACCTCAAGGACAAAACTGCTGAGGAGAGACAGGACTCGAGTTGATAACAAAATTCAAGGATTAAATTGTGCTTAACAGCAGAAACAATTGCAATTGCATTTTTGAAAATGCCCTTTCCAACCACAATTTTTCCTTGTCCATGATGTAAATATAGTCCTACAAATCATTGCTCCTAATCAAAACAGGTCTTAATTCCAGCACATTTTTCCCTTGTACCAAAATAATTTAGTTCACTCTGAAGCTGCGACATTAAAACACACTCAGGTGTTAATTCCTGCAATGAATAAGTTCAAATAATTTCTTCCCATTTCCCCACTTAAAATCCCACATTCCATATACTTGAGAGTTTTTTAGTGTGATGGAGTCTTCCTAATGTCTATACTGTTAAAATAACCATTGAGTGAAAAAACCCAGACATGTTTTTAACAGAGCATTTAAGAACAATGGTCTTAAACTGCTAATAGCAAACACTGTTAAGTCATGAGGCATTATGATTTTATAATTGCTAATACTACTAATCTTAAAGAGATTTTGTTTGTAATATAGTAGTTTTCTTCTACTCAGTTCACCAGAAGGTTTTATTAACTTTTGGGTTGCACTCCTACATACAGACACAGCAAACACGTACGGGAAAACTACTCCATGTAATGAGGAGAAATCCAGTGCAAACAGCTCTCCATGAAGCATGAAAGCATCTGGATGATTCACAGAACCAAGTAGGGGTTCTTATGAAATCAGCACTCTGTGACTGTGTAATTAAAAACAACTTCAAAATGGATTAACCTCAATTAGTGGAGAGAAACTCCAGTATTTTCTAAGCACACTTTGGGAAGCCTGGCTTTATGCAGAGACCTCCTCATTAGAAAGCTGCCCAGCTCTGGCAGTGACAAACAATCCCCCCTCGTTACCTGGAACCTTTCATCTGTTTCATTCTCTCCAATTTGCCTCAGGAGCTCCCCACTTGCTTGTCCAATGCTTCCAGCTGCAGTCAAAACTGTCTGTCGAGGCTGCCAAAAGGTGACAGTGAAACACATTAATTCAGAGAAAATGAGCTTTACTTGAAGTTTAGATTTCCTCCAAGAAATGCTACACAGCTGTGCAATCAATACAGCCCCCAAAAAATTCACAACAGGAATACTTTGGAGAAATCTTTACTTTTCCACATGCACAACTGCACATCCATATTTCAGGGGTTTCATCTGATGTGTTCCCAGACAACATGCAAAGAACTTTGGAGAACTTGAATAAACTTTGCTGTCATAACTGCAAAAATAATTAAGGATGGAGAGTCAATATGATCTGAAACATCAGGAGATTTCATGTTCTTCGAAACATAAATACCTGAAGAGATCTAAGGCAAACTGTCTATAGACTCCAAATCACAACAAACTAATCAAAGGATTTTATCCTGGTCAGTTCTACTCTCATTTCTGGAAAACTACAATATATGAATTAACTTCACATTTATACATCAAAGTAGACAAAAAGAGTAAGGAAAAGAGCCACTCCTATTGAGTCACAGTACTATTGAGTCTCTCCACTTCCTATTGAGTCACAGTACTATTTGAAATTTGTTTCTAAAAGAGAATACAGTACCCAGATTAATCAACTATTTCTTGCATAAATCAACCTCTGTACACAACACAGACCATTCTAATATCAAGGTGCAAGACTTAAAGGCACAGAGACAGATGAAGGATTAAGAAGTAGTCACAAGAGCTGCTTGCACAGGGAACAGTAAGTGGCACTGAACAGGTGAGTGTAGAACCTAACCAGTCTCAAAAAAACCAAAGCCATGCACTTCAGAGAAGGAACCTGAGGAGTTTCCATCTACTCACCTCTCCTGAAGTAGGTTGCACAGCCTTCAGCAGGTCTGAGACAGCACTGGCCAGTGTTCGAGCAGCTTTCAGGAGGTCTTCTCCACTTCCAACCTCATCATCCATGAGAGCAGCAAGCAGCTTCACACCTTTGGACATCTCAGTGAGGTTGGAAGAGATGGTTGTGATGGCACATCCCACAGCAGTGTAATCAGTGTCAACTGGGTCCCCTGTAGAGCAAATGTTTTCTATGATCAGAATGCTTTAGTGGTTAAAGGGGAAACAGGGGCAGCTGCCACAAGCTACACTCTTGAGAGATGTTTCAAGGTAGCCAAGCAGTGCCTACTAAGTAATTTGTCACTTTAAAAGAATTAGATTGCTCTAAATTGTCTGATTTCTATGTTTCTTCTTCTATCTTCTAACAGAATTTCTCCTCACTCAATGCAATTGCTGAGAAGCCCACAGTGTCAGCTATCTTTCCATGCTGAAAGAACCTAAAGCACTACAGTCTTGTGCTGTTTAAGCCACTCGCAGCTCCTTCAACTTATAATTTGCTGAAGAAAAACCATCACCAATAAACATATAATAATCCAACAACTGTCAATAATGCTTTCTTGTGGTAAGCTTGCAAACACTCTCTACTTTATTGAATAAGCAAGCCAACTGTACCTTCAGTGCGAGAGAGAAACCGAAGATACAAAAGCCATGTTGGGAGGGACACAAAGTGTGTTCCACACATCAGTGTCCTACCAGAGTGTTTTATTGACACTTTTTCTGCAGCTCAGTTCCTGTGTTACTTGATTTAGACTGACAAATGTCAGGAGACTGCAAGGAAACCCCTCCCATTGAAGTTTACCTGCCGTGAGGTTCACGACAGACGCAGTTCCTGCAGTGATTGCATCAACCTGAGAGTGTATTTCATGTTTGGATTCATCAACCTTGTTCTGAACCCATACTCTGGATGCCTGAAGAGCAATAAGAAAAAAGAAGAATTAAGGATTGCAGTGAGGCTCTACAAGAGGCAATACCATGTAAATCTCCCATTCCTTCATGGACTTTTAGAAGTGAAACAGAGGACAGCCAGCAAGCCCTTAAAGTGAAATGTTAAAGCAAACATTTTCTTCTGCTGATTCCTTCACTACAGATTTGCTACCACACTTCAACAGCTGCCCTTTTAAGGTAAATGCCATAAAGTGCATGCATGAAGGCTAAACACTCTTGACTGACAGCCCCCCACAAGCAATAACCCTTTTTCTCTGTCCTCATGCCCTAACCTGGATCAGGAGCAACAGAATCAGATTTTGTTCTTATTTTTCAGGTGTGTGGGAGGCAGTCACTCCCACCATAAATAATGCCCATAGATTGTGTTTAATTGTACACATGCCCACAAAACAATAGCATTCCAGACATGTTTGTGCAAGGAACTCTGCTGCATCTGATCTCAGGAGACTGATAAGAGTGAGGTGGAACACTGAACACAATTCCTTAAAGAGAGAACAGCATTTTATCCCATTTTAAAAGTGACATCACTTTAGATCTGGGGACAATGATCTGTAAACACCCCAGAGCATCAAGACTCATTTCTCTGAGGGCTGAGGAGAACTCACCATGTCCTGCCCCAGAGGAGGCAGGTTGTCCACCTCGTTGAGGTCGGCCTGTGCCTGCTGCACCGCGTGCATGCTGGTGTTGATGGTGCCCATCAGGGCCTGCTGGGCTGAGGTCTGCAAGGCAAAACAGGGCTGGTGCTGTGTCCCAAAGGGCACTCCAGGCACATGTGACACGTGCACCAAGAGACAGCGAGTGCCAAGAGTCCAACACTCACACCAGGCCGTTTCAGATCTGGCCCTCCCCTGGTGCACTGGAGGGAGCAAATCTCTCTCACAGTCTTTCACCTGTGTCATTTTATACTACTCTGTGCTTCCACACCTTTCAGCTTTCTCAGATCAAACAGACACACACAGAACACCACTGAGCTGTCTTACTGACCTGCATTCAAGGAACATGAAAACTCAACTTGCCTCTAGGATATCCTTATTGATTTCCTGGCACAGCTACCAACGTCATCAAGGACGACTCTAAAACTAAACTGTCAGCACTGTGCACAGGTTAACAGAGAACTGCAGGGTTTAGGCAGAGCAGGATGGAGATCTGTGTTGGGTGTCTGTGGCACAGTTTTGGCTGCAGGGGTGAGAAGGGGCCAGGGGCTGCCCCATGCTGGGTACACCAACAGAGCCAGGGCAGGACACAGCTGAGCCCAGCAGCTGTGGCACCTCTGGGAAAGCACCTGTCAGAAAGGGCAAACCACCACATGGCAGAGAGGGGAAAAAAAAAGTTCATGAAACACCCTTGCAAATACCAGTGCCTGAGGGGGATGTGGAGAAGGTGCTGGGGCAGCAGAGCACAGGGGTGACCAGAGTGGAGCAGGTATTTCCCTGCAGCCTGTGGGAGAGCCCTGTTGGAGCAGATATCCTCATATCCACCCTGCAGAGCACAGAGGGCCCCATGCTGCAGCACATGGGGATTTCCTGGGAAGAAACTCCAGCCTATGGAGAGTCTGTGCTGGAGCAGGGTCTGACAGGAACTGAAGCCTGTGGAGGACCAGCACTGGAGTGGGATCTCCAAAGGGAACTGCAGCTCATAGGGACCCATGCCGAAGGCAGTTTATCCTGAATGACTGCAGGGATAAAATGCAGGACACACACACTGGATCTGGGGAAAAGCATGAGGAGGAAGGAGCAGCAGAGAGGGGCTGTTACAAGTTGACCACTTGTGAGCAGGGAGTAGAACAGTCAGAAGTGAAGGACTGAAGTTTGAGTCTGTGTGGAAAAAAAAAAGGGGGGGTGGATGGGAAGGTGTTTTAATTTTCATGTTTCTCACCATCCGACTGTATTTTAATTGACAATAAATTAAATTCCTTTTCCCCAAGCTGATTCTGTTTTGCCCATGAAGGTAATTGGTGATCTCCATGTCTTTATCTTGACCTATGCCAGATAAAGCTTTTTTATCTTACATATCCTACACACACACTTCTCATTGAGGAGGAGGAGTGAAAAAGCAGCTGGGCAGGCATTTGGCAAACAGCCAAGGGCAATCCACTACACATATTACACTTCTAGTAGTATATCATGATCTTAAGCATTGATTATATTCTCAAAGACTTTTTAGGGCTTTTAAAGCCTTTTAATTTAACTGAGAAAACGCACTACCTGCCTTAAGCCTACTAAAAAATTTCTAAATTGGTTGGCTAGTGATAAGCTAAAAGTAAGCCTTTTCTTTAAAATTGCTTACTTTTGCCACTCTTTAAACCATCTTTTTTTACCCTTAAATACTGGTTTAACTACTTAGAAGCAAAGAGAAGGCTGGAAGAGCCTGCTTTAAAGAAAACAAAGATATAAATCAAAATATGATACCCTAAATACACCAGGGACACTCCAAACTTATGTTTGGTAGGACAGCCAGGAAGTTCCAGCCAGGACTCCTGCTCTTAGAAATAGGTATAAAACTCTGTCTCTGACTCCTCGCAGTGCAGACAAGTTTCAAAGACAAAAAAGAGTTCCAAACACAAAACCAGGAGGCTGCTCACAAGAGGGGGCATGTGTCCTCTGTGCATCTGCCCGATGGTGACCTGCTGCTGGGGGGAGGGCATGATGCCAACGTTGAAGGTCTCGGGGCCGCTGGAGCCCGAGCGCATGACGGCGGGCAGTGCCACGGAGCCGTGCTCCACCTTCCCTGTCCTGTTGAACTGCTGCTGCAGAATGGTAGATCTGTAAAAAAAAAAACAAACAACCCATCCAACAGAGAATTAGTGAGCTCCTGCAAATCAGGTTCTGCCAGGTGATCTTCCTTTAGGATTTTAAAGTGCATTTTACAACGTTTGGAGAAGCCGTTTTTCCTTTCTAACCATTTTCTAACATACTGGAAAAACAATCTGGGGCTTTGGGCAGATTTATTAATCTGCCTATTATTATTATTATTTATTTATAATAAAATATTAATTTTATAATGACAACAAAACTATCATTAATAAAATATAATTATTAGTAGCACTAATGAGCAGGCACCAAGGAAAAGGCAATGTGCAGTTTTGGTACACATGGTACAAAAGCTTTACCCCTTTTAGATGCATGACAGACAGAACCAGAACAGGGTTTATGGCATAACAACTGCTTTGTTTCAGTTGTATCATTGACTGATCAATAGAAAATAGAAGCATGAACCTTGTGGAGATGTCTTTTGCAAGTACTTCCTAGAAATGGGATAAAAACTAACATTCTTTCCTTCACCTTTATACACATAAGCACAACAGTACCTGTCAATGATCTGGCAGTCTATCAGATAATGGGCTAGGGAGTAGGATACTTTCAAGAATAATAAATAAAGTTACTGCCATCCATGGTCATGAGCTGCTTTGCCAGATGTACTGCTCATATTTAAATATGATTCAAGCTTTAATAGATAGAAACGTTGACAGGAATTCAGGCTTTAATAATAACACTCTTCTGGGGGGAAAATAGTGATTTCAACTGTGAAAAAATCTTGTATTTATCAATTACAAGTTTTGGGCTACTCTGCACAGCACTTAGCTGTATATTCTGAAAGTGCTTTGGAAAGGGTCATGTCAAAATAAAGCACATCTGAACACGTGTGACCCATCAAAAGTTGAAATTACACATTAACTACCTAACAAGTCTATCTCATATAAACCCTATGCTCAACAATAAATCAAATGGACTTTTCACATACACACTGCTGACACTGCCATCCTTAGAGTTCCAAGAGGAGACTTGAGTGGCTTATTACAGCTCATAATGTCAAAAATCTGTTTCTATTCTTTCATTGCATGGAAAGTGCAGTGATTTAACATTCCTTTCCATGAGCATGGCCAGCTCACAGTTCTGCTTTTTGCTGTATTCAGTTACTTTCCCATCAAAACCATTGCCTGACCTACCAAATATTCTCCTATCAAAACCAAACCCTGACCCTTCCCCACACCAAATATCTGTTAGGTTTGGCTGGTTAATAAGCCAGCTCTGTCATAACACAGTGTACAACTAAACTGACAGGAGGCACATTTACTGGAAAACATGGGACCAGCAGACACAAGCAACTAAACCCTCATAAATCCTACATTTTTGCACAAAGATCAAAAAACTAATACAGCAATTTCAGCTCTGCTTCATTATCCCTCTCTCCACCTCAGCATTTTACTGAATTACAGCCTGAGTTCCTTTGTTCAAGGGTCAAGTTAGCACAAACTACTGGTTTCCTTAACCACCAGTTTTGTGACAAATACCTGCTCTTCAATCCTTGAAGGAATCTAGGAGCCTGATTGCCCGGGGGTAGTACTTCCTTCTATTGAAATATTGTGTAGAAAACCATTCTTTAACAGCAACAACTGTCCTACTTCATTTGAAAAGAGCTGCTGCAGCTAAATGTGGCACTCAAAGAAAGAGCATTTCCTCCTGCCGTTTACACTCACTTCTTAGGCGAAACAGATTCTTCCAACATGGTTGATTCTTCATCACCTTCAAGCCCAAATCTATCTTTACTCTGTTTCTGGAGGAGGGGAAAAAAAAAATTCAGTTAAACAATGTGCTGATTTTTGCTTTGCCTCCACCACTCCCCTGCCATTTATCACAAGCCTAATCAAAGAATGTGCAGAGCCTTGGCTGGTGCTGAACACCAGGCTTTGGGCAGTGAGGGACAACAGAACCTCCACTTCAGAACAACAGTCCAGGTTCCAAACCCTGGCAGACGAAGCACATAAAGCCAAAAAGCCTGCTGGTGCTTTTGGAACAAAGGGATAAGGAAAGTGCTGAGGTATTGTCTTTTCTCATAGGGGAAAATATGTTCTGAGGACCAAGTGATGTGCAACAGCAGCAAAGGCCAGCACAGACAGGACATGTACCTTTTCCCATTCTCTTCTAACTCAGCAACCTCAGGCTGACTCAGGTGCTCCAAGTTGTATTTAGCATCTGAAATGTTACTACAGGGTGTAAGCTACCAGCAGAAAATACATATCCATAGGAAAGGCAATACATCTAATACTGTCTCCAAGTTTTATCACAGGTACTTTGAAGTTCTGGGCAGTCTGCACATCTCAGTGTTTGAGGCAGGGTTTTTTTAGTGGTATAAGGGAGGTAAATATACACAAGGGCAGTAAATCTAAACCTCCAGAAACAACAGGAAACGACCATAAATCATAGAGGGAGTGCCTTATAAAAACAGTCCATTTCTACTTGTGACCTGGTGAAAAGAAACTGCTTTCCACCTTGCTTTGTGATTTGTAGTCTGAATACATAAATTTTATGTAATATATAGATGGATATAAATAGAGGAGCACCCACTATGACCTTGGGTACATTTAATGGGAACTCCTTGTGCACAACTATACACACACACAACTTTGGAGAGAGAAGCTCTTACTATTATAGTTTGATCACATGCCTGAACTGAAACTCCCTCTCTCTAGTCAAAATTGTGCCTTACTTCCATATTAATGTGAAGTCAATAATTATATCTAAATTAAAAATTGTAGAAGTTACTCAAGTTCAGGGTTCCCTGTCAACTGATCAGTGACCTGTCACTAATCAGGACATGAGGGGTTGGAGAACACTGCACCAGCAACACTTTAGCAGGAAAAAATGTACCTACCAATCCACACCAGAGAAAATGAGTTGGAACAGTCCAAAACACAGCAAGAATTAACATTATGCCACTGAGAGCAATAAACCATCCTTTGAGGCACTGCATCACTGAGATAACGTGGGCTCAACAATTGTGAACTGCAGCTTCTCACGTTCACCACGGGTGTTTATTGTTTAACCTGCTCCTAATTCATTCATTTTAAACTGGATGTGCCAGCAGATGGGAAAGAAAAAAATCAAAGCCCTGAGAATGGCAATTCACACATCTGCATTGTATTCTAGGAAGACAGAAGGCTGCTTTCATTTGGCATTAGAGAGCAAAGCTACTTTTGAATCAAGTTTTAAACCATCTATAGAAACCTGCAATTTATTTGACATTTATTAAACCTGAGACTGACAGCCCAGAGGAAAAGGCATGTGCTGGGATGAGTTCTGGCAATCCTGCTCAATCTCTTCTTGCACAACACTTGATGTTGCATCCTCCACTGTGAACAAAGGCAATAAATTCTCTTGGGCTACTTGACTTTCTCATTTCTTCACTATTAAAATCTACTACAGTAAATAATGATGTAGGTTGGTTGAATCTGAATAAAGTAAAAATTTGACAAGAAGCAACCAGTGCTATTTAAAGCACCTCAGTTTTCTGTACAACATGTTTAGAACATGACCATTCAGTTCCATGTTTGTTGGCAAACTTGTTCTTTTTTGCTGTTGCACTTCTTTACTTGTGAATATTTTGAATGCTGGGGATGTGTATCAGCCTTTCCTCCCTCCTCCCAGGCACAATCCATAAAACCAAATTTCCAGGCAGTCTGGCCTCTTCACCAACACTGATTTTATCCCTCTGCACAAATGAGGTATAATCTTTGCTTTACTAATCACAGTATTTTTAAAGCAATATAATGTTGAGGTTTTTCTGTTTGTTTCTCTGGCAAAAAAACTTTCTCAGCTTTGCTGCCTTCAACAGCTGTACAATATTTTGCAGTCCTTGCTGGAGTTTTAAACACTGCTTCTAGGGGATGATTTCTTCCCACCTGATCCATCAGCTTGGACCATAGTTTAAAATCCATGGTTGAAGCTTTGGACTCTTCTGTGGATACACAGTGTCACCAGTTCACCTTCCAGACAGGAAAGCAAAGCCCAGGAGTGCTGTACTGAGCCCAACCCATGCTACTGAGACAGTTAATAACCCTGACTTTTCCAGAAGCAGTGACTGACTTACAGGTAAAAACAAATAACATCAAAACATAAGATACAACACCGACTTTATGAGAGAAAGAACTGCAGCTTGCACATAACTGAGTTTTTGCATTGCTGTACAGTGATTTTTACAGCTTTTTTGCTACATATCAAGATGTTAATACTGTACCTTCTTTAGGATGATATCAATGTAACCTGCAATTAATTGAGAGATCTGTTCTCCTTCAGTGGTCTGTACTGAGTAATAGCTTTCCTGATATTCACCAAAATCCTGAAGAAAAAGAGGAAAAAAACCCCAAAACCTCTTTGAAAATGCTAAGTAAAGTGAGAAACAGTACTAAGTAAGAGAGCATTCAGATTTTAAAATTGTTTGTAGAGTCATTTTATTATATCCAACAGTAAATGAAACTGCTCCAAGGTTCTAAACCAGGGGGTGAGGGAGGAGACAAGAATGCTTTTTTTTCAGCTTAATCACACATGTTTCATTAACTGAAATGCCCAAGAGACACTTTGTCTAATTTTATCAGACTTGGTCACTTAAGAATGGAGGAAAGTCCTTAGAATTTAATCCTAGAGCATAATCATCCATGCAATCAGAAATTAGATGCACATGAATCAAGTGAATGTAATTTTCCATCCTCTGCCTCTTGCTCTCCCACTTGAAACAACCTTTTCATATCCAAAATGAACGTTGCAGCAGTCTCCTAGGGACCCAATAATGAACAAAATATCACATTCATGAAACTTCTTTCATAACTATTAACTGTCTGAATGAACCATCTGACCTTGTTTATGTTCACATAAGCCACAAAGCACATCACGAAGGACAAACACCATAACAGTTTACATGGGTGAGAATAAAAGTGATTTCCTAAATGTTTCAGTAATTAGGCACAAACCAGATGTAAACTGTGTTTTCTGAAAAGATTTAAACAGTACTTCGGAGGAACTGGTCTGTCCAGAAGCATCAAACTACAGCTTGACCCTAGATGCAAATATGGGCCAACTTATTACTTGAGACTCAGTGACTATGTAATGCTAGAAAATTAGAGAGAGAACCAGTTACATGACAGAAACTGTTTTAAGTCCACCTTTTCCTTTCTCCTTGCCACACAAATCCCTCTTCCTCTGAATATACACAGAAGGATTACCAGAGTGAAGCTCTTAGGGGAGGCAGCCCAGCGTTTCACCGTGGTCAGCGGCCACTCCTGCAGCACCTCCTTGGTCTTCTCATCCACCCGCATCACAGAGTCCTTGGTGACACCCAGCAAACGAGGAACCAGCTTGTTTTTGCCTTTCATTTTTTCCTGTAACGAGGTGGGAAAGGTTTGTTCTCCATTCAAATGGAAAAAGCAACCTGGAATATACTGACAAAGGGAAGCAATGGGCACGCAGAGGACGACAATTAAAAACTCTTCTCACTCCCCCAGGAAACTGAAATATTTTGGGGATTGAAGCAACAAACCTTTGCTTAGGGTGGAATCAGAGGTAATCCATAACCAAGGGTACAATGGTCACAGGAAGACCCACATTACCTTAACCAGGAAAAATGACACCCCGTAGGTGCGCAGGGAGCGGGCGAGCTTCACGTACTTCACTTTGGCCTCTATCTCAGTCATCTCACCACAGTTCTTGTGCTCCTGCAATGAGAGGGCAGCATCAATTAGGCAGAATCAAGGCTTTCTGGAAACAACAACAACAACAAAAAAATGGCACAGCTTTTATCTGTTTCAGGAAGGTTAGTCGATAATCATTACAATTAGAATGGGTAAAAATGTTAGCAAGACTCTAATTCCTCACATCAGAGACCATGAACAACCTGTGCAAACAGAACACTCCTCTTTGACCCTCATCCACTCAATGTGTGCCTCACATCAAGTGCATTTAAACCACTTCTGACAGAGTTCTAAGTTCTGGCTGTTCCTGTTATTTGACGCTATTAGGTCTCATATCATTCATGCCTCTTCACTCAGTTCTTAAAAATAATTTAAATGTCCCAGCACCCGCATGTTTTTCCAAAAAGAGACTATTTACTCCTGCTTTGTGCCCAAAAATTCTGACTCATGAAAGCCTCACACTTTGTGCTTGACCATTTCTCATCTCTTGGAGGTTCTTCCAACGGGCTCTTTTTTGGGCCGGTTGCAACATTATCCACAATCTTTTTCCAGCACATGAAAAGAATTCTACAGCTGAGGAAGAAACAAGGATTTTTCTAAATAGTTCATCTAGGTGTGTCTTGTAACTCAGTCTCTATTTATTATTTAAACGTTTATTCATTAGTAAACTTGAATACTTGTATGTAATGGCAGGTACCCATCTTATGAATTCAAACTTCACCTCAGCACCTGCTCTCCTACCCCAGACCATTCTGCTGCAAATCATAGCCCAACATCTTCTTTAAATACAGTTTGTGGGGTTCCCTATCCCACCCCATCTTCCCCTCCCACATTTCTGCTGTGGCCACCTCTTCCCTGGTGACTGATGGCAGCAGGGGGAGCACCAGGGACGTGGGAAATGCCTTCCTGCTCCACTTGTTACCACCCCGACAGCCTTCCAAGGAGGAGCAGCTGCAGCTCCCAAACCCCTGTGCATCCCAGGGACATGGGCTGATCATATCTGCCAAGTTCAGCACAGAGAACACAACCAGGAACCCAAGGAGCACCAATACAGTCATTGCACACAGAATATTTGGTGAAAACAACCTGCCAAACTCCAGAGTTTTGTAATTTCGGAAACAGTTTGGTTTGGGTTTTTTTTTTTTTTCAAAAAGGCAGCTCACTTATTCCACCTTCCTGTTGTATCTTTGCCCACCATCATACCCTCACTTGTCCATGCACTGGAGCAGGGAGTGATGGAAACTCCTCATGGGTCGTATCTGATATGGGCAAAGACCCCATGCTCTGAATAGCAGGACTTTCACTCAGAAGTGAAAGAATCTGGTTTTTGCTTAAACTGCCACCAGCCAAAGGCATCCAGAACAGCATCAGCCACACTCACCCACAAGGAAGTATTGAAGCTGCAGGCAGAACAGCCTGAGTGAGTGACACGATTCTCAGACTGGGAGGGTGACAGACACAGCAAAGCACAGGACCTGCTCCTGCTCTTCAGTCTGCCTCCCAACTGAGGTCACAGGTGGATCCTTCTAGAAACCATGACTTGATTTTACCTGTCGACCTCAGAATTTTCCAACTTACTTTTGGGAAGTTATTGCCAAAGTTATCATTACAAGTTATTGCCAAACTCGCATTTCAGTGGGCAGATCCTTGGTGCACTTTCAGCACTCAAACTCTGAGATCACTTCCAACAGCATCAGCTCCTTGTACCATTTATACTCAATTTATATTGTATGTACCATTTATATATATGTACCATTTATACTCAATTTATATTGTATGTACCATTTATATATATGTACCATTTATACTCAATACCATTTATACTTTGTACCTTTTTATACCCAACTACTCCAGCCTTTAACAACTGTGTCATTCCCAGACACACCATGGAATTCAAGCATTAAGTAGCACAGCTTGAGGCTCAGGTCTGAAGGAGGCATGAAATTAAAACTGGCTTTCCTAAATGTGAGCCTATTTTAGCACAAATACACATCTTTACATTTCAATACAACCGACAAAAAGATCTTTAAAAACTGAATATTGACTCGTATCTTTTTAACAATGGATATTGGACAATCATCAGTGAAGAAAAAAGGTTCAGGATCAGGTATTTTATTTCTTCAGGATCTGCTAAAGAAATAAAATAGAAGCTGTCAGATCCTTTGCACTTGATTTTCTGATAGCTATATAATCCAAGTATACAGAGCATACACCTGGGAAAGCTCATGTTTTTCTTATAAAGGTTGTAAAACTGAAGGAGGCTTTTCAGCCTCACAATTACCTGAAATATTCGCTTTTCAGCCCCTCTTTGTTTGGTATATTCTTTAGGCAGGAATTCTTTTAGGCTAGGGGAAAAAAAAAAGAAAGAAATTCCATAGTTAATGGTTCCTTCTTGAGGAGGGATGCTTTCCATGCTTCTTTACTGGCAATAAGTCCCCCAAACTTCCTAAAATGGGTGCAAAATATGTATACAATGAAACAAAACTGTGTAAAGCAGAGTGAGAGCAAGAGGTTACCTCATATAATGAAGAAAACCACTTTAGTTACATCGCCATGTAATAACCTTTCATGTTTTTAAAAGTTATCAGAAGTAAACAATAGCTGGGACACTTTCCATTTTTAAACTGAGGTGTCTCAGCAGCTCAGAGGGGTTCACATCTCAATCCAAATACACTTATTGTGATCTGGGAGAAGGAAACATGGGAGCTGGAGCCAGCTCTGGAATTCAGACAAGCTTTTGCTTTCCAGGAGCACCTGGATTTGCTGATGTGTGGGAGGGACCAAGCTCTGCCTCTGCATCTTCCAAGAAATGTTAGAACACCAATATTGTACCGAAAAACTGAAAAGCCATTTAGGTGGACACTTAAAACCAGTGTGCTATCTCAAAAACAAAGTCAAAAAGAACCAGTTTTATTTCCTGTAGCACTCAGACAATAAAGGTGCTCAGAACACAAATTAAACTAAACAAGTTTGTCCTCCATGACAGAGTTCAGTCAGAAAGAATCTTTAAACACCTCACCTGTACCTCCTTGCTGTGTAATAAAATAAACCCTTTCTCTCAGCCAAATGTCACCCTAACTTGAGGACACACCAACATCATGCTTTAACAAACTACAGTTCTTTCCTGGATTGCACCTTCCCACCTGGAATAGTCTGCTCTGGTGAAGCTGTGTCTTATACTCAGCAGGTCATTTTCCACCTAGAGAAACTTCCACAGTTAAAATAATTAGTTTCTAAGGATTCCCCCTGCTTTGGACCATTAAGAATCACAAATAAAGTCTGACTGGAGAATCCCCTCCTCACTTTGATTTATTCAGTAAGCAAGCACACTATTAATGATGAAAGACAGAACTACCTCCTGTGATACAAAGTTTGAAGTTTTGAGAAAGGTGGATTGCTTTAAACAAGATTGGCAAAAAGTTTGCTCAACTGTTCTGTGGGAGTTGCTTTGCTTTTATATTTTGAGGGGGTGAACACTGGATTATTTGTTTTGTTTAGTGTGCTTTTATCATCTGTGTTTTTAAACACAAAACCCTGCCACTGCAGACAACCAACAAAAAGACTAAACGAGGATTTTGTGCTTTCTTCAAAAATACTAGTCAATACTGAGATCACTCATTTTGTTCTCTCCATAAAGCTCTAGCATTATAAAACAAAGTGAGAACAACTCTCCTTGCTACTCTTTCTTCTGATGCTCTAATAGTTACATCTCACTAATACATGATAATGAAATCTCATCTTATTTCCACAGACACATCACAGGGCAGGGAAGGCTGAAGAGCTCTGGCTTTTACTTGCCCATGTGCCTGCAGACAAAAAGCCAAGGTGTGCAGTTCCAGGTGCCCCTTTCCCACCTGCACATGAACAGGACTCTTGATTAGATATTCCCAGCACATTTCATCCCTGTACCTCTGCAGGTGCCACACAAAACTTCCTCTGCAGGAGGAAGGGCATGAGGAAGGACTATTTGCAATCTGATAGTTTGAAAGCTTTCACAATTTACTTTGGCAGGAGCTTCAAGGAAATTCCAACCAGTGATACCGAAGTCTTAGCAAGGTGCAGGCAATAACCTTCCTCTGTGCCAAGAATAATTCATCAGGGACAAAAAAGGACACAGAAGGACTCTCTACAGAAATGTATTGCAGACATGGCAAACTAAGCTAAGCTGTTTCAAACCAATTTTATGAAATACTGGTGCCATTCTGTTATGTGCTGTTTTCAGCAGGAGCTGACAGGTTCTCATCAAGGGAATCTGCAGCATCTTGAGGTTTCAGCAGTGAGTGACTGATACCTCTCCAAGGTATTTCACATACTGAGCTGCAGCAGAGAGTTTTATAAAATGTAACTACTTCCATACTTGGAAAGAATCAATGTTTATGCACCAAAGAGTAGAAAATAGTCGGATGAAACTTTAAAAAAAAGCTCACCGTTTTTCAAGGGGAAAAAACCCCAAAATCAACAAATTCAGAAGTTTTTTTCTGAAAGGATGAGATGCATTTTCAGAAAAAAATAATCAGTATTTACCTACACTATTTATATGCATTGTTCATAATGAGCCAGGATCACTTGGCTTGCTTAGAGTCACAAAATAAAAACGTGACATCTCACAAAAAGGCTGCCATGAAGGCTACTAAGGCCAAATGCACAAATACTAAATCATAAACACTAAATCATAAACATGGACACTTCAAATTAGAAGACAATGAATGGGGACTTACAGTTCTGCAACAGTTTCCTCTAGAGGACAAAATCTGAATTACTTCTAAATCAGAAATCCTTAATTTTATGAAGCTGATTATACACCAGGACAGTGAGCAGTTACACCTGGTGACCTGCAAAGTTTGATTCTAATACAGTCAAGGCCCTTAATGAAAATAAAACAATAGCAGAGAACATAACGAGGTTCTAAATTTTGGAATTCTGGTTCAAAATGATTTCTATAGGAGAAACATTCTCTTTCTAGAATACAGTTCAACTATTGACACCTTTAATTTCTATTGGGATAAAAAAAAGATAATGAACACTATATGTGTGATGACTTCACCCTGTGATGGACTTCAAACTCTTCAGCATTGCCTACAGAGCAGAAATATCATCCAGCAGCAGTTCCAGTCCACCATAAAACACAGTTACTACATGGGAACTTAGAGAGAAAAAAAGAATCTTCACACTGAAAGGACCAAGGAGAACACTAGAAAATCCTAGAAAAATGGAAGCAACTGAATGCTGTGCAGCAGTTTGCAATTGCTGTTTTCAAAATTAAAAGCAGCTATTGCTGGGAACACCTAACTCTTGAAATAATTCCCATGCCACAACATCAGCTTATCCTGAGATAATATCCTAGTGGTTTGCTGCAGGAATACTCAAGTGAGTGGAGGGACCGTGGATAAATCCCAGAGAAAGACTGTTGTGTAACTGCTTCCAGTTCTAGGAAATAAACCCCAGGAGCACAGGGAAGCTTTTCCACTGGCTCCCCATAATTCTTAAGAGACATCAGTAGTTCCAGCAGGAAAGCTTCATGGGCCAGCCAGCAGCAGACAAACAGTGCAAAGAAGAGCTGATTATTAATTGGAACTGGAAGATGTCTGTTCACAGAACTGAGTGGCTGCTTCAAGAATATTTCTTAAAAGTGAAGAGTTTCAAACAACCAGTGTCACAGCTCTGCACATTCCAAAGCATTCACCATTTTAAAGTGATTCCCTGAGGTGCAGCAAACCCCAGCTCCCAAAGGCAGCCTGAGTCAGCAGTGAGCACTGCCAGTGGAACAGGACAGGAACCAAACACACACCCACTGGTTTGTGCTTCCAATCAAGGTATTTACGAGCCTCCTATGTGGGCAAGGCTGGATGGACTGTGCAGGAAATGGCTTTCTTTGACCTTCCCACATTCCTTCACTCAGACTTTGGCCCTCAGTTAATTCTACTGCAGGTCAATCAGTCAGAAAATCAAAATCAGTAGAAAAATGGGACATCTAAATGTCAGTCAAACTAAACTTGCCCTGCTGAGAGCAGTGAAGTATCACAAAGATTAAAGGATGGGCCACCTATAAGCAGGACTTCAGTCTGTGTCTGAAACAAGGAGCACAGTTCCAGATTTCCATTCATGCAACACCAGGAGAGGGTGATTCTGAATCACTGATTAATGCCACTAAACAGTTTGGAAAATTTAACCTCTAAACACAGCAATATTCACTTTATTCAAATGACAAGGCATCTTTCCATTCTTGTACTTTTCCAGCAGATCAAATAGTGATACACAGTGATGGACACTGAATTCACACGTGGCATTACTAAAGGCAGGTAGAAGCAAACTTCTAAGGAAGATCAAACCCTCAGTTCTCCCAGATCACCAGGCAGCTGGAGAATCCAGCTGTGTACTTCACTGGCACCTTGGTAGGAGCTGGTGTCCTGTGCTGCCTAATAAAGCCACTGCCAAAGGTGCCCTCAGCAGCTGATCTGTGCAATGGGGGCTCCTTTCACAGGGAGATTTGCTACAGAAAACACACTGAATCTGATTACCTCTGCTTGGAGCAATAAAACGTGTTTAATCTGTGACAACTCAACATTAGTTACACTTGAGGTCACCCAAATTTAGAAGTTAGAAGTGTTTACTCTAAAAATCCAGGTTTGTGTTTGTGTTCTACATGAGGTCCAAACTGGATCTGTGCTTGAAAGCCTCCAAACTCACAGGCCTTCTCAAAGGAGACAGGGTGGGAACCATTCAGAATGTCATCACGAGCCTAGAGGAGACAAGCAAAGACATGTCAGGGACACCCAAAGTGACCATTCCCCCCCTGAAATTCCTGGAAAGCCTGAACACAGCCAGCGACACAAACACACTTTGCTGTCTGAATGTGTTTATTATTCTACTCTGGATGTGTTTATGACTAATAAAACGCACAAAGGGCTAAGTTATTTCAGGGTGAATATCTCTGGAAACTTTTTGAAACTGTGATTGGAATACTTTTGATGAAAAAGAGAACTTGGCAACCATTTCCTGAAGTGAAAATAAAATAGAACAGAAGCACAGCCACCTCTGTGTGTGCCCACACGTGTACAGATACATGTGTGTCTATAAACATGCACTGGGAAGCTCTGATCTTACTGCCTCATAACAGCAGGGAAAATGATCTCCTTAACTAGGACATAAAAACTAAATTATTGTTAGAGATATGGCAACAGCAGAAGGCACACAGCTTTTTCCTTCCTTTTGTGTGAATTTGGTGGTCATAGAAGATGGTAGATTTTATAGTTCTGGCTATAGAAGGCTCACCTATCCACAGATAGAACAAGGACAAGGCAGTATCAACACAGTGTGTCATAACAGTAGCCTGAAAGAAATATAAATATCTAAGTGGCAGGAGAACAGTTCAGTGTGACAGTCTTCTAAAATAATTGGAAAATCTACTGCTCTTTTACAAGCCATGGCAGCTTCATCTTTTGCCTCAGAGTTTTAAAATGTAATTTAGAGCAACTCCAAGTACAACATCAGAGCATTCCATTAAACTTTCAATTATATTTTTTTACTTAAAAAAAAAACCCCAAACAAACCAAAACCTTTAATAAAGAGTTTTAAAGCCTGCTTTTTGTTCAGACTGCATTACAGGCAACCACAATGGCACCTTCAGTTAAATAATATCTTCTGCATGAAGCTCTTGCCTTTGCTAAGGTATATATAGGTGTACATATATGTGTGTGTATGTGTGTGTGCTGTCTGGGTGGAAGGTGGGGAAGGATAATAAGTCTCTCTCTGATCAGGGAAAAGAAAAAAGAGATGAGAAACAAAGTTGTTTGCAAGACTGACCTGGGATTCCACATCACACAGAAAGCGTAGAAGAGAATGGGGAGAAGAACTAAAAAGAGCAACTTGAGACTAAAAACATGCACGAATTTTAAGGAAACAGGCCAGGAAAGCCAGTGGATTTTTGGCCGAGTGTCCATTATTGGGTTGAAAGTACTTGATCGAAAAGAATCAGTAAAGCCTCTGTGCTATCATGTTTTTGGAGGGACAGACAAAAAAGTAAAATCAAAGCACATCCCGATTCAGAATTCTAGAAGATGGGAGTATTTCAGCAACAAAATTTTCCTAAATAACCTCTCTAGGTTTCCTCAGAGAAGGCAGTAGGTACCATACCTGAACATAAAGCAGATTAAGCTGAACTGGATCTCTTGAATCCACATTCTGGTCTGAATAAAAGAACTTCCTTCTCAACAGCAGCGTCTCGTTTTCATCGACCCCCTGCTCTCTGAAGGTCCTGCTGTGATCCAGCCAGTTCACTGCAAGAGAGCACACACAGCCCTCTGCTAAACACACATTTTTGGCACTTCCACTGGGGGGCAAACTCCACAAAACACCCTGCTTTTGTTTCTGTTCCTAAATCAGCACTGCTGAAGGTTTACTAGAAACGTGGATTGACAACAGCACTGCTGGGAAACAAGAATCTACTCCAGCACAAAACACCATTAATATTGCTGGGAAACAAGAATATAATCCAGCATAAAACACCACTAATATTGCTGAAGAAACAAGAGTCTACTCCAGCATAAAACACTGTTCATATTGCTGAAGAAACAAGAATATAATCCAGCATAAAACACCATTAATATTGCTGGGAAACAAGAATCTACTCCAGCATAAAACACTGTTAATATTGCTGGGAAACAAGAATATACTCCAGCATAATACACTGTTAATACTGTTGAAGAAACAAGAATCTACTCCAGCATAAAACACCATTAATATTGCTGAAGGAACAACTATAGTAATGTTTTAATGGTAAATTTAGACCTTTAAAGTTTCACTGCCAAATAAGTTTACCTCTTTTTACCTCTAAAACAATTTTTTCTGTTTATTTCCTGAACACAATTTTAACCCATCTTCCTGCAGGTACAGTTAATGTTAGTGTCTTAAGGTAGAACTAAAAAAAAATATAGTTCTCATGACTTAAAAACAAATCTAATACTGTCTTAGTTCTTTGGCAAACTCTGTTTACAGTTAAAATTTATACCTTCAAAGACAAAACTACCTTTTGATGGCTTTCAGTAGGCATCAATATTTAAATATCCAAATTTAATGAAGAGACAAAAATGACCCTTTAAGACTTAAATTGGAATACCCCTACCAAAAAAGTAACAAAAAACCACTTCAAAACACCCACTAACTCTCACAGAGGCAATAACTTGCCCATTTACCCAATTCTAAAAATACTCAGTCACAGACAACACTTTATATAAAAAGGATGCAAAACACAGCTTGGAATCAACTGAGACACACTGAATAATTTAAAATGTCTAGTTTTCTTGCATTATGCTTTGGAAAGATATTAATCAAAGAATGATCCTGGAATGCATTACTACTCACAGTCATCATCTGTGTGAAGCTTTGCCTTCAGTTTTTCCATTTTCCTTTCATCCCGTAGCAGGGTCCTGTCTTTCTTAAGTGTCCCTGTACTCTCCTCTTTCTTCTCTTCGATGCTTTCCTGGATTAAGGAATATTCCTCATAATTTGTTATTCCTGGAATTATAAATAAATCCAGTGCTTGTAACAATAAAAATTTAATATATTTTAGGATGGATGAAACACTCTTTTTTGAGATTAAAACACCAATGGTTAATTCCAAATACACTAAAGGGGCCATGAAATGCTAAAACAGTGAATGTGCAATGAGAGGAATACTCTACAACCTCTGCCAGTATCTGGCCTTGTCCTTTCAACACATCATTCCTTTGCCATGTGCTGCATTTGCCACTTTCAGAAAGGTATTTAGGGCTTTTATTGTTGTCTACCAGGAGAAGCTGCCGGTTTAAAAACATGCTGGAATTTCAAATAGCAGTAAATTGCAAAATGGAGACACACTATAATAAATTCCCTTTCCTGGGTGCCTCCCATTGCTCCCTGAGGACTGAGCAATCCCAGCTTGCTCACTGGCTTCCTTGTAAAGGAACAGAAACCACGTGAAATACAAGATTTTGGTTTTTAAACTGTTAAAACTCAACTCTTCCTGTGAATTTTACGTGAAAGTGAATCAAAAATCAGACCACCACATTCAGCACATGTGCCAAGTTATTCTCATTTCTTTGTTCTGCTTGGGTTTTTCTGCTGTTTGGTAAAGCATGTTTGTGTTACACCAGCCAGCAAAGTAAATGCTCACCTGCATGACCACATGCACGAAAATAAGGCAGACTAATTTTTGAGGTAAATCAGTTACAGCACATTAGAATCCAACACAGAAACACTCAAAATTGAAATAGATGACTCACTGTCCAAATAAAGTAATCTAAATCAAATTAAGGCCACTTGAATTCTAAATGCAATTTAAGCCAGGGTTTGAGATTTAAATTAATCCATGTTGGATACATGCTTAGAGTTAAATATGAATTGGTTTTCAAACATGTCTCCAGTTGGCTAAATACTGAGACAGACTATAAGTGATATGAATTTTGACCAGCTGCTCAGGATGGCTTTTATATGTTCTGTGATCAACTCCTAAAACAACACAGAGCCCTAAGTTTAGGTATATTTCAAGATCAGCAGTATTTACCTTTTATCCAATTAAAACTGAGTATAAATTCAGTTCTAACTGTCTACTACATAGCAGGAGAGCATATGTAAATGTAACATATGATAAAAAATTGGCAACTGCACTGTCAGTTTGTGTCAACCTTGTGCCTTCAGTTGCTCAGTACTGAAGTTTCAGGATGCATCTAACTCTCTGTGGGCTTTGATAAAACCTGGGCAACAGATTTAAAAAATGTGTTTGTTAAATAGTAACTTACAATGAATTTAAATTTATAACACGTGTGCCAATTGCTAGCCAGTAATACACATAACATCCTAACAATCAAAATACGGAAGAAAACAAATTCTTAAGCATGTGGGTCCCAAAATCTTACCTATCCTGCTGCAAATGGTAACCAGCAGTTCACCAACTGTTTTAGAATCATCCACCATGACTGTTTTCACTGAACCATCCAACATACGTATTTTCTGAGGTCTCTGTTTCTTTTTGTACTCTAATATATCCTAGGAAGTAAACACAACTGTTTCTAAATGCTTTTGGAGGCCACCACAAGCCAACCCACTACCCTAGATGCCTAAACCAGGATTCCCTTCCCACCCTCCGAGCTGGATTTTCCCTTTGTTACAGCACAGGCAAACCTGCTCATGGAACAAACTGGACAAGTGACTGCTTTTAGTTCTGCCAATGTCACCTGTCAGGAACTCGTCCTAACTGGCAAGACCAAAACTCAGTGAGGGCAGGACAGCCCAAAGTGCCTTTGTGCTGCAGAACCTGGTTCAGCATTAACCCAGGACTGCAGTGCCTTTGGGCTGGAATCCAGCTGGCCACAGCTGAGCGAGTGTGACCTCAGCACCTCAGTGCACAAAAACGAACTCTGTGGCACAAGGTCACCTCAAATGGAAAGCTTATTACACAGGTTATTTTTCAACTTTCTGTTAATCATTCTCTGAAGACACCACTGACCACAGGAGCTCACAGTCACAACCTATTGCAGGAAAAACCCCAACATCAGAGGCACAGCAAGGAAGAGGAGTGGGCCAGTCTCAGGAACAGACTCAAGACCCTCCTACCCCTCTAAACACTAAATATTCTTGTTGCTACTTAGGAAACAAGTTTTCTAAGAACATGGTGATGAAAGAGGCCACAGCCTTGCACCATACCCCATTCCTCAGCATGTAATAATCCAGTGTTCTTCCAGCCTCCAGCCATATACCTTTTCGAGGATCGTCGTCTGACAAGAACAATCCATAGTCAGAGGCTGTGGAACAGAAGAGACAGAGACCCACTGAAAAATATCAGACCTAATAAAGCCAACGTGGTTTTATTCAGGGCTATTCAGCTTCAGGGTTAAGCCTCCATTACACTTACCTTCCATTCTTAATGAACTTGGACAGAAATCTGTTTCTGTGCTTCATGAAACATTTAGTTCAGCAGCAGATGGGAGGGGAGATCAGGCTTTACACGAGACTTGAGCAAGAGCTTCACCAAGCAAGAACGTGTCACATCTACCGTGTGTTACATCTGTAAATACTTCCCTTTGAGACAACCTTTCTAAACGCTCACAAGTCCTGCTTTAGAATTGACTGCCCAAAAATACCCCAGCAGTTTGGCCTTGATCATAGGGTACTATTTCAAGCAGCTTTTCTATTTTCAAAACATAGTTTGCTTTCAACCTTCCACATAAAGAGTTTGTTATAAACTTGGGAATCTTTTTGGTAGATGGCTCGGGTTTAGGTTTAAAAAAAACCCCAAAAACAACAAGGCTTCTAGAATTATATCCATAACAAACTCAGGAACAACTTGCATCTATTGCAGGCTAAACACTTGTCAGTTGGCTCATTCAGAATCACGAGTAGATGATAAAACTTTCACTGCCACAGAAAAACAAAGCCAGGCTTAGGCTTCAAAGAATAAACTTCAGGTACATACAATAAAGGATCATGACTGTCAACTGAAAGCCTATCCATATGTATGAAGAACTGATACAGATTATACTTCACAATCACAAACAACAAATTACTGTTCATTTTTCTATTCATTTTTTCTCTTTGCAGTTTTACAGTTTAAGCCAATGACCAGCAGCTCTGCACCCACCCTACCTCGTTTACCTTCAGCCACGAGTTCAGACCCTCTGATCATAAAGTCAGGTAAAAATACTTACAGTTTTTGGAGAGTATTTCATCCTTAAATGCCTGGCATAGCAACAGCTTACATTTAACAGCAATTACCTCAAACACTTTACTTATGCAACTGCATGAAAGACCTTACTTAATAAAAGTGTAACCGACTTACAGATACACAATTTCAAAGGAAGAATCCTTCCAAAAACAACTGAATAAGAAGAAAAACTTTCCCTGCTGACCTTGACTAAAAATTCCCCTGAAAAGTCAAGTGATCTGTACACACAGAGATACAAATTCAATACAGAATCACTCATGCAACATTTCAGAATCTGTGCCCAGAAGTAGGCTGTGAGCTTTAGAAGGGCACACAGGGCCTTGCACAGAGCACAGACTGCTCTGATAATCGTGGCTGGGGTGCACCCAAGGGATGGAACAGCAGGAGCTGGGCAACTTGGACTTGAATATCACTGGTAGGCAGGTGTGCTGGAGAAGGGAAATGGGCACAGGTGAAGTCACAATGCAGGACAAAGCCATTTTCTGTTGTGCAGGACCCGGTTTGATCAGCTGTACTGCACCACTGGGAGTCTTCTGAACTAACAGGCAAACACCCACATTTTAACAGCCCCCCAAGAAGGGGAAAGGATGTGTTAGAAACACTTCTGTTCATCACTCAACTTCATAAAGCTGTTTGAAGTTTGCAACTGCACTGTAATCACACATAAAGGGAAAGCCCTACTGTAAAATCTGAGGAGAGCTCCCAGGCTTTTCTTTGAGGTTCATGATATTCAGGGATATTTGTTACTCAGCTTCTCTGAATTCCACAGCTGTTCACCATCACTGCCTTGAGGGATCAGCAAGGTGAAAATGCACAACTTTTATCTGAAAGCTGGAGCTCTGTAACTACACTCCTGCAAAGGAGAAGCAATTCTAAGCAATGGTAATATTGTCCACTACTGGCAAGTTTTTCTAACAATTCAGACAAGATTTTTGGAACAGCTGTGAAGCTTGAGAGCTGTGCATAAAACTCAATAAACAACCTGCTTTAAGAATTACATTCCAGTAGCATTAAGTACAGTGCAGCACCAAAGGGTTCTGAAGAATCTTAATTTTTTGACATCTTTGACTACATTTAAACCAGACCTTTTGTCTGTACTTCAGTCTGTATTTATCTAATTTGCTCTAGAGGTGGAGACAGTTCCACTAGATTAACATGTGGCAGCATGGTGACTGTGGCATGCACAACACGGTGAGGCTTTTAGTTATTAACCAGTTTCAAACGTTTCTCTTTGCACAATTTGGAGATACCCAGCCATTCTTTTGCAATTCCCGCTGTCACTTCCTTTGCTGAGGCACAAAGTAAGTCTGCCCAGATTTTCTTAGGAAGCATTGCCACGAACACTGCTTTAAAAGGATGGGACCGAAAAATTTAATCTCCGAGCAGGGGAAAAATCATCTTCCAGGTAAACAAGATATTTATTTAAGAAGACAAAGTTCCATGTAAAAAAAAAAAAAATATATCTTTTGTGGGAAAGCCATTGTCAGGGCAGAAGGGGGAACTCAGCTACCTTCTGTCACTTAAAAATCTGTTTCTACCAAACCCACCAACCTGAGAGACAAACGGAGGAACAGGACAGTGTAAAAACCCCCGTGGGTCTATGTTTATTTTACATTTAAAATAATTTAAATTTATTTTAAATTTATTTTAAATTTATTTTAAATTTATTTTAAATTTATTTTAAATTTATTTTAAATTTATTTTAAATTTATTTTAAATTTATTTTAAATGAGGTGACTGAGGCCAAAGCCAGGAACTCACCTTGCCCAGTCTGAGCCTCTGGCACTCGCTCCCTGATGACCCTGCAGGCATCATACACTGCAGTGGAGGGTTCAAACTGCATCGTCTTCACCACGTTGCACTGACGGACACAGATCTTCAGGGAAAGAGCCACCATGGTGCCAAAGCACCCACAGGTTCCTACTAAAGCACCTGAAAAAGCAGCAAAGGCATTATTGCTTGGAGTTTTCCATTTAGTGCTTTAATATACTCAACGTTCCATTAAGCAAATTAAATTAGTTCAGTAGAATTGTATTTATTCAAACACAGTTCTGTGTAAAGTCTCATTAGTGCCATGGAGGTAGAAAGTCTCCAAAGCATGTGTTTTTCTGGGTATACTGGAAATTCATCTTCCAATAACTTGTGTGCACCTACTTAAATGTTGATACTTTGTCTGATGTAGGTCAAAATGGTGCATAGGAGAATAATATACTTATTTGGTATATTGCCAACATATTTACTGCTGACAGAAAATTCTTTTTCTCTCACCGCACCTTTTTACCAGACCATTAAATTAGCTGGTAACTAACAGCTTAAAAGAACTACTGCATCAAAAGTAGGATTTTCCTACTGCATAACTTCTCCTTCCTGAAGATCCCAAAGGTTGCAATACAGTGTTGTGGTTTTTCTCAGGTCTCCACATGGATCTGCTGGATGTTTTTAGCCTGTTGTGCAGCTACACAGAGCTTCAAGAACGAGCTATTTTTCATTTCAGTTCTATTTCAGAAACTGCACCGAATTTGACAGCATTTTTCTACAGAAACAGGAAGCTACAGATGCTTTTTGTATTGTTTTCTTTTGTAGATAGTCTGGGTTTTGTCTCAAGTGTCTTCCCTTGCTGTCCTAACAGTCCAAACCACTCTTCCATAATTAGACTTTCCACAATGATCTCCAAGAACTCTTCAGAATCTAAGTCGTTTCTCCATAATCAATTACAATCCCCCAATAATTTCTGCATAAATTTATGTATGTGTTTTTAAAAAGGAGTTTCCCAGGGGATCCTATTGACTGTCTCAAAGAGCTGGAATCTCACTTCCCTCAAGTTCAGGGCCCTGACTTTCCTGTTCACCTGCCCCACGTCCCTCCCAGCTGCACATTCCAGCAGTGTGTGATCACTGCAGCCCAGACTGGTCCAGTTTTGGCATTCCCAGCTGGCTCAGGTTGGTAACCATCAGGTCCAGCTCTGCACCCCTCAGGAAGGGCTGTCACCTGGCTTAGGAGGTTATCCTGCACACACTCCAGAGTCTCCTGGATTGCCTGCAGCTCTCTGTGTCACTCTCCCAGCAGCTGGTGGGGTGGCTGAAGTCCCCCAGCAGGATGACAGTCTGTCATGCCTCCTGGAGCTGGAGTGAGAACTTCAACAGGCTCCCCTTGGTGAACACCAACCACGAGGTTCCCTTGGTTGCCTTGGACTCTGATCCTTATCCACAGGCTTTGGACCTGCTCATTCTTCAGAGACAGCTCTTTGCAATGAATCCACCTCTTGAAGTAGAGGGAAATGCCTCCCCCTCTCCTCCCCTGCCCCTCCTGAACAGCCACTGATCACCCCACTCCAGTCATGGGATTCCTCCCACCCTGATTCAGGAATGACAACTGGGCCACAGCTTTCCAGCAGCACAGATACTCCTGGCAGGTGTGTGACACCATTCTGTACTGGCCCATTTAAAAATAAGCAGAGGCCCCATTTCTTAAAATTTGGAGCGAGTTCTTTTAAAAGCACATTGAGAAGTTTCTCAGCTTGTTAATATTTTCGCTTTCTGTTCGTGCACCACATAAACCATAAAAAATGTGTGTCAGAAGGAACCTCAAAAGGAAGCCTGGCCTGGTCCCTTGCATTGTAAAATGATGTATCCCTAGGCTGTCCCTGCCAGATGCTCATTTAATCCATTGTGAAAAGCTCCATCAAACTGGAGTCCACAACATCCACAGGTAAGCTGCTCCATTTTTATTTTTATTTTTACTACTTCCAAATTTCTCCCTTACTCACACAAGTTTTCAATCGAGTTTTTCCACTCTGCAAGAAAATCTTTTTTTTCCCTGCCCTGCATAAACAGACATGCAAATATCTCCCTGACAGCTTTAATGCAATTTTACAAGTTGGTAACCTGCTACTGTGTCCTCCCAATGACTCTCCTTTTTTTCCAGGGTCAAATTCAACTCCCTAAAAAAAGGACCTAAATACCTCAGTGGTCTGGTCTCCTTCAACTCAGTGCTCTTGGTTTCAGAGACACCAGAGGATGCTTTATTTGAAAAAAAGTTTATGAAAAGAGCTCATGACTTATCAGCTTCCTCCACCACTGTGTTCTCAAACTCAAGAGAAGGGTTTTCTTTTGCCTCCTCCAGATCCCCCTCTGGCTCTGAATCTCCCCACTTGGCTTTCAGTAATAAACGGGCCAGGCAGCTTCCATCTCCTGGGTAACAGCCAGAACAGGACAGCTGTTTCTTCTCAAAAGAGCTAAGAACTTGGTCAAGAAAAAGGGCTGAGATCACAGAGAAAAACAAAGGGAAAATATCTTCCACATTTCCTTTATCTTCTATACATTGATTCACACCACATTTAAATATTTCTCTGTGCAAGTAATGGATGCTTTCTGCTCCCCAAAATCACTCAGTCTCTGGACCAGCTGACCAAAAGCCAGAAGGATCCTGCAAATTAAGAGCATTTCACACGAAATGGTTTGTCTGGTGCTGTCTGATTCTCTGCAAGGAATGAAGGAGGAAATTTCTAAATCAGACTGTGACTGATCTGTGCTTGTAAGGCAGGAGGCTGGAGTAATAAATTATGGATCTGACAGGTTTGGGAGAGAGAGTAGTAGCTCTTAAAAGAGCCAGAGATCCTAAGTGAGAGGACCCAGTGCCCGCAGGGAGTGTGGATGTCACAGCTGAACCACCACAGTGCCACGTTCTGGGAAACCTGGACAGAACTAAATTATAAACAGTGCTTGGATTGAAATGAACAGGCCCCTGTGTGCCCACAGAGATACCCGGCCAACAAAGCAAACAAGCACAAGTATTTCAAACATATGAGATAATGTCCAAGATAATAAGATATAAGGTAAGGTAATAAGATACTATCCCAAGATAAGGGCTGAAAAGCAAAACCTAAGAATGAGGCAATTTTAAAGTTCTTTAAAGTAAGTTCAGGCTGGAGGAATATCTGCCCTTTCCCCTGCAGGTCAGCAGGAGTGTAACCACAGCACAACCACAGCCTTTCTTCAATTCTCAGCTGAAATTATTGTATCCTTCCCCAAAGCTCCCTGCAGAGACCCATTCCCACAGCTAGAATTAGGATGCTGTTACTGTTAAATTACAATAGGTGGGGGCTTAGAACCACACACATACTCCCTGAACAGTTAAAATATTTTTCTTTAAGAATTTATCTTCATTAAAAAGAGTTTTATGAAATTTAAGGGCTAATGTTTACAACACTAAACATCTCTTCATAGGTATTTTCAGTGAAACAATCTGAAGATTAAACACAAAAATGCTTTTTGATAAAACAGTAATAAATATTATATCTGAATATATAGATCCGAACAGTCTATTTTCCCTGAAATGAAATAAATCTGCAAAATGCCTTTCTATTAATTTAATTGTTTGGTACAAAATAAGCCAGAAAACAAAAAGTAACTAGGGAAAGCAAGCCACAACTAAGAAATCAAACAAAAGCTTAAATATATTTGCTTGAGAAATGTCCCCAAAGTAACAGGAAGAAAGCTGATGCTGAAACACATTCACCCTTAATTTCCACTGGAAATTCATTTAAAATTGCTTTTTCCTTCTGGTGTCACTCAAGTGGAGCAAACCAGAACTACCCAACACCTGTCAGGACTGCCAGAGCTGAGGAACAGACTGATTTCTTCACATCCTACTGTGCTCTTCCTTTGTCAGTCCCAGAAGTAATTCCTACACCCTGCCTGTGCTACGCAGTGAGTGATTAGCGTTGGCATGGATTTACTCTCCAACTTCCTTCTTCCACCTAGTTTGGCTGTTGAGGAACATCAACATAACCACACAGTCAGTAGGAAATCTCATTTTCAGACAAGCTACAGTGTAACATGATTAAGAGGCCCCCAACTGTAAGTCCACACAAATTCTGCAAGGTCCCAGTTGCTCTTTACTCAGGCCCCTGGTGTGAACCCCCCACTGCTACAACAATCAACAGGGAACCAAACCAGTGGGACAAGAAATTTATTTCTTCAAGTTCCCTCCAGGTCTTCTATGTCAACCCTCCCAGTACATGACTGGCACCATCTCCTAAAATTTTTCCTGGATGTGGAAAAAGCAGCACACAAAGGATTGGCACATCCTGACATGCTTAGGTCCTTTGTACTTACTGGAATAAGTGTATGAAAATAAGTATGAAAACAGTATAAAAAGCAGTTTAGTACAGAATAAGCATGGAAATGACTAAAAAGCAGTTTACAGACAATTAATTCACACCCAACTCTATCTAGCACATTACATTGATATGTAGCTAAAATATGTACAGATCTATGTTTTACAACACTTACTGTTGGGGTCAGTCTGCCTAACTGATACTAATTGAGTCTCACAGCATCAAAACACAATAAAAAAAATATGTAGTTGGCTTTTAACAGTGATGAACTCGGTGAATTTTTACAGTCACGATGACACACCAAAGGTTTCCCAGGTGACTTTCACCACAGTGGTAGATGTGCACTACTGATGTATCTCTATTAATTTGTTTGTGCTACTCCAGGGCCAAAGAATTCTCTGTTAACAATAACCAAAACAGTGAAACAGGTAACTGTAGTCCCTTTCCTCCATAATTTTTTCCTTCTTTGTCCAACATGCACATTTTCTCCTCAGGTTGCCCACAGAGCCCATGGAAATGCCCTCGGCAGCCCTTTGTCCAGTCGTTCTCAAGAAAATTCAAGGAAAAACTCCACGCAATTTCTCTCTTGGGGAAAACATTTCTAGAGCAAAGGAAGTTTTAACATATCCAGATTTCTCTGGACAAAGTTTCATTCCAGTCACTCCAAGAGGCAAGGTTAGCCTGCTTTGTTCCACGCTCCAGAAGGAGCTTCCCTGGGTTTCATTCAGGAGGGTGGGTTTTTTGGTCCAGGATGTACCACACAAGGCATTGCAAAGAGGGACACTAGTGACCCCAGCTGCAATTTTCTGCTCTGGTGGTAAACTTTTCAGTCTTTCTGACCATGAAAAGAATTTATAGGAGACCAAGCAGGACCACCAAGGAATTTGAGGATCCCTTGGTTGCTTCACCAACAAATGGCTTTCTCAGCCAGCTCCTTAAAAAACCTGCTACAACAGTAAGAGAAATGAGTTGTCTGCTGTTTGTGAACTTGTCTATGTTAAATTTGTCTATGTTAAAATGTTCAAAGCATTGAGATGGATGACACACATAAGTTCTGACTTGTCCTAGTTAGAAAGCTTCCACGATTTTTTGTCAGGCTCATTAAGCGAGTACTAAATCAGTGTAGGATCCAACCCTACACTACCTGAAAAGTTTCTGGGTCAAATCAGTACTATGAATGTGAGTCTCAGGTAATATACAAAACATGTCTCCATCCCACAATATCTTCCTCAGATAAACTGGCATAATAAAACAACCATTACAGAAATTCCACAAAAAGATTCCCCAAGAAACTAAATTGTACTTGAGAGCCCAGCTCTGCCAGACTGGGAAGATGGCACTGGTGTTACAACCATCTCACCAGCTGCCAGCCAGCACAGGTGTGAGGGTAGGAAGGGCAGGAATTAAGGCAGGTGGGTGGGTGAGTGAGCAGGGAGGTCAGTGCTCACTGACTGGTCTCCCCTCTAAATCCATACAGACTTTATCTGTGTATTTTGAGCAAACAGAGAATTCAAACTCCCACTTGAGCATTTTGACAGTCTTGCCAACAGAGTGTTTGAAGTAACACATAGCCCAAAAATACCTGCATTCCAAAATTAGGCAACTGTGGCTCAGCTCCCACTGCCAAAGCCGGAGGGTGCCCGCCCAGCTCCAGGAGCGTTGTCACCACCAGTGCTGTGGTTCAGAGCAAAGCTCTGCTGTGATTCAGGAGGGCTCTGTCTCCCTGGAGATATTCCTTAACTGCTTCGTTCAGGCTTGAGCAAACACAAATCTAGGTCATGAGACTGTCACAGCCTAAAAGCCTACACGTGTACATGCTCGTTTAGGCAAAGCCATGTATTTTTAATCCAGACTAACTCTGTGATAAAAACCAATGGAACAGAAGTGCTCTATTCTTCTCAGTACTCCCACCAACTCCCCACTGGCACTGGGTACCAGCAAAGCAGGACACTTGACACTGTCATTGATGGAGGTGGAACATCTGATTCTATCACAACATATGAAATACTCATGTAGTGGACGGGGCCTGTAAGACCTCCTTAAGCAAAAGGCACTTCAGAGGACAAACCCAGCTGGACTGACAGTGATATATACTTCCAAAATTGTGAACACAAATGCAAGTGTCATCCTTCAAAACCCAAGCTAATGGAGCCACAAGGCAAGCAAGCAGGCAGCTGATTGCACAGAGGGCAACAGCACATATATTACTACAAACTCCCAGTGGCACTTATGCTGGCATCTTATTGCAGAAGAGGTGACACTGCTTCTTCCCAAGGAAGCCCTCTCTTTAGTGCTCCACTGCTGTCAATTTGTAACTCATTTATAGCACAGTGCTCTTAAAGGTGCTTAAGGGCTGCTATTATTATGGTTTCTTAGAAGAGCAGGCTGATTCTCCTCCAGAACACTGTACAGAGCCAAACAATCATGTGTGGGTTGTGTGCCTGAAACATGTGCACATGTCCAAGTAAGGCCTTCAGCATCGACTCCGTGATGGACAAGACACTGTGAAGGGTCACCACTGAGAGCAGGGCACTGAGGGGCTGCAGGGACACCCCTGAGGCACAAATATCACACTTGGGAACACTGGGCTGGAAGTTGTGCCTCCTCAGTAAGTACAGCATGGAGCAGAGTGCATCCTTCTGGGGGTCAGGAAGGAAAGAAATAATCCCTCAATTCCCCTCCAATAAACTCAAAGATGAAGGCAAGATAAAAACCAGTAGAGTAAAAGTTGATGTTCTAAATGGGCAATAAGTAAGAAGATATCAACTTGGAGGGTCCAGAAGTAGCCCGACAAGCTCAGACACCACATACTGTCTGGGGTAGCAAATCAGAGCTCTTGAAGCTTAAACGAGCAGCCAGAAAAGTATAATCCTTCCTTTCATCAGTTAGAACACAAGGAACTTAACACTGCACAGCACAAAACACTGTTTATTCTGTTTGCAAGCGTGCACAGACAATTAAAATGCAAGAACATGGCATGTCCCAAGAATAGCCCTGCTCAACCACAGTGGCTGAATACACACACCACACATGCTGATAAGCAAGTTTATGTTAAAAACCCTCAAGAATTTCAGCAAAAACTCACAGCATTTATCTGTGGCATGCAGTACTGAATTTTACAAACAAACTACTTAAAAAAAACCCACAACAAAACGAAGATGAACTAGGGCAAGCTTTGAAAGGCTACTCTGAAAGCAGGCTGTAATCATCAGCAAGCATTAGTAGACACCAGTTCACCCATTATAATTGTACAGGAACAGCATCTATTTTGCTAAGAACTCAGCAAGGAAGTTCCCTCAAGCAGAATTATGTAAGAGATCAAAATGTTTGGGTCTAATTAAGAGCTGTTTATAGGACAGTCAGCTTATTAGCAATTCAACTACAGTTTGCCTTTTAAGTCCAAAGGAATATTTGCAAACTAACTCGCTGGAATGTATCTTCAAAAGGAAGTGTGAATTACAAAGGACTATAGGAGGGATGTCATTGTTCCAAACAGAGCTGGAGCAGCTTTTAGATAAGATAAACCAAGAGCCTGACTGGAACTAGTTTTAACATAGAAATCAGGAGTCTCAGGAGTAAGAGCCTCCACTGTGGCAGTCAGTGACAAGTGTCTTTGAAGAGCCTTCCAGGCTTCTGCTCTTACTTTGCAGGAACACGGCAAAGGGAAGCCCAAAACCTTAAACATGAGCTTCTGTAGAAATCAGAAATGAATCAACAACCTTTGTCCAGGCTCCTCTCCAAATGAAGTGTTTCCATGAGCCCTTTTCAGAGAGTCCTTAGGAGGACAGTAGCAAAGATGTTCACAGACTCCATGAGTAGAATTAAAATAGTACCTGAGATAGAGAAGACACTTTGGTTTGCTGTGGGTTTGTCTGTGGTTTTGGTTTTTTAAGGGGTTTGTTGTTGGGTTTTGGGGAGGTGCTTTATTTTTTTAAACCAGAGAACTCTTCTAAGGTTTATCTGGGTCCATGACAAGCACTGCAACTTGCTTACAGTGGGATATATATCTATATAGCTTCAAATGTATTTTCTGATCTCTGGTAATTGAAGGACACCTAGGAAAATTATAGGATAGGAAGAATAAATGAAGATTAAAACCACTTTCTATCCTGTGGAAGAGTTCAGCTGATAGAAAACTCATTTTCCAAGGCAGCCAATGTGACCATTTGAAGCATTTCACCCACAGATTCCAAATCACACTAATTATAGTAGTAGGTTAAACTACAAAGTGGGCTCTTAAACCCAGGCTTGCATAGCTCTGTATATTCACACCATAAAGTCTGGAAGGACAATTTTAAAGCTTTTATGTCTAGGTTTCCAACCTTTGAGGACACTCACTTCAATGCTTTTTTTTGCATTGAATTAATTGAAGCTACCACTCAAAGCTCTGAGCTACACCTGCCACTCTTGGAACCACCATAAAGTGGGAGGCAATAAACCACTTGGAGTTGTTACCTGAGTCACTCCATGACACAGACAGAACATGACCTCTTGGGTTCACCTACTGTGGTCTAAATATTTCTCTGAATTTCCTATTCTACTTCTTTTTTTTAAGTGTGAATTTCCTATTTTACTTCTTTTTTTTAAGTGACACCTGTTGGCAGAGAAACAGTATTGCTAAGTTCCAGATAAGCTGCCATGGTAAATCATACAAGGACTCTTCTCTGGCTTTCCTTCCACCCTCCTGAACATCACCTGATGCTGCCCAGGAACTTCTGGATCATTTTCTTTAAGGAGAACAGCACTCAACAGTTATTTCATACCACTCTACTAGATTATCTACCTCAGGGAACATGAAGCAATTAATGGGCTGCTTGAGTTTCTTATAGGCTTTATAAACAATCTTCTTTATTTGTTACAGAAGCTCAACTATCTAATACCATAATGTCCACTTAGCTAGTGAAATCACTGCAGTAAATCCATATTGATCATTTTGATCAGCATCATCATGCAGAATTAGATGGAGCAGACAAGTCTTCAGAAACAGCTCTGCTACACACAAGAAGAAAATTAGTGAGGCTCAAGTAAAACCAATTTTTGCCAGTCCTGTGATGGGGTTTGTGTGGAATAGTTCTCTGCTCTCATTGATTCCACCTGAAATGGTGGACTTAACAGGCACTGAAATTGTTTTCAGTGGGTTTGATCCATTTGTCCCAACAACCAGTTAATGCAATCATTTAAAACAGATCACTAACACGGGAAATGGGGCAGAAAAAAATGAGCATTTACAGAATGTTCTTTGAATTAATGTAACAGTAGTGCAGCAAGTCAGCATTCACCTATCTAAGTAAGCCCAGAAGAAGTGGCAGGAGGAATTCACACAACTGGTTGTCACACTGGCACCCAAACCATCCCCTCCACCATGAGCCTCATCTGCTCTTCCAAAATCTTCACAAACTGAGGATGAAGGCAAAGGAATTTCTGACTTGGAAAAGGTGTTTCTTGCAGGCCCATTTGAAAAGCAGGAGCCTTGGCAAAGAGCTCAGTCATTTAGTGAAAATTCAGGTTGACAGCTTAGAGACTGACTGTCATTCATATCAAGCAAAGCATGGTAAAGTGGGTCCCAGAAAAAGTTCCAGCTACTCTTCAGGTAAGGTAACCCAATTTTCCTCTGTTCAAGTGCACAGAATGCACTAAAATTCATTCTGTGTTAAAACAGGCACATACAGAAACATGGAGTGCACTTTAAAACGGTTCAAGGCAAATCCAAGTGCTGGAGCTCCCATTCTTATTTAAACCTTCAGGAGCTACTGAGCTTGTTAGGATTGCAAATGATAGCAAAAATCACTGTCATAGAAAGTACAAATTTCCAAAGTGCCCCAAGATGGTGATTGAAACAAACAAATAATCAAATAAAAAGGCACATAAGGAGATACTGATTACTATTTGTCTTTCCCACCAGATTATAAATCTAGAATTTGTCATATCAGCACAAATCCCCTCAATCCCAAATGCTCAGCATCCAACCTAAAGCTGACTTCCATAATACACCATGTCTGTATAAATATAAACCAGCATCAGATACTGATGGTTCTTGTCTTCTCTAAATCTCCGCTTTTTGCACAAGTCAGATATATATTACAGTTGTAATAATAAAATATTGGTCAAACAGAAGAAGGTATTCTGTGAAAAGTCAGTAAAAACTTAAGAATAGATGAGTATGTGCAAAATCTTAGGGTTTACTTTGATGTGGTCATCCAAGAAGCAAATACATGAAAATACAGGATTAAAGAAGATCATAATTAAGAATCAGACAGTATTAGAAGGCATATCAAGAAGCCACATGGTACAATCAACTCTAAAAGGATTGCTGATGTTTCTAATACTTTAGATGTTTGATTCTCTGACCTCTACAGGTGACATTTTATAGAGTCAGTTTTTGCTTTAATACTTAGACACCTCTTATTGTGACTAACATTAAGTATTATTATAGTTTTTCCAACACCTAACAGACACTTTAGATTTAAACTTTGTGTAAACAGAACTCTGCTGCCATCCTGGACATCTCCCTTGGAAGTAGAATGAAGCACAGAACAAAGGAAACATGAGCACAGTCACCCAGCTGACACTAAACCCAGACTAGGGTTAGACAAAAAAAGCCCAAAGGTTAAAACTGCAAGAGTCAACTTCAACCCACCAACCAGGCTGGCAGTAGGACTTTTAACAGGATTTGTTGCAAGCAGAATGATTCCCTGCTGGATTCCTCATAGGAACCATAGAACATATGGTTATGGGCCTGGAGTCAATATGGAAAAAAAACACCAAGGGCTTCCCACAGAAACTTTTCAGGCCTGAAGATACATTTTTGGTGTCACTTCTGCAGAGCCTTACCAGTGTTGAAATGGAACAGGAATTTTTCCCTGCAAAACCAACTGGACAAGAACGGTGATCCTATACTGACTCAGCCCAACCCAATTTTTTTTCCTGCACAAAATGTTATTGAAGAGGCCTCAAACAGGAGTCACAGTATGGACTTTTTAGCAAAAAAAATGTACATGACAATGCACTGGAAACAACAGGCCAAAAACAATCTTGAAAAGGCATCAAGTGAACCACATAAACTACTATATGTGATTATTCCTCTCTGCAGCTCTCAATGTTGCTTGTAGGAAGTTCCATGAAGAGGAAAGTTGTCCAGGATCAAACAGTGAATCAAGTCCACCAACAATTCCCTGATGGCATTTCTTCAATATCTGCTTTACAGAGTTATATTCATTGGAAATGCCCACAGGATTCTTGAAACAAAAGTGCCAGAGGGCAGAAGCCACACACTGGGCCCTCTGCTGCACATCACTCACATACCTCTGAACCTGAAGTGTTTCCCAAAACTTCAACTATTACTCTCTTATTCCCCCACAGCAATCAGACTAAATCAGGTTGAAAAAACAGAAGTACACAAAAGAAATAGAGGAACAACCAATATCAACTCAAACAGCTCAACAGGTTTGGTTTTTTCCCCCCATCAGCATCATGTAGTTCACTACTTTACACACTTTTTGCTTAATGATACCTATTGGAGAATTAAAAACAAAACCAAGCACCTTCTGAATCTAAATTATAATTAATTATCTTTCTATCTCTTAAACACTCTAGTCTCTATTCCATGTACTGCAGTATTATCCAGACAATTTTTGCTCACAAGCAATCACAATTTTATATCAACGGGAGATTAACACAATTTCTGTATAAATCATTCATCCTTTATCAATTTTCATATCATGGAGGTATAAGGGCTTACAGAAAAATACTAAAAATAATTTAAAAATTTGCGAGACAGCACTACTAATTCAACATACATCTTAGAAATCCAACATACACATTAGAAAGGTGGTCACACAGAAGTGCCATCATAGCCCAGCAAATGCTGGAGAAGTAGATGCAGCAGTTTCACACAGCCTACAACTCAAGTGATGCATCCACAAAACACCTCAAATGGAAAAAGAGCAGATCATCAACCCAAACTCAGATTTTCAAAAGAAGAATTTTCAATTTTCAGAATTTCAGATTTTCAATAGGATCATCAAAACCAGCAGATCAACAACCTCCTCCCAAAGCATTTCAGCAGCTCCCAGAGAAAGCTTTTCCTGCTCTTCCAACCTCCATCCCTGGTTACCAACCAGTTTACACACCTAAAATACCAGTTCTCTGGCGGGTGGTATTGCACCAAGGCTGAATGAGCTCAGTGCTCCTTCATTTCCTGAGGCCAGCAACTGAGCAGAGGAAGAAGGGAAGGAACAACAGGGTCTCAATACTTAAACATTCCATGCCATCTCAAAGGGTGAGTGTCAGTTTTTTTGGACATCAGGTTCCTGGTAGAGACATGAGGCTCTGTGCTTTTGGTAACTAAATTATTTTTTATTAAATAAGAACACTTTTTTCAACAGAAGAAACAAACGGGGTTAGTCAAAAGAACTTTGAGTAAAACATACTGAAGAGTAAAGAGGTAAAAAAAGAGTAGCTGAGGGAGGGAACAAGACCTACAGCAAAGGACTGCAGAGGGCTCAGTTACCACCAGAATCACCAACACCAGTGAAAACAGAAAGGCTGAGCAAGAACACCTTGTACCCATCAAATCAACATCTCTGTCACAGCCACAGAACAGGACAACACAGTCATGAGACACAAGGGAAGGCTTCAGGTACATCAGAGTGAATGTTCCAAGTAAGCACCACAGTTCCTTCTGCTCCAGCTTTAAGAGCACTCCATGCCCCCAAGGGAAAAAGCTCACAGCTACTGGCTGTGGAAGGATGGAAATCAGAAGTTTGTGTAATCCTTATAAAAATTTCTGAACAGTTTTAAGCCTGAGGAAAACCTAAATCTCTGAAGAGAACAGGATGGAGCCCCAAAACAGCTGCTACTCCTTCCACAGAGACAGAAACAAGAAACCCCAAACCCCGCTGAACTTGTGTCAGGGTGTAACAGTGTGTGCAAACACTACAAGGCAATCAGATTATCCTCAGCCTAGTACACTGCCAACTGTGTGCTAATCTAAGGTCAACCCTCCTCCTACATCCACCGTGCTCAGAAAGGGCACATCTTCCCCAAAAGCTCTAAGTCAGCTTGGCAGGTTTCAAACGGTTCAGGCGGAATTCAGATATTCTGTTATTGCTCTTAGCAAAGCCTGTTTCAATCTGTACCTAAAACACCTTCACTTAACCTTGTCCTGAGACATATCTGATACAAACTGACATGTTGCTTTAATTATAGGCTGCTTTGAAAGTTCACTAAAGACATTTTTCAAACATGGAGAATAGCAGTACAAAATTCCATTAGCGACCTTTCAGTATTTCAAGCACCATTTCCAGATGAGCAGTCAAAGCCAGAGACACATTTAGAACAGTAATTGTGTACAAGGTCAAAGCAACTCCAACAGATTAAGAATATGGAAACAGATTTATCAACATTTTGCCCAGAGCCAGTTTTACTGCTTTGTGACATTCTGAGAGCAATACACTATGGAAATGGTAATGTAGCTGTGAAATTATCCTGGTAATGATTTTTCCTTGTTCTTTTTGCCACCTCTTACATGTGCTAAGATGAAACAGTTAAGTCATCTTCTCAGCTATTTGTTCTCATACCAGTGAAAGGCACGGCCCTTTTTCCTAAGGCTTAGAGAACTCATTTATTACATGATCATATTCCCCAGTCTCCCTGGAAACTGTTTAAAAACAGTCCCTGTCTGTGATGGTCACGTTAATCTCCAGCCTGTTAATTGCAATATTTACTTGGCACCTCAATATTCATGAATCAAGTTTATTTTTCAGTTTGATTTCTCACCTCATAACCACAGCCACACATTCTCTAAAGAAAGTTTTACACTAATATATATATATACAAGCAGCAGATAAAAGTTTTTAAATGACTGTAGTGGGGTTTACGTCATTATAGGCATAACAAAGAAAATTAAACAGGACCTTACCTCAAAATTAAACTTCATTTAATAGAAAATAAGGTTGTCTGAAAGTACTATTTGACCACGTGGGAGGCTTCCAGTAACCAGGTCTGTAACACAAGATACAAACAAGTTACTTTCTTATTCCCAGTCCACTCATTTCTATTGTGAAGTACCTTCGCTGTCAACACACTGGAAAGGAAGCAACTCAGGAAGTTATAAGTCTCCTTTTCTCTTTGAGAGTCAGAATGTGCACTGCCAAAATGAACAGCTTTGTGTTCAAGAAAACAAAATTCAATCCAGGCTTCCAAATTACACACAGAAAAAAGTTCATAATAAATGAACGCTGAGTTTTTACAGGTAAATACTTTGCCTGGTCAATGATGAAAACATAGCACAAGGCTGGGTGTTAACATGAATTAAACAATCACACTGACCTCTCAAAGCATATATTTGGCATTAACTCTGCTTTTCCACGGTTTACTGTGTGGAACAACAGTCTAAAGCACCACAGCACGAGCCTCTCTGTCCAATTAATTCCCCCTCACAGCGAGCCCCCTTCTGAAAGTGGGACTGCAGAAAAAGTAAAAACAGAACTGGAGTCCTGGTTTGTGTTTAAAATATGACAAACTCTGTTTCAAGGCTTTGGCTGTTTAGAGGAGATGAGTTTGCTTCTTTGGATGTTTTCAGGCTTTGTTTTGCAAGACTTTGATGTCATTCCCCCTCCCCCCCCTCAGGATTTTTAGAATCATTTGTTAGTCTCACTCTAGACAAAAGCTAATACAGCATACTGGTTTAATAACCAGGAGGATGGGCAAAGCAGTTTGCACACCAACATAAACTGCAATTTAGCAATTCCAGACCCCACAGTGCTATGAATCAAACACCACCTTCTCTCTAAGTACTTCGAAACACTTTTCCAGGCCCAGCCTTATGTCTGGCCTAGATCTTGCTGCTCACCAAGGCTTATGTTCCAGACTGCAGTTATGGAAGGTTCCCCACTTTTAGATCTCTCAGAGCACTCTCTTACCACAACCTAAAAATTCAGATGATCCACAACAGCTCTCCAAATTTCAAACTACTTTACTGATCAATTTAGAAAGACCAACTCAGAAAGAATAAAGCTGCACATATATACAGCTACCCAGCAGGGAATGCCTTTCAGCTGAGCAAAACCTACAGCAACAATAGAATCCTTTCAAATAATCACCAACCAAAGCTGGCAAAAACATTTCTGATAGAACAAATTCATCATAGGATGTTTTTCTTGTCTTGGTTGTGGTTGGATAAGGGATTTTTTTTCCCTTTCAGTGGACTTTTTAGTAACATCAGCTCTATGCCAACACAACCACAAAGTGCAGGTTAATACATTTACTGCAGGTCAGAGTAAATGCAGTCTACTTTTCCACACTTGCATATATCTTACATTTCTAAAATTTGTTTCAAATGCAGTTGTGAAGTGTTTCAGTCACTGGTACCGGATACTTTTCATTTTCAGCCCTTTGTTGACAAAGGCATCAGAAGCCCTTTCAAGTCCCCAAGTTCTGTGAGCACCGAGCACTGCCTGGAAGCATCTCCTCCTCTACTCAAACTATCAGCAATTAATGGTCACATGGGCTTGTATCCAAACCTGAGTGCCTGAAGAACCCAGCACATCCAGGACACAACAAAGCTGAGAGTGAAGTGACCATCCCAGTACAGTTCCTTTCTAGTCACACCTCACAAAGGCACCCAAATAAACTTTCCGACTCAACACATGCTGTAAAATTTACCATCCTGGTGATTTAAACAGCCTGGAAACTGCTTTGAAATTTCTCTTTTCAAAAGCAGCTCTAAGAACAGAACCGTTGCTTAAAAACCCCAAACAAACACAAAAAGAACTCCCAGTTTTTGTTTCCAAGCTGTAAACCAATCATGGGGAACTAGAAAGTTATTTTTCAGTAGTTTATCAGGAGGGTCTATCTACTCATTTAAGTGTCAATCACACTGGGAAGGAAGGAGGTGAAGGAACTGCTCTCTTAACATTTTATACCAAGGGAAGAAACAAAACAATTCATTTGTACATCCTACCAGAGTAACTTAATGAGTAGAATACCATGTTTCAAAATGAAAATTTTATTTTTAAATAGTAGATTTTAAGTTATCAGAATATCTAACCGTAGAAAAAGGAATATATCTTGGGGAGTCTGAGGAAAACAAAAGTTGTTGTACTATGATATATCTTAAGACCAGCTTGAACAAATAGCACTGTGGAAACAACATTCATTTTTCAAGTGGGTTAATTACTGCTGAAGCAGCCATATATTTTTTTTAACTTATCAATAGGGAGATAAAGAGAGCCTAAAAAAACCTATTAATCACTGTTTGTTTACTCTATTGTCCTCACTTCCTGGAATGTGGGCAGAGCTGGAAGCAGACTGCCCAAAAATCCCAGTCAGCAAATGGGCTGCCCTGAGCCCTGGGATTGTTTCCTGCCACTCCTAAACCCATGGCAGGGGGAGCAGGGAGTGCAGAAAGCACCTGGTTCTGGCAGCTCACACACAATTCCACAGGGCTTTCTGAATATTTGGGGTATTTCTTAGCATAAGCTCCTGACTCCTCCCCTTCTCTTTTCTCCTAAGCTGCAGCTCCATTTCTATGAAATGCTTTGGGTTCGAATGTTAGAGATGTTATTTATAGAATGAGAAAACCGAATAAACTGAATAAAGAAAAGCAATTCCACTGCAGATTCCTACACTATGAATTAGAGGTAAATTTGCCCTTTAGAAAGACTTCCTAGGTATTCTGCATTCTCAAAATTCTTGGTGATAACATAGTTTAATTCAGTAGCATTTGGATTACAGGCTCACTGAGACCAAAAGGACAAATTCCAGCATCCTCTCATCCTACGTTTCCTGAATGTGGAAGATATTCCTCTCCACATATTTCCTTCGGGTTTATCATGTGTTTTGCCCATGCTGTGTTTTGTGGGATGGTTTTGTTTGTTTGTTTATGCTTTTTGGATTGTGTGGTTTGTTTTTGTTGCTGTTTCCCAAGCATTGCTGTCAAAACCAGAACCAAATCCAAATATATAGTGCATTACAGAGTATGGATTCCTAGGTTTTAATCCTGTTGGCATTCATCACCACATTGCTGTATCACCCCTGCTAAATGCATCTGCCAATTGCTTGATATTTTAAAGCTATAAACAGGGGGATTGTTCCTCCCCCACCCAAGACATCAGGAAATTTAGTTCTGTGATGTAGTTCCCTGCATATAATAAAGGTATTGAATGGCCATTTCAGGTACTAATTTAGATGTCCTGTGCCGTGTGACTTCTGTCAAATCCTGCTTCCTCCTTATCTGTCTCTATTACTTTCCTCAAGACTACTTCATAAATGAGCAGAATTCACCTCCTGGCACGAGTTATTCAGCATTTAGCCAAATTTGACTATCCCTCAGGTGAAACTATGCTCTCAAATGCAATTCTTCCCTCACAGTTGGAACAAAACTGGGAGGTTTATCAAAGTGGTGTTCAGGCCAGACCTCCTTTGTACCTCACAGATGGTGGGAGCTCATCCCTGCACTGAGCTGCCAAGACTCAGCTTCCAGCCCCCAGGGATCCACTCCTGCTCACTCTCATCAGATCTGAACAGAAGCTTTGCAGCTTCTGTTTGCCAGTCCTCACAACCACCTGCACATCTGGGATTACGGTTTTGGGGAGATCTGAAAAGGCACAACAAGTAAATTCTGCAACACGAGAGCAAAGTCTGGCATCAAGTTCTTCTCCAGGCTTCATGTTTGTGTAGAGCAGGAATAAAATGCCCGTTGTGATCATTTAAAGTCAACTACACTCTGCTAAAATTTCACAATTATGTAAATCTCATCTCTTACATTGTGCTGCTGAGCCAACTTTCTGTGAATAATATTCATCTGTTTCCCTGAACATGAACTTTTTGTCAGGCAAATACTCCTTGCCTCCTTGTTTGGGGCTCTCCAAGAGCAGTTAGATAGTTTTCCATAAAGGAGCAGTTATTACTCAAACTTTACTCTGAACCCCAGCTTCCTCTTAAGAAGTTTAAAACAAAAGGTTCCAATTTTGTTGTCTAGTAGAAAGACAGAATGTTGTTTAATGTAAATTGTACTCCTTTCAAGGTGGGCAAAGACGGTTAAATAGTAACTTGCTTCAATTTTATTACTATTATTGCTATTACTGATACTACTACAGAAAAAGCTCCAGCAAATATTCACATTCAGCCACCCTTGGTAAGTTCTTTAAAACATGTTTGCCCAGAACAGTTCGTGTTCTTGGTACCAAATTGCAAAGCCTTTCCTCTGATGAAAGAAAGTAAGTTTGGGGCTTCATGTATTACAAAAATATCTGGCTCTGGATTTGAGCAGAGAGCAAGTATTTTAGAAACAGAGCTAAATACATCAGATACAATCATGGAATACAACACACAGTAATTGAAAAATGGCAGGTAAAGATGTGAAACAACAGGTCCCAAAAATAAGGACATGGTACTTTCCTCACTGGGGTACCATTCACACTTCTGACCTTTCAGAATTTGGAATCCACATTAACATTATCCCTTATTTCCAAGCAGACAATCTGCAAGCAGCTTAACCAATGTAAACAAGACAATAAACTGTTTTTCATGGGAACAACCTTAGGACAGTTGCAGTTCTCTGCTGAGCCATGAACACAACTCCACAGCATCACAAATTCCCCAGCACAGGGCCTATTTTCTGAGGATGTTGTGATCCTGTACACTCAGAATGTATAAATATGACCTTGCACTCGGGCCAAAATTAATCAGATTTCTCATCCATTTATGCTGACACACATTACAGCATCACTTATTCAGCAATCTATTGCAAAGATTCCCTGGTTCAGTGGCAACTATTGAGCCTCTGCCCATCTAGGGCAATATAAATAAAACCAGTAAATTTTGCATCGTATTTACGAGAAAGTGTGAATTCAGCTGTCATAACCAACTACCATAAAAACAGTAATATGAGAACTTGCACTTTGTTTTTAAGTCATGAATCACTGAGGCCTCAAACATTTCTCCTCAATAAGCATCTTCCAGAGTGGATTCACCTTTCCCTTCAAACTACTTCTCCAAAAAGGCATATCAATCCATGACTGAACACTGGCCCTGCTCCCAATCCCCAGTCAAGCTTCACTCTTCAGGAAAGTATATCCAACCTTCATTTTCACCAAAAAAAAAAAAAAAAAACAAACAAATAGGCTGGGCTTATAGTTAGACCAAAAAGGAATTTACAGCACAAGGCATTTTAGAAAAAACCCGAAGTCTTAGCAATTAAAATGACTGTCTATTACAATGGCTACCATTTCCATGTAATAAAATACATTAACAAGAACATTTTAAATAGCTTGACTATCTACTTGGTAGATTTTAACCCCATATAAAATAAAACTATAACCAGATCCAGGTCTTACATTAAAATCCTTGCAGGAAGGGTAACAAAGGCACCTGATTACAAGTACTAACAGTTAAGCTACCTGAAACAAAAAACTTATTGCAATGTCAATTCTAATTTAAGTATGCCACTTGAAAGAGATCCCACAAGGTTCCAATCAAATTATGAGGCTGTCTGCAATGTAAATACTTCTACTTCCAATGCTGACATGCAATTCCTCATCCAATCCTGGCTAAATACCTGCTGATAAAGTCATCAGCAGTGTGGGTGTTGGGAGTTGAGATTTCCTGTCCAGGGTTGCTGCATGAGCTGAACAGGCAATAAAATAATAAAAGAAATCTTTTAATGGACAGGTGAAAGAGAGAGAATAAAAGAAAAGGAAAAAAAACCCCCACAACAAAACAGCACAAGCCTTTGCTGTTGGTCCAATTTCTTCAGAGTGTGTTACCAGGACAGGACACCTGCCACTCTAATGGGGTAATTCTCAAGCTGTTTATAGTTAAAATAAAGTTTGCCAGCTAAATCTGTTCCCAGCAGACCTCCAGCCCCTTCACACTGCAGCAGACAAAGCACACAATTTACTTCCCTGGCATGACTCACAGGAAGTTTGCCAACTTTCCACACACATTCCTCGAAAGCTGGGCTGCTCCTATTTGCATCCAAAGGGTTGGTATAGTAATGGTTCAGAGACTCCAGATACACAGCGTTGGAAACCCAGCTTCAACAGACATAAAAGCTGGATTTTCCACTTTTATATTATCCTCACTGCTTCACTAGACCGAGGAGATTCTTTTTAAAGAGCACTGGTTTGTAAAACCTCCTTATCTTCTGATAAGGAAAGTTATTAAACACTTAAGTTATTAAACACTTAACTTTAGGCAACACTTTAACTATCCTGCCAGTGAGAAACACACTGAATCACAAATATACTAAATATCCAAAGTTCATGTTAGCATATAAATTTCTGATGTATGGAGTGAGAAAGTATTTAGAACTCAAACCAGAATTCCCCAAAACAAACTTAAAGTCCTTTCTGTTATCATGCCAACAAACCCTCGATGGAGCAGACCTTGTGTATTCCAGGGAATCTCCAAACAAACAGCACCAGCCCCAGACCTCCTCGGAACCAAAGCTGGTCACCAAAGAAAATGCAGCTACACTGAGACATGGAGGGAAGTGATTCTGGGCCAACCCTACACACACACAGGTGTGCAGGGGTGTCATTGTCACTTCAGACATGCCAACACACATGGCCTCCTTGCAGAGCTTCTGGTGAGTTCAGGTGTTCCCACACTCCATCCCCTCAGGGCAGCACCCTCAGCGTGCTCAACACAGGCAAGGCTGCAAGATCCCAATGGCAGGAAATCTCTTACACCCAAACACACCCCAACTTGAAAAATCCCACCAGCAGTAAGGAAAAGACAACTTCAGAATAACTTCAGAAAATGTAGAGAACATCCAGTGAATCATTCCTGGGGCAGGCAAGGCCAAGGCACTACGTGGTGATTTTCTTGTAAGCCTGAAGCTCACGTTCCCAGCACAGAGACTTGGTATCGAGCCTCATACACAGCATTTCAACCTTAACAAACCATGATTTTTAAATTACTTTCAACACACTTCCCTCTCCAAATGACAGCCATTTCTGCAAGTGAGTGAAGACACATTAAATGGATTAAGGAGCTGAGTGTCTGCCTCCTGCGCTTGTTTTCTTGTAGGAGGTAAAAGTCTTTCTATGCAACTGTGGGAGGGGGAAGTTAAAAGGCAGCTTTAATCACTGCTACTTATTAGAGTTCCTCAGTGACTGAGAATTTAGTATATCTTCAGAGTGTACACATCACTGCTATACACTCTACCAGATCTGCACAAAGCAGTTCTCCTTCTGCCTGATCTGTCTTGGAGGACGTTAATTTAACGTTTCGGAAAGAAACAGCACATCTTTAACTATGCAGCTGCCAAATCAATTCTTTCTCATTAAAATATGCTTTGAATTTCATAAGATCTTCCCACAGACATAAATCTTTCAGTTCCAAGCACTTCCTGTCATTTTAATTGCTTCCCTTCAAGTCCCCCAAAGAGCAGAAATGATGCTTTGCAGTGTTCACAGACAGGTTGAACAGCACTTACTGTGTCCTGGGGGATTACACTGCCTGGAATGGCTATTTAAAAGGGGGAAGAAGGAGAGGCAGTGCTGAAAAACACAGACCTAAGATATACATGCTGTTAGTTCTCTGAATGGAAATCAGAAATATGAGAAGCTCAATGTCCTTCTTGTTCCCCCCTCCCAGTAAATGCAAGATGATGAGAGATGTCTTCTCTTGACAGACCAAGCTTTCCCAGCACATGTTTCTGGGCTGAGACAGGGCCTGAGTTACGGTGGAGAACACAAAATAACCCTTTTTAAGATGCTTTCACTACTTCTAGATATGTGGTGATCTTAGATCAAGTTTTTTTATATAAATATTATATATTTATTCGATAGGCTGAGGAGAAGGCAAAACTCCATCACACTTCTGCCCTGAAATGGTCTTGAACCAACTCAGACCTCCAAGTGTGTACACAGATGGTTTAAGCCCAAACAATGTCCTTTCCATTCACCCTCCACACTGGAGGTATTTTGGTTTCCAATCTCCTGCCTCGCCAGGGTTCACCTTGAAGTTCACTCCTGTGAGTCTCCTCCACACACCAGCCCTGACTTCCAGAACCTTTCTATGAAGAAACTTAAATCAAGTCCCCCCCCCAGGCACTTTGATAGAGAGAAAGTGCTGTCAACTGAGCTACTTAAATACTGCAAAAAGCTTGAAGTGCTCAACAATCCCAGTCACTCAGAGCTGGTTTCAGGTGTTGAAGGTGACTGCAGAGCTGCCACGGTGCTGCTGCAGATGGAGAAATGCAGTTGAAGTTGTTACCACTCTACAGCTGGAGGGTTTCATGGCTTAAAAAAAACCAAAAACAAACAAAAAAACCCCCAAACCAAACAACCTCCCCCCAAAAAACCAAACAAAAACCCAAACAAAAAAAAACAACCAAAAACAACACCGAAACACACTCCCCAAACACAGCCCCTCCACACTGTCAGCATGTCAGCAACAAGTCAAACTGTTTGTAGGGAAAAAATGGACTGACTTCTAACACTTTCAATAACTGGGACCCAGGAAAGATATATTTTCACTGATTTTCCATTCACTGCCCTGGAGTTGAAGCCAAAAAAAATCAAGTAAATCAAGTAATTTTCCTATCTGGTCTTTTTGAAACAGGTCACTGTGACACCAGTGTGCAGGGAATGAAGCCTTTAAAAGGAAGAGGTAAAACATTGCATTCTTAGCTCCAGCCTACAGATCACATTTCAGTATTTTCACAGCCTCACAGAGTTGATACCTAAAGTTAATTCCAGAATTTTTTTCTTACAATGTCTGCCCAAGGGATTGATTCCACTGCATTCAGAAAGCACATCTCAAGTGTTTATTGCTTCCAGATTTTGAAAGGAGAAATTACTGTTGTAACTCAGCTGAGTTGTCTTAACAGCTCTGCTAAAACCTCTCTGGTTTTCATCCCAAAGTCTCACTTCAGAATAAACATGTTTCCTGTGTATTAATTCTTCAAGTATACAGAGCCCAAATTCAACTTTTAGGCAGAAAAATACATTTATCAAGGCAGATAAACCCAAATCTTAGAGCAGGCTTCTTGAAACACGTGCAACGTATTTGGGACCCTGAGTTACTGCATGTAACACTCCATAACCTTTTTCCCCACTCTCTGCCAAAAAATCCAAAGCACCACATCCAGAATTTGCACTAAAAGCACAATTGGTAATCATGACCTATGTCAATTCTGCACTTCTGGTTTTATTGGCTCAAGTTAGCACGGAGGTGACAAGTGACCTCACCGTCCTGGATATGTGAATTATGTCAGAGGAGAGGAGCAGCAGCTCACCCAGGTCTGCTCAGGTTAATGAGCAGTGAAGCTGCTGTGGAACACTCAGATCTGAAGGTCTGCACTGCACCAGCCCAGTCTGAACCCAGGGATCAGAGACACAGAGGTCTGAGACTTTTGCCCAGACAGCTTTGGCTCTCAGAAGGCACAGAACTCGAAATTAAAATACAAGAGTCTACCAAGAATGTAACAACTAAAACATCTGCTTGGGAACGCTGGTTTGGGTCCCAGATCACAGGAAAGTGTGAATCAACACGAAGGAAATGATCAGCACAGTGTTGTGCCCGAGCCATTTTGGGTGACCAGGGGAAGTGAGCAGGGTGACAGAACACAGCTGTATTTTGGGAGGGAGCATTCAGCAGGTCAACAGGCTAAGTGACACTGTCTGCATTCAACTCATATCTTCACTGCCATGTCTCTAAATCTGTGGTTTAGGTATTACATGGATTTTTATCATAACCACTTCCAAGTGCTCCTCGTTATGTTTTCAAGTGACAGATTCCACTTGTGTCACACTACACTGGAGCAGCAACGCTCCTGACTCGGCTGGAAATTCAGAGCAGCCCAACTCAGAGCTGTTTTCTGGATTGACTTTCACTCCAGCTGCTCTCATGAATGATTAACACTCAAGGCTCCCACAACTGTGTGTTGCTGGCTCCTTGGACAGCACTCAGCTGGAGGGACAGATGGACAGCAAGCTTTTGGAAGCAATTCTGGCCAAGAACATCCATGCCAAACCCTCTTTCTGGACTGGCATGGAGAGCAGCATGTGGGAAGAACCTCACTTCTGGTTGACATATTCACCACTTGGCAGGGTGCCCTGAACTTGCAACTGGTAAATATTTGGGAGGGGAAACTTGTCCTGGTGAGAAAGCAACAGGGGACACATCAGTCTGAGGGTGTGAAGATGACAATCAAGTCTTGTGTTTAGAATTACAACTCTAGGATTAAATAGAAGATTAAATGCAGCATGCCATTAGTGTAGCTTCCAGAAACACAGACAATAGGCTGAGGAACAAAGTTTTAGCCATGTAAAATAATCACTTCCAGAATATCCAATTCTTCTGAAATATTTCTGAGTTGCTGGAGGGGGAGGTGTTTCTCCCAGGGAAAAAAAAAACAAGAATACAGTATCTTAAACCTGAAGAAATCTCCAAAACTGCCCAGAATTTCCCCAGTGCAATTGAGAAAGGCTCATCTCTTCTGGCACTGTGTTCTACCTCCTCCTATCTTTGCCAGTGCACAATGATCTGTGCAGATGGAGAGTATTCTCTCATTGCAAAAGCCCCTGAGGACATGGACCCAGAAATGAAGGCTCAAGAAATCCAGGTGGCAGAAAAGATCTTTTTTTTTCACAGCAACCATAGTTGGGGAAGTAAAAAAGCCTTGTGATGGACAGCCTCTGTCTGAGGTTTTATGCCTTCTGTCCAAAGGACACACATGCCTGAAGTGACTGAATTACTTCAATTAAATGATGATACTGAAATTCTAGTCACAGGGAAAGCAGTAAAGAAAAAGAAAAAGAGCATGAGAAACCAGAAGTGAAGGTTTCATTTCTTTCTTCAGTGACTTTCAGCAGACATAGTGGTATAATGTGTATAATGTGCATAATCTTTACAATCCTAACCTGTTTGTGACACAGGCAGCAGGGAGGACATTCAGCAAACGGGAAAACAAAAGAAGTCATCTGATAAGTAACTGGCACATTAAACAAAAGAGCTGAGAGGAAATTCCTCTGCACAAAGAAGTGTGTTTAAGGTTGCTGTTCAACTGTTACCAAGTGGACTTGTAAAACAAATGGGATGCAATTTGCAACAAACTCAAGACAACATAAAATGCATAACAATAATAATTATATCTGCAGGGAAATATATCTGAGGAACCTTCCAACCCTGACAGCTGTGGTTCAGTTGAACTGAGAGGTCACTTGCTGCACAAAATCCTCACACAAATCAGGCTCCAGGGAAGAAAGGGACACCCAGCCATGCTCACCTGCCCAAAAATTACAATTCTGAGACAATAAAAGAGATATTCTTAGGAGTTTCAGAGATGGAAGGAGTTGCAAAGAAGGCCAGTGTGAAAAAAAAAAAAAAAAAAAAAACCACAACGAAACAGGACCTTGGCAATTTGGGGGGTTTTCACTACCAGAGAGCCAAATATACCCTCACAAAAACACAGGAGCTTTCTACAAGGTCAAGAGGCACTGTGCAAGTGGTGAGCTGTGCTTGTTAGTAATTAATGGCAGGAGTGTCTTAAGGCAACAAGTAAAGTTAGTTAACATTTCAGTAATGAAAATAGTTTTGCTTTAAACAGCAGTAAATGCACTGAAAATGCAGCAGGTTTGAAATAGAGAGACTGAAGATTCACAGGCACCTTCAGCTGATCTGAGTTTCTTCCTGTAACTCATGAAGACACAGTCGAGACAATGATGATGATGATGGTAATGACAACAACAACCATCAATATTGCCCACATCTTATTCTCCCAGAGACTTCTGTGCTCTCTACTCAAAGCCCAATTTCCCTGAAGTTTTCCTCTTCAAGTTGCAAAGGAGTTTTTTTCCCCTTATGTCCTAGTTAGAACAGCTGGGACCGATTCATCACGGGATGGGTGTAGCCCAAACCTGTGTATTCCATAGCCTTCCATGCCATTGCCCAGAAACTGTTACCAGTAGAGGCCTGCGAAATAGGAAGATGTTCCTGTCCTCATACCCTTCTATGGAATTCCCCGCTCTGAGGGAAGGACTGAGCATTCCTGCCTGAACTGGAGAATATATAAACTTGGAGTTTCAGAACCTTTTGACCACTCGTGGGATCCAGAGGAAGACTGCAGCTCACCGCTCTCAGCCAGACTGCAGCTCACCACCACCCTCGGCTGGGCAGCAATCACCACTTTTGACCAGACTGCAGCAGCTCTCCCATCAGCAGGTTTTTTCCCCTCTCCCTTTACTTTGGACTCAGGGGGCCCCAAGGAACACCACTTTGTTCATGCCCCAGGGTGCTGGGTTATACATTTGGGTTTTGTGGGTTAAGACCAATTGTTTGCCTGTATAATCGTACTCATTGTATTATTTTATTAAATTGTTATTCTGATTTATAATCTCTCTTTTGAGTTGAGTTCATTTCCCCTGCTGGTTAACTTTTAAACCAGCACACCTTAACTTCCATTTCCAGCAGCAACTGCTCCACAATAGCTTTCCAATCCCGCCCACCAGGCACTCCTTTGAAACAACCAAGTTTCAGGACACTTTCCAGGGAGCCTCCCATTCTCCACAGGGATTTACAAGCACTCCCAGCTTTACCACTGGTCCCAAAACTGAGCCGTGGTTTCTGCCCCATGGTCCATTTTCCCTGTTCCCTGGACACAGTCACCCCCCTGAGCACCACAGCTGGGAAGTCTTTAAAATGACAATTCCAGCAGAGATGCCAAGGCCCCAAACTGCCCTGTGAGGGACAGCAATTCCACCTAGTGCAGGAAAAGGCTGAGCACTCCCAGCGAGTGACACCAGCACACAAATGCTGAGGTTACGTTCCACCTCCACGGCTTCCTTCGTGGTTGTGAAAGCCCTGCTTGAATCCAGCTCTCCTGAACAAACCTGAACTGTAATTCCAGGGCTTTATTCCACCAGGGCTCTGTGCACAGCAATATGATCTTGAGAGTGAGGAGACATTGTCAACAACCAGAGCACGTTCCAGCCACACAAATTCCAGCTGTGACCTTGTCCCAGCACACTGCAGAGGTGACACTGCCAACACAGGACCTGAATTTAGCCCAGAGAACAAAAATCCACATTTCTGTGGTTAGGAACTCTGAAACCTAAATTTTCAAAAGGTCCCTGCTCCAAACTGAATATTCACACAACAAGAAATCTCCAGTAATGAGATGGTTTGCAGAGAAGGTCAGTGGACCACATAACTCAGTCTCCTGTGGAACTCACCTTCCCACACAAGCTGCAAATGTGAATTATACTCAAAACAGTTGTTATTCTATGTTATTCTATGACTTCTGCAACTAAAACTAAGATTTTAGACAATACTTAAGTCAGAATGTTACCAACAAGCAATCAAATTTTAAAAACAGAAGTAGCAAATCCAAGATAATTACTGACTTGATACCTGCTAACTATAACTAGAAATTTGATTTCTTCTACTAAAAAACCAGGCATCCTGATATCTCTCTCAAATTTATTTTCTAAGGAATTTATGATGTTAGATTGGAATAAAGACTGACTTAACCCTTGCAAATAGTTTTTCAATTAAGAACTTTTTTTTTTGCTGTTACTTTGGGGGAGGGTGTTCCTTTTTCTTAAACTGTTGTGAAAGTTATTTTTCTTACAAAAGTACTTCTAAAAAACAGGGTATTTTCAACCAGTATATACAGTGTCTCTCACTTATCAGCTTAAGTCTGGATGCACCACACAAATGTTTCTGGTCAAACAATGTTTTCTTGTAGAGATGGGGGGAAAAAAACCCAGGGTTTTCTGACCCAGAGGGTCATTCTGGACAGGGAGCAGGCCAGAATTTTCCTCTGCCTTAGGAACACAATGATTTTAGGTCATACTTTGCAGTTATTTCCTATTTTTGTTGACCATCATCACTGATAAGCAAACAAGTCACCGCTGAAAACATTCAATATTTTAGGACCGCTAATTATTGTCAGCATCACACCCCATTTTGAAACCTTTCCAACAGCTGCACAGATTCCTTCACATATACTCTGGCACCCAGTGTTTGACCTTGCCACTCTTTCAGTCCTATGTGCCCAGGGTAGGTTTGTTACAGGGATTTCTGTTGCCTTGCTTGATCCAGCCTAAGCCAAGCCTATGAAAATGGAATTTCCAAAACGAACAGCAGAAAGGTGAATATGCACATTTTTTAGCACTACTATCCAAGAGAGCACTTCAGGCATGTTTCCTCTCTGTCTAAATGACAGCCCAGCCAGGTGGAAGGAAAGGTAAACCAGGATCCAAACCAGGACAGCACTGACACAGTTGTTAAACCACAAAAAGTCAGAAAACCACTAAAATCTAGGCCATGAAATACCAGCTCAGCTACAGGCACAGAGTTTCTGGAAAGGTAAAAACTCTTAGAAAGTGCAGGAGCTTACAGGTAATGAACCAAACCTCGCTGATTCTTCCCTAGCATTCCCCAAGAGAAATCACAGTACTTTCAAACCACAGGAACAACCAGGAAGCAGAAGAGTCATCCAACATGGCTTTACATCAGCTCTCCATACGGTGAGGCTTCCAAATCTGACACCTGTTTACCACTTCTAGTTGTCCCCAGTCAGTGAAGAACACTTTAAAAGTTAGATTTCACAACATTCAGCTGTTTATCTGCATCATTTCCAGCCTACCTGACAAATGACCTTGACTACAAACAGCTTTATTTCCTTACTGAATGGAAAATCAAAACCAAACTTACACATGCCATAAGAGGAAGCTGGCACCCTATTCCCTTCCTATGTGCTGCCCCACAGAGATGACACCATTTCTTATGTCAGCCCAGTATTTCTTACAGACATCTGTAACTTGGTCAGAACCATCTGGAAAAGCTTCACATCCAAGTCCACTCTTGGAACATTAGTTTTCAACCAACATATCCAAGTGCATTTGCAGAGTAGAAAAATCCAGTCAAGTGTAAAAGCTTTGCTGTCCAACCACCTAAAGCCATGTGTGCTCTGGACACACTCATCCAGCCCCACCTGCAAAATGCAGTTTGCAAAACTGCTTCTTGTTTTCCAGCTGTGGATCTCTCACTGCCTGTAACACGCTCAGAGTCAGGAGAATCCTACATGGAAAGTACTGTGGTTTAAAAATCAAGCAAAATCCAGCTAAGCCAGGTAATTTTCTGACTTCTGGAACACACCACCAGTTCAAATAGAACTTCCAAATAGTAGAACGTTAATAGCTAAAATTCAACCAAGAGCAGAGGCCAAACACCAGTGTCTCTCATTTCAGCATTTATGTACTATAAAAATGCATGAAATTCAATTGCAGCCACTTAGGTTTTCTTATGCCATTACTTCTACCCCATTCCACATTTCTTATGACTGGACAAAACTGAACTGCTTAATCAGCATGTAACATTCCATGCCATAATTGTACAGAAATCCTCACTAACCATGCATTTCTACGTTAACATTCAATTAACACTGTGGAAACTTCAGAGCAATTTCAACCATTTTTGCCATCAAATGGAATAGATTTTTTTCCATCTTATGGTAGCCTACAACTTCAACTCTGACACCCTGTTCCTTAAGCAAATCCATAGTCTCCACAAACTAAACATCACCATTTAGCCTAAATTGATTTGCTCCACATTAACTTCATTATACCAACTCCTATGCCCCTAACAGTATCTCTGGAGAGCACGTGAATAAATTAAAATTAAATTACACTACCACATGAAAAATAACTGTTTACGTGGTGTGGTTATAAAAAAAAAAAAAATCAAAGTCCTCCTTATTTTCAAAAACTCATTTCTGAATGCTGGGCCCATGTGCTATGCTGTGAGGATATATTTAGCTGCTGCACTACAGCTCCCATCTCAGGTTACACTGTTTAAGTCTAAAAGGCAATGCATGTGTTCAAAGAGCTGTTAAGAGTAAACATGCAGGTCCTAATGGAAAGTTCACGTGGACTAGGTTAAGCTTTATAGAGATATAAAAGTCAGACATCACATGGGAGGACTTGGACATCTTGTTTGTCACACTTTTCAGCTCTCAAAGGTGCCTGCACTAATTCCTCAGTTTAAGATGGGAAGAAATTAATTGCTGTCCCTGTTAGTGAAGAGCCTTTGCACAGCAGGCTGAGACAGAAACAGGGACACCACACTCTCAGTGACTCCCAGGTCACAGCTAAGTCCTGTGGTTTCCAAACCCTTCACCCTTGAAAGGGCAACAACCCACACAAACCACAAAAGGAAGAGGATCAGAACTGAGCATTTCTTTTGTGTACCCAGGCTATGAAGTCTTTGCCAGCCTTACACAGACCTCGGTAGTTTCAGATTGGTTCAGCTGCCTCCATTCCCTGGATATGGAGAGGCACAACAGTGCCCTTTCCAAAGCAAATATACAGCATTTAAAAGGACCAGGAATGAATGTGCAACCTGGAGGCCAAAGGGTAGAAAACAGCAGGCTGAAGGGGAAAGATACCGACAAGAATTTGGCAGCAATTCCTCCTTCCATACAGCGCTCATGAAAAGACTGTCTGTGGCTTTCACATTTGATGATAAGAAGCTGGAGAACGGCAGAGCAACCACAGGAGGCTGAACAACCAGGAAACCACCGTTTGTGGCTCTCAAAAACAACTTATGCAAGTGAATCCCCCCCAGAGCTACAGCTTTACCTGCCTCCTCACCAGAGCCCCTGCCCAGCTCTCTAACATTCAATCACCCATTTGCTGAGCCGTGCTCAGAGCTCAGACTCCCAGCTGAACCAACCTCCCCTGGATGCAGTGGGAAGGAACACAGCCTCTCACTTGTAGCTAAATGAATGTTAGCAGTGTTAAGCAAATCCTAACCATGTTTAGGTCCCCAGAGAAGAACTGATCTAAACCACGTGCAGGACACCTTTAATTACTACCAAATCCAACGACAGAAAAATCACACCGGGCACAGAGAAGAGTTTACAATATTTGAAAATGGAAAAGAGAAAAAAAAAAAATCACTGAAAGTAACAAAAAATGTCAGTTGTCATACTAAGGAAACAACCTTTCTGAAGCTGTTCCCTCAGAAGCCTTCTGCAGCAATCAGGTAAGAAGCCAAGCCAGGACATTGAGGCTGCAAAAAAGAGAAAGCTGAGAGCACACAGATGATGAACAAGCTGAGTGTGCTGCATGTGGATGCAATAGGGGACACTGAAGGCAACAGCCAGGACCACAACAGTTGCAGGGGGTTGTAGAGGAAGAGGTTGCACAGGCACCTGCAGCATTAACATAGTGAAAGCATCCAGTCAAGACTGAGACACCTCAGCGTCTCTCCTTCCACTTAATTCACCTCAAATAAAATTCTTGTTCAAAGATAATCCAAGTAACTTCAGCAGTTAAAGGTTTTACATCAGAGCAACAATAGCAAGGAAAATGCAGGTGTTTTTTTTTTCCTCTGCATAAATGGAAACGTGGCTGCACTCCTGCTAAAATAAACAGAAGCTCACAGTAATGAGATCAAGATTCAGATGGAGCCTGACAGTGACAAATCTGTACTGACAAGTTTGCAGACACCTTTCTTTTAACCACATTCCCTGGAGGAAGAGAGACTCTGAGTAAGATCCCCAAATGGTTTGCAAGAGTCAAAGTGAACAGTTAAAAACTAAGGGGAGCACCTCTCACTGAATGTAAACTGAATAAATGTAAATCCCAATAGGTTTTCCATCTGAAGACTGGCTTAGATCCCTCAGTACTTCTAATAAGGAAGAAAGGCTGCAGACACCTATTTCTTCCTTCTTTTCCTTATTCAGCTCAACCACTGACAGCCATGTACCTTCAGTCCAACAGACCTTCACACTTCTATCTTCATACACTGCACATCACCACATTAGTCACTTTGAAAGTGTAGCATCAAAGCTCAAGCAGTAGAAACATTGGGAGAAGTGCAAAAATGTCAGTGAAATTTGACTACACAATTTTTACACAACCAATGCAAAACTCTCTTGTCAGAAATCGTATATATTGGTTTTCCACAACACTAATACAGTTTTGGGAGGGTTTTTTTCCTATTTACTTTTCTGGCCACCTCTTAAGAGAGCATGTTACCTTGCTGACACCATTCGTATGAACTCTAAATATTCGACCCAGCTTAAAGCAAAAGCAGCGTGACTGGAAGTATTTTACTTCACAGAAAAAAAAAAACCTAAATGCCCAAGAGAGTACCCTAGCCTGTGCTCCCATTTCCTATGGAATAAACAGATAATTTCACTCAGCCTGATCCCTTGCTGGAAACTCTAAGGTGCCTTCATCCTGTCCCATGGCTGGATGTGTGTGAACAGCCATGCAACAAAAGCATGAAGAGAGAGTGTCTGGCACATGGAGCAAGGAAATGTTGTGGCCACAGGGATGTCACAGTGCTGGGTAACCCAGGGAGCTGGAACTGCATCAGGCAGAGCAAGAGAGAAGCAGGGCTGGGCAGGAGATGGAGCTTTCAGCTGCTTCCCAGAGTGCCCTGTCTGGGCACTGATCACACAGTCACAGATTTGCAGAAGCCAAAAGCAACAACTCACTCACCTTTGAAGAAAAATCAAGAAGATCAATCTTAAGCAATGTGAGCTTAAGAAAAGCAAGCACTTTTAAGCTTCCTGGCTGCAACAAGCTCTCAGTACACCCAGGCAACACCAGCTGAAGTTACACTGCTGGATGAGTGTTCATCTGCTGCTCAGCAACATTTTTCTTCAACTCAGAGACTTACACCTCCTTGATTTTTACTCTACACAGGCCACCTCATGCCAGGGCTTTACACATCACTGCTGAGCACTTGGCAGCCAGTTCTCTGGTTTGACATTGCCACTAGAACTCCAGGAATGCAGGGAAGGTCAAGAGGAGTGGCACACCTCTGGAATGCCAGCAAGGCTCCCGTGGGCACTGGGGCTGCAGTACCAGTGCAGAGCAGTGTGCCAGGTCCTCCACACCTTGGCACTCACTACACTTCCAAGATACTGCACATGCAAATGCATTAAAATCAAGAACTCAGCTACTGAAGGCAACAGGCTGCCCATGACACAGCATTCATAGTCAGCAAGCTCTTCCCTGTGTCCTATACTGGAGGACATTTTCCAGTTTACTGTAGTGATCATTTCCTCCTCCCCAAGCTGTAATCCAACAGGTTTTGTTGCTTATTCTTCCCCAAATCTTTTGGTCCCAAAGTCCAAGAGAGTCATGTCATCATCACTGTATTATCTATTTACCTTTCCCTAGTAAACCAACACTTCTTTTACTCTTCTTGTCACCTAGAATAGTTCTCCTCAGTTCCCAAGCAAAAGAAGGGGGGGGAGGGGGAAGGAATTTTGTTTCAGATATTCTGGCAACAGGGAATAGTTAACAGTATCACAGGAGAAAGACAAACAGGATGCCAATGTACATTCAAGTGATGAGAGCACCTTCTGGAACCAGCTCTTCTGAAGTCCACATAAGCAATTAAAATTCAGTCTGGTATTTAATAATCCAGTTCAAAATCAGAGACATCTAATCACTTAGTGAAAGACAAAATTATTCAAACAGCAAACTCATCACACAACACCTGCACACATAACTGCTTAACAGGAAGCTTTCTTTGTTTTGCATAATTGCTTATTAAACTGCATACTGGATTTTTGAGGTGGTAGCATTTTTGAATGCCCAACTGCAAAATAAAACTAAGATCCCAAGCAAACAAAAGCCATCTCTTCCTCAATTTACACTGAGCTTTCTTGCAAGAACCTTATGAAAGCCTATACTTGTTTGTTTACCCAGGCAGGGAATGCATGTTTTGATGACCAACAACACCCACGGCTGCAATGCAGGGTCTGTTCTAGGTTTAGAATTTCCTCAGAGTTTCCCAAGACCTTTTAAGGATCTGCTCACAGCAGCTGTTTGTGAAGTTCCCACCCACCAAAAGAACAGTTGCTGAAATATGGAAAATCCTGAGCTGCAGAGGGAGTTTGCAGAGCTGTGCCCTCCTCAGCTGGCTGCTCACACACAGAGACAGCAGGCACAGAACCCAGGCCCTGGACAGCAACCAAAGCCCAGTGGGAAAGGGGCACAACAGCCCCTGCCACGGAGCTCTGGGACACATGGAAAGGTTTGCTCTGCAAGGCCCCAAGGGAGCATGCCTGGGGCACTCCCATGGTCTGGAAATCTGAGGTCCTGAGCATTAAACTCCACTAATTCTTCTTTACCTCACGTAATTTCAGGCAGAAGCTTTTCAATATAATGGTGAACACTCCAAGCCAAGAAAGAACAACTTCAACTCTGTTCCCATCTCTTATCTAAATAAGATCTTTCTTTAAAGGACCCTCGATGGAAGGACCCTACAAATCACAGTGTCATGTAACTCCTTTCAACTATTTCAAATATCACATTCAACAACCTTCTGAACACCGGAAGCTGTTCTACATTTCCTTCTGGTGGCTGCATTTCTAGTTCCTATAAACCAGGAAAAGAGCTTTGTTGCCATGATAATACAAGCAGTGATGATATAAAACCAATATATTCATTATACATTATGTGTAATAACTTGGTACTATAATTCCAGCATTACTTGTTGGCTCCTTATACCTTTGGATTCTATTCTTTCATTACCACTAAAATGTTTAAGCTTTCCACCTGTCTCCCCTTATCTATAAAATGCATCTTGTTCATTTATTTAGTTTGTCAAAGCAGCTGTTTTGAGCTCAGTATCTCTTTATACATTTTCAAAAGACAACTAACTTCTCATCCGTTGGTGTACCAAGATAACAGCTTTTGACACGTTCTAAAATGAACCAGCCAGGAATGTTGATCTATTTATTTGAAGTATGGAAAGCACACACAAGAAAAAAATCTTCAGTAGAAAAGAATATTTAAACTGAAGCTCTCTCACAATTCTTTCCTACTTCTCAGGAAACGGGTTTTCTCCAGAAGCCAGAGCTCAGAGATGTAAGAAAAATCAGAAAATTCTCCAGATAATAGAGTTGACTGAAAAGACATGTCCTGATTACCAATATAATTTCCAAAGTCATATAAACTGGATTGTTTTTCTTTGAGAAAAACACAGAAATCTAAGGGAAAAAAAGCAGAGAGGTAGACAACTCTGGAATAACAGAGCAACAGGAATAGGAAGAAGAATTCTGCTAAAATGTGGACAGAAGCAAAAGAAGTGCCAGGCCCTCCTACTTCCTAAGAAGTTCAGAGAATGTGAACCAGTGTGCACACAGTTTAATTAAAATGCTTACCATTTAATACCTGTTTTAACTGTGCATTTTTTTAATACTAAAACAAGAACCAATGCCTTGGCTTTAACTTCAGGATAAATAATTCAAGACCCTATTCTGAGGGGTCTTTCCCTACTGCCAGAAAAGGCAAAGGAACACCCAGTCTGCACAATTTCTTACAAGCTTTACACTTCCTGAAACATGAATTGACACAAGTTTCCAAAACTCATAATACCGAAGTTTCCTTATCATGCTGCCTAAGCCAGCTCTGCATCTCAGAGTGCAAGTTATTACAGCAACCCTGAGCAGCTCTCACCAAGCTTCCATTTGCCTCAGAAAAAAAAGAACCTTTAGAATAGTTTTTGAACCACGAGCCCCTTTTAACGCCCTTCATTAGGACAGTCATGAAAATACTAAACCAAAAGTTGCACATTTTGTAGTCACAACAGCCAGTCATCCCCCTCCTGTCAGCCAAACACACACCCAGAGCCCAGGGCTGGAGGGAGGGTTGGAAGGAGCTGAATGACACTGGGGACATTCCTGGAGCTCCACGTGAACACCAGTCAAGGACACTTGGGCAGCACTGGGGGCTGAAAGCACCAGCCCTACCTGTGAAAAGAATGTTTCAACTGCAACTTTAATGCTGCTCATGATCACCCTTTGCAAGCCAAAAAGCCCAAAAGTGACTTGGGAAGCTCTGCCTGAGCAGCAGCTTTATTGTTGGACTGACATCACAGTGGAGGTTGGCTGACTTTGGGTCTGGCAGGGTGAACATTCCTCCTCTGCAGGAGAGGCCAGTTTATTATTTTTTCCTCCTCCCTAAAAGCAGTTTCATTTTCCTTAAAAAAGAAAACAAAACAAAAGGAAAAAAACCCACCAAAAACCAAAACCAACAACCCAAAAAACATCCCCACAAAAAAAAAAATCCCCCAAAAAAACCAACCAAACAAAAAAAAACCCAAACCCAAAACAAACCAATAAAAGAAACAAGCCCACAATACAACATAAAATTAGCATATAATTAAGACTTGTTACAGCCTATTAAAAAAAAAAAAAAATCAAACCAGGGGCTTGTAAGAGTTAATCAACAAATATACACAGCAAGGGAAGGAAAGAAAACAAAGAGAGCAAGTAAAAAATATTTTATTTTTTTTTCCTAGTATTTTCCCAGTTTTCCTGTGTGTAACAGAAGAGCCCAACCTCCCTGGGAATAGCTGTGATCACTGATGTATATACACATAGTAACAGCCCCCAACCTGAGCCATAAGGATCTGCAGGGCAGTGAGCAGCTGAAACAATCCTTAAGGGTGAAAATTCCAGATAAGTCTGAGTGTTTGCACTTCAACATCAAGTCAGTATCAACCTCAAGTTAGTACTCAAACAATTAAATGTAACTGATACTAAGAATCAACTGTGTTGGCACAAGAAAGCCACGCCAGCGGAGACAGGAATGTCAGTGGGAGAAGAAAATGAATTTTATTTGCACTTAAATTCTTGTGCCTGAAAACAGCCTCAAACAAAATATTGGGGAAGCTAAGGTACCATGCCAATCTGCATTAAAAAAAGGAAAAAAAATAAGCTAAAGAAAAAAAATAAAGTCAAAACACTTGTCCATGATGAAGAAACCCTGGTTTTCAGAGCAGGACAGCTGAGGAAGACACCAAGAGATTCTCTCCAAAGGGGGTGTGCAGTTTCCCATCACATTTGAACCACATTTTGACTGAAGTGTTTTCATGCTTCTGCCTCCAGTCATAGTAAATTGAGGTGAAGATAAAAAAAAACATTCTAGCATTTCCCGTTTCTCAGTTGTGACAGCACGAAATCCTTGTAACAAAACCAGTTTTTGCTGTTCAGGTGTTTCTCTACAACCTCAGTGCAGCGAGACAGGGGTTTGCAATACTATGGAGTGGCACTCCCAGGAAGGAGCACCTAAGGAATTGCTCAAAACAAACACTTCTTTTTTCAGTGCTCTTGCCAGAACATTTATTTCAGCAACCATTCTCGTCTTTCCATTCCTCTGCAGATAACACCATTTCCTCCAGGGTAGTTGTTCAAATATGATATTCCCAGTCTTCTCCACTATTTGCAACAACAACACAACACAAAGCAGCAAAGGCACCCAACTAGTCCCCAGGAGCTGCTCTGATCAGGGACCTCAGTGGGCTGAAATAAGAGAGACGAAACAATACATTCAGAAAACACACCCTGGGGATGACACACTTTGCATGTGCCTAAACCAGGAGGGCCTTTTCACTGCCTGCCAAAGCTCCAGCTCCAGAGGTGGCCAGAGGGGAACCAGCAAAGAACAAAGGGAACAGAATTTGAGCATGAAATCAGTGAGGAAATCAGCTGCTCCAGCACTGCAGTTCCTGCAGCCAGCTCAGGCATCTGGGCAGAAATGCCACCCAACAGGACACTCCCTGGGCATTTAGAAAAAATTCTTCTGCTTGGACAATGTGACTTGTTTGCAAACTAAGCAACAAAATATACTACAAGCCAAATCTCTCTGTGTATTTGTCATGTACCAGCACTAACAAAACAACTCGTGGGAATAATTCACATGCCAAGAACACTGACACGAGGGGAACACCACAGATACACGGTGTCCTGTCAGAGAGCAAAGCTCCCAGCAGCAAACTCCAGACTGTCAAGTTAAATCTGATCACAGTTAGTTACTTCGACTGCTTTACATTCTCCCTCCTCCTGTTGATATAACTTTATAGGTTATGCACTCAAATATTTTCCCTAAGGTTGTAAGACTGTAAAAAAAAGATACATACATTTTATTAACAATATTTTCTCCTCCTTTTTACGTTTAATATGCTAAGGGATGCAGGTGAACAATGCAGTTTTAAGGCAGCAGGGCCTAAACTTTGATTACTGATCAGCTGCACATACTAAACACCACAGGCTAAGGGCTACAAAATAAATGTCACTTGTTTTGCAAGACTTCTTAAAGCTCACACAACACCACACTGAGCAGTACCATCTGTCTGTGAGGTGTGGAGAACCTGAAATGACAGTAAAATATTCCCCCATATTGTACCTACTGTTTCCTTCCTGCCAACCCGGGATCTTAGAACACTGAACAGGTCAACAGGACAGTCTGGAGTAGCACGATGAGATGTCAAGTCACATCAGAGGACTGTTTGGGGGGAGCTGGGAGGGGAAAAACACTTCAAACCTTTTACCTAAACAAAGGGGGAGTGAAAGCAACAGCATGTTGTGACACTGCTCTTGAGAAGGACAGACACACCAAGGGGAAGGACAGAAAAACCCCAACAACTGGAGGTGTGGCAGCAAAGCCAGCCCTGCTGCAGGGCTGCACAGGGAGGTTCACAACAAACCAGGGCAGCTCAGATTGCAGAGCTGAGCTGCACTGACCTGACAGCAGCAACTGCTCTCCAAACACACAGGAGCTACAGCAAACTCCAGTGTTTGATCAGTGCTCCCACGAGAGCTCGTGCTGGAGGAAAAGGAAACTGTTGAGAGATTTGCAGCATCACTATTTCTATCACCCAGCACTTGTTGGTTAAATTGGATAGACAAGCTATCTTAATTTAAGATATCTGTGATAAAATACCACGGCAAACCAGTGACTCTTCAAGCATCTAGTTGTCTGTGAATCCAGTTTCTCTTTAAATGCCAAAGTCATTTGTCCAAACTGACATCTGTGAACCTGAAGGGCACAGTCTGAGGCTGTCAAAAATTACAATATTTTGGCCAAATCCTAACAGAGTACTTTTAGTACCATGTTTTACATATTTCTAAAAATCCCACATTTTATTCTCATGCAACTCATCCATTCAACATTGGCATATTTGGGGTAAAACATCTCATAGCAAACTAAGCAAAAAAAAATTACACTAGAGCCAGTAAAGGAGTGAATATTGCAATCCAAAACAAAGATTTTCAGTCTACATGAATGTTAGAACATTGGTGCTAAAATGTTAATCTGGGAAGAAATGTACCATCTACAACTGAAGTGCTTCTTCATGAGCCTCCTCTCCCTTTCAAATCACTAAAATTCACATTACATGAGTCTAACAAATAAGTTCTCCTATTTTAATACTTGCCCTTGGAATGTTCAACATGCTCACAAAACTAATTACAACGTTTAAACAGAGCTTAGAAGCTGCTGATGGTGTTATCCAGTGATGCAAACACATAATGTAGATACACAAATACACAGTGTACCTTTTACTTCTGACTGGTTTCATTACTCTCAACCTCAGTAATGAACATGTCACTCCATTATGCTCTTAGAGATTCCAAGGATTAGTTTACAAGTGGTTAGCTTTCCACAAAAAAAAAATATATATCCAGGAAATGAAGTCATTTGTTGTTCTTGAAACTACAGCAGCCTTCACTGCCGTTCACTGGAGCACTGCTGCTCATCTGTGCAGTAACACTGCATTAAAAATATTTTCAAGAGACATCAGAAATTCAGGGCATGAGCACCTGCCTTCTTGCCCTCCAATGGAGAAGGGGATCAGTGTTTGCTATTCTACACCTACTCAGGGTAACGTACAAAACTTATCAAAAGTAATGCACAATATTAGATTTTTTTCCCTTCGATTAAAAAAACCCACTGAAACAGCTTTTCTTCACTTTTAGGGCTCAGTAGAAGGAGGTACTTCATAAACATGTACAGGCATGTTTTAAGTCATTTCATCTCAAGGGTTTACAGATAAGGGTAATGACAATTTTATTGAAGAAAACTGAAGGCATGCCAGAAATGATTGGGGATCCACTCCAAACCTGTACTGTAACCTATTCTTAGGTAACTTCCTTACCTAAAGTCCTTACTGGAATCACCAGACAGAATCTTACTTCATTTCTACAGCCCAGTTACACACTGCTGGCCTGTCAGAGTCATCAGTGAAACAGGACCTCAGGACATCAAATGTTGAATTCTGAGGCCTCAGCAGTACAACACTTCAGCAATCCAGAGGATGAGAACTTTGGAGAACACAGCACAGCCAGCACTGCTGGAGCACTGGGTGAACTCTCTGCACTCTTGGGCATTATTTACAAGACCATCCCTAAATGATCTCTGTATTCCATGATCTCAGTATTTTTAAGATACAGAATGCAGTATTATGCTACAAAACTCCACAATGAATATTTAGAGATGCCTTCTGTGTACGTAGTGTCCACCACAGATCTGGGAACAGCAAGGACTTGCAGTCTTTCTGCACTTAAATATTAGCAGCAGGCTCTGAACTGTGCTGAAAAATTATTCAGATCCTTTTCTATGGCATTTGGGTTGATGTCCAAGTCCTTACAGTCCTACTGCTCAGACCCAGCTTTCAAATGGTTACATATTCAGAGCAAGAAAACATTGCCAAGGTACTGAATGTCGATAAGCCAGTCACTCAAAAATCCTTAGATCAGTCTCACTGAAGTACATACAGATGGAGAGCACAAAACCGATTTCATTTACATCCAGCTGAGTTAATTACACTCCACACGTCTTCCCAGACTGATATTTATACAAATAGTCTGACCCGTTGCTGTTTTCTTCAATAATAAAAATAAAAAAAAATAGTTGACGGTGGTTAATACCTCTAAATTTTATGACATAAATTAACGCCAAATTCTCCTTGTCTCAAGAGCTGAGCATTGAAAAAACCACAACTGTCTCTGAATCTCAACAACTGAAAGTACAACCACCAGTCATAACCTACTTGTGTCAATCACAGAGAGGCTGAACCAGGGAAATGTGGTTTGTCTGACATGGAAAGGATTGACATGAGCCTATGCCCAACTCATGTTTTTCAAACTAATTCAACCTTCTCCCCCAGTTTTGTTGTCTTGATTTGGGAAATGACATAAATCTACTGCCAATGTCAAATCGATTTAATCAGTGCTTTAATTAAGTCAGAAGCCAAGCTTAGCTTCCTTTTCCCTTCAAAACTAAGTTATAGTGATGTACAAAATAATGGTGTATCACTAATTCTGCTCTTCCTTACACATAACAGGTATTTTTACACTGTTAAAGGAGCTGGTTTTTCATCCAATCCATGAGAAACCACTGAATTAGTAATCACACTGTCCCAGTGGCACTACTTTCAAGATCAAGGATCAACCATATGATGGCATTTTAAATGATCAAGGGCTTCCTCCCAACACACCAGCACTCCCTGCACTGCAAAGCTGGAGATAAACCAGTCTGACTTACAGGTGGAGTTGCAAACTGGACACCAGGATAAACCTGCATTTGACCAAAGATGTATTTTTAATAAGACAACTGATCAGCTAGTGAGCTCACAATATAGGTAATTAAATGGTTGAGAAGACTTAGCACTTCTAATATTAAATTAGGGTGTATTTTTACTAACACTTTATATAAAAGATCTTTAAAAAACTGTTGAAATGCTGCCTTAAAGAAAGAACACACCCCAAAACATTACTAAGTTACTTTACCATGTATTTCGAGTGCTGTGCTTCCATAATAGCTACAGTACAAGAACCACAGCCTTAAAAGAGAAAACCTTGTGAACAAAGAAATTATGTTGTCCTTTCAAGCCATCATATGCACAAGTTTTATTTTCTTCACATATTTCAGTAGTGTTTCACCATTAGCAGCTTCTCATGATTCAACAGAGCCCAAAATGATGCATGAGGGACACAAAATAGCACATGGGCACTGCTTCAGTACATGTTATGGCATCTCTAATTGCACTAATTTAAAAAAAAAAAAATTAAAAAAAAAAAAAAAGCATTTGTATCCCAGCAACTTTCCCTGCTCCTGAGCTCAAGTGCACAGTTTTTGGCACGTGACTGTATTTGTTGCAGCAAGTCAAAGTGCACTGTAAGACGTGGCTTCAACCAAAATAGCCAGCCATGAATGGGGCCTGGCAGCAGGGGAATCCCCTTCCTTTGCACTGCTATTTATAACTGAAGGCAAGTAAGGTCATTTCCAATCCAACATGCGGCTCTTAAAGCAACTTTTTGTGCAGGGAAGGGGGAAAAAATGAAAGGTACAAGTATTCCAAACACAACACTCTAAGGAAGGCACTGGAAAGCTTCATCAGCCAGCAAGACATGCTTTGACCATTTCTACAACACAAAATAATCAAAGGCAACGTCTAGTGTCCTGTGTGTAACTTATTTTAATGCCAAACACAGCAAACTTTGAACTATCTGGCAGTGAAATGAGCAGTAAACAAGGAAAACTAATATTGGCTTTTCCACAGCTCTCAGCTGAGGGAAAGAATAGATTTTGCATCAGTTGGACTCATCTGAAAATCTGTTTTGTCTGCAAGTGTGCTCCATGAAGCAGACTTCAACTTTTGGAAACAAGCTCTTTCAAATGGAATCTCCATCTTCTAGCTCAACCCCAAAAAGAGTGTGCAAGATGAAATACACTATTATTTGCTTCCCCACAACAAAAATACCAAAGCACACAGCTGATTGAGACTCTTGTCTCACCGTCAGGCAGAATCCATCCTAACACTGTCTGACTGATTTAAATTTAAAATAATGACCATAAGAATGCTTTTCATTTTGAAGGCTGAGGAGAGGAACACTGGAAGTCAACTAAGTCTTCTGTCAATACACTGCCCAACTGTTTTTCTGCCCCATCTCCATCAAGCAGATGGATATTGTACCACAGTCCATTTATGCTCCTATTTGGCAGAAAAACTGCTGGGTGGTCAGCACTGCAGTCAATCACATCAGGAAGCTGGTTTGTAGATGGTTCTGCACACGAGAGACTGGTCAGGAATTCTTCCCAGCCACAACAACCAGCAGAGTTCTGCACTGTCTTTGATCACCTGGAGCAGGAAGCAGTCTCTGGAACCCTGTTTACCACAGTCCTTCACACAGAGCACTGAGCAGAACTCTGTTCTTGAAAGTTGGCACAAGAAGTTTCACTCCCTCTGGTAAGAGGTTATCACAAACTGTTACCAACAACAAACCAATACAACTTCCTTTGAAATGAAACAGAAGCAAAATATACCTGAAATTATACTGCTCATGAGATTGCCTTTAAAACATAGCTCAAAAAGTGGAGCTCAGGTTAAGGGACCATGAAGATTTACTAGTTGAACTGACATCCTCTTGGGAGGAGTTAACATGCCCCAACTCTTTCAAAAACTGCATTTGAGAAAAAGATGCCAAGTCAGAGCCATTCACCCAACATCAGCATCTCCAGCTTCCCCACCCTTCCTGTGTGCCCCCCACACTCCAGGGGTTACATCCACAGCAAGGTCACACCCCTCACTAGCCTGAAAACCCTAAATCCCTCCCCTTAACGTGATGGTGTGACAGCAGCACTGATGCAAGATTCAATAAATCTCAACCCCTGAGTAAAACCCTTCCCACAGAACATACAACCTGAGAAGAAAACACTATTATTAATTGTTCCATGTGGATGATGCACTTGGTGATGCTGGAATAACTTGGTAATGAGCATTTCTTACAGAGATTTGGAATGAGATATTTGTGGCCAAACACATCCCACATTTAAAAACAAGGGCTGTATTTAGTGTCAGCACCAGGCAACTGGAAAAGGTGTTCCCTCTGAAGAGCAGCTAAGGAGGGACCAAAGAAAAGCAAGTGTCTGTCCTGTGATCTGACAATCCTTCAAACAAACAACTGCTTCTTACAGAGGCCAAGGGGTAACTGGGCACAGGAAATTTTCATGGTATTCATCCAAAGTATTGAAACCCAAACCTCATTAGAGAGACAGGCTTTTCCAAAGTCCTAATTTTAATAAAATAGGATTGGCTCTTACAAAATAGAAACACAGGACACTAATTGCAGCAGTGTACAGAACAATGAGGGATTGCTATGAAGGTATTCACCTTCCAAGGAATGACCCCTTTACTGTCACAGGCTGTACTCCAACATGTAGCTATCAAGGATTTCAGGAGTTCTTACCACAGCAGAAGTTTGGGGGAAAAATGGCACAAATTTAAGACCCAAATACAACAACTAAAACTGAAGCAGCTTCTTTGTGAATTTTGGGATAAACAGTAACAGGGCATAACTGATGGGGTCAGTCACAACACTTTGAGTACAAAAAGAGAAATATATCCACAGGCAAAACAGAACATTTTTAACCTTTCCTGAATTGCTAACTCTCCCAAGACAAGGTATCATCAGGTGTGTAACCTAGTTCAGAAACATGGGGTTTGATTTTTAATATTTACTGTTACAGACACCATCTCACTCATCAAGGAAAAACGTGTTCTTTCATTATCAAAAATAACTAAATTTGTCACTGTAAATTCATTCACTGAAACAATGATTTTCACATTACTATACCAGTACCTTGGACAGCCAGTTTATGAAGAACATGCATAATATGTTCCTATTCTAAAATACAGTATTAAACACAACAAATTGTTCACCTACACTGTTTGTGTACTTTTATCATGCTAAATAATAATTTTAGAAAAAAAAATGTGGCTACATTTTAATCATTATTTTGATTAATTTCTGTTCAGTGATACTATAAACACCACTGGATTCTGATTATCAGCTGTACAGGAAACAAAACCTCTACAACAATAAGATTGGGTATGTCCTTGGTTGACTGTGCACAAGCAACATCTATCAGTCAGGCAGACCTGCAATGGGCCATGTCTGGCAGCTGACAGCTTTTTAAATAATGTAAAAATTGGAATATATTAGGTTTCCTGAAAAAAATACGTACATTTGCAGATTAAGAAAAGACTTTTCCCACTATTAACACTGGTGTGCAAAATCTGCTCTCCGAGTTTCTCAAGTAGCATCAGAATACAGCAACTCAGATTTGTTACTGCCATCATGCTCAGTGAGGATATGAAGGATTGCTGGAGAATGGGATGAGAAGGAAGGGATGGAGGGATGCAAGGCTTAATAAAGCTTCCAACTCGAGCTGTAGGTCAAAATATGCCTTCAAAGTCTGTGTTTCAAATTAAATTTTCAACTCCAAACACATCTGGGCTCAGGAACCCGATTTGCTGTGACACACACAGAGTAACATTCCCCTGCCCATGAAGGTCTGTGCCTTCACCTTTGCAGAGCAATTCCAGGCCTGCAGTGCTGCTGAGAAGGGTGAAATCCTAAAGCCCTGATGGCTCAGCCAACCCCACAGATGCAGTGCAAGGATAAAATCGTTCCCCCGGGCTCTCCCTGGACACTGCACTGTTTGTGGCTGAGGAATCACATCAGCCCTGCCCACGTGGCCACCCAGCTCTGACCCCCAAAACGCCAGAGCCCACAGATGGGCCACGTGCTGTGTGAGGATGAAGCACCAGGGGATGGGAGAACTCGGCCTTGAACCATCAAACCCGCTTTTCTCCAGGGGAGGATGCAGAAATGAACAGTGGATGCCAATAATTCACTGATAGTGGGTATGTTACATCATCATTCCACGTCAAAGAATGCTACAAAAATAGTTCAGATTCCAATTCAGTGTCTGACACTTCATCAGCTTCAGCAAAAGACTGGTCCTTGTCTCTGACTTACAGAAACCATGTTAAAGCATTCAAAACCAACACCATGTACTCCTGAATCCTTTATGTACCCTTACAAAGTCAAACAAACCACCTTGAAGTCAGATTACTTCCATTCTTCAAAACAAATGTGTATTTATTCTTTCTGATGGTCAGCACTAAAGAAGTGGATTTATTTTGATGTGAGAGTTGAATTAGAGTAAGCAATCATCTGCCAAGGCCACAGGCTGTATTGGTACCCATTTAGGCAGATTGGACACATCATATATGTGTTTATTTTACATACACATTCTCCTGAACCGTTACTCTCATGCCCACAGATCTCAGCAGTGCTCCAGTGACTCTGACTCTGAGAATAACTAACTGAAGATCTGTGTTCAGCAGAAGATACCAAGTATATGCAACAGAAAGCAAAATTTCACCATCTCATTAATAACTTACATTGTCTGCAAGTGTAGTAACTATCAGGCAGCAAGGTTATTCTTCTGACACCTTCTGGAGGCAGCCCAAAGTACTATTTACAAATTGCTTCTGAAGTAATTTCATAAGTGTAATTCCCCTCTACGAACCCCCTCAAAAAAACAACAGAAAACCCTTCTTTACTTGAATACTGCCGTAGTGTCTCTCTGTTATAATTACCAAACCAGGGTTTATGTTCTATATTGTATGCAGATTTCCACACTGCCTGAAGAAACACTTCCTTAAGCTGTGAGCTTAAACCACAGAGCCTGGAGGTAACCAAGGGCCCCGAGGAGTCAAATATATTTTCCTTCATTTTCAGGACCCCACAGTCACCATGGAGACCTAAACAATCTCTCTATATTTTGCATTTCCAGCTCATGGATTTGTTAACAGCACCTTAACCTTAAAAAACACTAAGTGCAGCCAAAGCAGTTACACAGGTATCTCAGTGGGGCAAGAACCTGAAACAATAGCTCACAAAATGTAACCACCCGGTTCAATGAGAGGTTTTCAACAGTAACACACACCCCACGCAGAGCTAGAAGTGGGCAAATCTCCTCCTGCCTCCAGTTTGTTTTATTTAGGACTAACCTCAGTTCCTGTGTATTTGGAATCTTTAAAGAGCAGACACTAAAGCAGGACAACACAATCTGCCTGGGAAAAGGAGAGTATCTGGGAAAACAAGATTTTTTTCTGATTCAAGGATTTCAAAGCTGAGCTACTGGGAAGCTCATTTTCTCCACTACCTGGTAAGCACTGCCTTTTGCCTATACATTATGCTCCTTTGCTCAGTTGCAGGAAACAATATTGCAAGACTTGCCCCCAAACAAGCCATTTGGAAACCACCAGCTACCTGTACAAACAAACTGAAATTAAGCTGCAGCACCCTGCAGACTTTTCCATAAAATCTCAGAACTGTTTAACACATCAGCTTATTTCTTCCAGCTAAAAAAAAAAAAAAAAAAAAAAAAATAATCAAACTCTTCTAACATAAATACTTGTTTCAAGGGCTTCAGTTGCTTATTCATTCCACTGGCAAGACACAGCACTGTACCACTCATTTGCAGGGTAACACTGAGAGAACCTTTAGCACTCTCAGTCTTTATCCCCTTTGAGTGAGGCAGCAGCCACTGTATATTGGACAGGTCATTTAAAGCTTTGCATGACAGAGAAGTATTCTTTGATAAAGCAGGTATTATGCTCTAAACCCTCCTGAGGATTTATACAAAGGACTTTGATAGGGAGCTTTAGAAGGACCATCCTGGTTCATATATCCCACTGCAAGAGGGATGGGCAGCTTTTCCCTTCTGTGTGCAAAAAAAGCCTTTTCAAGAGGTGTGTCCAAATATGCCACAACCCAAACACACCCAGCCACACAAACTGCAGTCTGGAGCCATCCATGTGCTCCCACACCAGGCTTCAATCCGAGATCAGTGCCTGTTGATGGTGTCTTTGATCCCTACTTTGTTTCTTGAATAAGCAAACAAGCCTTCAATAGAAACAAAAGGGTGCTGGAACTGCACAAGTTCTTCAAATCCCCTCTTCAGTTAACTATCAGTCAGGGTTTGTCTTCCACATGTCCCTGGAGCTCTTGTGCTGAACAGCTTCCTTGCTAACAAACCCTTGCATTTCTAGACTCTGTGACTTGCACCAGCACTGGAGTTTGATTGCATTGTTCCCAGGACACCCACTATGGAACCAGGGTATGCCCAAAATAACCCAGATCCACCTGTTCACCTTCTTCACCGAGACTTATCATTTTCATTTTTCTCCTGCAAATACTTCAGTTTGGGCTCTTTTTGCAGCAGGTGCTTTGTGAAGAAGGAGCTGGTTCCATGCAAGCAGTCCCCTGCACGGAACAAACACTGCCAGAGAGAAGCTCAGACCTCTGGGTCTGTCCTACTTGCTGCAGCTCCTCTGCCCCACGTGCAGCTGCTTCGCTACCAAACAGTCACCAACACACTCACACTGATCAAAATATAATTGCCAACCAACCCTGTCCAAAGCCTGCATTCCACTACCTACTAACAGACACTCATAACCTCAGGCAAGCCTGATTATACAAATACTAGGCTTTCATTAGCTTATCACTTATAAAGAAGCATTTTCCTATTGCTTAGTTGAATATCCCCTGTACGTTGTCAGAAGAAAGCTTTTCTAATTCTAAGCTACTTGGAGATATCTTAAGTATGAGTTGCTCAGATCTCAACTCCCAACAACCACAAGTATTTCAAGCATCTGTAGACTGACCAGGAAGAAAGAAAATCGACTTCTACTAAACACTAGAGGCCCAAAAGGAAGATAAATCTCACTTGCACAAGTCTCCAGAAACCTGATTCACTTGTCACCTGTCACGGGAGAGTTACGTGCCACAGAATACATAAGAAAAATATTCCAAATAAAAGAAAGATGAATTTGAGAATTCTTACAGGACAACTCCACTTCAGAAGGAAAAAAAAAAATATCTATTTAAGATATTGGATACAATTGTTCTGTAAGGTCTGTTTCCGTGATGAGATGGCTGCTTTCTGTATCTGGTCATAGTAATACAAAGACTATTTCACAGGCAGTAACATAGTTTTAGTTTAAATAATGAAAGGTAAACATCAAACAAGAAATTTGACATGCATATAATCCAGAAAAAAAAAGCAGTCAATACACACTACTGGAAATCTTCGGCCTTTACAAAGTTGTAACTATAGTTTGTTTGTTTGGGGTTTTTTAATGCTTTTTTCATTTTTCCTTTTATTCTATTATTTTCTGTCTTCATTCTACATTTCCTCCTCTGGTTTTAAGTGCCTTGCAAACAAATTTCAAAAACCAACTCCCAGCTTTATCCTTTTTACCCCGAGGACCATTATCTGCAATCCCACCTTGCTTTTGCATCTTCTTCAGGGGCTAAATTTGTACTTCAGTCCTTCCAACTCACAGGGCAGCCACAGAGAGATGAGCTGTACATGAACAGATACTCTTTTTGGGTGGGTACCAAGGCAGAACTGGTGCCTGATAGCAGATGTTTAGCAGGTACATGGAATTTATCTGCTGTAGCCTGAGGCAGGATGAGAACTACACTGTGTTGGCTGCTAAACAAACTGCAAGAATTGCTGTCCCTTCTTACAAGCTCCAGATGGAAAAAAACAAACCAAAACAAAAACCAAACAAAACTCCAATTATTTAGGAATGCTTATTTCTAAAAGTTTAATTGGCAGGACCCAAGGCCACACTGCACAAAGACATGCCTCTAAAAATTTGCATGCTGTCACAATACCCTATTTTAAAGTATCATAACATGAGGCAAGGGAAGACAAGGAATTTTAACCAGGGAAATGCACCAATGTTTTAGGGCTCTCTACAATTGCAATCTTGCTAAAATCACCTCTGATTCTACAGACTCTGAAGTGTTATTATGGGAGATACACAGATGCCATAACAGATCTTGCTTTTGCTTCAAAATCCATGTGCAACAACTCACTTCCTATTCCCAGTACAAGCTCCCTGTCACACACATTATGAGGTAAAATCAACAATCTAATCAGATCTGACAAAAAGTCGGCCAAAGAAAAAATAAAGTGAAATTATGAAGATGACTATCTGAAATATGGATTTATATCTGTCACCATTAATGATGAGCCTCCCCCTAAGTGCACACTGTACCTTGACGTATTAGATAATGATAACATGAAGCTGTCATGATTAGCAAGACATTTAAAAATTAGGCACCCAGAAGGTGAGGAAAAATCTCTACAATTTCTTCACCACTGGTTTTATGCCATGGCAAATAAAAGCCTCTTTTAAGGTTCCTTACTTCATAGCAAAAGACACAAAGGCATAAACCATCAGAGAAGGGTTTGGGCTTCCTGCAGCAGTAAAATATGGCTGAAATAACACATGGAAAACAATATGCCGTTCCTTTGTCAGCAAATCCTGCTGGAAAACTCATAGAAAACAGCTGAAGATTTGAAGAAATGAGTATTAGAACAGCTTATGGACCGTGGGAGGTTTGCTGTGCTGCTGGCTGGATGCACAGATGTTTCTAACAAGTCTCAGCTTCCAGTAAATGCTGCATTGTTTCAGTGATGAGCTGGGAACTCCTCTGAATAGCTACAGGAAAGATGTATCTGAGTAGACTCCACATATTCTCCACAGTAAATTACTTCTTTGATAGAAACAATGTTTTATGGAGAAACTCTGCAAGTGTACACTCCTGTGGTTCTATCTGGAAACTCCACCCTGCAATCCTTTTATTTTTCTATTCCAGTTAAAGCAGCCCCTCCATCACCATGTGAAATTCTTCCACTATATCATTCACAGCCAAACTGATGCAGCAACACTGGAGCCCAAAGCACTGCAGGATGTCATTGATTACATAATGTTATAAAAATAAGATCTTTAAATAGTAGCACCTTTACAATACCTTGTAACGAGATGGGGAGTGACCATGAAATTCATATTCTCACACTGAGTTTTGCTAGTTACCTTGTGGCAAAGTGCTTAAAAGAGTCATCAGATTTAACCCATGATGTGTTTTTTCCACTAACACAACTGTTGCAAATTTGCTGATCTTTTCTGTGATGACAGCTGGCTGTCAGTAGTACACTGTCTATCAAATATTTTCAAATAAATACACAAGGTGAAGCTGATGTTTTAACAGTGAAGCACAGAAGTAACTGTTTTTCAAAAGAAACTCGTTCTACAGAGACTGTTTTGAAAACTGATACTTGGAAATGTTTCCACTGCTGGGTGATCTTGGTGAAAATTAAAACTTCACCTATAAAAACCTCTGAAAGCTGTACATAATTTCCTAATCTTTAAAATATTTAAAAAAAAAAAATTTCCAAAAGAAGAGTTTCAGGAGAAGAGAAGAAAGCAACATCTTCCCTTTAGCCTGTAAGAACAACTGATTGACATCAGGGAAGATGGAAATTTATTAGATGAATTAGATTTATTAGATGAATTCCAAGAAAAACCTTTTCATAGTTAGTGCATGAGAGTGGAAAATTAGTCTCATGATTTAGTAAGCACAACCAGCAATGCACTTCTCCCCCTTGGATCTGTGGCCATTAAAACAAAGTATTGAAATAAACTGAACTTAGAACCAGCTCCTCAGTGGCTGTATCCAAGTGATAAACCAACATTTAAAAAAAATAGTGAGGCATATTCAATCACAGAGCTCTCACTGAATGATTCCTAAATGAGAGAGAAGAAGGGTTTTGTTAAAAAATAAAACAAATTTTCTAAAGTCCTTTCTTAATTTCTATTTCTTGTGTATGTCCTATATTAGTGCAGTAGTATATGTGTATAATTTATAGACAATATACATAGTTTGGGAGTGTGTGCTCACAAAGCTTTTACTGATAAGGGTGTGAGATAAGAAAAATCTTCAGAAATCACTGCCTTAAATGAAAACCTGGCAAGTTGGCAACACTATTCCAGAGAAATTAATGCAATGGCTGATTGTGTGAAGATCCACACAGAACACAGTGTTTTGGTTTTAGTTTTCAACAAAAAATAACAGGGGGTTTTTTTGCCCTCATAGGCAGATGGCATTTGTAACGCTTCAAACTGCAATTCATGTTTGAAAAGGAATGATAATGGCATTAGGCAGGAACACACTGTTCCTGCACAGATATTCACAGTCATTACCCAGTCACTCTCACAGCCTGGCCTTACAGTGGCCTGCTTGGATCCCCAGGGCACCTCTACCCTTCTAACTCCCTTGGCACACTCCCTTTATCTGCATTAAACAATCTCCAGCAACTGCTGCATAAGCAGTTTACCTTAACCACACACTTGTGCCACAATCAAGGTATTTCTCTGCCTCCTGTCTTTGTAACCAAAACCCTGCCATTCCCTTGGGAGTGCTCTTATAAAGTCGGCTGAAGTTCTGACACGAAAACTTTTACAATACATTCTCTGCCCAGGCCCCTCCCAATATTTGAATGCTTTGTCTTGTGGGATTTCTTACAGAAAAGCAAGTGCCTTGTGAAACTTAAATCCCATTGTTTCTTATTTACTATTTCTTGCTTTTTTTGTTAGGCAGAATGGATTAAAATCTGGTTGGCACCTGGACCACCACAGCAATTAATACAAACAGGCTGCTGAAAGCCTTTGCTTTCATGAAGTATGCAAGAAGTAAAGAACTAGAACTTTAAGAGCACTTTTCAAAGAGAAGTCAGCTGAGAACAAGAAACACTTCCTTAAATCTTCTCATAGAGCAATTTCAAGCATTAAATATTTGCACTAGAGCTCAGGCTTCCATCAGCTGTTGGGATGGATGGGCCTTGCTGCAAACCAGGCAGCAGCAAAGCAGTTGTTAGGACAGCAAAAGTGATACTCTCTCCTTCCCCCCTCACAAATAGTACCAAGAAATTTGCACACTTGGGCTTTCTAAATGTACTTGCAACTAGGTGGTCACCTACTGACCACAACCGGTCTCTTCCTCAAGCTCATCAAGTTTCCAGTTATGATTTCCCATGGTACTGGAAGGGTTTGTGTTGGTGTTGGATGGTTTGCTGCGACCGCTACAAGGGGGTTTTTCAAGACTGGACTGTTTTCTTCCAGAAACAGCCCCACAGCAGTGGGACAGCTCCCTGTAAGAGTTAAGGATCTGCTTGTTCTGGTGGCCATTCTAAGCAAAACAATAGGCAGGGTACAAAAGGAGAGGGGAAAAGTTTTAAGTGTCCCACAGCCATGGATGCAGGTAGCACCACTAACAGACTGTCCTCCTGCTCCAGGAAAGGTTTGGCTTTTTCAGGCTGGCCTTTGCTTTCTTGGCTCTCCAAGGACAGAGAGAGAACCAAATTCCCCTCACTCATACAGCACCTGTGAACTCTTTGAACTACCCCTTACACATCCATGTCCTCCACACACAGAGGCCTCAGACAAGACTCGTCAGATCCACTGGAACCCCCCTTGGCTCCATGTCTGGATTTGTTCGGTGTTTAATCCAGTCTGTCCAACCTCACCAGGTAAAGTTAACTATCCCTTCTTCAGAGGTTTCAGTCTTCTGTACATTCAGTAATACCTCTCAGAGTGCAGTGAACAGCCTAATCCAGCACCAACCAGGCTGATCCAGACCTCACTCACAACTGCAAACGCAGCCACAGAATTTTCTATAAATTAAAAAACCCAAGTATTTTCCATGTTTGGTACACACTACAGGATCTTGGGTTCTTGCTTGGGGTCTGTATATCCTCAGCTCTCAAACAAAACATTTCCAAGGAGTACTTTAAACATCACAAGAGACTGACCTCAGTTCCCACAGCCTTTGCTTTTTTAAACTGAAGCTGGACATTTACCTGTTCCTCCCTGAAGCAGGGCCCTGAGTGATACCCTGACCCAGGAGATGTGCCACTGGTTCCTTCTGCTTGCCCCTGATTCCGGCTGTGCAGTAGTGGCTCCCGCTTGATCCTTTCCCCAGGGAGTTCAGACAATCCCTTGTCAACAGATGTTTCCTTATACTACAACAAAAATTAATCTAAGAAAATCTTTCAGTCAAAAATGAGAGGGAACTACAAGAATTACAAAAAACAAGAAATAACAGGAGTTACAGAACTTGCAAGCTACAGGAATTCAGTTTGGGCTTCCTGATTTCATTTATAGGCTCATTGCTAAATTTTGATTCTGTCCTGGTATCTAAACATTTTTATCATGTCTAAGGATTACGTCCCTCAGTCACCATCACATTCCTGACACAATCCCTCCCTCTAGGTTACCACAGGTCTTGTCTTCAACAGGCACCATCACTTCTGTCAGACACTGCTGACCTGCCTTCCCTGCTTCCATTTTTTCTGCCAAGTCCCACCTCACAGTTTCCTACACAGCACTTGGCACATTTAAATTCAACAAAGGTAAAAGGTACTTGCCATAAATTACTTTAAGACCAATTAATGTTTCCTGCTGCACAAATTCAAGCCAGCAAGTTTTGGAACTGCTTCATGCTTATATTTATGGCATCTAAACACAAACTTTAAATCTCACATTCCAGAAAAATCAGTACTTTCCTCCTAGTACATAGCACCACTATAACCAAACTATAGTACAAGCTGGACTTGAGGTAGCTGAGACAAAGGGTTATTTGCCACATTACATATACCAAATCCCAAGAAAGGTAGAGAGAGATCATTATAAGAAAACAAACAAGAATATGTAATAAGAAAAGCATCACAAAACTCTGAAGACCTGAAGACAATACCACTGTTAAAGAGGTTCTCACACCACACCAAATACTTCAGTAAAGCACTAAACACTTTGATACATTAGAGCAACAAATCTCTACCACAGCTGACAAATGTAAATTGTTATTCAACTCAAAAAAGTCCATGTAGTACCATTGATTCTTTATCACCTCAATTGTTATTTGCTGTGATTTAGAAGACTGAGAGCCTCCTGCTTACTCCTGGGTTATTTGTCACTTTTTCACAGAAATAAGAAATCTCAGCCTTACCAAAGTTGCCAGAAAGACACAAGGTTCATTTCCAATTCACTTCAGCTCACACTTTCTCCCTGCTGCCCAAACACAGAAAGATGAGCTACCTACTGAGAATGAAAGGAAGGCAGCTTCCAGTGCCAGCCCGGCCCAGCTTGGCAGAAATTCAACTGGTTGCTGCCAAGTCAAGGGACTACAAGTCAGTCAGCACTGCAATACTGTAAAGATATTTTAAGACAAGACTTACTGTTGTGTAGTCACCCTCACCTTGTGGAGTCAGTCAGTGCATTTTCCAGCCTTTTGGAGACGCTTGAGAGTGAAAAGGCGCCGGAGCTTTGAGAATCGAGGGGGTGGATCTCTGGGGATGAAATCCCAGCTTGCAACTGGAAGTGGAAAATATCAAAATGTTATCACAATTGCCTCAAGTATGCAGGCTAATTCAAACTCAACTCCAAGATAAGCACATGTGCACACAGCACAGCCAGGGAAATGGTTCTCTGACGCTGCTGTGAAATGGGTTTTCAGCAGCATTAGCAGGGACAGAAACCTTGAAAATTCATTGTGCACACTCACAGGTCTGGTGTCAGAACTACCCACAGGCTCCTCACCACCTTCTCATCCCCAAGCCCATCGGTCTCACTCCAAAGGCACAACTTCCCTGTGCCCAGAGACAAAAGGCCCCGATTCTCCAAACTCTGATCAGACACAGGGTTCCACAGCACCCTGTGGGTCAGCCTAACACATCTAAGGAGCTTGGGCTATTTTCAAGGCATTCTGCTTGAAAAAGGAATGGATTGTTTAATCACAATAAAAATAAAGCACACAAGAGCTTAAGGCACGACATGATGTCCATAATCATAATCTCATCCACGGAGTTGCAAAAGCCTAGATTATTCTGCTTAATATAGCCTCTGGAACTTGGAAGCCAAACTGTTCTGAAAAAAAACCCTCTGCTTTATCATTTGTACCTCCCTTGTCCCCAAAAATTCTTCAGTTCAATATAATTTATATTCTTAGGATCATATGTGGTCAAAAGCAGAAGCCCAGAGGTAAAAATCTGGATTTTCCTTCAGGTACCAACAGACAGGACAATCTGAAACTGCAATTTCCAGCTCCATCCCAGTAACATTTGTCCCAACTCACACTACAATCCAAATGCAAACAAATGAAATGCAATAATCCCTTATTAAGACATCCTCCCCCCATTTGCAACAACACCCAACCATTCTGCTTGCTGTTCTCAATTTGCATCAGCATTCTATTGTCTGCAGAAACATGCATAAGCAGACTTGCCAAACCTCTTAAAGATTCAAAGGCTGGGAAAAGAAAAGAATATCTGAAAGCTGGATACAGTGGTCTGTAAACACATTCACACTTCTTTCCTAATTATGGCCTGGTGCAAAGGCAGCATCTGAGAAAGGCTTCTCAGCAAGAAACTCTGCATATTAAAAAAAAACAATCAAGATGTCCACACATTTGGCAGTTTACCAACTATCTCTGAGGGTCAGATAGGACTGGGAGCTGAGAATTACCTCAAAATGGTGTTTTTGGAACTAAAATGCTAAAATTATGGACTGGAGGGATGCTTCAGCTCACATTTCAGGAACATAAAACACTGATATCCCAGTTATCTGACACTGCAGTGCCACAAGAAGGAATGGAGGTGGATGTTTGCACTACTGTCTAAATGTGGGGACTAATTAGGCACTGTCATTTTTGCAAGTCACCTAGACTTTGCATGTGCACAAATTTAATAGATATACATTATACAGGTAAGCACATAGAGTGACACCATCCAAACACTAATGCCTCAGAACACCCCTGCTATGTGGAGTCAAATCTTTGTAGAAACAATACCAAATAAGAGAAGGTTTTCACAGCAGAAATTCTAAATCATCATGAAGACTGTGCAGCTCAAGCTATGCCAGACAGCTCTTTCGAGCCTGCTCCTCCCACCCCAAAATAAGACTTGAATCTACTGTAGTGGTGTTTTGTATATTCAGTTATATTTATAACCATAGATGCATTTCCTAATGTAAGTAGAATTCAGTGATTAGATTAGCTGGCAAATGATGAAAGGAGTCTGAGCAAAACTGTACAACAAACCAAGCTCAGAGTAAAATTACTTAATCCTTTGCAGTTCAAATGCAAGTTCATCTTTCCCAACATCATCTACTCGTAACCAATCTATTCATCACACGAGCACACCATAAACCCTCTCGCCCTCTCAGGCACTACTACAGTGCAATGGCAACGTTTCAAATCAACTTAAATTAGGCTGTACTACATTCCATTACATGATATCATGCAACAGATGTTACTCGAAGAACACACAGGACAATTATTCAGGATAAACTGCTGTAATTTGAATGGTGAAATTAAAGGGTATCCTATATGAAATCGTTGTAGTCTTCATCTAGTTTTGTGCTGAGATTCAGAACTTGAACATTGCCTGAGTTTGCAGTAGTTAATCCAGACACTTAGACTGGTAGCCAGAAACAAGAACTATTCTTATCTTCCTTAAGCTCAATAATTTTGTTATCAATAGATAAGCCAGAATTCCAGTTAACCCTTTAGTTCTGCAGTGACCAGTGAGTCAGGTGAAGCATTATGAAGCTCAAATGAAATGCACTTCCAAGAGGCAAGAGACACCCCCATCCCTCCTCAGCTGTTTGGTAACCCTCATTCTCCCTTGAAAATGTCATGTTTTGAAAGTTAAAGCAGAAAAGGTAGTTCATCCAACTTAACTCACAGCAAACTTAGCTAACAGCTGTTCTGTTGGAAGAATGGCTGACCATTACCTCAAACAGATATGAAAGCTTTCCATACACCACAATTTGTAAGGTATTTATAACTAACACTGGCAGCTTGCACTCATACTTGCAACACACATATAAATAAGTGTTGTTTTACATAAGCAAGAGCAACCTCAGAAATGCATTCTTTGTTTTTATATCATAAGAATATTGTTCCACAGCTACTGGGCTTTTCTGATGATGCAGAACTCCCCAGTGCCTTTAAGTAATGTGCTTCCAAACTCAGGAGTGGCTTTCTGGCTTGAAATTTAATATGGCTCAAACTTGGCTCTAAAATACAGGCCTGCAAAAAAACTTTAAAAAGATTTGGAGGGAAGTGGTCAACTGTTTAATCCAACAAGAGGTTTTTTTCAATCAATGAACATTCCCACAATCTTTCTGACCAGGCATCGAAGCAGCATTTTAACACACAAGAAGTAAAGCCTAAAAAAACCCCCTGAAATGGCAGGTCAGCAGAACAAAAGCGCCACACAAGGTGAGCACAAAGCCAGCAGAGGCCCCCGTTCCCACCAGGTGTTCCCACGCAGCGGCACCGCACCGGGGCCCCACAGACACCCCAAAGCAAGGCTGCCCTGCACCCCAGCCAGCTGCGGGGGGGCACGGGGGAAAGAGGGGTCAGGACACGGCACGGACAGACCCTCTGCAAGCAGCGGGCAGGCTGTGCTTTGCTCAGTCCTGGGCACGGAGCCCCGGCGGGCCCTGGACCGGTGCAGGCTCCGGAGCAGCTCGGCCGCCCACCCACCCCCGTGTTTGCTGCGCAGGGGCCGCGTCCTGCCCTCCCTGCCCTCCCCTCCCTCCGGGGTGACCCCGCGGGACCGCCCCGCGACCCGCTCCCGGCCCGGTGGGGAGATGCGGACACAGGGAGATGGATAATACGGATCCACGCGAATGCAGACGCGTCGCGATCGTCCTTGGGAGGTCGTCACTTCACAGCGTATTGCGAAAAGGGCTTTTATGCACCGCGGTCGCCAGCAGAGCCCGACAGCGAACAGCCCCGGCAAACCCACCCCGGCCCGGCCACGCGAAGGGAGCGGCCACCCCAGCACCTCCCTCCATCCATCCCAGCCCTGCACGGCACGGGGGAAACGCCGGGGGACCGCGGGATCCCTCGCATCCCAACCCGGTCCCGCTCGTGGCGAAGGGTCGGTGAGCCGGGGCCGCTCCCTGCACGGCTCCCGCACAGCCCCGGGCCGGGCTGCGCTCCCTGGCACCGGCAACTTGTTGGTCGGGCAGCGCTGCCCCGGGCGAGGCTGCGCGGGGGCACCGGGGCAGCAGCTCCCGGAGGCGCGCTGTGCCCGCACCCCGAGCCCCGGACCCCGAGCGCTGCCCGCACCCTCCGAGCGGTGCCCGAGCCCCGCAGCACCGAGCGCTGCCCGCACCCCGAGCCCCGAGCGCTGAAGCCCCGCAGCACCGAGCGCTGCCCGCACCCCGAGCCCCGCAGCACCGAGCGCTGCCCGCACCCCGAGCCCCGCAGCACCGAGCGCTGAAGCCCCGCGGCTCCGAGCGCTGCCCGCACCCTCCGAGAGGTGCCCGCATCCCCCGAGCCCCGCAGCACCGAGCGGTGCCCGCATACCCCGAGCCCCGCAGCAGCCGCCGCTCAGCCCGCGCCGAGTGTTCCCCCTCCCGGTGCCGGGCAGGGACCGCACGCTCCGCGCGCTGTGCACCGGCGGGGTAGGGCGAGGGTCCCCGCGGGCTCCTACCGGGCACGGCGTTACTGCGGCACCGCGGGGCGCCCGAGCCCCGCCGCTCTCCCGCCTCCTCCCCTCCTTCGCCCCGCTCGCCCGTCGCCGCCGCGGCCCCGCCGCTCCCGCAGCCGCCGCGGAGCGGGCTCGGCGCAGACCCCCGCGGGGAGGGCAGGAAGCGCGTCATCACTGCGGGCCGATCGCACCCTCCGCCCGCCCGCCCGGCGCTGAGGGACCGCGGGACGGAGCCGGGACCGACGGGGGGCAGAGCCCGGCCCGGGCGGGGGGCTGAGCCCGGCCCCGGCGGGGGGCTGAACTCGCCTCAGCGGGTACCTGTGCGTGAGGGACAGGCACCTCCGCCGGCCGCCACCCGCACCCGGCCGCGGAGGCAGCGCCGCTCCCGCTCCGCCCGCCCGGCACCGCGAGCACCGGGAGACGGCGGCTCCTCGGGGAGGAGGAGGAGGAGGATGAGCCCGCCCGGCCCCTCGGGCAGCGCTGAGCCCCCCGCGTCCTGCCCCCCGGGCACAGGGTGACAAACACACACAGGCACAGCACCGCAGCGCCCGCGGGTTGTGCCGTACGAAGCGTTTACGAGTGACGGGATCAGTCAGGTTGGAAAAGACCTCTGGGATCATCGAGTCCAACCTGTGACCAAACACCACCTTGTCACCCGGACCAGCGCTTCATTAAGCACCTCCAGGGTCGGTGACTCCACCCCCCCCCCGAGCAGCCCCTTCCAATGTCTACTCACCCTTTCTGAGAAGAAATTCTTCCTCATGTCCAACCTGAACCTTCTCTGGCACAAATTGAGGCCGTTTCCTCTCATCCTATCGCTGGTTGCCTTGGAAAAGAGCCCCCACCTGGCTACAACCTCCTGTCAGGGAATGGTAGAGAGGGATGAGGTCTCCCCTGAGCCTCCTCCAGGCTGAGCTTCCCCAGCTTCCTCAGCTGCTCCTCACAGCACTTGTGCTCCAGTCCCTTCCCCAGCTCTGTTCCCTTCTCTGGACCTGCCCCAGCCCCTCCATGGCCTTCCTGAACTGAGGGTCCCAGAACAGGACACAGCACTGAGGTGTGGCCTCACCAGTGCTCAGCACAGGGGAAGGATCCCCTCCCTGGTCCTGCTGCCACACTGTTCCTGACACAGCCAGGACACAACACCAGCAACAAATGGGCTGCAAAGCAAAGGAGACTCAGGGCTTTCCTTACACCTCTCTGAACTGTTCTACCACTGTTAGATTATGTAAGTGGTTTCCATACCAATATATTGATACCAGCATGAGAAATAGTTACACCTACAGAAATCCCTTACATGAATTAATGTCATACATACTGAGGCCTCTATCTGTAAAACTGCAGCAGTTAAAAGTCATGCAATTAAAGTAATTTAATCTGATTTAGCTGAAGTACAGCCATTAGTATATATTTTTACTTGTAACCAGCTTAAAGATCTGCCTCAGTCTACAGCTGGTTTTGCTTTCCAAAGTAATTTTGCTGCAACAAATTAACCTTAAGTCTGTAGTTACAAAAACTAACTAGGTTACCTTGTACACCCACCCTACCGTGTTCAAAGCATCACAATGTTAACATCATTATAGTGATAGTCACTCAAAGTTGTGTCAGCTTTAGCAAAGGAACGAGTGTCTGTTAATTAAAACAGAGACTATACAGGGTTTGCTTTGTAACTTGCCAACACTTGCCAATATAGCAGTTTTACAAACGAGTCACTGTTATCATATTGTTACTAAAGAGATACGATCCTGGCTCCTATAAAAAGAAGAGATAACTGAAGTATTTCTTGTGCTTTAGAGATAGTTTTGCAGATACAAGTTACCTATGAACAGCCATAACACTTTGCACAAAGAGCAGTTTGGGGCTTGTTTTGGTTTTTGGTTTTTTTCCCTGGCCTTTTACTACCACGATAATAAGCTCCCAACAATGTGGTTTTCCCTATTTGGCATACAACTTTAACTTCCTTCTTAAAAATATCCATAAATTTCATTCTTCCCTTTGTGCTGTATTATCCTATTTTCTGGCTGCAATATTGCTTCAAGAGAAACTTCCTCTACTCCATGGCTATCCTTGATTGCCTTAGCTTTTCCTGCCTTCCCTTTTAAACCTTCTGTGTTCTCTCACACGGAAAAGTGCAAGGCCACAATTCCAGTCTCTCCTGCCCTTGTCATTCCTCTGTTCTCCTGTTTCCTCTCAGTTCACAGGAAGGCTGGTTCAACCTCTGTGCTGCAAACAGCTACTTTGACATCTCTGCAAAGAGATTTAGCAAAATGCCTGCAGAAATACCTCCTAAATCAAACAGAACCAAATTTTACTCCAGTATGGATGCAATGGCAAGACCAGGATCCCCTGTGCCATTTTTATGTCGTGCTACTCCCAACACAACTGTGTGTCTGGACAGATTTACTGTGTCCCTTTGTACCCAGCCAGTGACTTGCTTTGGGGCACAAACCAGCTCTTCTTCCCCCTACGAGGTGGTCTGAGCACTTACCTGCAATCCACAGTAAGAATCCATGATAAAACTATCACAATAATTAACAAGGCATTCTGTCAATCTGTCGTGTGAGGATCCAGCTTTTGTTATTTCAGTAATGAGAAATATCCATATTTTTGCTTCAGTACAGTGGATATAGAGAACAGAAGTATAACTTCCTGGTTCCTTTACAGTATTTCAGCTTCTACAAATTTGCAGATAGGTGCACTTCCCTTGAAAAAAAAATTTTAGTAACATTATAGCTGAATCTGAAAGCATTTACATCAGTGTATTCATAAGACCCAAAGCTTCTTTAGCATTTCTACAGAAGCTTTGGTCTTTCTTTTCTTTTCAGTCTTCCACTGGTTTCCTGGAGTATGATTAGACTGATTTTAGCAGTTTGAAGTTTGAGATATTAGTATCTGTGTGGCATAATAATCTCCTGAGAGTAAATCAGACTCCAGTTGCAGTTACCAGCTGTGACAGGTGATGTTTATGATTCACTCTGATTGAGTGGAAAACAACATTAACCCCCACACACATATCTAAGCTTTATTTGTATTCAGGGAACATTTTAAAATTGAGCCATTCAATTGGACACCTGACTTCCTTCCATCCCATCTATTCTAACACTTCATCTTTACATCTTCTAATTACTAAACCCCAGAGTTTTAGGGGGATCAGGGATGGTCTCTGGTGGTTTGCCAGTGATGTTGGAGACGGTTTTTTCCCCCCAGCTCAGGAGGCAGATGTTAATCTCCAAAAATTGTCATGAAGCATCCACACAAACTATCCATAAATGATGTCATACTTGTTCATAGCCCTCTGTTAATCCTTGTATTGAAATTACTTTAGCATTCTGGTACTTAAAATATCCTGTGGATGAGAGCAACACTGGCATATTTGCTGATGTTTTGGGTGAACTAGAGCTTAGCCAAGTGTGTGGGGGGTGCCTTCAGTGAAGTATGTTATAAACAGTTCTCTCATGAGTCCTTTCAAATGCGTTTGAAATCACTGTCTCAGAACAGGCACATTAAAATGCAGCACAAGTCATACCCAAGCACATAAACTAGATGCTGTGTGTGTGACAGGACTATGCTAATAATTAAATTAGAGAGTTTCGAAAGTTGTGTTTAAGACACATATTTATAAAATGACATTTGGAATGAGTCAAAGTTACCCTTGATGAATAACATTAAGCAAAACTCAGCACTGCCATTATTACTTCAGCATTAGCAGGCTGTGATGGTTCTGAGTGCTCTGACAGCCCTTTATGGCCCTGACCAGCCTCACCAGGGGCCTTCACCCACACCCTCTGCCCACGTGGCCCAGGAGCTCCATACAAGCTCAGCCTGGGCCTTTAGCCCCAGTGTAAGCTGGTCTGGGGACTGTCACTCTGGAGCTGTGGGCTCTGTGAGTGACACTATAATTTGCAGCCCAAATTCCTGTTCAGACTTTGAACCTTCTTTGTACATGGACCTGCTGTAGACACCACTAGACTGTGTCTGACCCTTCACTGGGCATGGTCCTGACCTGTGGATTGGTTTCCTGGCTGCATCTTGGATCTGCTTTATTGATGCAAACCTCTCTAGAACTTTGGGCTCTTGACTGAACCTGTCTTGTTACTCTCACTGGGTACTGTAGGGTGGCTCCTGGTTTTCTTTGCTCTGTTAAAATGTCCAGGCCAAGAGATCCTGCAGCATCTTTGTGTAGCTGGTTCTGGTGTTCTACCAGCCCTAATAGGAGGTGTCTTTGAGGAGCTAGTCCAGGCTTGTGGTGTTAATTCAGACAGGCTCTTATTGTTCTGCTCTCTTTGGTCATAATAAACAAGTGGATTGTAATTCTGACTTTATATTTATGGCAATTTTAACTTTATAGTTGGAGAACTTTTCTTTCCTCTGCTTGACTAACACCTATTTAGGTGTTCCTGAAAAGACTGATAATTTCTTTGGGGTTCTTGTATTCTCCTCTGTATCATTATAACTTTATGCTTTTCAAAATCTAGTGCAGCCCTCTCTCTTTAGCTTTAATTTGTGAATCCTGTTAGCTCTCTAGATCACTTCTGCTGTTCTGATACTGAGCTGATTAACTTATGGTTTGTATTTGTACTCAGGCTTTTTCTTTTCTCTTTGAACTTCTCTTTTCCAACTGAGTTTAACAACGCCGGGACATACCTTCAGTTAGTTCCAATCATTTAGATTCTTAAGTCTCTCCTTTAGTACTCACAGGTATTTCAAACTGCAGAGTTTGGTTTGTTGACTTGGATCTGCACAAAGGGTAGCTTTGGGGTACCATGGAGCCTGGGGTTGTGGGCAGTTCATGGGCTTCATGAAGACTGAATTACCTCTGCTACCTTGAGTCATATTGCTGTCACTTGACTTTACCAGAGTCACCACCACTCCCTCCCTCCCTTCCTTGGACAGTATCTCAAGACCTCACTGGGCTGAGAAGCAGCAAAAGGCCCTTGTGCTACAGGTGGACAAGGCACAGAGGAAGGGGGGATGGTTCTGATTTTCTTCCCCATTGCTCACCCCCACTTGTAGTTCCCAGGTATCCACCAGTGGGTGGAAAACACCCTGTGCCACATCTTGTGCTTGACATATTCAGTGAAGGTCTTGAGCATGTGAGAGGAAAGTGGGCTTCTGGGTACCAATTTTACTGCTTGCCTGGTGTAAACACTACTCCTGTTTTCCTTTTAGGCTTCATCCACCTTCCTTATCCATTCCATACCAGTGCACCACACAAACCCCTCAGCATTACTGTGCTACAACAACCAAGCTCTTAACTTACATTGGCTTTTTAGTTCTTGTAGCAATTGGACCTTCCAGTGAACTTTTCCCTGGTCCTGCTTAAGACTGAGTTCTGTAAGGGAGTAGGTTATTATTAAGAGACATTACAGCATTGCTGAATCTTCCTCTTTCAGGAATTATTTTATTACCAAAAAATTCTCTTTGGCTGGCTGCCCTTAACAAAGACATTGGGTAACTGGAGGGTTCATATCTGTCTCATCTCATATAGGCAGGCTTACAGTGTTCTAGGTCATGCACAAAGCTGTAGCAATCTTGTCATGACCTAACCAATTTTCCCTAGCTCTGCTAATTCTAGTTATGATGAAAAGACAATGCACTGTCTCTCAATGCAGGATCAGCTGATCTTATCAAACTAATTTTTAGCCCTGTGGTTACAAAATACAATATGAAACAGAAATTGAATTTCTCTCTTCCAGTAGTTGTTATATCTGCAGAGAATCAGTCAGCCATTTCTGAATGAGAAAAAGAGTTTACAGGGTTAACAGCATTGCTAAGGAATACTCAAGACCAAGACTGCAGAAAACAAAGGGCGTGTTTTGGTACCTAAACTTCAAGGGAACAGCAGTTTCAAGAGCTCAAAGAGAATGAGGGATAGGATTGTAATTCACATTTGGTTCCCACAGAAAATGTCCGTCCCAGCCAAGTTAATGGGACACAGATTTGACAATGTGGGAGGTTAGGAGACTAAGAACATCCCTCACAAATATATCCCACATAGTACCAGAGTGGCAGGGTCATAAATTGATCCCTAGTCAATCAGTCTGCTGCTCTCAAGTGTGGCATTTGTATCATCAGAAAAATTCTGGCTCCCAAACACTGTTTTCTGTGGTGCTGCCCCTCGGAAGGCAACTCAAGTTACCTTTTGATTAGAAGTCCCCTATGGCTTCTGATAAACATATTAACATTTATGTTTGCAGCTGAACTATGTTCCAGTCTGATGAGCACTTCCAGGCCTCCAGAACTGCTACAAGAAGGATCAGAAAATAAACATGAGGACAGTTGTCCAAAACCCTGCATGCATCTGAGTGATAATTCTCAATGTGAACAGTAAGTAATACAGAATCTCTGAGTTCCAGATATTCCTGAGTATAAATGGAGGTGGTTTTCCAGGTTGTTTTTAAAAACACCTGTCAAATTACTGTTTATTTTTAAAAGTTTGCCCATCTTATTTTTTCTTGTCAATTATCCAGAGACAGAACACAGTTTGCTGCACAAATTGCACATGCAAATATTGTATTAGTTTTGAAAATAGAATTTAGCCTTCTAAACTGCTTGGCCATTATATGGAGTGATCCAAATTGGATGTGACTTGTATGGAATTATGTCAAACTTTTTGCTTTGTCTGAAACTCATATCATGCAGCAATAATGGTGTTTTTTCAATTGCCTGTGTTTTCAGGATGCTGATAAAGCACTGGAGCAGTGCCAGGTATTTTAGGAAATACATTGCTCTTTCCCTGGCTCCCCAGATGTTACAGTACATTAACTTTGTTTCTGGAATAAAGAGTGATTTTTTACTGTTTCTTTAACTATTGTGATTTGACGTTAGAGAAAAATCTTTGCCATTAAAATGAGATGTTGTTAGCACCTTGTCTGTAAACAAATAATTTAGATGACATGCACTGTAAGGTATGTAACTCTGGTTCCTTTATCTTTTACCATCTCCTTCAATGGCTGGCAAGAGCTGCACCTCATTTTTGTCATGTGGCTTTATTGTTCAGAATTATTGATTATTTGTTGTGATTTATAACAGAAACAGTCTTTGATGCTTGAAAACAATGAAACACAGACTTGGACATATTTAAATGGATCCAACAGATGCATTGTCTGAGCCTGTGTGGTACCAGAGGACAGAGCTATAGTTGACACAGGATTATTTCCTGCTGGAGGTTTGCCAAAGAAAAATTGGCATCAGTGGAACTATTCTTTATTGGGAGCCTCCTGTACTGTGTGTTTAATGAAATGCTCACATCTGGGCCCACAGGGTGGACTCCGTGTCTACAGGCAGTGAAACTCTTCCAAATCAATTTTTATTTGCAAACTTTTCACTCAAGGAAAAAACCCCTGAGGCTCTGCTCCGGGGCCCTGTGGCTACTTTAGTGCTACTTGAGCACGGCCCGGGCTTTGTGGGGCTGAGCTGTTAGATGAGCTCTGTTCCTTCCTCTGCTTCCCCTTCCAGTGCTGGGCTCCCTTTATGGCCACCCAGGGATTTCCATGGCACGGCCCCAGGCTCCTCAGGCAGCCAGCACTGCTGCAGCTATTGAGCTGTGCTGGGGAGCCAGGGAGTGGAGCCACAGGAAAACGAGCCGTGTTTTGGGACGGTCGCTCCTGAGCTAAGGCCTGTGGTGGGCCAGAGTGCAGGAAGAGATCCATCATCTCAGCTGACAGGGAGCTGCTGCATGGATTGCTCAGTCCAGTTCTTCCTGAGATGTTCCTGTTGCTTCCCTGTCCTTGTACCCTGATCTCAAGGACTGCAGTGGGTGCTGTGCCCGGGTGGAACTCAGCACCGAGCTGTGGGCAGGGGTTTGGGTGCTCTGCAAAGGCTCTGCCTTTCTGCACAGCCAGAGGGAAGTGCTGCTGAGTCCTTACTCTTGCTATACCAGGTTGCTGGGCTTACTTTAAACTAACTTCTCACATACCTGGGAATCTGGTTGAATATCTGCCTAGGCATTTGGATTCCTGTTGGATATCTTGTTGCTTTTTGGTTTGGTTTTTTTGGTGGGTTTTTTTGTTTTTTTTTAGTATGTGAACCAACTCCTCAGGCCTGCTCAAAAAGGAGGAGTAGAAGAATTCCTTTTTGTTAAGCAGCAAGTGTACATACAAATATAGGTTATTGTGTGTTAAGCTCATGCTCTTGTTTAGCAGTATTTTACTGCATTGGTGACAAATGCTCACCTAAACCCTGAGGAGAAAAAAGTGGGGGTGGAAGATAAGGGAACTTCTTCCTCATGGCTGGTGGCAATGCTTGGAATACTCCCAAGATCTCTGAAGGAATTGCAATATATGGCTGGAATTTTGCTCCATAAACCAAGAGTGTGCATAGAACTAGACAGTAAGTTGGGGTCCAAAAGGAATTCTTGTGAAGAGGGCAGGAGGTTCTTTATAGCCTGTCTTCTACAATAAAGTCTTCAGTCAGTTTATCCAATGCCATCCAAAAGGGGGAAGAATGCAACATTATAAAAACCTGATGAAGTAGATCAGCTTTTACAAGGTATGTGTGGGAAGAAAAGAGCCACACCTGCCATTAAGTGGGAGACTATAATTATACATAATTCATAACTTCTGCATAATGTATCTTAAGGGTAAATGTGCAAGTGGAGCCCTTGCCAGTGAGTGCTGAGCCAGCAGCCTCTACCTGTGTGTTCTGTGCATATCAGGGTGGCCTGGATGTCACTGATGTCTGGGTCTTGTGGCATTCCTGTTTGCAGAGGCATTTGAGAGACATTTATGCTAGTGCTGCTATTTCTGCTTTCTGCTCTAATCAGAGCACATCTTGTTTGTGCATATCAAACCAGGTCTGTAAGAATAACAGTCTCAGCCAAGTAATTAATCATTTCTGTTCATGATTATCAAACTCATATATAATCAGCTTTTTAGCCCTGGGAATAGCAAATTAGATTTTCCCCTCAGTAAAATGAAAAATTCATCCTCTTCATATGAAATCACGGACAGCACATGATTAACATAATATTCTGTGTAATTTATATTTTTATAAAAGAATAGATCAGTGCGTCACTTTTGTTTCCTGTGAATCCCTATCTTAGACTGCTTCAAAAGTAAGCTGCCTTTTCTGTGACTTCATTGATGAATCTCTTCACTGTTGTGGTCTCTTGTTGAAGTCAATAATGATTTAACAGCCTTTCTTAAATTATACCAGCAGTTGCTAATGAGAGCTGTACTTCTGGCCTGTCTGAGGTCTGGAGGGAACAGAAGTAGAACGTGCCTCCATCAATTTTTTGCTCAGCTGTGAGTCAACTTTGTAACTTTTTGGGGACATTTTGGCCTCATTTTTGTTGGGTTGCCCCATCTTTTGCTGGGTGGTGGCATTGCTCCTTCTCCCACTCTGCTCCAAGCAGTCCCTTGTATTTCTCTGGAAAGCCACACTCCCAGCCCTGTGCTGCCACCAACCCCCTTCTGGGGATGTGAATCCCTGGAAGGGGCCATTCCCATGACTTCCCTGCAGCCTGTGTGATGCAGATGAGGTGGGTGCCTTGGGGCAGTGAATGTACAGGACACACTGGAACAGGGCAAAATGTTCTCCAGTCTTTTCCATTTTAAAGATCTTATAACAGAAGAGTCTTTAAGTCTGTGAATTGTAATGAGGACTTGTGTATTTGGCAATTTTCCCTTACTCCCTAACCAGCTTTACTAATTCTGCCAAGCCACCCCTTCCTTCCCAGAGCTGACCCAGTGCTTTGCAAGGCTGGCCCTGAGACAGCTTGTCCCAGCTCTGGAAAACAGGCCCATGGATTTCTTCTCACAGATGCAACTAATGATGCGAGATGGTTTGCTCTTCTTTGATTGCATGCATCACCTCAAGAGTGAAACTCTCTGTTTCAGCACAGACTTGCATTCTTTCCAGACTGGGCTAGTCTTCCTTGTGTTATGTGCTCTCCCTGCTCATCTTGCAGGAAAGGGGAATGAGAGATATGCAACTTTTCCATGGATAAATCCCTGATGCTTTACTTGCTGGAATATATTGTGTATGAACACGATCTATGACACATTCTGTGGTCAGTTGCTAAGAAAAAAGTATCACAAGGCGAGTGAGCAGCACAATTTCTCTTATATGACTCCAGCTTTGTGCTCAGGGAATGCGTTGTGGGGTTTTTAAAGTGTAGTAAAGCTTTTTTTGTTCATGAATCATGAGCTGAGACTTCACTGGAGCAGTATCCTAATGGGAAATCTGTGCATACTTAGGCCTTCCATGCCATTCTACACCTTGCATCATGCATATCTGGCTTTAGAGTTTGTACTTTTTTAAATACCCTTGCAACAATTTGATCATTCAAATAAAGCACAAAAGTTCTTTGCCTTCTGTATGCAGTAGGTGTGTGTGCATGTGTGGGGACATGCACATGCCCACCTCATTTATTTACCAGAGAGGACCAATTAGTGGTAGTGACCTTGGCAATTTGGGCAGAGGTGTTTGGGTTTTTTCTTTTCTTTTCCCATAATGCTGCAGAGTTAAAATGCAGACAAGGTGGAAACTGGCACACACTGTATAGAAAGGTGCACATAATTCTCTATTGCAACCTTACAGGCAAGATTATTGATGTAGGAATGGTTTCTAGGGAGGTGAATGTATATGCACAGGTAGAAAGCATGGGCAGAGTTGAGGGGGGATTTTCTTTTCCTTTTGAGTGACGGTGAGCTCTTGGTGCTTGGCAGAGGCAGATTTAGGCACAGGCAAAGGAGACAGTGATAGGGATGGAAGAATGGGCCCTGGCAGAGCCCTGAAAACCAGACTGGCAGCTCCTGCTGCCAGGAGAGGGGATAAGAATGCATGAAACGGCAACTACTGCAGGAAAAATGGGTCATGTGAGCTTTTGCTGGATCCTGTTCCCTTTCCTGTGGCAGAAAAAGGCAGCTCTGGGTGTAACCAGGCACTTCATCCTCAGGGCAGCACAACACAGTTTGCTGCTGCTGATCAGAAGCCTGGAGCCAGCTCTGGAGGTTGGTTTGCATGAACTGTGCCCCCCAAACAGAACATGTGCAACTGCTCACAAATCAAACAGATACTGCTTCGAAAAAACAACCATCAGGTAAAACTGCTGATGAATGGTGGCACATCCAGGGGTGTTTATGGACAAAGAGCTCAGGCCCACATGAAATGCAGCCTGAAAGATCAGCAGAAGCATGGAGGAGGATCAGCTGCTCCAGCAGAGCAGCAGGATGGGGGCTCTTACAGGGTCTGCAGACAGGGATGGCAACAGGGAGAAATACAGGGGAGTTGTCCCAGGAGTCAGAGCTGGGGGAATGCTCTGGTGCTGCTGTGAGCCTTTGTGGAGGGACCTACAGCCTGTTCTGAACTGGTGGAGGAGGTGAGGGACAGAGGCAGTCTGTGAATAATCAGTCATTAATAAGTGTTGCTTTTACTTTTCGGCAATTCTCTCCAGAAGGAACTGTAACAAGTCTCCAATTGTTGCTGAGTCCAATGAGTAAGCTTCTCCATGGCACACATCCAACCACTTCTGTCCTCTGGGCTTTATGGGGTGGAATAATCTTCCCTTGCCCAGAATTCTTTTGTGGCCACTGAACTAGATTTCCATGTAGGAGTCCAGACTGTAGCTCCTTCTAGATTAGCTAGATGAACACAACAGAGGTTTATTTACACCATGTTAGGTGCAGCCCCCTCTGTGAGACAAACATGGATGGATTTAGCAGGAATGTTGCCATGTCAGGGGCAAAAATGAATTGTCCCTCACCATTGCACTTTGAGGAATTGCACTGAAGTGTCACCATGTACAGCACTCAATATCTGGGATAGCTCATCCACACAATTAGATGTGGAGTCAATTGATCTGTGTTACAATGCTCAAAAAGAATCCACTTTGTTAAATGTATTTCTGACAGAGCAAATAACTACTGGCACCTTTAGATCCCTTTGCTGTTTGTCAGGATTTCTTTGCTTTGCCTCTCTGTGCCACTCTGGCAAAGCCCTGTGTGCCACAGGCTCTTTTCCTACGCCCAGGTTCAGCTGGCAGCAGGATTGAATATCTCAGAACAGCAGCAGAGTTGAGAGCTGTGACTGTGGCAGTAAGGAAAAGGTAAAACCAGCAAGGTCTACAGTGACATCCTTTTTCTTGGGGGAAAAACACTTTGGGCGAGGACCAGCTTTCTGAAGGAATCCACCACCTAAAAAGGCCAGGAGACCCTTGTTGGAGTTTTGGAATAGCTCATGTCCTGTGCCCCTCTGTGGCAAATCTGTCCTTTGCTGATCCATCCTGCACCTCTCGGAGCTGATGGTGGGACTGGGCATTCCCACAGTTTGCTATGAGCACTGGAACACTGCTGTGCTCCCAGGAACCCCATGGAGTGAGGAGGCAGAGCCCTGCTCTGTGGCTGAGCAGGCACTCGAGGTGTTGCTGAGTTAAGGCCAGTGAGATGTGATAGTATCTGAACCCTGGCCTGCCAGACATCAGCTCTCTCTCTGTGCAAGTATTTAGGGAATCTTAGAAATGGCTGGCACGGTGCTGCAGCAACAGCTCCATCAAGGATTCATTGTCCTGTTTTATCAGGCGGGTTGTGGAGAGCTGGGAACTGCAACCCTCATGACACAACGAGCTGGGCTTTTCCTTTCCCTGCTGCTGAGGCTGCCAGGAGAACTTCATGGAGTTAGACACTGTAGTATTACAGCAAGCAGTACTAGACAGCACTACTAATTGTAACCATCCTGCCTTAGGGATGATTTTGGCATTCCTTCAATAATATGTAACAGTGCTGAACTAAGAGATACCGCACAAATTAGAAACACAGCTTGCCCAGAAGTGTTTTGTAGCCCTTAAGTGTTTAATTCAATCGTATCTTAACATGAATTTGCCCCAGCAGTTCTACTTGAGTTTTACTTAGTGTTATTTTAAACCATTTCCATTTATGAGCATGAATATTTCTTAACCACCTGGGGAGGAAGAAGTGTCTCTCCTGCAGCAACAGGACAAGTTCTGGAGTGTGCTTTCACTGGCAGTGCCAGCCTTTGCCCTCAGAATTTGGCATGCAAGCTTTGCAGATAGCTCAAGCTTTCCTTGGCAAACATGAGTGCAGTTTCTTGTGTATCAGGCATGTTTGGGGGTAGGGAGGAAGGAAAAAGGGAAAACAGATGTTTTTCCTAAGTGTCTTTATGAAGTTAGTGATTTATTAAAAATGTGAGAAATTTCTCTACTTGTTACCTGCCTGAACTGAACTTTTTCATCTTTGCCTACTGCAGCCCAGGAATAACAGACGTGAGGAAAGCACTTGTACCTGCATTTCACTTACAGGTTTAGGAACCTGGAATCCACTCTGTGAATATTATGACACTCTGGTTGCCTTCCACTCAGTTTGCTGAGTTCATGTAGCCTTGTGCACTTGTGTTACACAGACCCAGGGAGGTGAACAGGGAGGGAGGAGGAGGGGAAGGCTGTGCAGGGCAATGCTGTAGCTCCTCTGTGGAGTCATCTGTGCCACCCTGGTAGCCACAGGTATTTGTGCCCTAACACACAACAAGAGGGACATCTGTCCCTCTGCCAGGGAGGGGGTAAAAGGGACATCACTGACACCCTGTGAGCTGGACATGGCTGAGCAGCATCTGTTGCATGTTTATATCTCCTTTCTGTGAGGCAGACACTCGTAGGCCTTGTAGGATTTGCCAAAAGCCAGAAAATAGAGGTTTGTATTTGCTTTACCAGTTTACAGCCCCAGGAGTAAGTAATCTGGTGTGGCTTTTCTTCTAGAAGCCAGTCTCTCCAGGTAATTGGGCATGTTAGCTGTAAGCAGCCTTTCTGTGTTAAGATTTACAACATGAAATCATCTGACACTTGATGTTCACCCCTGTTTTCCTCTCTTTTCATGATTTGCATTTGGGTAAGGCAGATTTCCCTCTGGCCAGCTGAAAGCTCTCCCAGGCTGAGCCTGTAATCTGTTGGGAGCTAATAAGAGCAACCAGGGCCTTGCCTGAGCACAGTGGTGAGGCACTGCTGGGGCCAGGGAAAACAATTACCAAGGGCTGAGATAATGCCACCCTCAGACAGGAGGGGCAGATGCCAGGTCTTAACTGGCTGTTTTAATGAGTGTCAGAAAATTAAGAATGACAGCAAGGGGTCAATCCAGGGTACAGCTGCCTTGTGGCTGGGGTCACTCTCACTTTCCTGGTTGTAAGATGGGTGGTGTGTCCTCCATACAGCATCTTAAATGGTACATTGCTTCATTCCCCATCCTACAGACCCAGGGTGCACATCAGGCCTCCAAGGAGACTTGCTTCTCAGTTATCTGGGAAAGCAAAAATGCAGTGTTGATAAACTGTAAGTCAGATTTCTAGTTCAACCCAGACAGGGAAAAAATGCTTCTTCCGGTGAAAAGCAGGAAATGGGGGCCAAATGAAACAGTGACTTTGTAAGTGCTTGAATAAAATGAAGGTATCTCTGAATATATGAAGGACTAGCCTTAGTGGGGAAACTGGATTCCAAGTTGCCAATCCTGTACTGCACCAGAACTATGGAAATGGCAACTGAAGTGACAAACATGAATTGTTTCATCTTGATCAATAAAATAATTGGTAACTTCACCCTGAAGTTTAATTTTAGCTGTGGGGTGTTCCATGTTAGTAACTTGTTTTCTTACTGGAGTACAAATTAAAAACTAACCCTGTAACACTTGTCATGTCAGTGGTCAAGCACAAGGCTTTGACAGGGACAGTCCCTTTCAACCCCCAGTTCCCAGAGCCCGTGGGTGTGGACACCCAGCTGGATTGTGGAGTCTCAAAGGCTGTGCTGCTCAGGCAGCAAGGGGCTGGAGGCCTCGGGGCTGAGGATTTTGTGGTTCTCTGCACCCCCTGATCAGTGGCTGGCATTGACCCAAGCTTGTGAGGGACATTGTGGTGTCCTTTCAGTAAGTCCTGATGTTCCCATTCCAGTACTGGGATGGAGGAGAGTGGGTGAGGTGGGTCCCTGACTGGAAGTTGGGAAGGGGTTGGAGATAGCTGATTGTTGGACTGGATGGTGTCTTGAAATCAGTGTGTTCTGCTGGAGACTTCAGTGAGAGCTCAGCTGCTGAGGGGCTCATTGCAGGAAGGCAGGTAACTCCCTGTGGAGACAGACTGAGGCAGTGCAGGCTGGAAAAGCTCCTGAGCTATGAGTGCAAGCCACAGAATTCAGGTGCTGCTTAAAATCTCATTTCAAGAGACCCTCTTGAGTGTCTGTTCACTCACTGAGTGCGTAAATACATTTGCAGCTCCATCAATACGCACTTTGATCCTTTGTGTTTGCCCTTTTAAAACAACCATAAGCACTTTTCCCTGAGCTCCATCGCTCAGATCTTACTGAGGCAGAGCAGAAACCCCCACCAGAGTCCCTGGGTGTCAAAACCTCCCCCTGTGCCAGCCAGGCTGTGCCACTGCAGGGAAGGGGCCCAGCCCTGCAGTACAGGCCCAGCCCAGCACAAAGTGTTCTCCCTTTGGATGAGACTGGAGATGTGCACCAGCAGGGAGAGCTGGGAAAGCAGCTCCCAACTGGTTCCAGTTTGGAACAGCAAACACACGAGACAAGGAGGGGGCGAAGGAAAGGGAGAGCATGACATTAGATTTGCTGTGCATTAGTGACTGTGGAGGGAGTGTTACAGCTTTATACCTCTGCAGGGAAATTTATGTTGCTTCAGAAAAACTTGGCCACAGGGCAAGTGTGTCTACCAGTCCCACAGCTCAGAATCCCTTTCTGGCCCCTGGACAGGTTTTGCAGATGCTTCTCGCGTGCTCAGACACTGCTTCTGCCAAGCAGTTCAGTGAGGGAATGGTGAGTATCCTCCTGCCCAATGCTAAAGTACAGCCCTTCCAACAGGGGAGCTTTGCTTATCACCAGTTCTGGGGTTTTTCTTCATGCAGAATGTTTGAGGGGAAAACCAGCCCAAAATAAACCCAAACAAAAGCCATAAAATAAGGTGCTTTTTGTTCCTACTTCCTACTTGGAACCATGTCCACAGTGAACAGCTCTCAGGTTTTTGTGGAGTTTTTGTGCTGGGGTACAGAGCAGATTCTGCTGCTGGAGCCCAGCTCATACAGCTCAAGTAAACCTGTGTATTGGGAAATGTCTCCCCAGCAGCTCTGCTTTTGCAACATCAGGATTCATTTCCCCTGCAGTAACTCAGAACTGGGTTTGTCACAACATCCAGAAGAAGGAAGCTGTGATTTTTGTCTGCTTTTCTATATCTGACTTGACAAAAGATGTTAAAATTAAGCTGGAATATATAATTGCTTTTGAGAAAGTTGTGCCCTATCCTTGATATATCAAGGAGTGACTTGAAGTCAGTGAGTTGAAAAAACATGTAAATTATGCATTGTGTATCTTTGTCTCCCTCACTTTTTAAGTGAGGTATTCAAGACAGAGCAGTGAGATTTTATCATCTTACCTTTTGGCAGATTTTTGATGCGTTGGTTGCTTTATAATTTCTTATCCTGTTTTTTGGTTTGTAAAACTTGCAGTTGTTTGGCTTGCTTTGTGCATATTGTTAAAATCAGAAGAAGGTTCAAAAAACCCCTAGAGACAAATAGATGTGGTCATGGGCCTCTATAATTTTTGGGACTCTGTAATAAACTCATTACATGTTTATTGTTTCTCTGACAAAATTTAAGTAAAATATTATGATTACCTATGCTCTTAAATTTTCTTCTGAGTTTGTTACATGCTGTAATATCCTGCAGAAGAATTAAAAACATCTGGCAAAAAAAAAAATCCCTCTTCTCCTTCACTCTGAATTTGCAAAAATTGAAACCAACAGCTGTTTCAGAGCCCCAAAAACCCTGAAAAGCATGTAGCAGGTGGTACCATGTATGTGTGTCTAATTGCAGTCCAACAATCCAAGAGCCAGCTACCAAACAGTGAGGAGTGAGATCATGACTCAAGCAGAGAAGGGGGGCAAACAGAAAGGGAAAACAAGAGAAATAGTTTTGGCCCAGGAAATTAGTATTTTTATAGAGGAGAGAAGTGACTGTAAATAGGAGTAGTGAATTATGATATCTTTTTGGTTTGGAAATGCTCTCCTATTGACTGGTCACTGTCTGGAGACACTGGCTGTGGATGCCAAGAATAGTGGGGAGGTGATGGCACATCTGGGCCATGGCTCAGGGTCAGTAACCTCATGGATTTTGTCAGGTGAGCTGCAGCTCCGGGCTCAGAGACTCCTGCAAAGCAGTTGAGTCTCCTTTCATGTGCTCTCTCTGCATCTCCAGGTGCATCTCCTTGGCTCTGCTCACAGCTGCCCTTTGAAGGATCAGGTATGTGAACATCCCAGATACGTGAACATCCCTCTTAACTTGCCAAGTCCTGATGGCAGCTCATTCCAAGTGTGTGAATGGACTGTTTCCATGGGGCTTTCTCCAGCCTCGCTCCAGAAAATATTGTTTATTTGGGTTTCTGTTAATGTCCAAAATAAATGTTCTGCCTCTCCCTTCTAATGTAAAGAAAACCTTTGCTTTGACCACACTGTGAGTGAGGGTTTGGGTGAAACCTTGAAAGACAAGAGAAAAAGAACAGTTCTCATGTAAGTCTGAAGTAAAACAAACCAGAAGAAATTCAGAGGTGCAAAATGTATGGTCTTGGTCTGATTAGGAGCAAGAACAAAAACCTCTACACAAAAACGTGAGCTATTGTGGGGAGGGGCTTGGGTGTAAAGTCCATCACGGGATCACCATAAACAATTCTGCAAAAGACATGTATTGGGAGATCTATTTCCCTCAGATCCAAGGAATATTCCTGCTTTTATAAAAGCACCACTGAGGTCTCTGTCTAGGACTATTATCAGCAAGAGGAGAAGAAAAGACCATGATGTGTCTGCAGAGAGGCTGAGAACTGCCTGCTGGAGGGCATTGGAGTGGACTCCCTCCTGTGGGAGGGAGAAAAGGACAGTTGTGTGAGGTTCAGGAAAATGCCTGTGCAAGGACAGATGAGCCTGGAGTGGCTGTGAGTGAATTTAGCCTGGAGGGGTCACAGCAGTGAGTGGGATCCAGCAAAGCTGTGCTCTGGGAGAAGCAGAGCTGAAACACAACCTCCTATCAGGGTGCAGCAGGAGAAGGTGATGCAATGTTTGCAGTGGGATCATCTCAGAGGCTGAGGAAGCCCATGTACCTCCCCCAAAACTGGTGTAAGCTCAGCCTTGCCCTGCATAAATAGCTGGGCTGCTGTTGGAACTGGAGGTTCTCTCTGTGTTGCTGGTAGTCGGAGAGGGGTCTCTGGGTCAGTCACACACAGCCAAGGCCTGACCTTCACTTGGCTGCTGCTTCTGCTTCAAACATCAGCGAGAATGGTTCAGAAAATGGACTGATATGTTAAGACAAGCAGAATTTGGAGATGGCAGAAACCTTATGGGTGCTTGAGTTCTAGGAGAGGAGAAAAATCAGATCCTGAAGTTGTGTAATCTACAGGGGGACAAAAGGTTAAAAAAATTGGAGTGAGTCAATGCTATCTACTAAATGTTTTAATAGGATATTATGAGATGCAATGTTCCAGGTCTGCTAAATGAGTATTCTTTGGCCAACATTTGATGGAGTTTCAGTTGCATAGAAAAGGGAGCGAGAAGGATTGTGATAAGTGGATTTATATTGTGACTAGCACCAGTATAGATGGAAGAATAAAAGGGTACCATGGGAATTGTGTTCAATAAAAGGGTCAGTGTGGAAAAAAAACTGAGAAAAAAATGAAAAAGAAATTAAATCTGATTTGGGAGCTCTGAGAAGGAATTTACTGCTGTTCTTGATATTGTAGATTTTAAGTGAGAGGTTGATTTAAAAGAAACATGAAACAAATCAACAAGAATATATCAGTAATTCCCTCATAAAGGAACTTTCTTAAAGTCCTGTATTTTAACGCTGAGCGTTAAAATTTCAGCGACGCCCTCTCCCCCCCAAATGTATAATTTCTTTACATTTTCTGTGATCAAATCAATCTTCCATCTTCCTGTGAGTCATTCACTGACAGCAGTCCTTGGTTAATTCTGTCTTTTCATGCTCTCTTACAGTACAGATAAACCATACTGGATTTTCGCCTGGAGGACAGGAATTGCTGTTAACTTAAACTGATTTATGAAATGCTGTCCCAGAGTTTCACTGGGCAGCACACTGAAGACACTTTACAAAAGTATTTAAAATTAAAGCATTCAATATAACAGCACAAGCCTAAGAGTGCTTTTCCCCCTTGTTTGACACTCCTTTCACTGAGGGAAATGTACTTCTGCACAGTCCCAATAAGCTCATGTAGCTCTGAAACCATCCTTGAAGGGCTTATACCAACATCACTGCCACAACAGCTCCTCATACCAGGGCAATACTTCAAAAACAAGAAAAAAAATCTGCAAAATTTTAATTCACTTTGCAGCTTTCCTTTAGAAAACTGACTCGAGCCCAGGGTCCCCATGATCTCTAAGGAGCTTTGACTTAACAACAAGCAGAGCAGAACTGAATTATATTGTTACAGGAGAGCAAATTGTTGACAGGTAAAGTTGGGCAATTGTTGATGACTTTGTCTGCCTAAAACAGCTGATCTTTGAATGGATGATATGGGTTAAATATTTGGGGGCTGAAGCTCCTCTGGCCTTATTGCCACTTCAGCTGCTCTTGGACTCACTGATCTTCAAGGTCTTTTCCCATCTAAATGATTTGTGGGTCTATGAATCACACTCTTCATGCTTGAGGAAAGTTGCTGAGCCCTAAAGTGCTAAGTATAATATTTTAATTAGTTAAGATCAGTTGTTCTTCCCAACTTGTGCTGCTCACAGTAAATAATAATTAAGAGCAAAGAGCCCAGGGAGTGAGGGTGCTGCTGCTTTGTAGCTCAATATCAGGAATAATCAAAGCCAGAGGACTGGGCTTATCAGTGCCTGGGCCATTTGCTGGCCTTCAGTTTGCTGATGAGTTCTGCTTAATTAAAAGCAGCAGGAGCAAGCTGATGGCTTTCTGATCCTGGCCCTACTGTCTGAGAGTGCTGATGAGGCAGACACTGCTCTGGGCACAGACAAGAGATGGAGGCCAGAGATGGGATTTTCTGTCCCAGAGCAGCTTTCAGGTGTGTTTTGCCTCAGAGACACTGGGGAGGGGCTGTGCCCTGCCCTCCACTGATCATCTGCATATCAATTCATGTGAGGGACAGCACAAGACTGCTGCCCAGGAAGTCTCTTTTATCCTTTATTCAGGTGGGAGGGAATCACAGACCCTGCTGGATCACCTGCCTGGTTTCACACTCAGCCCTGAGGATGGAGCTGCTGGTCATGAAGGAAGAGCTGGGCTGGAATGGCCTGGAAAAGGTATCCCCTCATGTCTCTTCTTTCTTCTCAGTCACCTGTCCATGCAGCTCCTTGTAAGGCTGGTGCCAAAAGAAGCGTTTTCTAGAGCTTTTATTGTATTTGTTATTTTAACTGGGACAAATTAAGTGGCAAAAGATACTTGTAAATGCTAGAAAACAGAGAAAAACATCTTTTACTTGACATGCTTGGGTAGCAAAAGAGAGTGTCACCAGCTCAAGTATTTGGTTCTGCCTGGGTTTTGGGTAGTGTGAAGCCTCCAGTGAAGTATGTGCTGCAAGTAAACTGCAGGCTGTTTTCTCTGAAGTGTTTGGGGTGGAGGAGGTTCCCAGAAGTCCCAGAACACAAGTGCCATGTGTTCTACATTGTGGCTCCAGCAGGAGCCTGCTGGCCCTGGGGGGTGAAGGAGGGAGGCTGAGACTGGATGCAAACTCCAGGCTCCCCTCAGGGAATGACAGGATGAGATGGAGAAACAATGAAGGGCTTAATTTTGTCCTTCCCACTGAAGCAAAGCTCCTCACCATGAAACAACTTTTACAAAGTGCCAGAGAATCTGTTATGGTCACATGAGCCTGTCTCCGCTTTTCCAGTGGGAATATGTGTGTGACAGCAATAACTTCAGATTATCTTCCTTTATGTACTAATATCTGGCCATATGTTGAAACTCTTTGTGTTTGGGAGCAGTAGTTAAACTGCTGGTTTTCTCATGCCTATGGATTCCTGACTTGGAAGGAATTTTGTCAAAGAAAATCCTTGTCTTTCTCACACTCTTCCTGCATGCTGCTGAGAGCCAGGGTTGTTCTCCAAGTACTTTTAACCTAATTTGCTATACATTTCTGGTTGTAAACCATTAATGGCAGATATGTAACGGTGGGGGGCAGAGTGTGTGATCCCCAAAATCCTCCAGAGCTACTTCTGGATATATACTACAGGATATATACTATATACTGCAGGATATAACTACAGTATCCTGTGACTTCTAATTTTCCTTTAAATGAAATTTCAGACAATTCATTTCCTCACAATAACAAAACTGTCATTGCCTATTTTCACCCTTTCTGCTCCCAAAGACCAAAACCAGCATCTCCACAAAACCCTGAGCCTTTTCCCAAAGTTCCCCGAGGTCTGCAGGACTCTTTACACTGATTCCTGGAATCAGGTTCTTCCTACTGGCATCAGTTTCACTGATGGATTTTTTTCTCCCCCCACTGACAGTTCAAATTACTTTAGTTCTGCAAATATTATTTGGGCATTAGGAGCTCTGAGATAAGGGAGGTAATGATAGATCACCTGTGTGAGGCTTTGCAGGGTCAGGGCCACAGCAGGCCCTGCTTTTTAAATGGAAAGTACAAGTGGAACACCTTCTCATTCCAGAAAATACTCCTGCAGAAACACAACATCTTAGTGGTCAAAAAGCTACAGTCTAGCTGCTGAAATGCTGGAATTTTAGAAAAAGACCTGTCTGCCTGTACACAGAAATGCTGAGGACAGTCTAAAGATGAAGAGTCCAGCTTTGAGCTTTGCTTCAAATGTTGAACCTCAGTGCATCAAAAGCAACATCTGTTTCTTAATTAGGTGCTTAGTGGTTAGTGATTCCACTGAAATGTATGCCACTGAAAGATGGAACTCTTCCTGACTGCATGTCCTGCCTGTCAAGATATTGAGACCAACAAACCCATCAGTGTGCCTGTGCCACCTTTAGGTAGAAGAAAAGTTCCACTCAATTTTATTACTCAGAGGATATTATTCAGTTATCCATGAGTTTTCTTTTTTAATATTTAATTTGCAAGGACCAGGTGAGGCTGCCTGGACTGGCTTGTGGTCTTAACTTGCTGCTAAGCAGGAATATTTCCCAGTCAAATCTTAAGTCAAAGAAAATCTCGGTGAAAGCTGATATAAACAACTAGAGATTCAGTGTGTATTACCTGCAGAGGAGAAAGTCAGGGAGGCTGCTGTTCTTTGTGCTTCACACACCCTTCCACGTGCAGCATCAGGATCTTCCTACCTGGCAGCTCCTGCAGCAGAATTCCCCACCTACCTCCCCCTGCCTGGGAATGGAGCTGGGCCAAGGGAGGAGCACCCAGGAGCCTCCAGGCAGGACCCCTTGGAGCTGGGCCGTGCTCCTGGGCTCTCCCAGCCCATCCCAGGAGCAGAGTGTGCCCTGCAGGCCCCTGCAGTTGTTGTTATTAGGGCTGAACTCAGGGACTCCTCCTGCAGTGACACCTCGGTCTTTGTAGCTCAGGGCATGGGAAATGCAGGGCAGTGTGTCTGCCAACACACCCGCTTCCCAAGTGCTAAACACTCCCCATCAAGATGCAGCATGTTTGGACAAGGTGAATCACCCTCTTGGAGACATCCTTGGCTTCTGCCTGGCTCACCCTGGGGAGCCTTGTTTGTACCAGCAGGTTGGTGCTTCCACACAGCCACGTCATCTGGTGCCTCAGCTTCTCACAAACTGTACCTGCAGGAGGGGCTGCAGCCAGTCGGGAACTCCTGGGGACCCGTGTTTTGGGAGCATTACAGAGAGATCCTGCCTCTCTGCTGGGTTTGAGGTTGCTCTGGCTCTGTGCTCTTTGGGGAAGGACTCTGGTGGGTGTGTCTGGGCAGGAGGAAGGGTACTAAGAACTGCTTGGTCAATAAAACCTGCCAGTAAGGGTTAGCAGTGCATAGATCAACCCTGCTGTCCTTCTGGAAATCAAAATCACCTTTTCCAAGTTTCTACACGACCAGAGGAGTGTGGTAAAGCACAGTTGGAGAGGAAACTTTCAGTGTTGGTGTTTGTAACTGGACAGGTTTAGCTTTGTGTATCCAAAGAACACAGCAAGGAGGGAAGTTCTAGTGAATCCTCTTCCAAAGAACAACTAGTGACATTGTAATGACTGATTAAAGTGCTAGAAGTAGATAATTATCCATTTGCTGACTCATATAATCATCTTTTGAGACATAAAATGATGTATAAAAGGATGAAACAAATCAGCATGTAGATCCAAAGCTTTTCTCAAATTTGACTTTTTGAGATGGATGTAAATGTATTTTATCAATGGTTGAAACACGTTCCTTCCATGGACATAGTGCCAGGACTGTGTACTAGGAAACTAAATCTGTTTCCTTCTTTTTATCTTTCTTTTTAACCTTGATAGAAGTAATCCTTACTGATTTGAAGTTTTGTGGAAACTTGGGGTTTTTTTACCCCAAGCCTTATTTTATTTAGCTTTCCTCTTTCGTATTTAAATTTACCCTGAGCAAAAAGAAGACCGAATAATAGTTTTTCTCAGCGGGTGTGATTCACCTTGCAGGTGTCAATACAAATTTATATGCAACAAATTCTTTTGGGGTACACGAGAACTACCACCAAATGAGACTACATGAGTGCAGAAAGAGTCCTTCTGTCAAGGCTCCCAGCACAGAGACAGTTGCATGAAGTGCTGATTTGTGCCTTTGTTTCTGAGCAGGGGATCTGCAATGAATGCAGGTGAGGAGCTGAGGACACTGTGTTTGTTGAGCTCCGAGAAAAGGAGGCTGAGGGGTGACCTGGATGTTCTCTGCAGCTTCCTGAGGAGGGGAAGGGGAGTGTCCAACGACAGGGTGTGGGAATGGCTCAAAGCTGTGTAGGAGGGGTTCAGACTGGACATTGGGAAGCATTTCTTTACCAGGAGGGTGGTCAGACACTGGAACAGACTTCCTAGAGAGGTGGCCAGTGCCAGAAACCTATCAGTGTTTCAAGAGGCATTTGGACAAGACCCTTAAAAACATGTGTTTAACTTCTGGGCAGCCCTGAATTGGTCTGGCAGTTGGACTGGGTGATCCCTTCCAGCTGAAATATTCTGGTCTATAAGTTATTAGGTTGTACTGCCTGATTTTATTTTTAGTTTTACCCTGAGGGAAATATTAGTGATAATTCTCATATTTCATTAACCCTACTACAAGCCACAGCGCAGTAACTCTGCAAAGCCATGAGGTGCTCATTACTGCCCTAACACAGCACATCCCTGTGGAAAGACATGAGCAGTTTGGTGGACTTTTCTTCAGAAAATCCTCAGAAGTATTTGTGGGGCCTAATGGGAGAGGCCTGTCCTAAAATGGGGCTGTTTGCCCAAATAACAAGTTAATCTTCCATACCAGAAGAGTGACCTGAACACCACACTCTGGGGGCAGTTCTGGGTCTGCTTTCAACATATCCCAGAATCTTGAAAGAAACACAGAGTCTGCAATACAGAGCTGCAATTCCTGGGAAAAGGCATGGGAATTTTTAGTCTTTCACCAGGGTCAGGCCTGTAAAATTTTAGTGAAACATCCACTAACAAGGCAGTTTATACCCAGTCCCTTGGACATGTGTTCTTTCTGTCCGGCTGCAAGGTTTGCTCCCACCCAGCCTGCACACTCTGCCACTGCCAGGGCTTCAGGAATGGAAATAAAGGCACTTGCAGAGCATGCTATGGAATGTAAATCTTTGTTTAGAGGAAATGCAACTTCTATTCCTTGTGTCTGCACCTGCATAACCTGGCTGTGATCTCGTGGCTGGCCTGTCAGAGCGAGCAGATGTCCAGCAACAAAACTGTCAAATTACCTTCCTGGGCAGACATCCTTGAACTGCAGAATAATATTAGTTCAGTGGAGGAAGATCAGACGCTTTCCTGTCACCCTTCAGAGCAGTGGCCTTGCACATCCAGGGCCACCAGCAGTGTCCTTTTGAGCACCTCAGTCCTTTTCCCCTTTGAGGTTTAACCACCCCTGTAAGTCCCTGCTGGGGCAGCAGTTTGCCAAGCCCTGAGTCACTCGTGCCTTCCGAGCTGGAGCTGTGCAAGGCAGCTCAACATCCCCCTTTTTTCAGAAGCAAGCAGAACAAGCAGAGTCTTTCTGCCCCTCATATTTTTTTTTTCAATTAAATAATCTCCGTTTCTTCTGTCTTCCTTTCTCAAGCCAGTTCCAACCTTCTCTAGGATCCTTTTACCAGCTTTCCTAAACTGTCCAGGCCGTGTGCTAAACCCTCTGACAGTGCCAGGAAATCCCCTCTGCTGCTGAGTTTTTATCCTGGTTGTCCATGTGTAGAACCTTGCCTTTTCAGGAAATTGCCTGAACAGAGCAGTGGAGCTTGTTTTGCCCCAGTCATAGGAAATGTGGATAATTAATTATCTGTTCTGTGATGTGTTTCATGATCCTGATAGCCTTTAAAATATTTTTCCAGTTCCATTCTTTTCTACCCTGTTACATGAAAGCATCAGGGAAAAGAAATTTAACATCGTGCAGACAAAATAGCAAAGGTTTTCAGATTTGAGTAGACACGAAGTAGATACTGCCTGAAACTGGGTGTATTTCCATAAAACATGGAAAGGCATTTAAAGCCAGATGTGGTTAGATTCAGGTATAGACCTAGACTTCAGCCCAGGAGATTGTTTTGCTGACTTCAGCAGCAGTGGAAGCAGGGACAGCAAACCTTTCTTGGATTTTGCATGGGAATTCTCAGCTTCTCACCACAGGACCATGTAATGTGCTGGCAGGAATGAATTCTTTAGTTCATAGCTTTAGATTTGTACAGTTCACACTGCTGTGACATGAGGTACTTGAGATACTTTGCCTGAAGGGCCCAAGTGCCTGAAGGGCCCCACAGCTCCTGTGCCCTTCTGCCAAGCAGCTCTTGGGCACTTGTTCTTTCATGTGTTCATTTAAAGGGACACTTGCAAAGCTGTGCAGAAACCTGCCTTTGCTGGTGAGGTAACGTATTAGCTATTATAATGTACTAAATAAGAGGAGAAAGATCAGGTTGTCAGATGAGTTTTGCTGAACCTCTGTTACCATTTTGTATTACTAAACAAGAAATGCAGAATGACTTGATTCAGGCCAGAAGTGGAGAGCAGACTCCCAAGAGATACCTTTGCCATTTGTCACAGTGACAGGAAGGCATCAATGTGCTGTACATTTGCAATGATATCAGTCTGGAATGAAAAAAGTCAGTGCCTCTCAGTTGATTGAGGTTTTCTTTCAAGAAGCTGCAGCTGAATTACTGCTGCTTTCTTTAGGAAAATAAAACTGAACCGGGTTATTTGTTCTCACAGAGGCCTGTGGAAATGTTGCATATTTTAGGTAATATGATCCACTGAGCCATGGCTGTTGCTTTAAACTCTTCTGTGCTGCCTCATCCATGCCTGTCTTTGATGCCTCCTCCTTTCACAGCAGGGCAGGAAGTTTTTCTTTATCTCTCCACTCATCTTGGCTTGATAGGGAGGGTTTCACCTCCCCTGGTGCTCATCACAAAAGGCTGCCAGCTCTTGAAGCCCTCCTGCCTCTCTACCCTCTACAAACCACTGGAAGGGTTCTCCTGGCACTTCCAGGCCCTCGAACCAGTGAGTTTCAAACAGGTTTGAGACCTTTCCTGAGTGAGGCCACTGTGCCCAATGAAGGCAGGAGAGAAATAATTTCAGTGTAACACGCCAAGGAAAACTCCTGACTTTGTTCTGTGTTGCTCTGGGAGGAGATTCCATTCAGTGTCAGGTTTTCCAGCCTCTGGCGAGATCCCAGGCTTTCACCAGTTATTGGTACTGGGGTGGTAATAAAGCCTTGCCACAAATTATATCTTTTCCGGTTTAAAAGTGGATTATTGCAGACACATTTTTTATAGCAACAGGAAGCCTTGTTGGCAGCACATTTTAATTATGCTCTGAAGCTAATCAAGGAAAGAGAAACAGCTTTGAACACAGGAAGCTACACTCGTAGATCTGAGTGCCTATTTCCAGGGGGGATGTATCAAGCGCTTAAGTGTTGCTGCCCTCCCGGCACTCAGCGATCTGTTTAAGGCTGGGAAGTGCCGGCTCAGGCAGGGCGGGACACACCACCCCGTGTAAGGCACCTGCTCGCTCTGCAGGCACTGGAGGGAGACAGGCAACTGCGAGCAGGAGACTGATCACCCGCTGGAAGAGCCCTCGCTCTTTTCCTTGGAAGCCTAAGGAGGCTAAACAGAAATGAAGTACCTCTGACAGAGTGGCTGTTTTATTTCCCCACTGCCCGATGCCAGCTGGGCACTCAGCATACCTGAGCCTAGCTGCCATGATTGCTGTATCTGAACTACTTCTGTCATCTGTTACTGGAGGCAATGAAGTTCCCACTAAAAAGCTCAATTTCCTTAATTTTTCTCCATGTTTAGAGTCAAATATTTCTTTGGTATTCAAAGCAGAGATGTGTAAATTGGAACAAGCTCACTTTCTCTTTGGAAGCTGCAGGATGTATAGTGCTGTATTGCCTGGTCTGAATGGATAACAGCTCTGTGGTGCTTCCCAAAGGAGAGCATCCCAGGGTCTCCAATGACTCCTCTTACCATGCTGCTGAAAAGTCTCATTAGCTGGAGAAAGCATAAACCCTCTCCAGAAGCCTCTAAATTAGATTAGAGATTATTTGAACCATGCTCACATCAAGCACAGCCATTCAAGTAAACTACAAGGGCACCAGCAACTGCAGCATTACTGGGACCTCTGGGGTGTCCTGAACCCTTTTACAAATCATGGCAGAAAGAATTTCCTCTGATTTTAATCACTAGAGGATTATTGTGCAAGTGAAGCTTAACTGGTGTAAAACAAGCAGGAGAGAGGCAGAGCTCAAACCCAGAACATGTGTGTTCCCTGCTAAACCTTTCAGTGGGTTCAAAATGTTCCCTGCCCCTGTAACCCCCCGGATTTGTTTTCTCTGAGCACATCTCATCTATTTTGAGCACTCAGTAAACATGAACTTTAGCTCTTCACCGGCAAAAGGAAAGCAGAATATTATTTGTCTGTTATCCCTGTGTTACAACCTTCAGCTGAGCGTTCGGCCAACCAGTTAGTCAGGCCTTCCTGGCTTTGCAGTTCAGGTTGCTATTTGCAGCTCGCAGGATAATTATAGAGTTTGCAGAGGTCCGTCCAGGCGGTGCTGCATTGCAGAACTGCGCCGAGAAAGTTGCTGGATCCCCCTGGCTCAGTGCGGTGCCCGCTCAGTGTCACACAAGTCTGTGTTTGTGACACTCCAAAGCATTTTCTGCCGTGTTTTTCCCCTCACTGCATCTGCATTGCTGGTTTTGCCGTGGCTCAGTATCGCTCATAAGGACACGGGGTCAAGGCTCCGTTGTCTCGTGTTCTTTGTGGATGATGAGCAGGGGGCGACACACATTCACATGCAGAAGGGCAGCGAAGTTCTTTATAAAGGAGCTTGAAAACCGCAATCCCCGCTTCCTACCGCTCCAGTGCTGGAGAGCCGCCAGCAGCTCCAGAGGAACAGAAGCACCAAACAACGCTGCTTTTGTCCCGGGTTTGTTAGTTAATCTCGGGACGCCTCTGTAAATAGCCATTAATCAGAGAGGGAGCCGGGAGCAGGGGGTGATGTGCTGCCCGGGCAGCCCCTTCCCCTCCCGCAGGCGGCTCCCAGGGGCGTGGGGTGGCCCTAAAGGCACTTTCCCGAGACAGGCCCTTGTCCGAGTCCCTCCCCCCTGCCCTGGGCACGACTCCGGCGCCCACACGGTGTCCAGCGGGGCAGCAGCGGTGTTTTCCTTCCTCCTCCTCCTCCTCCTTCCTCCTCCTCTCCCCGCGTGAGAGTGGCAGGCGCGGTCGCTGGCCCGGCACCCCCTTCCCTCCTGCCCTTCCTCGGGCAGCCCCCTCCGTTCCCTGTCCCTCCCTCCCTCCGCCGGGTGGGAGGTGCCCGGTGCCTGTAGAAAAGGGCCGGCTCGGGGCGGGCGGTCGGGAGGTGTTGGTGGCTGTCGGAGGTGCCCGAGCCCGGCGAGTCGGGGGTGCTGCCCAGAGCGAGGGGCTCGCCCTGCACAAGGTACGTGCTCTGCTCGGGGAGGGGCGCGGGGGGCGCTGCCAGAGAGGGACGTTTGCCCCGGTAGAGAGTCGGTGCTGTTTTCTCTCTTTAGCGGTTCAGTTCTGTCCCTGTGCCGTTTGACTTGGTTTGGAGTGGTGCGCTGGGCACGGGCTGTTTGGAACCCGTGGGTTGAATAGGCTTGTGCCAGTCCTGCCTTGAATGGCGCCCTCGTGCCTTGCTCGGCTGTCCGTGCCCTGTTGTCTGTCCAAGAAGAATGTTCACGTACTTTTTCGCCTCTGTGTGTCTGCAGGTGGATTTGTCCATCGGGTTTTTCCCCTTTGAGGACCTCCTGCTCAGCTACAGCAATGTGGTTCCTGGAAAAGATCAGAGCATCACATGAAGGTGGAAATCTCCCTAGCTCTCCCTTCCTGGGACTGCCACATGGCCAAAACCTGTCAGAAAAACCCCGACTGGGGGCTGCTGCTTTTCCAAACGTGCTCACCCCCGATAAAATCCCTGAATTCTGCATTCCCCCCAGGCTGACCGGCTCTGGCTCCATTAAGGGCACTGGCTCCCACCAGAATCACAGTTCGGTGGATGCAGCTTTTACCTCTGCCAATAACCACAGCTCTTTGCCGCACCTCATCCAGGTGGAAAGTGTTGAAGAGGAAATGACAGCCCTGGAGGATGAAAGCACCAACTCGGACCCCCAGTCCCAAGCAGCGCTTTCCCTGCCCCACTTTCCCAGAGCCCCCACTTCCTATGGCTTCTACACTTTGCTGGAGAGCCCCCACACCAGGAGGAAGGAGTCCATCTTCCACGGTGACCCCCGCGGTGCCCTGCCCAGCCTGGTGCTGCCTCGGTCCAGAGCCAACACCTTCAGTGGCAAGGGCAGTACCTCTAATCCCATTGCCATCAGCTTTTCCTCGGTGAGGGTGCCTCCCAAGCAGCTCTCTCTGCACAGGCAGGGCGCCTGTGACAGCGACACTGCCTCCTCCAGCGAATCCTCTCCTTTCAGCTCTCCTCTTCTGAGCAGGTCCCCTCCCAGACCCTGCTCCCTGACCAAAGCACAGAGTCAGGAGGGGTTGCTCTGCCGAGCACTAAAAGCCAAGAGCAAATCCAGCGTGGCCAGGAACAATTCCCTTTCTACGGAGGAGAGCAGCTCCACCGATAACAGCCCCAGCGCCATCAGGAGGGCCTCGGAGGGGCTGCTGGCCACGCGGACCTTCAGCACGTCCTGCTCTCCCCTCTTTCCTCTGGACCTGCCCCGCAGCCGGGAGAGGCTGGTAGGAGAGAGCACGGTGGTGATGGACAAGGGGGGGCTGCTGAGGCTGTCGGCCGAGTACTGCTCCGAGAACGAGCGGCTGCGCATCCGCCTCATCAGCGCCGAGGGCCTGTACGAGGACTCCGTGGAGCCCAAACACATCAACTGCTGCATCTCCTTCTCCCTGGTGCCAGGGAAAACACAGAAGCAGAGAAGCACTGTTATAAAGAGGAGCAGAAATCCCATCTTCAACGAGGACTTCTTTTTTGATGGCATTGCAGAGGAAGAGCTGCACAGCCTCTCTGTGAGGATGAAAGCCACGAATAAAGGGTGCAGTATGAGACGGGACTACACCTTGGGAGAACGGCAGCTGCCTTTAATGAGTATGTTGTCAGTGTAAGGCTTCAAATATTGAAACAGAAATTGTCTTCTGAAACTTTTCTACTAAATAAAGTTCTGGGTTGAGTTTACGTTGGTTTTTTTCCTAAGTAAAAAGCACTGCCTTGCTTGGCGTTACCATCATGCTCTTGTACCTTGTTTCACTGCTTAACACTTCAAACTCTGTCAGGTATTTGGCATTGAAAGGTGGCTGTGGAGCAGACCTGCCTGGAGAGTAGGGCAGGAGGGCAGGGCCTTTAGGATCAAGGATTAGGCAGTTATCAAGTCAAGGTTGTTCTTGTTTATGGCTTTCAGGCTGTGGAAGTGTTTTTCACCCATCCTGGTCCCTAAGCAGGTATGAAGTGTGTGCACACAACATCTGTTCAATGGACCTTCTGTCAGCACTCACATTACACAAACTAATGTTGTAATGAGTCCTGTATTTGTGGAGGGGGAGAGAGGGAGAGAGAGTTTGGGAATCAGCTCTTCTACAGCAGGGGTGGAGGATTTGGATTCCCAAAGCCTGTGTAAGTTTGTATTGAGGATAACAAGCTCAGCTTCTGAGCAGCAGTTAGAAGCCACTGCAGGCAGGGCTCTTTCTTTATACAGACCTACACTATCAACACTGAACAGGCTCCTGTCAGGTGATTGCTGCAGCAGCTTGACATCTTCATTTACCTTGGCTTTCCATGGTTGATTTCCCAGCCCTCAGAATGAAGTTGCCAGGTAATTTTGGTCAGGAATGTACCCTAGAGCTATAACCCTCAGCAATTCAGCTATTGAATCCTTTCTGAAGCTGGAGCAGATAAGATATCTGTAGGCAAGGGCAAAGGACACTTTGGGATCTCTGCACTGAATTCCTGCTGCAGCTGATGACTTGATGCCTACCTTGCCTAAGTCATTGTCATGCAGTTGGCACAGCACCAGGAGAAGCACAAAGGAGAGACCACCTTCCTTTTCTTTTTCCTCTTTTTTTTTTAATCTTTTTTTTTTTTCCGCTCTTGAGGTGGACTGAAGGCAGGGTAAAATAGATAAACCAGTAAAAAAAATGAGAGGAGACAGAAACTCTGTCTTGAAAACCCAGGCCTGTTGCTGCCTCCCTCGATTAAGTTGCAGGTTCATTATGTGGAGGTAGATAAGCCTTAATGGAGGAGCAATCCACATGGGCATAGGGCACAGAAAAGAAAGGCTTTCTTTTGTGTTCCCTGTGAGGCTGTAGAAACAAAGCCTTGCTTGTGCCCAAACATACAGCTTGAGAGCTCTTTCCCAAGGATTCTAGCAGAATCTCCCCCTGGCCTACTCTGGTCAGTCTTATTGCCTGCCATCATGGGACTGTTCATGGGGACATTCTGGTGTTCCTTGCCCAAGGGATCACTTGATTCTGCTTCAGACCAAAGAACCTCAGGAAGGCTATTTTCACTCTGATAGCAGAAAAAGCCCAAAGAGTGTTAACTGTGACTATGAGTGCTCAGAAATGCCACTGCTAATCCTTGATCCAGCTCATGCGAGGTGCTTCTAAAAACAGAATCCTGGTGCTGGCACACTGAGCAGATGGAGATGCTCCACTGTCACCTGTATTCCTGAGTCCAGGCAAACTGACTGTAAGGGATAAACTACAGGAAGTGGGGGAAGTGAAATTAAAAACCGTGACTTCAAGGGAGAATCAGTAATGCTGCAACAAATGAAGCCTATTCAGCTGGTCGTTGCATGGGGTCTGCCAAAGGAAGGCAGAGGCTCCCTCTTCAGGCTTGTCGCTCATCCACCAGCGCATTTTTAGTTTTGGGGTTTAGGGTCTCCACAGAGAAGAGGAGGGGGCTGAGATGATCCAGAAGGGACCAGTGACATGCATCAGAGGATCACAAGCAGTCACAGCGTGGTGGGTGTCTCTCTGCCCTGCGCTGTGTGCTGTGCCAGTGCCACACTGCAGGGGCACAGGGTGAGGGAACGTTCAGCTGGGAAGGGGCCTCTGGGTGTTGTAAATGGAATTAATTTGTTCTCGATGCCTCTTGTCCTGTCACTGGACACTGCAGAGTAGAGACTGGCCTCTTCACTCCCTCCCAGCACATATTCATACATGTCAACGAGATCTCCTCTGAGCCTTCTCTTCTGCAGAGCAGTGGCCGTGCTGGAGTCACTGCCATCAGAGAAATGTGCTTCTGAAGCCTCATCCTGCAGCAGGCAGGGAAGGAGGTAAGTCCTTGAAGAAAGTCCTCCCTTCCTGTCATAGGAAAGTAAGTTTCCAGCTGGGCTTATCTATCAGGCACTTAAAGAAGTGAAGGGTATATCTTAGGTTGGTTGAATGGAAACTGAGCTGGTTTTAAGGCTCTTTAAGCAATGACTTATTTCTGAGAGGTTTGATGACAGGCCTGCAAGTTAGAGGGTGACAGAAAGCAAAGCAGTAGAAGACTTGCAGACCCAATTCAAAGGCAGAGTTTAAGCCTGGGAAGGACTGATAGACTTTGCCTATGTTTCTCTGGTGAATAATTTAAATTCAGGTTTTTCTTGATAATTTTCTTCTTTCACGTAAGAACTTTGAATGAAGTACCTGTTTAGTACATTAGTCAGACTCAGGACTAGGTCTGTCTGTACCACTAGATGAAAAACAGTTTTGGTGGGGTCCCACCCCACTTTAGTGTGTCTTTTTACACGTTGGGTTATTTGATCCCCTTTGAGCTTTGGGTTGTTGCTTATCAGGTGTCGTTCTCATTAACAGTGCAAAGCCATAATGCAGTTTGAACACTTCCATTTGCTTGGCTGTTGGAGGGCACAGGGCTTGTTTTGCTGAGCTCTGAGAGGTGAGCTGAGCTGTAAGTGGGGAACTCCTGCAGTGCTGCCTGTGCTGCAGCTGCTCCCGTGAGCGTCAGCCTCGCTGGGGCAATTACGTAAAACACCTGCATAAGCAAACACAACAGCAACTGGATACTCCAGCCTGGAAAAACTCATGATGCCTCAATGCTTTCAGATTAGAGTCAACAGCAAGAAGAAAAGCCACCCCCTGGCATTAGCAAACAGCTCCTCAGAGTTCAGAAATACCATCTGCAGAAGTTTTCTCAACTTCTAAAATACCATGAAAACGTGGGAGCGTAAATGACTCTCTCAAGCCAAACTCCTGTTTTGGGGTAGCGATCAGCTGCGTTCAGTGGTGCTCACGGGTTGGAAGATCACATCTTAATTTAAATTTAAAAAAAAACCCAGACAGTTTGAGGAAAATAAGGTCTTTGTGCCAAGATCCCGGACTCATGTTTTGCTAAGCAAATATTATTTGTTTCAGCTGCTCTGGAAGTACTACTTGTGCTGGCCTTTTCAAACCCAGATATTTTGACCATGCCTCTTCCATTCTGGAAAAGAAATGTTACTGCAAATCAAGTATTGTGTTTTCCTTTCCAGAAATCCCCTCAGGTTGTCTCTAGTACAATTCGTGTTGCGATACGCTGAGGTACGGGAGGGGAAGATGCAATTCCTGTAACTGTGCTGCTTTTCAGGTGAGGGTCAGAAATAATACCACAGGAAGCAAATAGCTGTGACCTAAAAAGCCTGACAGGACTGACCTGTAGACTGGGGATTAGGCAGCATAGTGTCTGCAGTATCGAATTCTATTGATTGCACCACTTTTTCTGAGCTGCTCCCATTTCTCAGGCTGGCTCTGGAGAGGCACTGCTGGACACAGCACATGCTGCTTCCAAGTGCTTCCTCTGAGGGGGCTTTTCGGGAAGGGAACTTCTGCTCCTGGGCCTTGGCTTTTCAGTCAGCCACGGTGACTGTGGTGAAAGACCAAACATATGAGGGGGCCTCATGGGCAAAAATGTTTCTATTTTTTCAGTCTAGCCAGTGATTGCTGTGGGCAACTCTGAGTTTCCTCGGAGAACTGAGGAAAGAACAATTAGATGAATGTATAAATCTGCAAAAAAAGCCTGTCTGTGGGTTGCCAAGCTGGGGAAGTTGTCCTGGAGAAGTCTGTGTAAATTGGATTGTGTAGAAGGACCTCTTGCAGGACCCTGGGGAGGCCGTGCCACAGAGCCTGTGCTCGCCGGGCCATCCCATCTCTCCAGCAGCTTCAGGGATGGGCACTTGTCCTGTGTCCACCTGAGGGATCCAGAGCTTGCAGAGGTGGCTGAACTCTGGGGCCACGATCTTTGGCCAGGGTAGGAGAGGAAATGAGTCACATCTATTGAGAGCTTTGGGCAGCAGGATGTTTGATTAAAACAAACAGTGACCCTACGCTCCCCAAAGGAATGGTGTAATTAGGGCCTATCAATTACTGTGTGCCCCAACAGAACACTGCAGGGGAGATTGATCTGCATATTGAAATGAGGTGGCATTTCAGTATAGACCTAATGCTGCTGACTGAAATGTACTCTAATATCATTATTAGTAGTCTTAGAAGAAAAGATAAAATGATGCCGAACAATGCGTCCTCACAGCAGAGATAAAACAAAGTTTATTGTTGCTGAGTGTCTGTGAAGGAAAGTACTTTGCATCAAGGTGATGGATGTAAAACAGAGGTGCAGATGCCCCAGAGCAGGCCCAGCCTGGGCTGGGCACAGTGTTCATGCTGCCTGCAGGGTGGGGAGAGGGGCACACTCTTCTCCGGGTAACAGCCCATCCTGCCTCCACTGGGATTGATAAGCAAGTCATGTTTTGTGCAGCTGGTTCTTTGCATTTGAGGAGTCCTTATGAGAGGAAAAGAGCTTCCAGTAGTTCTTTGTTCCTGTCAGGAACAGAAATGGCTACAGCCCAGGTTCCTGGTGGTATATGGCAACTGAGGGGAGGTACTGGGAACTGAGCACAGTCAGAGAGGAGAGGATGGGTCCAACAAACAGGAGTGAAGAGAATTAACAGCCAAAGGTGACCCCACAGCTCTGTCTTCTGATTTTGTTATTCCTTCTGCTGTTACTTTTCTATTTCTGGCTACAAATGTTCTGATGATGCAAAATTAGCTACCCTGAGTGGTACAGTGAGACCCTGACCTTGTCAGGCATTGCATGTACCAGACAGGAAAGCACTGAACACGTTTTTCCAGCTTGCTCTGTTCTGTTCAATCTTAATGATTTTTCTACTTGCATTGCTCAGCCTCTCCAGTGGCTTCATGTAGGAAGCATTTAAAGTAGCACAAGGTGAAAGAAAGTGCCTGAAAAACCTTAGGATTGCTTGTTTTTAGTGGGAGGACCAGCCAAAGTTCTGGGTGTTCATGACTTGCTCTGGTGAAGAAGGACACACACAGAAGCAAGTCACAGCCTGTTTAAACTGTTGCTGTGAATTACAGGCGGTCACACAGGTTTAATTTTCCAAGGCTTGCATCCCTCCATGCTGTGGGTTTCCTGTGGCTGTGTCTCACCATGTTCCTCAGCTGCCTGTAGGGAAGAGCTCTTCCCTGTCTGGACATCACGGCTGAGAAAGACACTGGGAAAAGCTCTCAGGGAAGAGGCCTGTATTAAAGGTGCTCATCTGCTCATGTGCAGAGGCAAAGGATGAGATGACATAGCTTAGATCAGAATTGCATGAATATTCATGACTATTTCTATCACCCCTTTACGAAAGTGCACAGGTCCAGAAGGTGAAACCACTTAACTCCAATCTTTGTCCTGTTTTTGGTGGGGTGGGGGTTTTTTTGTCAAATCTTCCTGTGCTAACCATTGGCTGTTTTCAGTGAGCAATAAACATGAACTTACCATACCAACAAATATCACAGCAGTAACAGATGTCTTGAAATGCCAGAGCCAACCTAAGTTTGTCTTTGAGGTTTCTGTGGTTTCACCAGATAATTTAATTTAGGTAATTGTGACTCTGGAAAACACCCTGGTTGTAAGATGTGTTGCTTGATCCCCTCTGGCAGCCCAGTGCCCACCTGCCAGAATTGCTTCCTGCTGAGATCCCAACCTTTAGATTTTGCAGGAATTGGGCACTGGGCCCAGCTGCTCTTGCAGTGCTGGGTGCCAGAACTGCAGCTGGGCCGAGGCCCCAGCACTGCCCCTGCCTGCCCTGGAACAGCAGGACAGAGCTCTGGTGTTATCAGGCTCAGTAGGACCTGCTCCCAGAGCTGACCCTGAGCCCTGGAGCTGAAGGGGAGGAGAAGGGGAGATCACCCAGTGAAGCTTGTTAAGGGCAAACAGCTCATGTTGGGTGTTGGCAAAAGCAATGTCACAAATGGTGGAAAAGTGACTGTGGTAAATTCAGACTTTCACATCCCTAATTAGGTGCTGTCAAAGCTGCTCCAAGCCAGTAACTCAGCTGTGCAGCCTTGGATCAGTTGGGCTGTGGGGGAAGGAGGAGAGCCAAGCCTCCCCAGGTGATTTCTCATGGGTAGGAAAAGTTGTGTCAAGCACTGAGTGGTGTTTGCCTGCCTTGTGTGTCCACCAGGGATGGAGGATGGCTGGGCTGGAAGTGCAGGCATTGCCAAAGGGGGTTCTGTAACCCCACTTAACTCTGTCCCCCTGCCAGAGGATGCTGTGCACCTGAGAAATCATTTTGTATTTTTATTTTTAAGATAACATTTCTGACTTCTGTTCAGAAAAGTTACAAAACTATTGTACAGCCTTGTTGCTTATTAACCCAGCTGTCTTCGTAGCAGGATGCTTTGCTGGGGTATGTACCCAACCCAGAGGAATCGGAAACAAAACCATTGTTTGTACGAAAAGTTCATGAAACAGAGAGTTGTTCTTAACCCATGGGGAGAGCTGGACATTGTCCAAGTCTGCATAAAGCTTAAGCACAAATCCAATTCAATATGAGTTTCCTAAGACTTGTCCTAAATGCATTTATTGGAAGGGAACAGACACATCTAGTAAAAGTAGACCAGGAGGTGTGGGAAGCAGCTGGAATATTTCTGTCTTGTGGCCTTCTTTAGCCATCTGCTGTGAAGGTATCCTGCTAGGAATGAATGACTTAATGTTGCTTCAGGAATGGGACTGCGTGGAAGTTATGGGACAACTGACATGTCCAGCTGACAGGAATGACTTGTCACTCTTGGAAGTTACTACGTGGGCACAGCAGAAGACGAGGTTTTAATGTGGAGAGGTCCACAGGAGCAGAATACTCAAGAATTGCACAAATATGAACTGAAACAAAGGGAGATTTAATCTGTGGGACCTTCTAAAAGGTCAAAATGCAGCATACTTCCAGGGAAGTTACTGAAAGAAAAACTGATAAAGTAGAAAACCAAAATGCAGAACTAGGGCTACCAGCATGGAGCTAATCTGCTCCACTTATTTATGTTTCCACTCAGTGCTTGTGTTGTAAAGAAACACTCTTTGAAGACTGGGTACCACTCATTTCACTTTTTCTTGATAAGAACTACTTTCTCCTAAAGAAAAACAGTCCTTGTTATGGCATTGGCCTGTGACTTTTGTCCACTTCAGAGTCACTGAATAAATAGTTGGTGCTGGCAGGGACCCAGAGATCACCTTGTCTGACTTCTTCCCAAAGCAGGGGCAGCTCCAGCTGCTCAGGACCATGGTCAGCTCGACTTCCAGTATCTTCAAAGGGCAGAATTTCCCCCATCTTTGCTTCCTCAGATCACACTTCCCTTTTCCTTTGCTTCACTTTCACCTTCCAAACACAGGAGATGATTTTTCTCTGCTTTGCTCGTATGTTTTGCTAATACCAGAAATGTATAAAGGATAAGATGTCTCACCCATTTTGGCTTTTTTCTTAGAAGTACCACAAGTATCTGTAGTCTGATCCTCCCTGGAAAGGGAATCTCAGAAGAATGTCATGACTGCCACATTAAAAACTTGTAATGCCCATGTGAGGTGTAATGTCATCAGTACAAAATGCAGGTGTTGGAAAACTAAGCAAGACTTAAAACCTGAAAAGCCTTACATATTTAGTGGTAAGAAAAACTGCAATATTGTGAGAAAGGTCTTAAGCCAACACCACCCTGAGCCCCCAGAAAGGAACAGTGTAGTATATTTATTACTAGATACTCAAATACTCTTGCTTATCTCTTAGGAAACTAAGGCCCTGATCATAAAGATACATTCCTAGAAGGATTGGAATATTTTGGGCTTTTGTGTCTAAGCTTAAAACAGTGTCTGAAAACTAACTGAATGATAACTGGTGTGCAGAGTATCTGCAGCTGGGCTTGGGATGGTTTCATGGGTTTGACAACTGAACTGGTGGACATGAGTAGCAATTCCTCTGGCACATGAACTGAGTAGGTTTTATTATTCAAACTACTGAAGCTGAGTAGGGAACATATTTGTAGGAGTAGTTTCTGACAATTCCCCTGTTTAGAACTCTTGTCACTTGTAACCTACCCAGGAGCAGAGCTTTGGGCAGCACAGAGCACTGACCTGCACAGAACTGAGCAGGTCATGCAGACCGCTCCAGGGGACTGTTTTCCATGGTGTGTTATCTCTGGGATTGGGAGTTCTCATATGCAGACCCTGAATAAAATCTGAGGGCTTGGCTGATGTACCACAGCCTTTGGTACTGAAGCTGTCCCCCCTGGGCTCTCCAGCCCTCCCTGGGAGGGCCACAGCACCCAGTGTCTGGTGCTTTGGGGTTCCTTTTGGTTTGGGTTTTCCCCTCCTGAGCCACTTGCTGCCCGAGCAGGGAGCTGCTCCTGCCACAGGCACGTGTCTGCCTGGGCTCTGCCTGCAGGAGCTCTGAGCTGTGAACTGTTCCCAGATCCAGAGCCTGAGCATTCATCTTTGATGCTACAGCTTCTTTTGTGTTTTAGTTGCACAGATAAAAGAGGTGGATTGTTCCTGCTGGATCCTCTGAACCCCAGCAGCTCCAAGGCTGGCAGCTCCTGCTTGAAGTCTGCTGATGAACATAATTTGGCAGAGCTGAAGGGCTGCCTTTTGATAACTTAGCAGTGCTCAACATGGGATTCAGGTAGGATCCCTTTCTCTGCTCATTACACTTGCATTAACAAGAGTTTTGACTGCACAGGCTGCAGGACTAAAGGATGTCGAGTCAAAGGATGAAAAGATTTGCAGCGTGTGATAAAAACATACCATAGTTAACACGGGATATATAAAAAATAATTAAACCATGTCTCATCTGCATTTGGAAACCAGTGCTGTCTGAATAGAATATAACCAGTTCCAAAGCAAGAAAGAATATAAAAATGCTGATGTATAAAAAGAATGGAATGAGGAGTTGGACTTTTTTTTTAATATAAAGCAGCCAAAACTGACTGTTCTTTGAAAGGCTGAGGGGTGTAAATCCCATTTTTTTCATCTCTTTTCCTTATTTTCTTTATTCCATTATAGCAGAGAATGAAGAGTTCTCCTTGTAACCATGATGCTGTTTATGGTTCTTGTTATTGAATTTATTTTGCACTAAGGCCTTAAGAAACAACTTAGAGAAAAGTCTTGTCTTAATTTTGAGCTCTTCTGTAGCTGGAGCCTGTTAAATAGGTCAGTATGTTTTATGTTTCATTTGAGGGTTCTGTAATCAGGTTCTTGCCTGTCAGATGCAAGAACAGAAAAGTCATTGCTGGTTTTTGGCTGTTTGGTTTATTTTCTTCAGCACTTTCTCAGTTCAGTTTCTTTCTTAAGGTAATTGTAGATGCACAGCCCTGACTGACAGCAGTTTAGAAGTGAAGACAGGAGTTGTTTAATGTTTTTCTGAAGAGTGACTTTGAACCCCCCTTACAAAGCAATTTACTAGATAAACATATATTATTTCACACGTGACACAATGAAGTCTGAAGAGGAGCTTTTGCCCAGGATACAACAGAAGAGAAAATTCTTACTTACCATGGTCTGGAATGCACCAGGCCTAGAGCCATCACCACGGTCACCTCAAGTTGACATCTCTGTATCTAGACTCGAGTGGATAAATCCAGGTGAGTAACCTCAAAATGATCCTATTTTCATCTATCATCTTGTACAGATTATGAGGAATAAGAAAAAGTGAAAGTAGCAAGTATGTGCCATAGTTGTCCCCCCAAAAATGTGGGTATAATAACAGCAACAACAGAAGTCTGGGTGTATTATTGAAGAGAGAGTTGGACCCTGAAACAAAACATGAAATATCTCCAAGTAAAAGAGTGAGAATTTTATAAAACAGTTGACAAGAAAAAGATCATATTCTAGTGAATACATCACAAGGAAAACTGGGGATCAACTCCAGTTTAATTAATATTTAATGACAAGAACGTTTTGGGCTCTGCAAAGCTACTGAATTGTCACCTACATGTCTCACACTGACTGATGTTGAAAATGTGGTAATAATTCTCTGATTTGGGAAGAGCTGGCAACACTTGGCTTGTTCGTGGTGTTCTTATACACTGAGTAGTGGTAGGTGCTTGTCATTGTCATCTCTCTCTCTCTCTCTCTCTCTCTCTCTATATATATATATATATCTTGTTAGCTGTATATTTGTGGTTAAACTAACACAGGCCTGTGCTGTCAGAATGTCTGTAAACTACAAAAGAAGGAGAGGTAATAGAATGTCAAAGGAAAGGAATGATCCAGCACATCACACAGAACTTTAGTTCTACAGGTTTCTTCTACACCACCTTCACTTCAATGTCACAGAAATACAAACATTAACAAAACCCACTGACTGAGCAGCACTAGCTCAGGTACATGAAGGAGAAAACATTTAATGAGGAAACTGCTGATATTAAAGAGTGTCTTAAAATACAATTATTGACCTTCTAATTTAATGAAGCATCACACCTCATGGGAACAACAGAAAAGTTTAGGGTATAAAAGAGACCTCCTTATATTTCCCATGAATTTAAAATGGTTCTAGGGGAAAGGAAAAACCAAAAGACAAGGCCATGGTGATGTCAGGCTCACTGTCCAGGAGAGGAAAGGTGCTGGAGCTGCTGATTCACAGATGTGCCTTGACCATATGAGGTTTTTTTCCTCCCTCTCCCCTCTTTCTCCACTACCCCTCCAGTTCCTGAGCCTCTCTCTACAGGCACTAATAAATGTTGTGCATATTAATGGCTGATAAATGCAACAGGATTCTCCCCTGTACACGTGAGAGGGAAGCACAGGGCCAGACTCTGCATCCCTGCTCAGTGTGGATGAAAGCAGATCCATAATTTATGCTGCTGCTGAGTAAGTCCAGGCACCAGTGCATTGCAATGATTGATGTAACAAAGCTTACTCAGAAATGGCAGCACCAGTGATAGCTGATGGCAGGTTGTTTCTCTCTTGTAAGTGCATATTAGCTGTTACTTTTAAGGAAGAACAAAGGAAGGAAAGCCTGTTTTTTGCCTCAGTCTGACAGATAACACAGGAGGTTACACACTTCTGACTTTCCCCTCATTTGTACATGACTGCTCAGGTGTGTGCCAGCCACTTGAAGTGGCTTTGGCCTGCACAGGAGAGGGTAACAGCTCTCCCTTGTGCAAGATCAGGGCTTGAAGATCAGATGACTGTATAACCAAGATGAATGTTTACCCCATTCTTGAGCCCACAGTGGTTACAGCTATTACCTAAATCCAGACTGCTGGTACCCCCAGGCTCCCTTGGTTTGTTTTGGAATTACCTGTGGCCTCTCACCTGGGATTCAGTATCTGCTCTCCATGTGCACCCTGGACAAATGTTTTGAAGGACACTTTGCAACTGTACCTATGTGCTGCCAGCCCCTTCATTCCCTGAGCTGCTGCTCTTCCTTGGTGCAGCTCTGAGTTACCAAACAGGTTCCTGAGGGAAGGTTGGCCAGTGTGGTTCATCAGCTCTGTGGTGAACAAACTTGCCAGGCTGCCTCAAAGCTGTCAGATCGGTCAACCTGCCACGAAAACAAATTAACTTGATATAAAACTGCTTTTAACCTGTAATGTAGTGTTTTTGTGAGGGAAATTGTTGAATCCTCGTTTCACATAAACAGATATGTGAGTCATTACAGTTGGGCATGTTTATTGTACATGGCAGTCCTTTTCAAAACACACATGTTTAAACAGATGGCTTATGTTGACTATTAATGCAGTTCCTGCAATTAAGTTCAGTCGACAGAGACTGACACTCTATTGACATCAAAGCTGGGCTGTTGCATCTTCCCCTCATGAATGTTCAAATTGGGATCTGCCACTACAGCCCTGCTGAAATGTCAACTGTGATAAGTCACAATGGGACTGAGGAGCACAGATAAGGGACCTGGCTCTTGCTAAATTACTTTTTGACGGGGATTTACTATTTGCATATTCATGCTGTTACATTTCAGTGGGGAAAGCCCACGTTTGAGCAAGTTACTGCAAATAAACAGCAGCAGGGAGAAGCTGTCTCTCTGTCCCCATAGACGTGGTGGGCTCAAACCACAGGCAAGGCAAGCTCTGCAGTGCAGGGAACCCAAGGGCACTGTGGGGCCGTGCTCTGCTCCCAGCACTGCCCCCTGCACGGCCCACAGGTGCTGCTGGCAGCTTTATGGCCCTGCAGGAAAACACCAGGAAACAGGGATGGCCACAGAGCTGGGGAAACCCAAAGCTCCTCCAGTGCAGTGCTGTCTTGAGGCAGGATATTGCAGTAGGGGCTGGCAAAGGAGCAGTGTGGGAGCAGCTCAGGTGGCACAGCCCAGACTGCAGAGCTGAGGCTGCTTTGGGGCTTTCTGCTCTGCAGCCCATGTCTTTGTGTTTAATAGGGACTGACAGGTTTCTCGTCCAAGAATTTGTTGCAGAGTTTTGGAATTGATGTAAACATTCACTCCTGTAGCAAAGTGTTTCATACTTGAGCTGTGCATTATGAGAAAAGAAGTGTCTCTCCTTCCTTTGAACTTGCTGATATTGTCATTTAATAATCTGCAGGTCTTGCATTGGAAGAAACACTGAACAGTTGTTCTCTATTCACTGTCTTTGTGTCACCCACGATTTTATAAGTCTGTTCTATTATCTGATGTGTTTTCCAGCCTGAGGAGTTCTGTGCTATTTCTGATAAGGAAGAGGTTTTTGTACCTATTTTATCACTCTTTCCTGTATTAAGCCATCAGTATTTTAGTTGCCTATCTCAGTCATTTCCAGGTATGTATCTGCAGCAGGTGATGTGTTGGCCATGATGTTGGACTCTTATGGCTGCAATTTATCAAAGAGGGTCTTCAGCCCCCTGTGATCCATTTAGGGGTGGTTGCCTGTAGCTTCTGGAGTGACATGGAGGAACAGCTGCAGTCAGGCAGGCTTAGTGAAGTAGAGTAACTAAAACAGCTTAGCAAGTGTGTTGTGTCTCTTGGATACTGCTTACATTCCCCTCCTTCCTTGGTGCTCTCCTAAAGCCAATTTCATCTTTAGGACTTCTATTACATTCTTCACTTTAATTTACTGGTGGAAAAAAACGACCACTACATACATTTCACCTGTATCTTTAGAAAGAGATGTTTTCAAATGTCCTTTCACTATTCAGTGCTAACTTTCTGAACGTGCCTGCATGGGACTGGATTTCTTACAGCCCAGAGCTGTGTAGTTGTTAAACTGTTTTCCGTATCTGCTCTAGCAGGGCCTGTGACACACATTCTTGAAAGACCTCCAAGTGTCACTGCACGATGCTGGACAAGGCTGAGGTTGAAGCAGAACAAGGTTCCTTTTATTTCCAAGCCTGGCACATCTTCAGGCTCACAGGGCTGGCACTGCACGGCAGCGAAACGCTGCCCTAAGGCTGAAATACCACTCCTGGAGGAGGGAGCTCATTCTCTGTCACACTAATTTAACAATTAATCAAGCCTGAACAAGAGTAGAAACTTGATATGTACAAACTAAAACATAACTTAATGACTGTTCTTTGAGTGGTCATTGCTGGAATTAAAAAATCCCACCGTATTTGTGGGAAAGCCTCTTTGAGGAACAACATGCAGGGCTTAAATCTCTTCTGATTTTTTATTAGCAGAATTTATGGGGTTTTATTTAACAAAATTTACACCACATGAGTAAAAGGGATAGCTCTATGTCTCGCTACATAAACTCTGTGACCTTTTATTTCAGTGAATATACTACAATAAACATGGACTTTACAGAGTTATTATTTCAGTACTCTCAGACAGTGTTCTGCAAAAAACAAGAACACCATAATCAAAACACCAACTCCAAAAAACCCCCACTCAAATTCCCCAAAAACCTAATGCAAACACTTCACATCAAACCCATCAAAACCCAAATCCACCTTTCCCAAAGGCAGTGAAATAGCCTGGCTAGAGCAGATTTACTCTCTGAACAGCTCTAGTTAGCATTTTAGTTGACCCAAGCTCTGGGAAGGAAGTCTTAAAGCCAAAGGGACAAGAGCCTGGATGCTTTTCCAGTAAGGTGTAACTACAGTAACCAGGAGGCACAGCTATTAGCTCTGTCCAGAAAGAGAGGAGAAAAGTTGTGTTGCAGCTTGATTAAATATTTGTGAAGCTAATTTAACATCCTTTCACCAAGTGAACCTATAATGCTTTAAAGAGCTGGGTAAAAATAACCTACAAAAACAGATTATTTTTATAACTTTTCTTGAAAAATGGCTCTAGAGAAGTACAGGTAATACAGAAGTACCACAAACAGTAGGAAGCTGATTACAGTTGGAGCTCATAAAGCTGGTTATTTAGGTTGCTTGACACTTGTCACTGGAGCTGGATTTCAGTCATATCTGTAACTTTGTCAAATTACAAGTGTTTGGTCTCATGTTGCCCAGCCTGAATGTTAACCACAGACTGTATTTTAGGGAGTAAATCAAAAATGTGTCTTGTTTCTGATCAAGCTGTGTGTGCATGAACCCTAAAGAGCAATTAAGGCTGATTAGCTCAGGCATGCAAGTGGAGTCAGACTTTGCCCATCGGGGCTGCTCTGGCCCCAGCACGGAGCTGGTACTTTTTGTGCTTTCATTGATCCTCCTGCCAGAGCTCAATGGAGGGATCAGAAGGAGGAGTGAAGGCCTGGAGGAGGGAGGGGTCACCTCGGGGAGCTGGCAGGACATGGCAGCCTCTGCAGGGATGGGTAAGGACAGTGGTGGCTGGGGGGGAGCAGCCCAGCTGGCCAAGGAGTCAGCAGGAAAACAGCTGCAGAGCTGGGCTCTGAGAAGACAGAAGAGGGAAGAGAGTAGAGGAGAAGAGGTAAAGCACTGGAGATTTGGGAGGGACTGTAGCTGCACCGGTCAAGGTAAGAAAACAAACAATAGCAGCAGTTTCTTAAGCAACAAAACCAGTTTATTGGTTTTGAGGATAAAATATCCCAGGTGAATAGAATTTGTCTTTGTAATGCGTGTTTTCTGAAAGCTATGTTTTGAAAAAAGTAATTTCAAAAAAATAACATTAACCGTACCATGATTGCTACCATCACAGGAAGCATCCAGAATTTTCCTGGAGCAGAAGTTTCCCTAGTTATTTCTGAAGGATCTTGAGACAGGGAAATGGTTGTGAAGGCGATGGTGGGAGGCAGCCCAGGTAGTCACTTAGAGTCAGAGAAAACCTGATGAACATTGTTGGGTAGCAATGAATGTCTGCAGATAACATTCATTAATTAAGAGTTTCTCAAATATAAATTGTGGAAGAAAGTGAAGGAAAAATGATCACCTTATGGCTGCCAGTATTTCTTTAATCTTACTCCTTACTACGTTAAACAAATGATATATTTGTGTTGTTGCCTTATTTTTGGCTTCCCGTTTCTAAGCTTACTGGCATTTCCTCGTGCCACAAAAAGGTAAAACTAATTTACTGAGAGATTATAGGGCAGTCAGTTTGTGTTGGTTTAGGTGGGGATTCAGACTCTGACAGACATTCAAGATTAATCCCTACTTCCTTTTGGCTCGTGGATAAATGCAACAAACTTTCCACAGTCACACAGGTAAATAAAGGAGCTTCATAGGCAAAGCAAGAAAATCGGAATGCTCCTCTTTGAAAAGTTGTAAAATGCTTCAAAACCAGCAGCCCTCGGTCTGACCCTGTGGCTGTTGAGCACCAGTGGGATTCCTGGGCTGTGCTTCCATGTGCTCTGAGGATGGGGGACCTTCCTGGCAGTGGCCCTGATGAACTGGGAGGCCCCAAAGCTTGATACTCAGACAGACGTAGATGGGAACTGTGATCAGATGTTTGCTTTGTGGTTTGTTTTGGTTTTGTAGGTTTTGTTTTGGTTTTTTACCCCTCAACATTTGCTACAAGTGAAGAGATCTTGCTTTTCCCATCTGGAGGCAATCTGTCTGCATGGAACAAAGCACCAACAGGGTTTTCCCTTGCTTGGATGTGGAGTATGAACCATCATTCAGGGAAAGACTTCTTGTCAGGCAGCCTGGCCATGCTGGGAGGTTTGGAATGCTGGAGGTGCCCTCATTCTTCCCTGTCATTTTTGGCAACTGAGTGCACACTCATAAAGCTGGTTATTAGGTTGCTGGACGCTTCTTGTCACTGGAGCTGGATGTCAGTAATTTGTAACTTTGAGGTGGATATCAGTAATCTGTAGGGCAAGCAGGGCATCCACACCCTCAAGGGACAGAGCAGGTGTTTGTTGCCTTCTGCACACAGCTGAGAGCAACTCGTTCCCAGGCCAAGGAGAGCTGGCAGGGCCCTGACAGGAACAGGGGGATGACCACGTGCCTCCCCTATTCCCTGGTACAGGCTCACCCTCAGAGCTGCTGAGTTGCCATCCTTGATCCCCTGTTTTTAACTTAGGGATTTATGCCTTTGCAGGAAGGGATGTTCCCCATCTCAACAATCTCGCCTCTGTCTGAAACTTTGATCTTCCTTATTTTGTCCAGCCAAGAACCCAGAGCTTGGATTGGGTAAGACTGCACAGGAACCACTTTGGAGCATCATTAGTGAAGAGAAGAATTAATTCCCTCAGTTGTCTAATATTGAGAGAGCCCTATTTATCAGGACCTAAAAAACCCTCACCTTGGTACTGGAGGATTTCTGTTTGCATTAGAAAAGGTGTTATTTATAGGTATCTTCCAGGAAAGTGCACATCCAGCATTCCTCATGGAGCAGAGAACAGGAAGTTTGCATGGTTAAGGACCACAATTTAGGGGCAAATCTGAGCTCCCAGTGTAGGAGAGGCAACCACAGGATATCACAAACTTGTTCAGGATTGATGAGTATGTAAGAAGAGTCTATGCCAAATATTTCAAACTCTAGTTTTATGTTATAAAAATTGCTAAGTCTTGTGGTTTGGTTTCTTTTAAGATGAACTAATATCCTCCAAAATAATCACATCTAAATTACAAAAATGGAGATGAGTATAAGCTCTGGTTTTGGAATTAACTTCCCCAAAAAAGAAGCTGTAAGAACTAACCTGTATCCTAACATCCTTCAGTTTGCTAGCCAAGCTCTTCTATTGTTCTCCTGTAAAATATGCTCACCTGTCCTCTGATCATGTTAGTAGATACATTTTAATTCATCTTATTTGACAAGGGGTGACCTATTCTCATCATGGCCTTTGTTTTTAGAAGTCCTAACTTGTATTACATGAGAGACTTGCAAGGGGCTGTTAAATATGAAGGCACAATCTAGTTCTGTGTACTTTTTCATATTTTATTATTTTAAATGATAAAGGTAAATATTAGCAGCACAGAGGCACATCACATGGGTTCAACTGCTGTAAACTTAACATGAACAATATTATAATCAAACCAAAATGACAGTTGAGATTAGATGGTGTGTTACCAATATATTGACTTAGTTCACTAGTTTATGAAGTCATAAAGTTCTGCAGTGTGTAATCCATGTGTGTGCCCAGCAGGGAAGGATTGCTATTTGTTAATTTTGCATCAGGTGGTTGGTAGAGGGGTTGTTTCCTTCTGGTAAAGGCTTCTCTGGAACAGGACTTCAGTCCCCTGGGATTGCCAGTGCCAGGGTTCCCTGAACACGGGGGATTACCTGGAAGGGAGAATAAAGCCTCTTCAGCTGTTCTTAAGGAACCACAAAGATCTAAACAGGCCTTTGCCATTTCCTGCTTCCTGAAAATCTCAGTGCATTTGCAGAGCCATTGTTTCCCCTCCTTAGTTATTCCTTGCCTCTACATGAGCACAAAGCTTGCCAAGGGTTTGCAGCAATGTCCATTTGTGGGCCAGCCTTAGGACTGTAGGGCAACATGGCCAACTCCCAGATCACTCCTGCTTGGTCTCCATTTAAACAGCAGGATTATGAGCTGAGGTTTGCTTTTCAGCTAATTGTGGACTGTCCCTACAAACCAGGAGTGTCTAATCTGGTGCACTGGCTGACAGTCAAGTTAATTGTGCACAGTCTTTGTGATCCAGTCCTCCTGAAGTGGGAAATCTTAAAACTTAAGTCCTGTTCAGAGCTGGTCTTCATCACTCTATGCTGCAAAACCTCAGAAAGGACCCATCTATCTATTTTAGGTTAGGGAACTGGAAATATTCTTCTTTTTTTTTTTTTTTTTTAGTTCATCTGAGAGCATATAATAACTTATGTGCCAAATGTATTTTTCAAGATGACTCTTCTGTGTTCACTGATGTTTTCCAGTTTCTGAGTAATCTCATTTTCTTTCATAAACAGAAAAATCTAAAATTTTGTAAATGTGTCTTTCTAAGTTGCCATCTCTTGTCTTTACTTACATAACTGGGTTGTATTTTGGAGTTTGATCTATTTAAATCTTGGTCTAACATTCTATGGTTACATATTCTTAGTGTTTTTCACATATTCAGTAAAAACTACAGTAAAAAATACTTTGTAAGTCAAGAGATTTTTATACAGCTTCTTGGCATTGGCTATGGAAGACAAAAATTGGGAAAAAAAATTCCAATCACAGCCTGAAAAACTCATATATGATTGACCTGCCTGATGTCATTATTAATTCTAATATGCTTTTATCCTTTCCTGACTACACTGCTTCCCAGAAATATTGTAAGTGGTGCTTCTGCACACACAGTTTAACTGCTGTGTAAACACACCCATCTGCTCAGTGTTTTCCTTCCTGCATAACTTTTACCTCAGTGGTAAAAGCAGCTGACTGAGGGCATTGGGCAAGAAGTGCATCTGATCCTGCAGATTGTCTCGTTGTACTGAGATCGGAAATCGGGTGATGTTAATCCTGTCAGACCATGCCCACGTTGACAAATGCCAGGCAGAGTTCAAGGATTTGGGTGGCAGGACACTTCAGTGTCTGCTGCCTTAAATTCTTGACTGTCAAGGAACAGCTCTGTTTACTTCTGGACAGCTCTGCCTTGGAGAGTGTTATAATTTAAAATGGCTTTTCTCAAAACTGTATGTTGTCAAAGCCGATAACATTTGATGTGCTTATGGGCCAAATTGCTGTGTCATGGAAACCAGCATTATTCCACCGACTTCAAATATTTTTCTTGATCTCAAAAGAAGTAGCATTGCCTTCAGATTTGACCATTTTAATGTCAAAAGTGTATGCAGAGTGTTCATATGAAGTTCAGAGTAGTGGAAGTATCTTTCTAAACTCTGTTAGAGACTGGAGGCAGGCTCCTTTTGTGCTGGTGACAAGTTTCAGAAGCAGGGTGCCATCAAAATTCAGCTCAGCAAAGCTACATTCAGCTCACTGGCTCTGTATTTTGTACATAAAAAGCTCCCAGTTTTACCCCATGGAATTTTCCCACAGCAGCTAACTCTGAGATTCACAGGCCCCACAGGGCAGAAATCACTCTGCATCTCCATGCTGACAGCTTCTTCCAGAGGATCAGCAGATATCTTCCATGTTTGGCAGTCCTTGATGTTAAAGTGAGGACTGGCTGCTCCACTCTTCCTAATTGCTTCTCAGTTAATGGGGAATATGCTTTTGAAACAAGTGAGTGTCTAATTTTAATTCCACATAGATCTTATCCTGTGCATTTTAGAGGAATAAAATAAAAATTGAAATGACACAGCCTGTCTGCAGGAGAAGTGTTTAATGTTGGCACAAAACAACTGGGTATCTAACCAGGGCAGAATTTAGGATTATATAAAGGTGAGTAAGTTGAATAAGGGCAGCATGGACAGGCAGGCTCCAAGATGTGCTGGAGGTTGCTGTTTAGAGGTTTCAGCTGGATCGAAAACATTTAGTTTGGTATTTTAAAGGATTTTAAAACTGAGATAAAGAAAGGTTTGAAATGAGAGGTTTCTGATCTGGCAGTGGGATTCAGATGGATCCCTGTGCCCACGCAGGGAAGCCAGTTATGTGACTTGGATTTGGTGTAATGTGTAAGGTAACACATCTGATGTGTGTCTGTACTTCAGGATTGCTACTTTGAATTCTTAAAATGCATAAACCAAGAGATTTGTCGTTCAGATAATCTGATTTGCACAGACTGCTGCAGCACAGCATGTGAGTGCCTAATTCATGGACAGTCTGTTATTTAACAGAGTGCCTCTGCTACAGTAACAGCAGACAAAAAGCACATGTGGCTCACTGCTGTCAAAAATGCAGATGCAGAAGCATGGTAAGCAGGGGCTCTTAATTTCTTTCTCATCTGTCAAGTACAACCTTTCACCTAAAAAACCCAATGACATGTAAAAGGTGGTTGCTATGCTATTATTTTTATTAGGTTTTATTAAATGGCTTCCTCCTGATAAGGGACATCTTACAATATGTACAGCAACTTAAAATGCAGTTGGTATCCAGAAGCTTCAGCACTCCCAAGTCATGTATGCTGACTGTTCAGAGGGTAATGTTTCCTGGGAAAGGCAAGCTTCTGGAACCAGGCTAAATCTGTGAATAGCTTCAATATTGAATGCTGGTGTTTAGGGTCATGGAAGATGCTGCAAATGAAGGGTTTGTGTTTCCCAATATTTTCTACAAGTAGTTAACATACAGTCTAGGCCAGGTTGCTCTTCCTGCTTCCCAAGCAGCATGGAAGAGGCTGTGGGGACAATTCCCTTTCTACCTATGAGGTTGGGAAGCCTAGAATACAGCTAGAACTGTCAAAAATCAGCCTGAATTGGACATTGCCAAAGAACTTGATTCTTCTCTCTGTTTTGATGGAAAGCATTTTACTCACACCATAATGAAGAATGAGGAAAAGGAAGTGGCACAGGAGAGCTGTGACAAACAAGGAGTCCCTCTGCTGGAAAGGTGATCAGGACACTCTAGCACAGCTTTCTGACCTGGCACAGTTGTACTACAGCCCTGAAAAACCAGGGGTTTAGCACAATCTGAGTGTCAAACTCGACATGTACAACAATGTTATGAACTATCACTGTTAAGGTTTCCAAGGGGAATGAAGTCAGGGTTTCACTAAAGCAGTATAAACATTCTCATGATTCTTCTCTCTGGGTGGTGGCAGTGCTGGAGTGTTGCACTACCTGTGGGAAAAAGGGGTGCAATTCTTGGCTACAACTCAGATACAACTTCAGTATCTGAGTGTTAGAAAAAGTCAAGGAGTACCAAGTTTTAGAGAAAAGGGGAAGGCCAAATATAAGAGTGAAAGTTGAGGCAGACTTTGCTCTTAAAATCAGGCTTGAGCTGCTCAGTATCTCTTATCAGTTGAGAAGAACTACAAAATGCAGAATTTAAGGGCAGATATGGAGTATTTGAGTTCAAGTACAATATTGAAATATATGTTGTGACTTAACCTTCAAGTGCCTTGCTTGTGGAATAACTGATAACTTCCTACTCACACCCAGCTGTGTACATACTTCTTGTGTGAGAATCCTGGTATAATGAACACCCAGATTAAACACAGAAAACAATAAAGTTGGAATGGCAAGTGTACTTACCTTCAATTGAAATATGATTAACTCTGGAATTAGATAAAGTTGAAAAACAGTACTCGAAAGTTTGTCCTCATGTGAATAGTTTCAACAATTAAGTGGGAATATAAAAATATTTTTCTGTAATGAGAGGTTACAGGAACCCTCAGGCTGTCTTGGCACTCTTGCTGAGGTGTGTGGAAAGATGTGTCTCCAAAAGTAGCAGCTTACCTGCTCTTGAGTATGGCCTTGCAGGGTCTGGAGAATGGTGACCCTCTGGGGACACTCACAGGCTGCACGAGTTCAGCTTTGAACTGTGCATTTTGTACCTCTTGAAGAACTCCAGCAGTGTGCAAGAGGAACCCTGGGTCAGCTTCAGTGCTAAGGGTAAAGAAAAAAAAACATATTAGCATTAAAAAGCATGAATTTGCCATAATAGAAGAAACACAAAAATAAACCTGTCAAATACACTATTGGTACTAATAGTGTTATAATTTATTTTAGGATTCCTCCTGTGTTGCACCTGTGTCCCAACTTGTTGAAATGGCTGATGTAACAAGCTGCTACAGTCTAGACTGAGGTTGGCATTTTCTGCAGGTTTCTAACTCTGTCTTGCTTTTACTGACAAAGGTTCAACCACCAGAAACAACTGATAGGGAAACCTTCCTTTTCCTTGCATGGAAATCTCTCTCCTTTTTCCTTTTTTTCCCTACCCCACTCTTTCCCTCTTGCTGGCCTGTCCTTTCTTGCCCTTTAGAACCAGATCAACACACAGAAATATGGGCTATCAGGTCACATCCCTCCCCTTTTCATGCAGAATGACCTGAGAATTTATTACGTTGTGTAACTTGTGCAACTAACACTTTGGGTTGTTTTTTTTTATTTTTTGGTGTTGGCTTCTGCTTGCAGATTTTTGAAGACATTTGGGTGAAATTGTGCCCCTTTATACACTGAAAAATATCAAATACAGAATCTTCTTGATATGTCTATAAATCCCCTCTGCCTTCAAGAACAGACAAGCTTTCAATTAAACAGTCTTTTTTTTGAGCCTGTCATAATGGCTAGGCTCAGATTATTTTCAGGAACAAGTCATAACAGATTACATTTTTGAAATTTTTTGGGAACTTCTAACAAACAGGTACCTCAGTTTTAATTTCTATTTGATTAGTGAACATAATAAGATAATAGGATTAAAGAAGTTCTTTGCATCGTTACAAAGAGGGATACAATCAATATACTGTATTACAAACAGCTTTGCTGAATTGAACTGTGTGTGGAAAAGCAAAATCCTCCAGTAACCTCTTTAACCACCCAGCAGTCTGACTATGAACTGTATTATCACATCTGACTTTTTGCTGTTGCTCCTAGTGTTTAATACCAGCTCTTCCCTTAGAGTGACTATAATGTTCACTACTTAGGAATCGTTGCTCTTTTCCTGCTCCATTCCCATGGGAAAAACCTTCCTTTAGCAAATCCAGCAGCCTTCTCACCTCTCTGGAACTGTACAGAGGTGATGTCAGCACACTCCTGGGTGCAAGGAGAAAAACTCTCCCTCAGGGAAAGGTGGGTCCTTGCAGCCTGGGACAGAGGGAAATGAACTGTTACAAATCTAATTACAATGGTGGGTGTGGAAGGAAGAGCAGTTCAGTATTGCATTCATCTCTAAGGCTTTTTTTGAAGGTAATTGGATTATTGCTAACAAAGAACTGTAGCAATCACTTCCTTTCTGTTGTCACACTGATTTTTGAAAAGCCTTTTAGAATGTTAACTATACACTGCACATAAAGTTCTGTGTGATAAGTGTAATTCATACTGTGCAACAAATTAAGAAAAAGTCAGAATTTCCAAAATTTGATGTTTTCCTACATTACATGTGATGAAATACTCACAGAAACTAAATGTGGGGTTTCCAGTGGAAGCAGCAGAGCCACACAAGGCAATCATTTCAGACCGTGCTATAGTTTACGACAAATTGAGATCTCTTGAATATTATTTTAGGTATTTCCCTATTGTATTTCTACCTCTGATAATACTGTGACCGTGGCTATCAAGTTCATGCCATCCAGATATAAACAGTCCTACTTTACAGGAAAGGCTAATTTCTCATTAGCTCTCCAGACATTATACTACAGACAATTTTATGTGTCCTGAAAGCTGTTTTGTGAAGTGTTGCAAATGCTGCAAAGCTCAGCTGCCACTGACAATTCAGGACCATACAAGAAATGGGCTTTTCTTGGCTTTGTTTGTTTATCTGGATAATGGGAAGGTATAAAAGTTTATACATTGTGTTTGGGTTCTCCCCTTCTCACAATTCCAATTAATGGCTGGGTTTTTTTTCCTCTTGTGCTTTTTGATAAGCACCAAGAGGTTTGAGCCAAAAAATTGCTGACAAGAATACTGTTTCTCATGAAGTAATTTTTAACACACGTTAACTTTGTAACAGAGTTTATAATTTTAGACTTACAGAGGAGACCAAAGAGTCCCACCTGGTGGTGATTTTGTTCTGTAATGTACATACATTGCCATGAGAGAAAAGTATGGCCTAGAGGAGACACCTGGAGACAACAGCTCTTTGGAATAATACCTGCTGTTTACCATTTATCTTTGAAGCAGGTAGCCCACCTTTATTCAGAGATCTTTTTTTTCAGAGTTTTTCCTGTGACATTTTGCACTTCCTGTTCCGTTTTTCATTATTATTTTAACTACAAGCAGCACTGGGTAGTTCAGTGAGGTCTGGAGTGAGGGATTGCCATGAGAAGGAAGAAACTTTTTTTTTTTTTTTTTTTTTTTTTTTTTTAAGCTCACAGTAAGTAGGACATTTGGAATTTTTCCTTACTGTGCTAAGACTGACCTCCACATCTGGGAATTCACTCCATCTGTTAGTAAACAGTAACTGTGCAACCTCCTGCTGTTCTTAACTATTTCCAAATCAAACTGTGGCTGGCAATAAATAAGTGATTGTGCTACCTTTCAGCATCCCATTTCTTCAGTATCAGTCATTGCTTTTCCAGAAAAGCCCCTCAGAAAACGTATCTCTAACAGTTCTATCATTTATGTCTCAGTGGGTTTTGCTGGAGGACTGTTCCAATGTCCAAGTGCAAAGAAATGAAATTTTTAGGAAATGAAATGTCTTGGCTTTGGATTAATAGATGTTTACGAATGCTTTCACAATTACTAAGTTCCAGTTCTTATCCAGTGAATGAAATTACACTTGTAATTTGAAATCACATGTGTTTGCTCCAGACTAGACTGTTATTGCTTCCTTCCCCAATTAAAGGCAACGTATTCATTAAAATAAGCACATTTTTATTTCAACTAATTTTCTTATGTAGTTAGTGGCTCTTTCATCTTCACAGCACATCACTGAATCAGAAAGCTGTGATTCTCAGAAACACTGTCAAATAAAGCCCTCATGAAAAATCAAGTTAGATTCTACTTATGATAGAACTGAGATGTTTTTCAAAGATTCTTTTACTGAGGATAAAATACAGCAATGTAATTTATATTCCAAATCTCAGCTGGTATGAGATGGATGTGATCAATCCTGATAAGACAGACTAAGCCTCCTGGCATAGAGATTTCATGCAGAAATGCAAATTCTAATTAATAAATCTCTTAGGTGCAGATAAGGTGCAGTACTCCCTTGAAAACCACCTGGCATAGTCCAATTGTCTATGGAGTTATCCTCATCCATGGATACAGCATTATTTCTCACCATGTGGTATCTACACTGTGCTGTCCTTGTTTTTTCTAATCACATGAAAGCTATAAAAAGCTTTGGGTCTAGGCTTTTAACAAAGAACAGTCAGTGGGAATTTGTGTGGGTTTGTTTTTTTTTTCCACGTAGATTTCTCTGAGAAATTGTTCATAGTAGCCAGAGAGGATAATTTCATGCAGGGTTGGAGGATAATGGGAAAGGTTGCACATTTATTTATTTATTTAGAAACAGATGTGGCATTTTTATAGGGGAAAAACGTAATCATTGTGTCAGGATTTAGACAACATATTTGGCTTAAAATTACCCTGAGAAACAGAACTGGGGTTTCTGCAGATGATTGAGGTTATTTTGATGAAGAAGACAGGCTTCCATTTGCACGTCACTTAGTTCTTACATATTTGTACATGGCAAGTCTTTTATGCTTTATTGTTAAATCAGAGAGAGGACACACAGTGAAAGAGTGTCAGAGCTTTTTGCAGATGTCACTTCTTCTCCTCTGGGAGCTGAGACTCTCCAGCTGTCAGCAGGGAAAAGGGAAAGCAGATTGCTGCGTGTTGGCATTTTTTGTGTGTGTCAGACATCTTAATATATCTTAATCTGTTGGGTTTACTGCTAATGTAATTGTGTTGCAAAACTTTCTGAGAATTATCTTATTGTTACTTAGCAGTTTTCTAAGTAATAGCAGTTATTTTAACTATTGTTCTAGTAATGTAATGTGGGAGTTTATTTGAGTATTTGACATAACTGCTTAAACTCCTTTTGGTTTTGCTTATTTTCTACAAGTGCATTCAGCACTGAAATCTCCTATGTATTACGTAGAAACAAGCTTAAAAAAAGTGAAAAATGAAGTTACTATAAAATTTTTAAATCAAAAGGTAAATAAGATTAAACCCCATATAAAATACTATTATTTCTGCAAATACTAAACTTTGCTTTAGGAAAGGCAAAATCATGCATATTGATCTCTTCCATCTGTCAGGTCCAAAAATATGTGCCTTAAATATATAGTTACCTCCAAGATTGTAGCAATCAAAAGTTGCAGCAAGGGAAATCCTTGATAGCTGGAGACAACAAAACACCCCCCATAATCAGAGTCAATAAGGAACTGGCTGCTCAGAGAGGCTGTGGCACAACCAGATTTTGGAGGTTTTCAGAAGTTGTCCAAACATGGCCCTTGGCCTGATGGAACCCATCCCAAAGTCCTCTCCCCTCTGTAGACTTGGTGATGAGAGTTGATGCAACATTACCTGGCTGATTTCCCCCTTCTGTTTAGGGAGGCACAGTGGGTAAAACTTGCCATCTGTTCACTTGCCAGTACTCAGATGGCTGGAGAGTTCATAACATTAAAGCAGTCAAACAGGAGAAGAAAGCTTGGCTATTGAGCCACCAGTCCATGTCCCCACCCCAGACTGGCACTAGAACTGCTGTGACTGGGATTTATTTATGCATGTAAGATGGTGCAACAGGCAACACTAAACAAGTATTTGCTGTTGCAGTCTGTAATTCTGTTCATACAACTGAAGCTTTAACTGATACTTCCAGTGCAGACTTCCTGTCTTTTTTTAGGTTTCAATTTTTGGTAGAGGTTTCCCCTAAGAGGTGTGATCAAATCTTGCCACATAAATAGCAAACCCACAGCGTTATAGTGTTGTACCTAGGATTTCTATTTAGTAAATTAGTATCCAGTGATGGAATCATCGAATCCTCTTATTCAACCAAGTGCTACAATAATATACAAGGAGCCTCCACACATCAACCAGAACAAGTTTTTGATGACTTTCAGCTGAGTAAAACTAAAGATTCTATTCAAATTTATCAAACCAGTCATGTCTATTCAATGCTGGTATTTAAAAAAAATGAGTAGAATGCAGGGGTTTTTCCCTAGGGAGAGTGAACCTTATCTGTGTATTCAATGAAACGTAAGCAAACACCAATATTTCTGTTTGTCCTGTGTCTGTTCTCCTGGATACAGAACTCCTACGTCATGTAACTGTGTATGAGGGTTTTTTGGGGTGGTTTCCCCCCCCCCCCCATTTTGGACTGTTTACCTTTTTCATTGAGAACACACAAGGAATGGTATCTGCCAACAGGCAGAGCATTAATGTCATTTTTAAGGAGCAAGTAAGGCTCAGGCAGACTAACTGTTAACAGAGGTGCAAAAATATGTATCTTTATTTTCAAGTAATATATATATTAAAGCTGCCACGTTCACAGGTTTTCCACTCTTAGTTCCATTCCATTTTCCTTTTGTTTTCTGAAATCTATGTAGGATTTACTGAAACTGGGTATCTGACACAAATGTGGCTAGCTGGGGTTCTTTTCCAGGTAAAACCCCATTACTTCAGGAGCAATTTTTGATCCCCTGTGTTTGCTAGGAAAGCATAGAATCATTTAGGTTGGAAAGGACCTTTAAGATCATGGAGTCCAACCTTTCACCCTGCCCAGGCCACGACTAAACCATGTCCCAAGAGCCACATCTACAGGTCTTTTGAGTGCCTCCAGGGATGGGGACTCTGCCATTGCCCTGGGCAGCCTCTTCCAAGGCTTGATAACCCTTTGGTGAAGAAATTTTTCCTAATATCCAACCTAACCCTCCCCTGGTACAACCTGAGGCCATTTCCTCAAATTTTAAGACAATTTTAAAAATTCACAGAGTTCTTTAAGTTCTTCAGGTAAACACTTTAGTCAATCAGGATATTATTTAACCACACACAAGCTATTTTCTTGTGGTTTTCAACACCCTTTATAGTTGTGATTAACTTTTCTTTGGTTTTTCAGCTGTGTAGAAATTATGACCATCATGAAAAGTGAAGTAGAAAATGGATATATCATCCTGGCTGTATTGTATAATTGTTACAGAGAAAATGTAATACCATTGATTTGCACAATTGTTCTTAAACTTACATGCACTAAGAGCATGAACTGCCACTGTACTTTTGCTCAAACTGTAGTGGTTCAGCTGCACTTTGCATATACAGAAGATAAGTCTTTCAAAATTTCACTTTAAAAAAATCACAAATGAAAATTTAATACCTAATAGAATGGCAGCAGGAGCTCTATTCACAATTTCCTGACATGTCACTTCCTTAGGACGGGAATAGCTTTGAACAGCCAACACTGCACAAAACAAGGGAACAAATAAATTGAATATAATGTGTAATTTATGTGGTTTCTATAGTTTACCTAAAGAGCAATTAGCTTGTCTGAAGCTAAATAGACACAAAATGAGAATCCAGTAATATTTTATTAAAACCCTCTCCTCTACTTCAAATATTAGAATATGCAGAAATCAATTAATTGGTGAAGAACTTTTATGCTCAGATATGTTGGGGCAATACTGCAACTATTAATAAGGTATTTAACAGTCCTTGTGCAAGAACTGCCACAGTACATGGGAGAAAAAGGCTCCCACGTGCACTGATCCATCATGGCAATTACTGGGTCTGCTTATGGAAGAGCACAAGGAGAGACCTTCCACTGCTGAACCTGCCGAGGATTTCTGTGCTGCTTCTCCAGCACTGTCACCTTCCCCAGTCAAACCTGATCCAGACCATTGTGTTTAACAGCTGCTGCAGGCCTGAGCTTTGGCCTTTGAGGCATAAGGGTCTGACTTACCCTTTGAATCTTTGGTGTTAAAAACTGCTCGTAAGAAAGGTAGGCATGTACATATGTATAGTAATGGGGTCCAGATGTGCCATTTGTCTCTTACAGTGGGAGAAAAGGTGAGAAATCCTCTTGTGCTGCTTGGACTGGACTCTATGGCTTATCACATACAGTGTAACAAGCCAAAAATGCATTTGACACATCATTATTTGGGTGAGGTGATCTCCACTATAAAGTCAAAGGAGATCCTAGCAAAGCTCTGTGAATTGACCTCAACTGCAGCAAGAGGGAGCTTGCAAGCCTGACACACAGGCTGTAACAGAACCAGAGGAACAGTCGCTGATGGACCTGTCCTTTGTCAGCTTACTTACTTTTTTTCCCTCAAGTATTTGTGGTTCTGTAACACCCCCTTGCACCAAGCTCCACAGTATATTTGTGCACTGTTTAAAGCAGTATATGTCTTACCCTGATCATATTCATGTGGTCTTGATGTATTTTCTTATACCTTTGAGGTTGAATCCTATCACTAATAATCGATTTCCTTTCTCTGGAACACATTTTTAGATAGCATGTGCCATTTTGAGCTACAAAGTGCTGTGCCTAGGAGTTCAGAATGACTTTACAGAACCAGTTTGAGATTAGTTCCCTGAGATTTAAAACCTTGTTCCAGGGTTGACCTGCAGGTTCATGACACAGAGTAGCTCTTACCTGTTTTGTCTAAAGTGCTATTAACTCTCAAAAAATCTGGGGTTTCTGATTTTTTTCTCACTTGCGTTCCCTTCCTCTGTGAGTTTCTGTGTCACCTGAACTGCTAGATTAGCAGTTTTAATAGCTTAATTAATAGTTTTAAAACAAGATTTATTTTTTTTTTTTAGGAGCCGTAGTCACAAGCCACGTCCCGTCAATCCCAGGGGAACAGAGGGTTCACCCTGGGGTGGCATCGGCCCCGCACAGGCCGTACCTGAGGGGGCCTGGGGGGCTGAGGGGGCCCGGGCACAGCCCAGGGCTGCTGAGGAGCCGGGGACAGGACGGTGCCCGCGGGCGAGGGGCCGGGAACGGGGACAGGACGGTGTCGGTGCCACAGGACGGTGTCGGTGCCACAGGACGGTGTCGGTGCCACAGGACGGTGCCCACGGGTGCAGTGCCGGGTCCAGGGCCGGGACGGAGCCGCGGCCGCTCCCCCCTCACGCGGCGGATTCGCCGCGGCTGTGGCGGCGCCGGCCCCGCGCCGCGCGGGGGCGCCTCTCGCCGCCGCCCGGCCCCGCCGCCCCCCGCGGGCAGCCCTGCCCGCCCCGCTGCCACAGCCCAGCCCGGGGCCGCGGCTCCGTCCGTACCCGGCACCGGTACCGGTACCGGTACCGGCAGCACTCCGCTCCCCCGCCCCGCCAGCCCGGCAGGCGCTGGGCCGCGCCCCGCCCCGTCACCTGACTGCCGGGGGCGCGCCACGCTGGGTCACGCCGCGCTCGCCGCCCCCTCCCCGCGCTCCGCTCGCCTCCCGCCGGCTGAGGGGCCGCCTCCGCCATGGTGCTGGAGTCGGTGGTGGCGGATCTGCTGAACCGCTTCCTGGGCGACTATGTGGAGAACCTGAACAAGTCCCAGCTCAAGCTGGGCATATGGGGCGGTAAGGAGCCCCTTCCCGCCGCTGTCGCCGGGAGCGGGGAGCGCGTCTCGCTGGCCGCGGTTCCCCCGTGAGGGGTTCGCGGGCCGCGGGGCCGCCGTCTGCTCCGAGGGGCGGGCGATGGGTTTGCGGCCCCCTGTGAGGAGAGGGCGAGGTGCGGGGCCGCGGGCCGTGGTGAGGGCCGGGCGGTGTGTGGGTCCGTGCCCCTCTCAGAGGGGCGGTCGGTGTTTGTTCCCCCGTGAGGGGCGGTCGGTGTTTGTTCCCCCCTGAGGGCGGTCGGTGTTTGTTCCCCCCTGAGGGGCGGTCGGTGTTTGTTCCCCCCTGAGGGGCGGTCGGTGTTTGTTCCCCCCTGAGGGGCGGTCGGTGTTTGTTCCCCCCTGAGGGGCGGTCGGTGTTTGTTCCCCCGTGAGGGGCGGTCGGTCCGTGCCCGCAGACGCCCCGTTCCCCTGGCGGGCCGGCGGTCGCTGTGAGCCCGCGGACTCTGCCCCCCGCCTCGGTCGGGCTGTGGGGCGCTCGGCTCCGGAGCTCTGAGGGAGGAAACCGTGCACAGCGATAACCCCTCGTTTTCTCTTTCCCGCCGTGCTGGGTGGAAGCACGAGGGTGCTGCCGGGGCTGTGGGCGCTCCGCTCCGCGCCCGGGGTGTCGGTGCAGCCCGTGGGGCACTCGGGGCCGCGTCTGCCACCGCTCGTCTGTGTAAATAACGCGTGTGGAGCAGCCGGGACAGCGCAGGGATGGGGAGCGGCTGTTCCAGTGACTGTATCGAGCATTTCAGCTCGCTACTCTGTAGCCATGTAAAAACCAGCCCAAGTGCTGCCTAGAGGAGCTGGCTTGGCTTAGGTGCCTCCCGTGCGCAAGGGATGAGGCTTTTCTCGTGACCTTATTTATGCTCTTACCCTGTATTGCAAGTGTTTTAACATTTGTGCAATATTAATACCTATATTAAAAATGGATTATAGCTCTAGGGAATATAGTATTAAAGCACTGAGAGGTATATTACATGTGCTCTCCACGGGTATAATTCTGTGCCTGTGTTTCCTATGGAAATCCAATTATGTTGCCTACGTCAGGAAAAGTTAATGTGTTTGTGTAAACAGGCATGTGTTTTTGTGGCTCTGTGATTCATGCTTTTGCTGTTATGTGAAATCATGAAAAACAAGTCTACCCTACAATGGTAGAACTGTAGTGATCATTCACAACCATGTGGATAATAAGAACAACTCTTTATTATTGTGGGTGTATTTAGTAGAGTGGAAACATGCAGACATCTAAGTTGGTGATGTTTTTGTCATCTCTTCCACCTGAAAATTTGTCTGTTATCAGTGTTTAATGACTGTTACGAATTACACAGTTATTGTGGTATTCTGTAACTGCAATAAGCTTTTTGGATTTTATTTGTGTATACTTGGGAGGGTCGTAGTTGTGTTCCTTGTTCCAACTTACACAATACTTTAAGTCCCATGTTCTGTTTTTATCTTTACTTTTTCTAAACAGGTAATGTGGCACTTGACAATTTACAGATCAAGGAGAATGCATTAGTAAGTAATAACTTTAAAAATTGTTTTTATGGGTCTGAAGACTAAGTTGTAGGATAAAATATTGCTTGCTATAGCATCACAAAAGCATACACAGTGTCCTTTTTTACTGGTTATTGAAAGTAAGTTCTTGGTTCACTGCTTCTAATTTTTTTCGTGTTACTGGAACAGAGAAAAACAGAAGCTATGGTTGAAAAACAAGAAGTAGCTTGCATTAAGTACCCATGTTGTTGTCTGGAAAAACAAATGACTTGGCTGATTTTCATGTTCTTTAATTGAGCTAATGAACACCTGCATTGCTGAGAGAATCTCACTCCAATATTTATTGTGCCTCAAGCTTCACTAAAGAGAGCTGTTACTCTTCTGTGCCTTGAAAACACATTGGATCTTTGTATGACCTAATCATTGGTTTCCCTTCACTGTTCTGAAGTTTCACTTTTACTTGCCCATTTCATCCATTCCTGGTAACTTTGTTGTACTTTAAAAAACTCTCACTACAAATATCTTCATAGGGTGGTAGATAAAAAAAAAAGGAAGGAAGTGTTGCCTCCTTTGTACACCCATTCCTTCTTCTGGGGATTGATTAAGATTCCAGCAGTTCTGAGTTAGCAAAATGCAAAGTCACTGGTGTGTCTGACCAGAGCTGAGAGGGTGCCAAGACAAATGCAGGAACTAAAAACAAGGGATGTTTCCGGTGGCTTTACATTTGCAGTGTGTTAGATTTCTGTGCAAAAGTAATTAAAGGAAGGTCAGTATTTTACACCGTTTTTAGAGAAGTAGCCTACACCTTCTTGAAAAAGAAGGGATTAAAGGAATGTGATATGATCCGACTTTTTCTTTTTTCCCCCCTAATTTGCATGTCTGCTGCTGTCTGGATTATTTTTGTTTTCCTCTTAAGATTTTCTGCCAGAAGAGAAGTAGCTTTTCATTTCTGTATGTAGACACAAGCTTATCTTTAAAATCTTTTTTTATTTACAGAGTGAACTGGATGTACCTTTTAGAATAAAAGTTGGTCAGATAGGTAAGTTTGAGTTCCGATGCAAGTATTGAAATGGAAATTTTAATACAGGCTTTAAGGTCAGTCCTGCCCCTGAATTTCTTTGATGAAGCTTTCTGAAGTGTAGTTGTGCTCACTCCTGAAAGTAGCACAGAAATTCAGTGTGTCTACCATGGATGTTATCTGGCAAACCCTGTTTGTGTAACTTTACAGGTTGGTATGAAAAACATGTCTGAGAGGTTCTTCCTGGATTCAGGAATGATCAAGGGAGCTGTTTAGTATAGACATGACTCTTTAAAGGGTGATTAGGACTATGAGGAATTTAAGTAAGATTCCCGAAACTGACAGATATGCCAAAGGTTTAGGAACTCTTAGTTAGATGGTTTTTAAAAAATGTCCTTTCTCTGGTGGTCAGCATTGCTTTTTCACATGAAACAATTGTTGGAGGTGTATATATGTTGCATTTTTTCTTCTGCTTCCCTGGGAAAATCATGTTCGTCCCAGTGAATCGAACTCCAGTCATGATCTCAGGTTTTGATATGAAGTATTCTGACTCAGACTGCAACTTTTTGCTCTAAACTATGGCTTATGTTTCCTCTGCATATGTTTTATCACTTCAAGGGCTTTATAAAATGTTCAGGCCCCCATGTTTTACTTTCCAAGATATTCAGGACATCAGGATATAGGGCTAATCCTCTTCAGTTCCTGAGGGCTTGTTTGGACTAAGCACAGTAGATTCTTGTTTTGATGTGATTTTATCTGCTTTGTTTAGATAAACTTACTCTGAAGATTCCTTGGAAGAATCTCTATGGAGAGGCAGTTGTTGCAACTCTAGAAGGCTTGTATCTTCTGATTGTTCCTGGAGCAAGTATGTGAACTCTTCTTGCAACAGTTCAATAATGGGAAAGAAAAATCTCTCAGGGTACCATGTAAATGGGTACAGAATAGCAAGTAGCTCCTGCGAGCTGCCACTTCTACATTCAGTTCCCTCAGGGAAGTTTCTAGACAAATGTTGACAAGTTAGTCAAGGGTGGGAGAGAACAGCACCTGTTGCTTTTATGGAGATCCTTGACTGTATCCATTCCAAGTTCAGTTCAACAGCCAAGTTTCCTCTAAAATGTGTTTATGCTGAATCCAGTTTTCTGGCATGGTTTAGAGCTTTGGCTGTTGCATGATGTAGTTTATCTGCTTCTAACTGGCAAGAGTTGCAAGTAGTAATTCCATTAGTATTGTTTTTAGGGAGAGGGAAGAGGATCAGAGAACTTGATTAGTTTTCTCTGAAATCAGAACCTCTGATACATTTGAGCAAACTTGCAAATTTATACAATATCAAATATATGTGTAGTAGAGCTTACAAACCTGTGCTATATTGCCACAGACCACACTTAGGGGTTTAATTTCCACAGATAAATTCTCCTGTGAAGTAATGCTGAATGGTTGGTATGATCCTGTTGTGTCTTACTGTGTCAAAAATAACAATTTTGGAGGCTGAAAGCAGCGTTCAGCAACAAAACCTGGAACAGGCTTTGCCTCAAACAAGGTGTTTTGCAATGTAATGTATATGGTATGTGCTGCTTGATAATGCATTTTTATGACTTGGGAATTAGGGTTAAAGCTGTCCCAACTTGACTTACAGGTGTTAAATATGATGCAGAGAAGGAAGAAAAATACTTGCAGGATAATAAACAAAAGGAACTGGCAAGAATTGAAGAAGCCTTGCAGAAAGCAGCAGAAAAAGGTACTGAGTTAATGATGCAAATCTCCAGTGGAATTTGAGGACTTAAGCTGTGCTATGAAAGAAAAGTTCTGATTTGTGATTGACTTCATAAATCTTGTTTTTTCAAGTGTCTAGGTAATCTTACTGCAGTGCTTTGAAAAGCCTGTTTTCTCTAAAGCTTGAAGAAAGTGTTATTTGTTTGTTTAACATTTCTTTATCCAGTCAGATTCCATGGGAAATGGGAATTTGATAATGTAGTATGTCTTTTTTATCCTTTTCCTTCTTTTTTTTCCCCCCTTAAACCTCTAAGGGAACAGGACCGACGATAGAAAGTGCATTGCATGAGGCTGATGTTATCTTGGTTTAGATCTTCAGTACTAGATGTTTAACTGTGTGGTTTAGAGGTGCATGGGGTAGGTTGTTCTTTGCTGAAAGGAATCTCTAAGGGGAATGGTCAGGCTTGTGAAGTTTTACTGCAGTAGCACTTTCATTTCAGTTTCTGCTGTCCTTTTATGATGTACTGGGTTTGGGCTGGTTTGGGAATTGAGACTCTTGAGCAGGAAATAATTCATGACACAAGGAAACAATTGAGCACGAACATAGGAAACTTAAAATTTAGCTCTAGGTCATAAAAAATGTTAGAGGTTCAACTATAGGTTAAAATAATTGATATTTAAGTCTAGTTAGCCTGATTTATGGTGGTGGGTTTTGTTTGTTTTGCTGTTGTTTGCTTATATTGTTGTAAGAAATACCTTTCATAAAATTATGATATAAATTAGGCTTGTTTGGACAGAAACCAAACTCAGAACCAGTGACAGGTAGCTACATATGTTGGAGGAGGAAGTTCTCACTGAAGTTTTTGTCTGAAGTGAGACCTGTTTGTTGGCTGATATAATGGTTCTTAAGATGCATTTCCAGGGTAGCTGTAATAGTGCAGGTCTTGGAAAAGTTACTGAAAATGAGATGATGCTTCAAACACTTGGAAAAACACTTGGGTGTAATCTCTGCTTGTTTAATTTTCCAGTTATAGGAGAGCCTACTGCCTTTTTCCTGCTTTGCTAGTTTGAGAGGTACATTTGCAGTTCCTTCAGACAGCAATCTGACAATCTGTTTGCAGTGAAGAAAGCAGCTTTGTCTTATTTCTTGTCTTTATTATCCAGAAATGGTATGAGAGCTGAGACAGCTCCAGTGAAAGAATTTTGCAGCCATTCCTTCCTCCTGGGGCAAAGGAATGTTGGTGGAGGTTCAACCTCAGTTATGTAGCACTTGTAAAGCAGCAGGACTTCAGCCAAAGTTCTTGGCACCAGAAGCAATGGGATGAAGGGATAATACACCAAGATGAATTTAACCTAATGGGCACTGCTTGAGATAATTCCATTTCTGGAACTTCATATAATCGAGTGAGTCTGTGCACCTGTGGGTTTGTAAGGCTTTTGAAAAAAATCAACATACAGAAAATGGTGCCTCAGTAGCTGAACTCCTTATATAGAGAACAAGAATTAGATTTAGTCATGTTTTGCAGTTTTAAACTTTCAGCCTTGAGAAGGAAAAGCCGGAGGAACATTTCAATTGGATTATTTTGGACTCCAGCTGGAGATGTTGTGTTACTGTGTGATTGTATTTCAGTGACAGCCGTTTGTGTTCTGCTGTTGTGCTGGAATATTGTACTCAGGGGGACTTGTGTAGATCTTGCTTGAGCAGGTCCTTTGCCTTTGCTGGATACAGAAACCTACTGTACCATGCTGAACCATAACATTACCCTACTGAACCATAAAATTCTAAGAACTCAGCTCTCTGTAGGCTTTTAAGACCACACAAAACTGCTGAAAATCTAGGAAATATATGGAATAGAAAGTTGTCAGGGTTCATGAATTCTCAGCTGTATTTTCTTTTCTGCTTAGTACTCAATTTATAGTAATGTGTTGAGAATCTTGATTCAGTACTTGGATTTAAGAGTCTCTTAGTATAAATAGTTCTGGGGATATTTTCTTTTGACATGCTATTCAAATATTGAGCAAAATGATCATGTCACTGTGGGGGCAGCACAGTGTGATGGGGAAGTGGAAACTGCTGACACAATCTGATGAAACTATTTTCTTTTTTAAGAAACTATCCCTGTCTGTATCAAGCCTCATATGGAGACCAAAGCTTGCAGGTCTTGTCTTTTGGTGGTTATAAGAAAAAATGAGAATTGCATGATTTTCCTATGTAGGTAATCTTGGAAAGCAGATGTTCTGAAGTGGCTTTGGCTGTCACATACTGTAATGGAAATACTAACGTGTCAGAAAGGCTTTGTGAACTTAACATTCTTTTAAACCAAATGCCCTTTTTGTTATTTGCTGCCATGTGGACCAAGGCACTCACTCCCAAGATTCCCTGTATGGGTTGGAGAGTCTGGTTTACAAGGACACCAAGCCTGGTGGGTATGCATGGTTAGTTACCTTTTGCACCCCCCTCCAAAGCAGCCAAATGTAGCAATGAGAAAACAATTCTTGTTTGTAAACATCCACATATTGGTGGTTCCAGAAGTAAGGTTTTAATGAATGTGGATTCAAGGGGGGTCTTGCAATGACTGGTCCTCTTTTAATAGAGTAGCTGTTCAAGATGCTTAAAAGACACCTTAAAGAGATTTCCATCGGTCAGCTGATGGAGCTCAAGAATGCTGACAATATTCTGCTGTAGTTTTACAAGACTATCTTTAGCTGTTTGTAGAGAGAAATTACCCTGACTTAATGTGTCTGGGCTTAAGATAAAGGAAGTTCAGGCTGTCTTGAAACCATGGACAGACAAACTGAACCACAGCAGGTTGAAGGCATTGCCACGCTCTCCCCTGGTTCTGTTTATTTGGATTGCTCTCAAGGAAACAGCTTCCACTGAAATTCAGAGGAACTGTGGTTGTGTTGTACCTGCTGTATTTTTAATTTCTCTAACCAAATTTTCAGGAATTTAGACTTAGCCAAAATTACTTACTGGGTTTTTATCTTAGCACAGGTTAGAATGAGCTTAAAAACACACATTTAGTTTGCCTGTAGTAATGGTGTGGGTGATCAAGAGGACAATCACGTTGCCTTAGTTTTGTCCTACATGGCAGTGAAAACCTGAGACCTACAAATTCACAGTAAGTGAAGGAAGCTGTCCTCTTAAAATACCATTTATAGGGTATTACTTGTAATGTTAAAAGGAACCATCCAAAAGGAAACATTTCTATTTGCCATAGTTTTTACTTTTTATTATTTGTAGAGTGATCACCTTACCTGCAAGACAGGGTGAAATCTTGGCAGGCAATTTCTCCTCTTTTGTTTGAACAGGCCTGCAAATGGCAGGAGTTGTTCCCACAGTAGGTACAGTTACACTTGCTGCCTTCTCTTCAGTGGGGTGCACCCTTCTGGTGCTGCAGCCTCCTGTAGATAAGCTCAGGCAGCACTGCTGCCCAGTGCCTTTCCCCCAGGGAGGGGGAAGAAACAGTCAGCTCACCGAACTGGTTTGCTTTAGAACTGGGCAAAAGCACGAGCATTATTTAATTATTGAAAGTTGTGACAGAGTGGGTCATCATTTGTGTGCAAACAAGGGAATTTAATGTCATGTAGAGCTTTTAGTCATCATTTCTGTGTGCCTGTTTTGCAGTTACTGGAATTGTTCTTTCACATTACTTTCAGACCATACCATTGATTAGCATGAGAATCATATTGAAAGGTTCTCTTTGGGTTTCCACATATATTTCAAATAGCTCAGCTTGGAAGTTATGCCTGTATATAGTAGAAGCTTCCTGTAGATTTATATCTTATGCTGTAAGAAGTAGCTACTTCCTTAACAGATCTGAATTTCTTAAAGCTTTTAATGAGACCTTGCTAAGGCTTTATGCTTTAAGACAAGCTAAACTTTTCTTCCATGTTTTCTTATGCTTTCTTACATTTCTGCTTTACTAACTTGAATTTTATCCTTTTCCCAAAAAATTGCTTGCACTGGCAAAGGACGTAAGCGTAAAAAGTACAAAAAGCATTTTAAGAGACCCTTTAAAGGTCATGACCACTCAAAAGGTGGGTAACACTTATGGCTTTTAACTTTAAGGCTTCCTTCTTTTTGCTTTCTCTTTGTATTAGTTTTGCATAGTCTTGGCTATCCACACAGTGATACCTTTTTTTCTGCTGTTTGAAAGAGAGGACATAAATTGGAGAGAGCTCTTTTTTTGCTGTTTATCCGTTCTCTGGATTCAGTGAGGCTGAAGAGAGTCCTTGATTGTCTCTTTTTGGGTAGTTCTGGCTTTTTTTTTTTTTTTTTTTAATTAGTATGGTTTTGATATCTACTAATACAGAGTGGGAGTTGTGAAAAAATAATTAACAGGAGGAAATGTGAGTTGCATGTAAAAGTGATACAATGCTTTGGTTTCTTCTGAGTTCCTGACTAATTTTTTTCAGTTGAAATCAAACACTCAAATTGTGTTATATCACACTCAATAGCGAAGTCTTTTTGTTTTTAAATGGATTTCTTGAGCCTCTCTTAAAGCTTTAAAAGAAATTATCCCCTCATTATAGCAAGATGTCCAAAGTCAGGTTCCTGTGGTGTGCAGAGTGCACTGCATGTTAACAGAGGTGCTTGGGTAGCCATGACTATTTCTTCAGCTCGAGCCATCTGTAGCATTTCCAACAAAGATGTACAAGCTTGGCAGGCTCATTAGTGGCATTCCCTGGAGCAGGCACTCTGTGAGGAGGGCACTGTGCAGTGTAGCCTGTCAGGACAGCTGGGGAACAAACTGCTCAGCCAGCCATGGTACAGGGGAAGTGTTCAGACACTCAGCCTGAGAGAACAATTTAGAGTCATGTCACTATAATGAAATAATGAGGGATTCTAAATATTCCTCCCTGTTTTGGCACATGTACATTTGTCCCTGGTGGGATGCTGGGCTGGTGTGGGTGTGCAGTTCCTGCTGCCCTGCCTCGTGCAGCAGAAATTCCAGTACCCCTGTGTGCCATAGCCAAGTCTGATGTGGACCTCACTTAAATGGTCACAGTGTGAGTCCAGTGAAGAAGAAATGGAATATTTCAGAGTAACTGTTGGTTTTCATTTATGATGTCCCAGCTTTTTAATTTTCTCTGGAGTGTTGTATGAAAGGCTTTAAGGGACTTGTCTCTTATTGTTGCAAGTCTCATCCTCATCTGGTTATTCAAGGGTATTTTGTGCTAAATTACACTGTCTTATCTGTTTGCTTGTTGAAACCCCCAGTTAATCACTGAGGGACTTAGAAAACCTTTTGCCTTGAAAGGAGTGGGGAGAAATATATTAATCCACAACTTGCTGTGAGCTAAACTGAAACCTAAATGTCTGTTTTCTTATGGTTGTGTTGGACACAGGCAACTGACAACACATCTGCAGAATATCAATATGCAGAAAAGGAAAAAGAAAAAGGGAATATGTAATCTAACTAAGGGAAAACTTAAATTAGAGGAAACATTATATTTACATTGGTGTAGTTGTTGGTGTGGTTAAATTCAAGATGCAATTACTACACTGAATGCTGCTTTTTAAAAATTCTATTTCTAGACAAACCAAAGGAGGAGAAGAAGGATACTTTCTTAGAAAAACTTGCAACTCAAGTTATAAAAAATGTGCAAGTCAAAATCACGGGCATTCATGTTAAATATGAAGATGATGTAAGTAACTGGACCATATTTCCTTCATCCCCCCAATTGTCTATTCCATAGAGAGAAACTGTTCTCTGTCACCTTGAAAAAGTTGATTTCTTCTGCACCCCAGAAGACTAAATGCCAGAAATGTGAATATGTGAAACAGATATTGTCCCTTTCCCCCTGTCCAGTGCTGCCTTGCTCACCAAAAGTGGGTGGTGGCTGTTCTCCCATCTCAGTGTGTGCAGTTGATGTGGAGTTTTTCAGTGCCCTGAGTAGAATCCAGAAGGCAGAAACTGGTGGGTTTGTGGATGAGCCTGAAGGCAACACTGAAGTAACAAATGAGAATGTTTATATGAACCAAACAGATATTATTCCAGTCTGGTTCCAGCTTCCTTTAGGAAGATGATAAAGCAGTTTGTGATGAGATAATTGAACATAAAAGAATAGCATTGGATAATAGTGTTTCTCAAACCTTTTTGGGGACTGTTTTCAGAGGCATTACATTTAAAAAGGTTGGAGGACTGGCTGTCATAAAATGATACAGCTGACTGAGATGTGGTGCCCTGTAGTTCTTAGTTCTTTCCTGTATGAAGATGTTAAAAGCCAAAAGGAAATTGTCAGTTGAACTGAAGGCCTCAGTCTTTACCCTGCAGCCATGTTGGTTTAGGCCCATCTTAGGGCATTCCAAGAATGTTTCAGCCAGAATAACTAAGCAAAGGAAGGCTCTCATAGCAGCTCAGGATTTCAATCAACTTTAAATGACCCAACTGTTTGCAGCAAGAGAATTAAACCTCTGTTGTTGTTCTGGTTTTGCAGATCACAGACCCGCAGTGTCCCATTTCCCTGGGGATGACGTTGGGCGAGCTCAGTTTGCTGGTAATTGTGTGAATGCCTGTTCTTGTGTTCTCAATTCACTTGTCTTTGGAGCAGCAGAAAGGAGAAGTAACATATTAAGAAGATGCAGTGACAGGATGCAAACAGCTGGCAGCCAAGACAGTCTTTGATTCATGCAAATAGTACCTGCAGTCTGAGCAAGCAGAGGGAAGAGGATGGAGGGACATCACACTTTCCCAGACCTGTGATTTGTTCTAATGACCCCAGTGATCCTTAAAGCTGAATATCTTCCTTTCATAGGGCAGGTTATTTCCAGGCCTAATAAATTAGGGCAAAGATCACATTGTGATGATGAAGAATGTGGTATTTTGCCAGGCCTTGTGAGAAATGGGGAGAGAAAATTTCAGCTAACCTCTGTTTGCCTTAGTTGTTACTGATTTTATGGATAGGATAAGGAGCTGAATATCAGAATATACTCAAATTTTTATACTATTTTGACTTGTGTGTATGCAGTCTAGAGAAACTGGTGTTTGTGATCATGTAGCACCCAAATGATGCATTTTTTGCTTGGAAGTGTAGGGTAAACCCACAGGTGTGTAACTAAGATGCACAAAATTACTTCTATCACTTTGAACTTTTAGACAACAAACGAGAACTGGAAACCTTCTATTCTGAATGAGGCTGCAAAAATAATATACAAGGTAATGTATTTTGGTTTTTTTCCTATACAAGTGAAGAAATCACCTGATCTATAGAGTAGTCATCTGGGGTTCTAAAAAAAGTTGGAAAAGTAGTTTACTTTGTGAATTCTCCTGTTTATCTTTATTTTATTGTGTGTTTAAGCAGAAGTAGAGCACAAATAACTGGCTTTATTAAGGCATAACTTTAAACTCCGTGGTTTAAATAGTTTCCCTCGAATGTGAATGCTGATCCCCTCATTAGATGTATTACACAGCAAGTCTGCATGGAAACTGTGATTTCAGTAGGTTGCCAAATTGCCATTTCCCACCCCAGTTTGTATTCCTAAGGTAATTGGGATTGTGGCAGCTGAGCAGTCTCTGTTCCCCCTGCCCAACCCCTCCAGCCATCCCCCCAGCCTGTGTTGAAAGGAGTGTGCAGAGACCTGAGGAGTTACAGGAACGATATAAGAAGGGTTTAATAGTCCTGATTTCTTTATTATGCCGAGTGTCAGTTTTGTGCTCCCGCTCCCCTGAAATGCAGAGCCATGTTTAACACATGTGCATGAACTTGTGCTTTAGGAACTTGCTTTTCAGCAGTTCAGTTTTCAGTTCAAAACAGTATTGTAGGATGAAATGCATCTCGATGCTAATGCTTTGCTGTCTGGTCTGCTTTCCTTTGTTCTCTGTTTCCACAAATGGAAAGCCAAGCTGTGGGACAGTTGAATCCAGGGTTGCAGCGTGTTGCCTGTTTTCTCTCCTGTGCAGCTGCTGTGCCTGGACAGCCTCAGTGCCTATTGGAATGTCCACAGCACAATGTACTACCATGGCTCCCGGGAGCAGATCCTGGTAAGATCCTGCAACACAACTGCAGTTCTGCTGCTCTTGGAGTATTCAAAACTGATTGCTACCCCACTCCTCACTCTTTGGTCAGCTGTGCTCAGGGTCATCTGTAATCCACAGCTAATAATTGTTTGTGAACCTCATTTGTTATCAACCCCTATTTAGAAATGATAAGTTTTTGAGCCATTATGTTTATGAAGGTGTTCTCTGTGTCCTTGTACGATACTGTGTGTTTACTTTTTTCCCTTGTGCTCATCTTTTACAGATATCTTTATTTTTGTTTCATTTTGCCCTTAGCAAAATCTGCACTTAACCTGGTGAGCTTGGTTCTGACATGGAAGGTTGAATCAAAACTGTGAAGTGCTTAAAACTATCCAGTTGTTTAATAAAAAGCAGCCAGTTGTTTAATAATAGCCAAGTTACTTCAGCATTACCTGTCTGTGGATGTTTTCTCCTTGATTCTCTCACACTTCAGTCCTTTTTGCTTCAGATTTTTAAAACAACTGAGGAACTGAACAGATAGCAAATAATATGTCTTTTTTAGTAATGTTAAGTTAAATGCCTGAATGCATTTTGTGTGTAATCTTTAGTGCAGCTTGTTTCCTGCAGAGCAAGGTCTTTCATCCAGACAGGCTGCTTTGGTCTTAATTTTATCAGCATCATCAGCAAATCAGATTTATCATAGTAGCTAATTGGTCCATGTTGTAGTAAGAATAAGCTGTGTAATCTGTAGCAATCTGCTACTTTTGTAGAACAGTCCTCAGATTTAAATAACAGGGGTATATGGCTGGTGGTGAGATTAGCTCTTTATCCTTAATCTCATAGAAGTTTAACTTGTATTAATATAGATCAGCAGGTGGGAAATAGGTTGAAATATAAATACTTTTAATGAGAAAATGTATCTTTTATAAAATACAAACCAGTTTTTAAATAAAGAACTGGGAAAAGAATTAGGTTGAAGAAATTTGCAGTTCGTAAATATTTTCCTGGTCAAAACAACTCAATATTGATGTTTTTCCTAAAATATGAAGGGGAACAAGCACTGCATCTGCCTTCATGTAATAGCTGGTATGTTTGTCTTCCTAAAAGCAGGCTTCCTGCTTGGGCTGGTTGTGCCACTGCAATTCTGAAATGTATTTGGGCATGAATAAAGCATTCTCAAGAAACTGCCTAAAAATTACAGCATCAGGCAGACCTCATTTTGAATTAAGTCTTAGTTTCAGCATGATGTTCCTCAGGCTTCTTGGCTGTTCAGTTATGTTCCTGACTTCTGTCTTTTAATTCCTCTCATACTTGCAGAATAGGCTCAAGTGGCCTCCTTATGTGTTAAACATGAGGAAGGGTAGAATGGGAATAGATGCTTCTGCTACTTACAAGGGGTTTAAAAACTAATACTTGATCTTTTATGCTTTCAGGAGTGCACACATGAACTGTGTTTCTAAATTAACACATATTTATTGCAAGATTTAGAAGTTGAATAAAAACTGTGCTAACGTTCCACTACATACAAGAAACTTAAAATTCTTTTTTAACCTGGTACATTTAAACCCTTCACTCTGAAGTGCTTGTGCTATATTAGATTTCCCATTTAGGGGGAGGAGGCCCTTGTAAAATACGTGTGTGCTCAAAGCTTAAGAGAGCTGTAACCAAGTAAAGCTCCTGAGCAATTCCTAGACAGTGTCATGTTCCTTTGCAGGATCAGCTGAAAAGAGGAATTCCATGTGGTGGTAACCAGCCAAAAGATTACCAGTACAGTAAGTAAGCTGGGGATGGGTGAATATAAACTGTCCTGAGCGTGTTGGTGTGCAACAGCCTCACCTGATGGTGCCTGTGTGCTTGTTGATCACTCTGGGTTATCCTCACTGTTGGTAGGAATTGCATCCTCATTCTGTGGGTCTTGAGCACACACACTATCAGTACAAAGTGGTTGATCTATTGCTTCCCATACTTGAAATATGAAATCCATCTCAATTTTTTTTAATCTTTAAGTTTTTAGACCAGTGTCAGCCTCTGCAAGACTGTATATCAACCCCTATGCAGAAGTAGAACTGAAAACTCCCAAGATTGATTGTAATGTGGAAGTACAGAGAATTGTCATTGAATTCACTAAGCCACAGGTAAGTTGGTGTTTGTTATCCCCATTGCAGTTTGTGATGAACTGTAGGGTTTTTTCCCTGGAAAACATTCTTCTTAGGGAATTTTCTGCTTAAATGCAAGTAGAATGTCTGAGCTGTTTAGCAGTACCTGTGGGAAAGGTCATTTTCCCTCTGTGTAACAATTTCCTGGTGCTAAATCCTGACACTCTTCTTTCTCTGGGGACCCTCTGGGGACCACCTGATCTGTATTCAGCCCTTCAATAGCATTCCTTTCACACAGGGAATGGAATCATGAGGAGCCCTTATCTTATTAAACCACAAGCCAATGTTATAACTGCAGAGATGGGAAAATACAAGCAAGGCTGGGAATGAATGGAGTGTGCTGGCTTTGGCAACACAGCCTGCTGAAGTACCAAGGAACTAATTTAGGTGTCTCCCCAGCGGTGTCAGTGTTGTCATTTATTCAGAGAGAATTCACAGTCAGTTGGCCAGAGAGCTTTTTAGCTCTTACGTCAAAGTTTCTATTGAGTGCAGAACAGTACCAGTAAGGTGAACTAATGCAAAGGCAGTTCTAAAATTAGGGAAACTGTGCATTGCCAAATGAGTATGGTTGGCTGGAGAGAGCCTGAGCCCCAGAAGTTTGTACAGTGGTGTCCTTGGAGAGCAGCAGGTGTAGTTTTCCCGCTTGTACATACTGATGAAACTGCATTTCTGTGGAGTGTGAGGAATGCTGAAGACCACGGTAGCTGTTCAGGCAGTGTTAAACCCAGGGTGAAGCCCTGCTGAGAGCCCTGTTTCCTCTGTGCAGTACCTGAGCATGATCGACCTGCTGGAGTCCGTCGACTACATGGTTCGCAACGCCCCGTACAGGAGGTTCAGGCCCGGTGTCCCTCTCCATAAACACGCTGGGCAATGGTAAGATGGCAACAGTCCTGCCTTCTTTGGAGCCCCCTCCAGTCTCTTCGTTCTCCTCTGGGGTTAAAATCAGGTTTGAAACTAGATCACGTATAGCCTTTTAACTTTCACAGAGCTTTGCTTAGCCCTGAGATCTAGGTGATGAAAGTCTCACTTGCTAAGCAAAAGTCCCCAAAATGTGAACAACATGCCAATGCTCTCTCTTAGAGGCTGGAATGTAATTTTAGAAAGACTAAAGAAAAAAATTAGCCAATGTAGTACAAGGGAAACATGTCTGTCAACTGTGGTTTTTAAAGTTTTGAACTGATATGCATTTTCTTGACTTTTTTCTAAGTGTTAACTGATGCTGATTATCAAAGTTCTTAAGTGTATTTAAAGCTGTTACACCCCAAGTTTGCAAACCTGCAGAAATCTATAAAGAATGAAGATTTGTAGTTCTTCAGGCATTAAATGTAAGCCCTCAGTCTATTCGTCAGTGATGTTGAAACCATTAAAATTTTTATAAGCCAAGTTACTCAAATCACAAGTGGTAAACAAAGTTTGCATATTAATAAACTACCTCTTGTAAGTTGTAATGCACAAATGGAATGGAAGTTGTTCACAAATTTGGGATTATTGTAGGTGGAAATATGCAGGTGACAGTGTTCTTGAAGTTCACATCAGAAGACACACTCGGATGTGGTCGTGGAGTAACATCAAACAACACAGGCAGCTTCTGAAGAGTTACAAAAACACGTACAAGAACAAGCTGACACAGAGTAAACTGTCAGAAGAAACTCAGAGGCAAATTCAGGTATGAGTTTTTTCTCTTTGGAGAAAGTATGTTTTGGTCCCAATGTGAAATAATTCTTGAAAATTCAGTAATCCAGGGTGATGGTTTTACAGGGGTACAAGAGGTCTGTGGAAATACCATTTTAATCTGAAGTTCAGTGTAAGCTGCTGTGGAAAGAAAATTAAAATACTAGTAAAGTGCCATTTAAAATAAAACCTCTTTGGTGGAGGATTAAGAAGCTTGGATGCATTTAATAAAGTGCAAGAGTAATCTGATAAAAAAAAATTGGACTGTGTAACATCAGATTTTATCTTGTACTGAACTTTGAGGGGTGGGGATGTACCCTAGAAATGAGCAGATCCAGAAAGAAACTGGAGTGTAAATACAAAGGAGCTCTTAGAGAATTTGTGGTGAAGAACCTTTCCTAAATGTGTTTTAGAGGCAAATGATCTCATCATCCATTTTTGCAGGACCTAGAAAGACAGCTTGATGTCTTCAATATAATCTTAGCAAGGCAGCAAGCACAAGTTGAGGTAAGAGAGAATTTTTGTTTGAGACATATTGTAACACTTCAAATAGGATGGTTTTATCATGATAGTATCTTAAAATAATTGTGCTGATGTGTATGATAGGACAGGTAGGTGGGAAAGCAAGTTTCCAAACTGGAAACCAGTTCCAAAAACCTACCAGTGTGTGCACAGTGTTTCCTGCTCCCCACGTTGTACCATTCAGGCAGTTGTGGAAGGATCCTGATTTCATGATTCCTTTGACTTTTGGTAATTCAAGACTAGCTCTGCATTATTCCCTTCCTACTTACTCCTTTAGATATTCTGTTTTTAGGGGACAGCCAGCCTAATTAAAAGGCAACTCAGAGACAGTTGTTAGGAGGTATATGAAGTCTCTAACTGCATTTTATTTTTGAAGTCATTTGTGACACTTAACAAGGAGATTCATGATACAACACTGTGAAAAGTGTTGTATCTGCAGGTAAAATCACAACCATTTAGCAGCCCAGAATAGTCCTCTTGTGAGAACATGCTACTGGTAGTTATCCCCCTAACATGAAAATTAACCTCTGTAATTGCATCATGGATTTACTGTTCATGCCAATGTAGCCTCAGTGTTTGGTTACACATCTGGAATGTGTGTAAAATTAAGATGAAAAAATAGTAATGATGGTTCTTATTTTTGAGATGTTTGTGGTCAGAATTTCGTTTTTGAAATGTGAAGTAAAAGCTTGAGCACAAATTAAAAATTTGAAATACTTTAAATTTTAAAAATTTAGAACTGAAAAAATTTAAAATTTCAAAAATTTTAAATGGTACAGGGTCAGGCCTCAGGCTTGTTACTACCAGATTTAAGCAATGTAATTGCTTTTTGTATCCTCCTAAATGCTGTCTTTTCGTGTAGTTTCTGCCTTTTGTAGTCTAAATGGCAGTGAAATTTGGAGAAAAAGCTGACCAAAGTTTAAAGTAACACATGCTTGTGTTTGTCTGTGCACATACACACACACACAGACCTGCCTCCCACTCTGATCCTCTTTTTGCCCCTGTCTAATGGGTCAAAGTGCTCTTTATTTCTTGTGGGGCTGCTTCAGTCAATAGTAATACCATTAACTCCTTATTTTGTCCAATGTGTTTTAATTTCTGGTTTACAGACAATAAGATCAGGACAAAAATTACTGAAGAAGAAAAGCACTGAAGTAGAAAAGAAAAGTGGAGGATGGTTTGGTGGTTTCTGGGGTAGAAGAGAATCTAGGAAAAAAGAAGATGAAGAGTCCCCTGTTCCTGAAAGTAGGTGTAGATTGTAATGCACTGATGTTTAGAGAGACTCCCAGTTTTTATATACATTAAGAAGGAAGTTATATTATGTTTTGCTTCCTGCTATACAGAAGGAGGGAGTGTGGCATAAACAGTGCAGTACTGATTATTTTACGGGATTACTCACTGAATATTGAGCTGGCAAATAAGGCAACCTCTGAAATGGCCAATGCTTGTGGCCTCAGAGTCTTGGTGAGGAGAAGAGTATGGCACTTACAGCTATAGAGATCATTAGCAGCAATTGGAATACTCTTTTTCTGGTGATATGCTGTCTGGATCAGAGATTTGTTCTAATAAAACTCCTCAAAGCCATTTTCCTAATTGGGAATTATGGGAACTCATGTGATTAAAAACTATATTGATTTCTGAGCTACGTATGTAACACTATACATGGACACTGCTGTGTGAATTATTTTACAATCTGGACTTAGTGCAATATGAAAAATCCATGATATGTATCAGCAGAACTTAAATACAGTAGAAAACTAATGTGGGGAAAAGTGCTTATTGCTATTTATAAAGTGCAAATTGTGTGGGTTTTTGGTTTTAGCTATTGATGAACTAATGACACCAGAGGAGAAAGCCAAGCTTTTCACTGCTATTGGATACAGTGACAGCTCCCACAACCTTTCCTTACCAAAGCAGGTGAGCAACTTGTTATGGGCATGGGTTAAACAAACAAACCACCCAACAAATTAAGTGTAAAGCTGCTGTCATCTCCCTCAGTACCCTGAAGAAAAATGCAGGCTTCAAATTCAGGTAGGAAATATTATTTGATTCTTCTGAAGTTGCTGATTGACAGAGTCCTAAAATGGTACATATGTTGGGAAGTCAAAATTCTTTCTTGGCAAGATCAAGACGTGACATTCAGCAGCAAGAACAGCACAGGCATACATGCCATGTCTTCTAAAAAGTAATTATTTAATGGGAGTATAATGATTTTGGTTATCTAGCTAGTTCTCAGCTGAAGGTAGTTTAGCTGTACTTGCTTCACAGTTTAAAGACATGTTCCTCAAGCCTGAAGAGACGCAGACTGGATTTGCTCTGCATTTGTTGAACTACCCTGTTTTATGTTAAAGAAATGACTGATAAGAGTTGAATCAAGTCAGGATTGAGCTTTGAATCCTACATAGAGCTATGTTTCTAATCTTAGGTGCCTGGAATAACTTAAAAAAACACATTTCAGTGATTTGTTGAAATGAGGAGTTCTGAAAATTATTCTCATTGAGATGACTAATTTCAATTCCCTCTGTTCTTCTCACCAGTATGTTGCCCATGTTGTGACACTGAAGCTGTTAAGCACTTCTCTTACAATCAAAGAAGACCAGAATGTGGCAGAAACTCTTAAAGTGCAGATAATTGATCTGAGCACCAAAATATCCCAGCGCCCAGGAGCACAGGCCATCAAGTAATTGGATTGATATTTTACTTTTGTAGAAACATCTCTGCCCCCACCCCCCTCCCCAGCTGCTTAATTCTTTTTCTTGGTTAGTGCATTATGTTGTATATTGATTTTTAATTTTCTGGGCATTCTGTAATTTCACTCCACTGTAAATCATATAATTTGGTGAATAACATGGAATAGAGTGAAGAGGGGAAGACTGTTAGTTATCATGAACAGTAGCAAACTCTCTCTTGAATCTAAGTGTCAGAGTGCTGAATATGACTTTTGGGAAGTGACAGCTAAGCAGTGTGAAATGGTGTGGCCAACACACTCCAGCCAAGCTACTGCATGTGTTGCTTACTACCAAAGAAATGAAAAACTGTGTCTGTGTTCAGGTAAGAACCTGAGAGCTTCCTCTTTTAAGAGAGGGCACACCTGAAATACTGAACACAAATGATCGGATAGTCAGTAAATGAATTATTGGACAGTCAATGAATAAGATTTTCAGTGGCTGGAAAATGAGTCTGGGCACTTTTTATGGTTTCATTTGCAGTTCCTTCACTTCTGACTTTATGCATAAATCACCAGCCCAGCTGCTGACTCTTGAAACATTTTTGCTAAAAACCATTATGGTGAATATTAAAAGTGCAACCTGAATGCTGAAGAAAACCAAGAAGAGCTTTGAAATTCTTTTACATAAATGCATGCTATGTAATTTAGTTGGCATGAGTGAAACAGGAGAACACATACTCTTATTAATGTTAGGTTTCAGAGAAAAATATAATTCAGTTATCTCAACAGAGGCAGGCTCATGGCACTGATTATGCCCAAACTGTGTTGCCTCCCAAAGTCAGGGGTTTCAAGGGTGGAGACCCAGGACCTGAAAATCAGTTTAGTGTCTCATAGGTGCTTCTGAGGATGAATGAAGTTCATGTGGTTTGGTGGTGTTCAGTGACTTCCTTCAAAGACTTTTTCTGCAGACACTTAACCCTGTTGTCAGGGCAGCTGTCAGTACAGAATAACCATTGGCACCAAAACAAGTCTGTAACTGATATTTATGGCAATGCATCAGAGTTAACATTCCTACAACGTTCCTGCTCTTTTTATTTATGTAACATAAATATTCTGCCTTTCTCTTCTCTTGCAACTGATTTTCTTAATAAACATGACCTGAAAGTTCTACTTAATCCACTTGGCAGGTAACAAGTATTAGGAGGAAGTAACACCCCTGTGTTGCTGTGAACACCTTGCCTTCTACTTATTTTTCCAATTTAATAATGTTATTTTGTAAACCTGTCACATGTTAGTCATGCTGAGCTTTATTAAAGGCTTTCTCATCTTGCTGGTCCTTCCTAGGTGTATTTAGCATTCCAATTAAGTATTTTTTACTATTCATCTTCTTTAGGGTTGAAGCAAAGCTTGAAAACTGGTATGTTACAGGCCTGAGACAGGACAACATTGTGCCATCTCTTGTGGCCTCCATAGGGGACAGCAAGTCTTCTCTGCTTAAGATCGAGTTTAACACTAACCCAGAGGACAGTCCAGCTGACCAGAGCCTTTCCATTGAATCCCAGCCTGTGGAAATCAAATATGATGCAGTGAGTAGTAACCAAAGCCCTGAGTTATGCCTGATTCCTCTTTCTCTGCCAATACTCTCTTTGTTCTATTTTTGAGGTTTTACTTGAGTGACCTCTTTATATATTGCTGATTCTTGTCCTTTTTTTTTTTTTTTCCAAAGAGAACAATAAATGCAATGGTAGAATTCTTCCAGACAAGTAAGGGAATGGACCTGGAAAGATTAACGACAGCCACGTTAATGAAGCTGGAAGAAATCAAGGAAAGAACTGCTACAGGTAAGATAATAAACAATCTCACCCAAGGTGAACCTTTGAAGGTGTTAAAAAATTTCAGTGTGATTACCTAAACACTTTGGTTATGCTTTGATCACTGGCCAAATAGTATGATTGGGATTTTTCTTTGATTTGGTTTCTTGGAGAATCAGTGGATGTTTTGTGGGAAGGAGCATTGAGTTTGGTGAGAAATCAGTAAGTGCTACAGAAGTCAGTCTGGACTCCAGATGCTTTATCTTTCACATGACTGACACCTTTTGATGTGTTGACTGGCACAATTGTGTCACCTGTGAAGAGCATTTGAATTTCAGTGTCCTTTCCTTTTGATTTCAGGGTTAGTTCATATCATTGAAATGAGAAAAGTCCTTGACTTGAAGATTAACCTGAAACCTTCCTACCTTGTGGTTCCCCAGACGGGTTTCTACCAGGAAAATTCAGATTTGCTCATCTTGGACTTTGGTACATTTCAGGTATGGAAATAACCTCTCCTGTAGGCTCAGAGGAACCAAATATTCTTTTCTTTTAACATAGCTGTCACCTGAAACTGTCTTGCTTTCAGAAGGCAAAGATGATAATCTGTTTGAATGTGGTTTTAACTTGATGTACTTTTTACCAAGTGCATTTGGGTCAGCAATTTGATCAGTGTTCAGAGTTGTTGTCTTTGACTTGCACTAGTTAATCCTCCCCAGGAAGCATGTTCATGTTTTAAACATGCTCATCATTTCATATCTTTCATTTCTTCAGCAAAACACATGAACTTTTGTTTCCTTTGGTTTGTAAAATGGTAGCCTTTTATTAATAAAAGAGAATTTAATTTTTCTCTTGAAGTTTGAATGTTGATTCCCTTGTTTCTATAAAATTGAAAGATTGCAATAATTTAACTTGATTTAGCTGACTGATTATTTATTTTACTTGTATTCCACCAGTAAAATGGTAAACTGATTAAAAAAATTCCTTTTGCACAAGTTTAATTAAGTGGATTGATAGAAGTAACAAAAAAAATTACTTATCAAGAATAAGTGAAGTGTGAAATGATTTTTTCTGTGTAAGAGTCCAAATGTCAATCAACTCCTGTGAATCATATTTTTCATCTTCACCAGAATGAACAGCACATGTCAGTAAGGTTTAGACTTAATTTTATCTTGTTCTTTGTGTTTAGCTGAACAGCATAAATCAAGGCAGCAGTGAAACTTCTAGCTTTTCATCCCTGGAGGAGATTATGGACAAAGCTTATGACAAGTTTGACGTGGAAATAAAAAATGTGCAGCTTCTTTTTGGAAGAACAGGTAACAAAACAACGTAGTTGTTGTTTATTCAAAAGATTGCTGAAGGCTTCCAACCTGTAATAAATATGTTTTTAGGGAAAAAAGGCAAACCAAAACAAGTATGAAAAGATAGATTATAATAGGTATGAAAATTTGGTTGGTTTCTCTTCAAACAGCTGCTCTTTTTTGTTTGGACTTGTGCATCACGTCCTTCCTTTGATGCCATCAGTGAATGTAAATGCACAGAACTATTATGTTTTCCATCATGTGCAGGAAAAATACAGCTCAAATTTGCCTGGAGTTTGTGCAATCAACAGAATGCTAGGTTACTGTTTTGTGGTTTGTCTATCAATTTACCTATCTATCCATCTTTTTGGGAGTTCAGTATTTAGATACATCTTTTAGTGTGGAATTGGGCTTAAGGCTGCTGAGGCAGTAGTGTTAACAAAGTAGACTAAAAGCTTTTAAAGTACTTGACCTAAATGGTTTTAGGTTTCTCTGGTTGGTGAGTGGGGGTTTTTTTACCACCCTAGTGATGCCATTTGATTAAGTTAATGATACCCTAATTAAAGCAATTAGGAGGTGATGGTTTTTCATGTGAATTTCCTGACCATTTGCAGGTGAAGACTGGAAGAAGGCTCGTTTTCAACACCCATCAACGTTGCACGTTTTGCAGCCCATGGATATTCATGTACAGTTGGCAAAATCCATGGTGGAAAGAGATACCAGGATGCCAAAGTAATATATTAATGAGAAGACTTGTTTTTAATTATTGTGTGCTTACAGAAAAGAAAACTCTGGTTTCCCTAAAGGTTCAGTTACACTTTATAATTCGAAGGTATTAACTAAGGAATAGGAATAGCTTACTACTGTTTACAAACCCTTTTTTGGCCAGTTAGCTCCCTGGATCCTTTGCTGGTTACTAATTACTGCTTAAACTGAGTTCCAGACCTGTTGTAGTGCAGAATCACTGTGATGTGATCTTTATATCTGAGTATCCATATTGGTAAAATTTAATTCAAAAATTAATATGTGCATTTGATCCCTTTGTTTTTTAAAAAAAGGTTTAAAGTGTCGGGAGGCCTTCCTTTGGTGCATGTCAGACTGTCTGACCAGAAGATCAAGGCAATTTTTGATCTGATTGACAGCATTCCCTTGCCTCAGAAATCATCTGTGTCAGCTCCAAGCACAAAGGTAAGCTGACTACAACAAGGAAAACTGAAAAAAAAACCCCCAAAAAACCAAAAAAAACATTGCTAAGCAAAGTGTCTTTACTGTGACTTAGCACCAGAACATGCTGGGCTCACTCAAACCAGGCTTGTGCAGCCTTTGGCATTGTCCTGCTGGTTTCAAGGACTGGCAAAACTGACCTTTCCAAAGAATATGGGGGAGCCAAGGTGGGACATGCACCATCAGTGGAAAATGTGGACATACCACATTATACAAACTTCAGAATCATGTGTTGGATTTTTCTCTTTTCCCTCCTCCCAGGTACCAGCTATTCCCACAATTCCTGTTGTCAGTAAAGGGTTACTTAGGACACCCCAGTTGTTGGCAGAGATGGTGTCAGGTAAGGAGCTGCAGATGTGCCTTTGTACAGGTAGAATAGCTCATATTTTTGTTATTGGTGTTAAAACATAGAACAGTAAAGATGGGTATGATTGGTCATGTCTAACTTCAAGTGCATAAGGGGATTTAAGATGCTGATGTTACCTCAGAATAATAAACTTTCTTTTTCTAGAAAACAAAGGCACCTCATTTTTAATAATTAATTAATATTATGCATAAGCAACCTCTTCAAGTGAAAGTGAACTATGAATTCCAGCTGTATTTGGTTCTTCTGACTGTGTTACATTAGCAAAACTCTCCTTTTTTTGAAAAGGCAGAACTAGAATAACAAATGGGAAATTACTGTGTTGACACAGTGGATTTGAGCATTCATTTCCATGACCGTTCCAGGAAAGAACTTTCCTGTAGTGGAACCTTGCACAGAGTTTTCCTGGAGCTTCCTTTATAAGTGATTTTCCTTATATGTGTCCCTGAATGTCTGATGATGCATCTGGACCCCAGTGCTGTCCTTAATTTTTGTTTTGAAGGGCTTTAATTTCATTCACCCTTCACCCAGTGGGTAGGAGAGCAGTACAGATCTACACTATACTTTGTCAGGTTAGATTTAAACTGCTCATGCAGTTAGAAATCCTGTTGGAATGGGAAAGAGAGGGTGGGATATTTACCCCTGTTTCTGGAAAAAGTTTACCAAGGAAGTAATTTCACTTCTGTAGACTCTGAAGAAGAGTATTTTGATTTTGAGGAAAGCTCTGAACCAACTGATAGGTCACTGATTAAAGGAGAAGAAATAAGAAGTGAGGAGCCTGCTCAGGAGGAACTGACAGACCTTCAGCTGAAGTTTGAAATTAAAGAGGTATGTCTGGAATTCTATTTTCGCCTTCTACATGAAGAATATTTTTTAAAAAAATCCAGTATTCATTTACCAGTGTTGTCCAGATTAGTGGATGCAAACACATAACCACCAAACAGAAAATATACAAGTATATACATAATATTTCTATGTGTGGGCAATTTATATGTGGTATGTATATGAGTTTTCTTATATATATGTGATGCATATAAATAAAACATAATACATACAGATGAATTATGTATTAAAAAAAAAAAGAAGAGTTGGAGTATTTTTGGTAGAGAAAAATAGCACCAAGTCATAATTAGGGGGTAGGGGTGGGAAACCTGCACTGGAAGAACAAAAGTCAGACTGAAGCAGGTCACTTGGAAAGAACAAATCCCAAAATATCTTCTGTGTTTGTATCTGTCACCATTACACAATCACTTTTTGTTCTCTTTTTGTGCTCTTAAGTCTGTAATAAAAATAACAACAAAGCAGGAAAAACATTAATTTTGAACTTCTTTTCATTGTTGGTTTAAATGATGAGAATACTACGTGTGAGAAGGTGGTGTAACTGTGTATTTCTGGCTCATCCAGGTTTTAGTAGAACTCACCAAGCAAAAGAAAACTGAGGAAACAGTGCTTGTGTTTGATGTAATGCATCTGGGGACAGAAGCTACTGTCAGAACCTATAATTTAGCAGCTGTATCTTATTTAAAGAAAATAAGCTTGGATTACTATGAAATAGGAGGTAATAAGGAATGCAAGTGTGTGTGTGTGTGTGTTTATATATATGACTTATGTGTAGCTGTGGCTCTTCTGTCTGTTGTGCTCACTGAAATGCAAATGTTGGTCTAGTTTTTGGCTTACAATATTCACTATTCAGCTGTCCATTGGCAGTGCTTGTCCCATGGTACAGCTCTGGACTCTCACCAAATGCTTATTGGATAAATAAATAGCTTAGAGCTCACTCTTTGGGTGGAGAAGGGGTACAGATTTACCAGTTGGCACTTAACAAAGAGAAACCAGTGATTCATATTTGGTGGTGCAGTGTATTTTAACAAGGCACAAATTCTTTGGTTCTCTGAAAGAGCAGAAATGACCCTAATTGTTTATTTCCTGTGGTGTGTTCCAGGTAAAAAAACACCTATTCATCTCATTAGTTCCTCAGATAAACCTGGCTTGGACCTTCTGAAGGTGGAATATATCAAGGTATACATAAAGCTTTTTAAAATTATTTTTAAATCACCTCTATGTATTCTTAATATGTAGTCTATATATAGTCTTAAACCTACTATTCAGAGGTAGTTGGGTTGTTTTGTACCTTCTGAAGAAGGTACCAACCAGTACCTGGTTGGAATTAATATTAACCTTCATGCAAATCATCATTTTCAGGCTGACAGAAATGGGCCACAGTTTCAGACAGCTTTTGACAACACTGAACAGATGATTCAAGTGAGTGTTTGCAGATTTTATTGCTTATTTTCTTTTGGTTTGCTTGTCTAGAATGGATTGAATAAGTTTTTTGCCTTTCCTGTTTTCCTGCCCCTCCCAGCCTTGCAGCAAGAGATTTAAAATGTACTTGAAAGCTTTTGTACCACTGAAGAGCAATATGTTGGTCTGTTGAACTGTGATGGAACACTTGTAGCTAGATCATGTGGGTGAATTCAAACTGCTGTAAGGAAGCATCTTCTCTTGCATCAGAGAGCATGAAGTTCACATGCCCAGAATAGGAAACTGTAGTGGAGACAAGAAGTCTTTCTCCTTCCTGGCAGATAATCTGTGTATGTTATGATCTGACACATAATCACCACTCTGTTGGCTAAATTCAATAAGTCTAAATCCATTTATGAGTGATTTTCCATCCAGGGGTGAGGGCAGAGGGTACTGTGTTCTGATTCTTCACTCTGAAATATGGCTTGGGAACTTCTCACAAATCCTGCATGTCCCTCTCCATCACTTTTGTTACAGACTCTAGAATGAGGCTTTGCTCTCTTAGGAATTATTGCAATACAGGGAAGTGTTTTTAGAGAATAAGTACCTAACTTCTCAAGTTCTGAGAGTTCTGTTGTACTTTTGAGTCAGAGGTTTCAGTCGAAGGACAAAGAGTGTCTTGAGGAATTCTGAAAATGAAGTACAAAGGACTGTGTCTTCTGTGATAGGTGCTTCCCCCTCTTTGTAACTTGGCATTATTTTGCCTGCCATGTTTTGGTGTGAAGACTGAAATATTTCACTTATCACCTAATGGTTTTAGGGTATCTATAGATTTCATCTGCAAAGTTTAGTTAATACTGGAATCTTTTTGCCAAAAAGAAATTCCTGAAGCCACAGCAGGGGATGACAGTTCTGCCACTGCAGTGCTGTGAGCTGACTGTTTTCATGCTCTGGGGCAGTGCTGATGTTCAGAGAACTCAATTTGGTATGCATTGGCAGGTGTTGCTGTTGCCTTGCAACTCTTCAATGGGCCCTCTGTGTCTAGAATAATTACATTTGGGCTCTATTTCCAATTTCAAGCCCATCCAAGTGGATAACTTTTATTAAACTGCACAGCAGGCACTTGTGCACCTTTTGGCCTGCCTTAGTGGATTTGTTGAGGAGTGTCTGTGTACCCAGTGCCTGTCAGCCCTGCCACTGCCCACTGCATGGGGCTGTTCCTGCAGGAGCAGTCCAGTGCTCCTGTTTGACCAAACCAATGTCATATCACTCTGCTTTTGCACTGAGGAGATGACAGCTCAGCAGGGACAGCTGCTGGCTTCTTGCTGGGTTTCCTTATTTTCTAAGCTTCCCACCTCTCTGCTTTACAGACAGCTTGTTCCTTTGTGTTGCTGGTAACATGTGCAGCTTTGCTGTTCCTAGGAGATTGTTATGTTGCACTGGGTGCTTTTCACCTCTGCCCAGCTCTTACACTTGTAAGTTGTTGTTTTGCCATCTGGAGTCTCCTGTTTTCAACAGGTAACTTTTTCATCCTTGAACCTCCTGTTGCACACAGAGGCCCTTCTGTCTGCTCTCAGTTTTCTGACAACTGTCAGTCCATCAGGGAGTGAGAGCAGGGGAGACACACCACTGAAAGAAAAGCAAGAGGATGACACTAGATTGAAAAAAGGTACAGTGGGATTGTCCAAATGATGGTTCTAAAAGTGTTGCATGGTGGCAAAACAGTCAAATCCAGAGAAACACGATTAACTTTGTAGTGTGAGATGAATATGAAAGCTCGTGTGTCTGTGGCTCACCAGGCTGGAGGGCTGATTTCAAAAAAACAGTAACTGAAAGAATTTTTAGGATCATGAATAGCATTTTCAGGTGAGATTTTTATTCATGTGTTTCATAGCCTTTTCACAAATGGACTTGAATTTGAGTAAATGAGATTCCTGCCAGCTTACAGGATTCAAACAACAACATAATCTTGGTGTTCCTGGTAAAATAAAGGAGATAAGCAGTACTTGGATGATTATGCTATGCTGTTGATACAGGCAGTTCAATATACTTTCAAACAACTAGCCAAGTCCTTTGCTAGGCTCATGAAAATCATGCTGTTCCTGTAGTACTGAAACAGAAAAAAAAAGTTTGTTTCTAAACAGGCTCAGATGAGAGCAGCTGCACTGCCTTTAATATTAAGGGCAAAACTTGAGCATCAGGTGAGCTGGAAATGAGGTGTGTAGTGGAAAATGTTCAGAATTACTTATAAGTTTAAATGGTCTGGGTTTGAATCTACAAAACAAGCTGCTACTGTGGACAGTTTAACAGAGCACATAAATATTTGAGCTCTTGGTTTAATACTTTGTCACTTGTGGTTAGTGAAGGTGCATAACCACATCAATGAGGTCTGATGGCTTCTGGTCTTTCCCCATAGATAGTTTCTGTCACTTGTGTGTGAATTCACCTTACTCTCCCCAGCCTTTATCCTTGCTCTCCCAAAACCTGAGTGCTGCCTACCTGAAATAGGCTGCCAAGTTTTGATATTTCTTATAAGCTTGAAGTTTGAGTAAACTTCCTACTCAAAGATCCTGCAACAGGAACCGTTAGATAACCTGAAAAAATCCCAACACTGCAGTGAGCCTCTTGAGGCTTAATGTTAAAAATCAGGATGCTGTGCAGTTCATTTCCTCTTAACCCAGCAATTACCCTTGATTTAAAAAAGGTAAAATTGTTCCAATAGGGATCCACTGCTAGATGGGAGTAATATCAGACACAGAGTGATAAGTAGATGCTGATGTGTTTTAGCAGTAGAGATGCCTCCAGAGGAAGACTTGTTACTCTAAGATGGGATGTTGCAGACTTAGTCAAGATACTGAAAGAAACCAAACTAAGTCATATGAATGGCAAAAAGCCCCTAGACCAAAACAACCCTCAAATACTCTCAGGAGTTCAAGTGAAAATATAACTTATAAGTACCTTGAAAATCCCACTTTCTCTCATTTCTAGTGGCTAGACCTTCCAAGGATAAGGATGTGTTTGACTTCAAGGTCTTTGCCAAGCTGGATGCCTTCTGTTTAAATATTTGTGATGAGAAAAAGAACATTGCAGAGATCAAGATACAAGGTATGACATTTTTTTGTTAGTAGCAACTGTTCTGGTAGTTTAGTTTCAAAGCAACTATTAAAATTGGACTTAAAGATAATCAAGGTGTAAATTGGCAGCATCTGCCTTTTATTGTTATCTTTACAAACAGGGTTTGTAGTCTTGTTTTCAAAGTCTGTCTTGTCCATCATAAGCTAGAAAAATGTGGTACATTATTATTCAGATAATTAAGTTTGTGCTTTGAAGGAGTTAGATTATGGGTGGCTTTTCACATTGTACTAAGCTTTGGATATTTTTCTGGTATACCTGAATTATTTAGGATAACTAACCCTAAAAATTGTTTTCTTTGAGTTTTAACCCCTGGGATTTGTTTGGGTTTCATGTTTTGGTTTTGTTTTCTTGATTCCTTTTTACCCTGAGAAGGATTATCAATAATCTTGGTGGGGGACAGGGGTGGGGAGGGGGAGCTCACTTCTAACTTTGGCTGTAACTGCCATCCTAGCAGCTGCCAAAACTCTCTCTTGTTATGGATATTTAAGAATGTGTGATATACAAGATTATGGAGTGCAGTTCATCAAGTCTTTTGCTTGTGCCTATCTCTAAATCATAGGAAATATTCACACAAGATTTTTTTATGTGAAAGTATTGTATTCAAATACCATATAGTAACATTTATTCTGATAGAAAATCTCAATAAAATCACTCAGGAGCTTGGTTATTAAGAAGTGGATTATTGTGTGAATGTATTTCTATGAGAAGTAGCTCAGTTTTTTCCAGAGATGGCTGATATTGAGACAGTATCTGTGTTAGAAATGTTTCACGTTCTGCTTTGGTCAAAGCTGTAGGATGGTCACATTTTCAGAGCTTAGTAACTTTTCTCATTTCCTCTGCTGGTATCATGTGACCCCACCCTGAAAATAAGTGTCACTTTTGCTATACAACACTACTGTTTCTATTTTTATACTTTACAGGTCTTGACTCATCTCTTTGCCTTCAGCCAAGTCACACTGTATTCTTTGCCAGACTTAAAGACATAGTTGTCACTGATGTTGATTCAAGGACCCTTCATAAAAAAGTACTCAACTACAAGATTTTAAGTTTTACTTGATTCTTGGTTAGTTTTATGTGTATAAAAGTGAAATGTAATACATATTCCACTCTTTCTAAAATATTCGATTTGTTTAAATAAGATACATAGTAAAGAATAATCTTCATATTACAAAAATGGATGTTTAAAGGATTTCAAGAAGTAGTAATCTAACTTGCACATCTGATAGGCTGATGATTTGTTTAGTTCTGTATGTTAAGAACCTGTTTAGAAGCTGCTGATGGCTGGTAGGTGCTGTTTCTCTCTTCCTAGGCCGTGTCTATAGTAGGAGATGAAGTTTTCAGCTTCAATCTGACATTAAATCCACATGCCACTGAGGGAGAAGCCTACACTGACATGTCAAAAGTGGATGGTTCTGTATCTCTGAGAGTGGGCTGTATTCAGATAGTGTTCCTTCACAAATTCCTCATGGCTCTTCTGGTAAGTCTTCTTTTCCTTTGTCTCTGCAGTGTTCTCAGACTGGTTTCCAGTGTTTGTGTCCTCAGTACAAGTGGCAGCTTCAGTTTCTGAAAGAGAAGTGATGGGCTTAATTTTCCATGAGTACTGTTAAAAATCTTTGCTGGGTGAGCTGTCACTGGTTTCAGTTTCAAAAAAACAAATGCATTGCAAGTGGGTCCCTTCCCACCCTCAGCTCTGGAAGTAGAGGAAAGCTTGGTGCTGCTAAGGGAGTGTGGGGGTTTTGTGTTTGCTGCCCTTGCCACCCTGGCACAGTCCTGAGTTCATTGCAAAGGTGTCTGAGGTACCATTAGAGGCAAATCTTTCTGCAGGGTTAGATGTGATGACACCTGCAGAATCATCAGTTTAAGTATTTGTACATTGAAGAACCCTAATGTTGGCTTTTTCAGTAAAACACCAGTGAGCTTTCCCTCCTTCAGTACTGTCTTCAGTAGGAATTAGCATTCACTGAGGGCAAGAGGACTTTTAAAAATTTAAGTGTCCCTCAAAGCTAATGAGCTAAGAAATTTGTAGCTTAGGAAGGAAGAAACAGTCAAGATGAGTTTAAAATAAGTTTGTTGCACTGGTTAGTACTGTTTTGATTCTCTATCAGAGGCCATGACAGAAGGTACCAAGTTGTCTTTCCCCAAGGAAATTTCCACCCAGTAGGCAGCATGGTTGGTGGCTGGTGTTGCTCATGGTGGGTGTTGTAAAATGAGAAAGTAACCTAGATTAAAAAAACTGTTTACAGACATTTCTACTTTCTCTTCACCTGCTTTTTCTAGACCTTCTTGAACAACTTCCAGACAGCCAAGGAGGCTCTGAGTGCTGCCACAGCCCAGGCTGCAGAAAAGGCTGCCACCAGTGTGAAGGACCTGGCTCAGAGGAGTTTTCGCCTGGCCATGGACATTCACCTGAAAGCACCAGTTATTGTCATCCCCCAGTCCTCAGTGTCCCCCAAGGCCATAGTGATAGACCTGGGCTTGATCAGGGTGCAGAACCAGTTCAGCCTGGTGGCTCCAGAAGGCAGTTCCCTGCCTCCAGTCATTGACAAAATGGATGTGCAGCTGACAAAGCTGAAGCTGTCCAGGTACAGTGCACTTCACTAAATAATGCCCTCACTAATTGCTAATATTAATATTTTATAGGATGTTAATTTACTTGCTTAGAAACTGTGGTTGATGACAGTGTCAAATAATTGGTGTTAAAATGCTCGTAAGGGCAATTCAATAACAAAATAAGAAACTCCTCTGCTCAGGAAACTATGTAAGCCTAAAGAGGTATCACATCTGAGACTGAGATTTTGCTTTGTAAATGTAACATATGACTGAAATTCTAACTTCCCAGCTGTGTGTTTTGTTTTCCTTTCCCCCCTGTGTTTCAAGGACCACTGTGGAGACAGATTTGTCACATCCAGATATTCAGATACTTCACCCTATTAATTTAAGCCTGTCTGTGAAAAGAAATCTCTCTGCAGCTTGGTTTCACAAACTGCCTGTGCTGGAGATCACAGGGTATCTGGACACAATGAATGTAAGTCTTGTGAAAAGGTGGTGAAACACTTAATGTGGGACTAATCCTTATGTTATTTCTGGACTCAAAGGGGCAATAAGCATCAAATTTTTAGTAGATGTGGAGTGAGTTTTAGTGATGTAACAGGATTTGACCCCACCTATATAAATGTAGAGGCTTGAAAGCATCCTATAGAACAACCAAACTGCTGTGTGCATTTAATAAACTGAGAGAAAGGACTGAAAAGAGAAAACAGAAAGGGATGTGAAGGAGTCTTGTTTATTCCTTGCCATGAGACAGGACCAACTAAATTTAAATTAATGCAAGTGTTTGCCTTAGTATCTCCAGCTTTATACCTTCCCATCACCCCTGAAAGACTCAAGATAGTTGTTTTCTGTGGCATTTTATGTGCTGTGAAGGACAATAACCCACATCTTGGGTGAAACTGGAATTGAAATATTAAGTAGCATGTCACTGATAGGAAAGTATTAAAAACATAGGTATGTTAAAGGCTGCAATGTATATGGATACAGCTGTGGAAGTCAGAACCTTTAATCTCCTAATACTTTAACAAGAAATGGTTGAAAGAGTTTAATCGTGTTATTCAAGGGATGATTCTGCTGACAAAATACTTGTGAAAAAAGGCACTCTTCTTGTCAGGAACATTGTTCTGTTTTGTTAGCAGGTGATAAGTTTAAGGAGCAATGTCTTTTTCCTGAAAACTGTGATCTGCAACTTTTCAGGTTGTGTTAAGTCAAGAGGATTTGAATGTCTTTCTCAGAGTGTTGACAGAAAACCTTGGTGAAGCAGAAGAAAAACAAACTGATGCAAAATCAGTCCTGCAAAAGGAAGGTCAGAGCTGGAATTTGTTTGTCATGAATACCAAGTGTGTCAGCTGTCAGGAGTAAGGAAAAGCATTTATTATCTGGAAAACAAGTTTAGATCTGAGAGGTGTGTAAGTGAGAAACTCTTCTTTTTAATTCTGCAAGGACAATGCTCTTACTTGGATACTTCAAAAAACTGGAAACATTACAGACAGAATGTAGTAGTCGTGTTGGCTGAGTTGTCAAGGAACTAGCAAGGTATTGAGATGGCAGAGTTGTCTTGTTGCCAGAACATGTTTCTGTTTCCTTTTCGTGCTCTGAAGTTCAAGGCCCTGCTTGGGGACATGTTGCCAGCTTACCCTAGGTGAATGTGAGCATCTGAATGGATGAGAGCTGGATGTGTTTCTCGAGCTAAACAAACCCTGGCAATTTCAAAAATTAACCAGTTTTTTGAATGTTTCAGGTAAAACCAAAGAAATGGAGAGATCAGTTTTGGTTCAGGGTAAGAGTGGTCCAGAAGGAATGCTGTCTGAAAAGAGAAAAGAGCCACTGAATGAAGATGTAATCAATGTGCTGCTTAATTTTGAAATCAAAGAGGTACGTGCCCATCTGTACAAATTATTGTTCCTGAACCCAGTACTCAAGTCTGGTTCTTGGAAGCAGTGGGCTGTAAAGTCCATTTTAACAGTTTAACTTAACAACAAAAAGAAAACAAGAGGAACAGAGGTGGGGCCAGGGGAAATCTTCAGCAAACTGGTCTTGTAGGGTCTCTTTGTAAAAATGCAAAATGTCTAGATTAATGTTACTGCTGAAGTTTAGCTGAGGAGATACTGTCTGTTTGTAACTGCTGCCATGTCTGGACAGCCTCACTGAAACCCTCAACTTGCTTCCCTTTCCATGTTGCAGGTTGTAATAACCTTGATGAAGCAGATTCAGAAGGAGAGATACCCATTACATATTCTGACTGTGCTGCAGCTTGGAACTGAAACCAAAGTCAGAAATCATGAATTGACTGCAGCAGCATATCTGAAAAAGATTGTCATGAGGTGCACTGAAATAAAGGGTAAGTCTGCCAGAAAACTGGTGCACAGTCAGTAGAGTGTGTGCAATCAGCTTTTGTAGCAAGACAATAACATCCTCCATATCAATAATTAGAGGGGGGAAAAAAGACAAATTCACTTACTGGGGCTGTTCAGTGTCATTTAGATGGAATTAATGTGCTTTACCTGACATCAAGTTTTACTGCTGTTGTCAGAGTTAGTTTGAGTTAATGTATTTGAGGGAGTTGCCTACTTTGAGTAGCAGTGGTCATTCCTGTTCAGTGGGGTTTGAGCTGCTGAATCTGTGCTTTGTGACCAGTTCTGGTAGCACTGGAAATGCAGAGTGACCTTGATTGGTCAGGTAACGATTAAAACTGATAGTGAAGTAATAACTGAAATAGCTGTGTGTTCAAAGTAGAAAAGTAAGGTTTTTGAATGTAAAAACCTGAAGATAGGAGTGCAAAACTAATTACAGGAATGCAAAGAACTTTCCAATTTTGAATCTTTTTTCAGGACCAAGATAAGTTAATTATTACTAGTTTAATTTAAAATAAAGAGAATATAGCATTTCACAAGGTAATGCTAATGTGCAGCTTCCCAGTGAAAACAGCTGTTTACCTTCACTCTTTCAGCCAGAATAGTGTATAATTAGTATATAATTGAGAATTAACATGAAGATATTCCATAGGTGGAGTAAAGCTTGTGAGTGGAGATATTTTACATTTTTATTTCTTTATTTGCAGACTCAAAAGGAGATCCTCTTTGCATTATTAATTCTTCAAGTGAGACAGATGAACATCTTCTGAAAATGGAATACATTAAGGTTTCAGTACATTTTCAGTAAAATTACATGGGGACTAAAATAAGGCTTCCATGCTTACCTTGTAGGATTTGTATCTAAAACTTAACCAGACTTTCTCCCACATACCTGTTTTCCAACTTAGCATTTAATTTCATTCTTTTATTTCTTTTATTATTAATTATTGGTTAACTCAATAGAGACTGTGTCCTTTTCTTTCCCTTTAGGCTGATCCTGATGGGCCAGACTTTGTTACAACTTACAAAAGCACCAAGCAAAACATCAATGTAAGTGCTGGATGGGGTTTTTTTTAAGCTTCTCAAATGGTAACAGCTGAAAACCAAAACTCTGAGTCTCATCATTAAAACCTACTGATTTATATTTAACTACTTTAAAGGGAAATCCAGGTGGAAAAAAAAAAATTTACAGAAGTATTTATTGTATTAATTTTTTTAAACAAGAAGCTGTAAAACCAGCAATTACCAAGGGCTACTTTGGGCTGGGAAGAGTTGGCTACCTCATACCAGGTTTTACTAAATAATACTGGCAAGAGTAGTTGCTGCTCATGTACTTTCTGTTCTGCTTGCAAATTTTGAATCTTGAGCGGGGTGGGTTTTGGTTGTGGGGTTTTCTTTTTTTTCTGTTTTCTTTTTATTTTTTTCTAGGGTTTTTTTATGTGTGTGTGTTTTGGGTTTTGTTTTATTTTGTGGGTGTGGGGGGGGTTTTTTTTCTGGTTTTGCTGGTTTTGTATCATATCTACTAAAACATCTTCACACATGGTTCTGAAGCTGTCAACCAAAGTGCTCAGCAGCCCACACTGAAATGCAGCAGAACTGAGAACTACTGGAAAACCAGAACCACACGAAGCATCAGTTTTTAGATTGGCTCAGTTCCCCTTTTTAAACTTCTCTTCCATAGCTCCCTCAGCTGTTCTGGAGCTTTTTGGTGGTAAATAGAAGGAAATGGAAGGGTCAGAAACTTGTCAAATTGAGCAAGCCACTTTTTTTCTCGATTCTGTGGCAGTAACTGAGTTGTTATGCAATAAACTGCTACTAAAAAGAATATTACTTTGTCTCCTTGCCCTCATTTTAGGTCATCTTTTCATCTTTGGATATTGTACTTCACACAGAGGCTTTACTTTCCATCTTGAGTTTTCTCACCTTCAGTGTTCCATCAGGTGGTCTTCCCAGTGCTGAGAAATCATCAGACCACAAGCCTCAAACAAAAGAAGAGGAAAAAGGAAGTGCTCTGAGACCAGGTAATAGTATTAGAAAGGTTGTACTTGTGGTGTTTGGCAGCATCTCACCTTCACTCTCAAAGGATACATTTCAGGTGGCAGCATTGCAATCTGTGTGGTGGAAGAAAAAAGCAGGAGCAACCATAAGTGGGGAGAAAATAATCTTATTTAAAAAAAAAGCCAGATATTTTTGCTGTTGCTTAATTTTACAAATTCTCTTTACTCACTGTAACTTTTCCCTAGGTGGTGATCTGATTTTTATTATTAAATTTCAATCAAGGACAGTTGCGATGTGCAACCTTGCCAAAGATTGTCTTTCCAATCTGAAGGCTCCAAAGGGTACTTTCATTGCTGAAAATAAACTTTCCTCTGGGGAAGCAAAGAGAAGTTCTGAACTGAAGGGTGGTGTGTTTGTTTTGATCCCTGGTGTTTGTAACCTTGAAATAGTAGGAGTGTTTGCATGGAAGCTCCTTAATGTTTTGCCAGGTCCTGTGTGGTTGATTCTTGTGTTTGTAGTATTGTTTGTGAAATTCAAGGTTTTCTAATCCTAAAACTGTTGGGATTGAGTTTACAGTGGTTGGCTGTTACAATTTGTGTTTCTGCAGAAACCTTTTCCAGCCAGTATGCCTAAGCTGGCCTTGCTCCTTGATACAGAAAGGCACATGTCTCCTGTGAGATGGGGTTTCAAATACTGCACTTTACACTCTATTCAGCATCCTGTTGTGTGAAAACGAGGTATTAGTGAGGAAAAAGATGGCATCTTGATGGCTTTTTGCCTGTGTTGGTGACTGTTCATGTGCTGGAAGAAAACTGTGTTAATAAAAGACTCAGTTCATATCCTAACTAACGATTATCTTAACTTTTTGGGAACAAGTGCAGGTTGCTTTTGAATAGTTCATATGTGTACAAACAGATAATATTTGTTTTAAATAGTGTACTTATAATGAAGTTCTTGTGTTTCCTATGCAGTGTGTGGTGGTGCAGCCCACGATGATATCTGTGAATTAAAACTCACTGCAAAGCTCAATGCATTTGGTATCACAGTGTGTGATCAGACCTGTAGGATTGCAGACATCAGAATACAAGGTAAGGGGTTTTGATTTAAATAGTAACTGAAGTTTATTTAAATATTACATGAAATATGTGGTTTCCCTCCATTCACTTCTGAAAGGCCTGTGTGCACTGCATATGTCTTTGTAATGTGTGTTAGGATATATTTTGATTGTATGAAATAACCTGCAAGGAAAGGCAATGTTTGACTCAGAAAAAGAAGGTGATTTTTTTAAATAGTGGAGTACAATTAAAAGAGATGAAGGCACTATGTAATAAATAACACAAACTTGCATTTTTTAATAGCAAAATCCTCAATAGTGTTGGGAATTTTTACTTCAGTCTTAGGGTCAATTTGTGTTGGCAGATTTGTCATATGTACTAATGTCCTGACTGCTGTCCCAGGCTTAGCATTGGTTACACAGTAGAAGGCTGGATTCTGACCTATTATTATTCTTTATATTCAGTAATAATTAATGGGATTTTCTAACATTTTCTAAGTGTTTATTTAGAAATTTGTTGAAATGCATTTATTGTTTCTTTTTTTTGTCTCAAATCAGGAATGGATGCATCTGTAGCTATGAAACCTAAAAAGATTAAAGTGTTCTCCAGGCTTGAGGACATTGTAATTACAAATGTTGATCCAAAAACAGTCCATAAAAAGGTGATGTGTTGTGCAAATTGTAAACAAACAAAAAGACCCAGTTCTTTCAGTGATTTAATGACAGCACTGTAGTTTATTTGCTGTGTTATGGAATCCTAAGTATGATGTAATGTACCAAATATTAAGCAAAATTTTATTGCTTAATTTCCTTTATCTCAGGGAAGCAAAATATTCTTCCATTGAGTATTTAGCTCTTTTTAATCACGTTTGCACTGATATATTTAATTCTGAGTTAAATATAAAATGGGCTATGGATAAGCAAGTGAGAAGAGACATTCAGTAAAATCAGTGATTCTGTTTCCTTTTTGCCTGGCACTGTCTGTGTCCAAGTACTGCTGAGAAGTTGCAGTTGCTCTTCTTTTGGGAAAATAGTTCTTGTTTCAGATGACTGCCTGGAAATATTAACTGTGTGGACTTGATCTTGCAGGCTGTGTCCATCATGGGAGATGAAGTGTTCAGGTTTCACGTGTCCCTTTACCCAGACGCCACTGCAGGGGAAGCCTACACTGACATGTCAAGGGTGGATGGCAAAATGTCTCTGAAAGTAGGCTGCATCCAGATAATTTACCTCCACAAGTTCTTCATGTCTCTCTTGGTAAGACATTAGTTCAAGTTCTCTTCTTGACTTTAGAAGTTTTTAATGAAATGAACTGTAACCAGCTCTTTTTGACCTCTCCCTTGTGCTGAGCTGGTGTACAGGCACATAGAAGTATTTTGCTGAAGAAGTGTTTTTTAGAAGAGTGACAAATAAGGAGAAGGATGACAAAACAAATAATGAATGGAGTTGAGAGCTTTAATAGTATCTTAAAAAATAATCAAGCAATGTCTTAGCTTGTGCATGATTTGAACCTTTTTGTCTTTTGAAACCTGCGTGGTTAAATGAGGAGTTTCATATTTATACCACAGCTGGACTATTTTTCTTAATTTTACATTTTGCCTTTTTTTGAGAGGCTTGTTTTCATGGAACTCTTACTTTTTTCCACTTCCTCTCCACAGAACTTCCTGAACAACTTCCAAACAGCCCAGGAAGCCCTGACTGCAGTCACTGCCCAGGCAGCAGAAATGGCAGCTTCCAGCATGAAGGACTTTGCCAGGAAGAGCTTCCGCCTCTGCATGGATGTCAACCTGAAAGCTCCAGTTATAGTTATTCCTGAATCTCCAGCCTCATATAATGCTTTGGTGGCTGATCTTGGCTTAATCAGAGTTCAGAATGAATTCAAGCTGGTGTCTTCAGATGAGTCTCCTCTTCCTCCAGTCATTGACAGCATGGATGTGCAGCTGACCCATTTGAAATTATCGAGGTACGTGGAGTTTTTCTCTGAGTTGAAAAGTGTTCGTAAAGGAAACATGTTCATGTTCCATATGCAGCATTTTTCTATTATTTAAAGATGGTAGGCAATGAAAACATACTAAAACCAACCAAAAACCTCCCCAAGCCAAGTTTAGGAGTGTTTTTAGAGGAACACAATCTCTGAAACTTCTTGGAGAGAAAGGAATGATAGGACAATAACTGAGTTCATCTAAAGTGCATCCCTGGGTGTAAGCACAGGTGAGCACACGTACTTATTTTTAAATTAATAATTATGCCCATATTCTGCTAGATTGCTATGTTATTATTTGGGATTCTGCAACTGCTGAATATTTTTCCTCTACTGATTTCCCTGTCTTTTGTTAGGTGCATCATATCCACAGATTCTCAACCAGACTCTGAAATTTTGTGTCCTGTGAGTTTGACTTTATTGGTCCAGAGAAATCTAGCAGCAACATGGTATCATAAATGCCCAACAATTTGTATCAAAGGAGACCTGAAACCAATGCAGGTAATACCATGCCACATTAGAAGTTACATCTTCTCAGAATAGTACCCAGCTTAGTCAAGGACCTTCTAAACTCATTTCAGTTTGTGTCCTTTAGGAATTTTAAAAGACTTCCAGCTTTATTGTCCAGTTTATAGATCTGTTGGAGCTTTGATATTGTATAATGAATAGTTTTGGTGTAGCTGTGTGCAAATGGAATAAAACCTTGTTTTATTTTGCTGTTGGAGCTATCCTTTGACTCAGTAGTCAGTAAAATCATTGAGCTTGCCTGTTGAGTTAGCTTTTAAAAACTAGATTTAATACTTCAAATTTCACTTGCAACATTCAGGTTATTTGCGTGTTTCTTAGATTTATAGAAATGAAAGGGGTATCTCTAATTCACAACAATTTAAAAGTATGGGTGACATCTTTGCAGAGGGAGGGCTTTACTTTTTCTTTTCCTACGTTACCCATATGGATTTAAATGGGCAAAAGCAAACTGAGGCGCCTTATGACACAAAATGACAGCAAAATGACACGGGTTCCTGAGCCCTGTGTCATTCCTGTGTCTGTGCTATGGCCAAATATAGCACTGGTTGAAGCACAGAGATTTAAGAGATTTAAAGGAGTACAAACAAAAATAACCAAATGTGGAAAAAATACTTCTAACACTGTATTATGACCTAAGTGGGTGCATTTTGTCACTTTTTAGTACTTGGTTTTTGCACAATTCTGTAATTTTAATATTGGATTCACATTCATTAACTCCTTGAAGGCCTACTGAAGGACAGTTGCTTTAGTGTAGACAATGCAAGCCTTGGCTTCAATGTTATCTGGTGCTGTTTTGGGATTACTGAATTGTTAAAGTGCATATGTTCATCAATTACTCACATTTTTAGCAGGCAAAGATCCTTTACAAGACTGGAAAGGGGTTATCATGTGGAGTGTTGTTTCTTGTAACTCCTGTTCATAACAAGTAACATACTATAGGAAAAATGGGCAAATTATTTCTGTCACCCAAACTGAAGTTTTTGGTTTATCACTTTACAGATTGCACTCAGTGAAGATGATCTGACAGTTATCATGAAAATTTTACTTGAAAACCTTGGGGGAGCTTCTTCCCAACCAGCTGCTGTGCAAGAGAATGTTGAGTTCACGCAGATACCTAAAAAAGGGAGAGGTCCACATGAATCTGGTATGTTTAATTCAAAGGCTGAGGATGTTCAGGCAGAGGACTGTTTGTAAATCCAAACATCACATTTATCACTTGAATGTGTGCATATGAATTCTTTTCACTCACATTTGTACTGTGGACATGAACACTTGGGGATGTGTGCACATACATAGAGTGTGAGCTCTTGATGGTCAGAAGTTTTTGTTGAGTGTTTTTGTGATTTTTCTTCTATAGGACGGTGTTCTTCAGTCCACATCAATGGCTCTTCTCAGGTGCAGGTGGTTAAAAAAGAAAAATGCCAAATCATCTACCCCACAACGTTAATGCACAGTTATAACAACTGAGGATAATATGAGTGTTCAGACAGTGTGTTAATGCAGACGGTGCATGTCTCTGGATAAAATATTGCTAACACTTTGCCAAAACCTATTTTTGCCCCAAACTTAACATTCTTATGTTAAGAACTTAACAAACTTAACAGAAATTGCTGTCTAACTAATAGTTGAGTTGCTATACTATGGAAAGAAACAGGAAGGAAGAGCAGTGCAAACCTCTTGAGCAGACTTGGTACTTTGTGTAGTTCTTCATTAAAGTGAATGCAGAACTGCAGAAAACTAATGGCAGCTTTTTAAAGGTTCTTAAACCACTCTGTGCTAGGTAAGACAGAGTAGGACTAGAACAAGGTGATGTTGAGGAATTAAAAGTGTAAATTGTTTTGAGTAGTCTTCGGATTTAGAGTGTTTCCTCTTCTTGTGACTTTGTGATCTTACTTAAAAAAAACCAAACACCAAAACAACCAACAAAAGAACCCCCAAACCAACAACAAAAATACCCCAAACCCAGTGTTCTAAAGAAATGTAAAAATGTCTTCTTTTCACTACCAGGTCCTCTTCTTGCTTCTGAACAAAAGAGTGTTTCTACAGCTCAGTCTTCTGTGGAATGTTATACAGCACTTAAATTTGACTTCAATTTTGAGTCACTTTCTGTAATTCTCTACAACAGTGATAAGAATCAGGTTTGTGACCAAGCTTTTACCATACAGGTGGGGTGGGCATCTCACATGGACAGAACTCAGGACAGCAAACCAAAGTTGCATCAGCTGTGTTGGCTTTGTAATGCTTTCCTTGTGGAGCTTTGAGGTTTCTTGGGCAGAGAATGTCCTTAAGTTGAAGAATGTATGTGCATTTCCAAAAATCACACTGAAAAGTATTACTAAACCAACCAACCAAACCCACTCAGCATTTGATTTGGTCATTCAAGCTTTGATTCCAGTTATCCAAAGTAAACATGACAATCTGAAGAGCAGGAATTGCTAGCTCAGGTGGTGCTAGTGCTGTGCATGGTGCCTGTATAGTTAGTAAGCAGATCCAAGGTGTATATGCCCCATACTTTGCTCTTGCATATCCCCAGGTGTGAGCAATCCTGGACATCTTTTCTGTGCTGAAAACAGAAGAGAAAGATGTGAAATGTGACCTTGTTTTTATGACTTAATGCACTTTGTGAAGGTGCTTGCTTTGTATGTCTTTGTATATAGTGAATGTTAGTTGTGTATAATTTTAAAACAGCTCTTGTGCAAGGAGTATCACAGGGAAGAAAGACACTGGAATGGGATTTTATTCTAATTTTGCCTTCATATGGTTTCCACTTATTGCTGAGGTGCTGTAGATGAGAGCGGAGGGGTCCTCTGGGAGGGCATTTAGAGTTCAGATGGGTTATCCTGCAGTCATACATTCTGAACAACTGCCAGCACTGTGGTGAAGAAACAACTTCAGTGCAGCCCAGTGTGCTCTTTCTGTTTCCTCAGTGAGTTTCTGGGACTGATTTGTGTGGTTGGAGGGCTGATGACAGCACCAGGCTAATCAGATCCTTCATTCATGGCTCAAAATGCAGCAAGGCAAACGTGCCCATTGCTCTGTTCTGTGCTAACTGCCCTCCATTTCCCCTGGGCAGAGCTCTCTGCTCCCCGTGCACAGTGACAGGCTCCGCCTCGGGGAGCTGCGCCTGCACCTCATGGCATCCTCTGGGGACATGTTCTCAGATGGCTCCATGGACATTAAAGTTAAACTCAAGGCCTGTACCTTGGATGATCTCCGAGAAGGAATTCAGAATGTGACTGCAAGGTAAGTTTGAATGCACCAGAAATGGAGGGACTCCAGCTCATGAGGAGGACTGTTCCCTTCTTCTGTGCCTCGTTTCACGTGACATTGATGAAACTCAGCAGTACTGGCAGTTGTGGCCTGTCATGCTGTGTGCTTGGCCAATGAATGATGTAATTTTAGTCATGTTAAGCAAGTTTCTGCTTTTATATGTTGATTTCCCATGTTATCCAAACAAAAAAAAAATATTGGAGACTTGCAGATTCCAGTAAATGGTGTAGAAGAGCTGAGAGTACCCAGCCTCAGCCAGAGTTCTGTGCACTGAAACTCCGCTGTGATTCTTATGTGCCACTTCCAAAAGTGCAGTGCACTAATTTGAAATTGAAATTACTCCTCTGTTAGAAAAGTCTATACCCTCTTATTTCTGGAAGAAACACTGATTGCTTGTAGAGTAATTCTTATTTATAAACACTATGGGAGAAAAAATGGCACTGCTTATGTATCCTTGTTTTTCTAGATCCATGTTTGAAATGTTTCTTATTAAACTTGTTTTCCAGAATGATAGACAAGAAAGATGACACACATGACAGTTCTATGATAGATATAAGGTATAAGCAGGATAAAAATGGAACTGGAGTTGTTGCAGTCCTTGACAAGCTGTACATATGTGCCAGTATGGAGTTTTTGTTGACAGTAGCAGATTTTTTCATTAACTCGATGCCAGCATCCTCAACTGAAAGATCTGCACAGTTCCAATTAAAGCAAGTTGCTTCTGGGAAATCCAAGCCAGAAACAGGTCTGTAAAACCAATTTCCACCTCCACCCCATTCCCCTCCTTTGCAAGACTTCACACTGAAAACAATTCCTCCAAAAGTTTTCAAGATACTGTCTTGGTATCAGACTTGAGAAATGAATTTATTCTTCAAAATGTGGGAATTGGCCACTGACAGTGTATATTGATTTCCTCTTTCTGGTTGAAGACCGGAGGTAAAGCATGATGAAACAAGGGCAAGAAAGACCATTTCTAAGAGTATTTTGTTGGTTTGAAATGATTGCTGGGCTTGTCTGAGCTGTGGTGAGACCTCACCTATGGGGTGTGTTGTCTGACTGGTTCCCAACAGCCCTCCCTTTTTTTTGGGGACCTTGGCAGAGCACCAGGAGTGACCCTGAGGTTTGATGAACTGCCCTGGTGAGAGGAGAGCAAGCAGTTCACTTGCTCTCCTCTTCCCCTGTTGATGTGCCCAAGTCCTGGGGTGGAGGAGGGATGATACTCCAGGAAAATGGCACTTGCAAGGAATGTTCAGGACTACCCAAACATGTTGCTGGCTGCAACCCACCATGTCCAGCTTCCTTTGCTTTTCCTGTAGTGCCCTGAGCCTCAAACTGGCTCCTGTTCCATGGCAGAGCTCTGATATTCGGATATTTCCAGCAAGTGTTAGGCAGGAGTAACCCCTGTGATTAGTTTGGTGTGCAGGAACTCCCACCTCTCACTGGGAACCAGAGGGATTGATCCATCACTAGGGTAAAGTGTCCTGCTTTTAGCTGAGAGAATATAATATGATTCTCTCCTTCTGTTTGGAGACCAAACATATTCAGACAAGAAATTCTGTATTGATAATTTGGTTTTGATTTGTAAGTGTTCACTCAAAGAAGTGAGTCACTTTAGGTGTTGAGCCAGAAAATAACTATTCCAGCTTGCCTTTGTAGAGCCAGGGCTCAGACTGACTACAGTGTGCAGAGTTCATCCTGTCCTTCTACAGCACTGAGCAATTTGTTCAGAGCTAAAGTTCTGACCAGTTTGCTGCTCATTTCTGAACACTGTGATATTGAGTGTCAGCAGTGTATTCCTGTAAAAACTGAGACATTATTTGTTAAATTTGTACCTCTATAATTGGGTAGCAATTTTCAGGCATGGTTTCAGTATTATGTACATGGTAATGCTTTCAAACCTTTTATATTCAAGGGTGTTTTTTTTAAAATTTATTTTCACAGAAATACCTGTACGGCCAAATATGACAGTAAAAGCTGTGATTCTGGACCCAGAAGTTGTATTTGTTGCTAATTTGACCAATGCTGATGCTCCTGCCTTAAAAGTTTCCTTCCAATGTGACTTTTCTCTGACATCTGGAAGGGATGCACAGAGGATGACTGCTCAAGTGAATGGCTTCAAAGTGTTGGCCTGTGCCTTTCTCAAAGAAAAACAAGACAAAAGTGTTACTACTGTAAGAAAACCACTGGTTTTTTGACTGTACTATCAGTCTGTGTGTTGAGTTTTGTCTGTTTTTTAAGCATTTTTAAGCATTAGGTCAAAAGCTTTTATTTCAGTGACTTTTAATCTTCAGGACAAAATTGCTGTTGTGCAAATTGGGATGCTGGAATGTGTGGCAGTGCATGAAAAAATGCTGTTGCTCTGAAACATGGCATTACTTTATGGGGTCAGCATGCCCTGGGCCTGTGGAATGAAAAAAGTACAAGACCTTTTGAAATGTTTAGATTCCAGGAGTCACCTTAATAATCAAGTGATGATTTTTCACTCAGGTGTTACGACCGTGTTCCTTGGTCATGGAAAATATGGTGCATGTCTCAGGATTACAGACTGTGGCAGTAACAATAGAAGAACTTACTATTAAGGTAAGATTATTAAAACTGTCTTTGGAAGAACAGCTGCTTCTCAAACTGTAGCTTGGTTTTTGGTGGTTAAAATTTGCATTTTCCTCATTAGTTTAATTCTAGAAATAAACATTTTTAGAGCTGCTCCATGTTGGAAAAAATCATTATGTGTTCCTTGTGCTGACAGTCCCTTCACCAAAGAGGACTCATTTAAATACTTCAGATTCTGGGATTCCTCCTACCACTTTCTTCCCAAGTTATAAAATAACCTTTCCCCCTGCTGCCACCACCACTATTTTTGTCTTAAGTTAGTCTTACAAGATGGCACACCCCCCCAAGTACATGGATGATATAAGGCTGTTAACATGATTTCCAGAATGGTACACAGTGTGAAATACCTAGTTCTTAACAGGTAAGCTAATGACTGTGTCTCTGGTGAAGGTATTTCTGGATGTAAGTTGCTGATTCTCCTGTAAAAAGTTCCCAAATAGGCATTTGTGATATGAAAAGCCTTTAACTGTAAGTCCCTTGTTCCTGAGGCAGAAATCCTTTGACAGTTGTGCTGTGCTGCCAGTTGGAGTGGTGGGGTACAGAACTCTGCCAACAGGCTTTTGTGAACACCTCAGGGATCTTAAAAACAAAGGAATTCTTTTCAGCATGGTGGGGAAAAGGTGGATATTGGCTGCTGGTATGGGAGTACCACATATTGGCAAAAGGGAAATTCAATCTGAGAATTTTGTTCTTGGTCCTGTGGGATTGTGAGGGAGGAATTGGGGCATTTTGCAGGAGAGGAAAGCAAGAGGAGGTCCATGAATGGATTCTGTTCCTTGGAATTTAAATTGCATCTCTTACGAGGGCCTGTAATATTTGCTATTTCCATTTATAATAGGTTTTGTATTTTAATAAAAGATTTTTTTTTTCTTTGTTCAAGATCTCGCCCATAATTTTGAATACTGTCATTACCATTATGGCTGCCATAAAACCCAAGGCAACAGAGGAGGATTCTAGAGGAGCAGCTGAAGTTTCTGAGAACCTGTGGCAAGTGAAGCCCATAGATGAGTGCAATGCTTGGTTCCTCGGGGTTGATGTAGCCACAGAAGCAACAGAAACTTATAAGGACCGTGAACAAATTCTGAAACAGGAGAAGTTTGACATTGTGGTGAAATCAGTTCAGATGACCCTGGAGTGTGGTCTGGGCCATCGGACTGTCCCTTTGTTGTTGGTGGAATCTGCATTTTCAGGTGTCCTTAAAAACTGGTCCTCGCTGATGGAGGTCGCTGCTGACACGTCACTGGAGGTGTGTGGGATCCAGTTGTTAGCAGTTTAAAACACTTATGCATGTCTCCTGACATTCAAGTAACTTTTTAGTACACTTTGTCTGTGCTAAATTAATAATAGGTTTAAATTGTAGTGCTCTTAGTAGTTCTTTAGCAGTCAGGCAAGTGTGACCAAGCATAACGTGGTTTTTACAGGAAGTTTGCAATTGATAGTAGATTTTAATGGCAGTGGCTATGTGGAATAATCTGGCCCTCTCTGTTTTTCTACTACTTTTTCATGTTAAAGTTTTGCTATATGAACATTGAGCTTGTCTTACTTGAATATTCATATTACTGCCCACCTTTTTTGTTTCTGTAGCACTGTGTTCAATGTTACGATAGAAATTACGCTCTGTTCTCAAAGGGAGATCCCATTCCAAGGTGGTACAATCTCCATTTATGGAGGCAGCATGGTAAAATTCCATACAGCCACGTGTGCAGCTGCTCTGTGAAATGGGTCAGCTCCACCTGAGTTATATTTGGTCAGTCTACCAAATATATATCCGAGAACAGAATCATAGAACCAGCTGGGTTGGAAGGGACCTCCGAGATCATCAAGTCCAACCCTTGATCCAAGCCCGCTGTGGTTCCCAGCCCATGGCACTGTTGCCACATCCAGTCTCATCTTAAAAACCTCCAGGGATGGAGAATCCACCACTTCCCTGGGGAACCCATTCCAATGGCTGAGTACCCTCTCTGTAAAGAATTTCTTTCTAATCTCCAACCTAAACCTCCCCTGGCACAGCTGAAGACCCAGCCCTCTTGTCTTGCTGATCGTTGCCTGGGAAAAGAGACCAACCCCCCCCCGGCTCCCCCCTCCTGTCAGGGAGTTGCAGAGAGTGAGGAGGTCTCCCCTGAGCCTCCTCTTCTCCAGGCTGAACAGCCCCAGCTCCCTCAGCCTCTCCTCCCAGCACTTGTGCTCCAGTCCCTTCCCCAGCCTCGTTGCTCTTCTCTGCCCCTGCTCCAGCCCCTCCATGTCCTTCCTGAGCTGAGGGCCCAGAACTGGACACAGCACTCCAGGGGTGGCCTCCCCAACACTGAGTCCAGGGCAGGAATCACTTCCCTGGACCTGTTGGCCACACTGTTCCTGAGCCAGGCCAGGATCCACTGGCCCTCTTGGCCACCTGGGCACACTCTGGCTCCTGTTCAGCTTCCTGTCAATCCACACTCCCAGCTCCCTCTCTGCCTGGCTGCTCTCCAGCCACTCTGTCCCCAGCCCAGGGGTCTGCCAGGGGTTGTCATGACCAAAGTGCAGGACCCGGCCCCTGGCCTGGTTGAACCTCATCCCATTGGAATCAGCCCAACTCTCCAACCTGTCCAGGTCCTCTGAATGAAGCATGAGGTACAAGGAGCCTTCTTTCATTGCCTCCATATCATGGGAGGGTTTGGAAGATGCACGTGTAAAAACGTCCCTCTGGGGGAACTCCCCACCAGGGAACATCCAGAACTGTTGAGTCCACAACTTCTGTTCAGAGTTGGTGTGATTGAAGGGCATTAAAATCCAGATATTTGCTCTGAGTTAGAGGAATTGTTCCAGTGGGCCAGACTGAGACTATTTTACTCAGACTGTTATTTCACAGTGCAATGAAGTACTCGTGGCATTGAAGTTTCTGGTCTCAAAGTCATTCCCTCAAACAGGGTAGGAGAGGATGGAGACTTGATGATGTTAATTGAAGATGTTAAAAAGATACAGTGTTCCCAGGATGTGTGGTTGCTCTCAAAGCAAGCCAGAAAATGAACTCTTCAAAAATGATCTCACTGGGGAAAAATTTACGATATATTACATTTCTGTGTATTAATTTTTAAGCCATTAAAAGTTAATGCTAGAACCTCCAAAATTAATTGTTTTCTTATTAATGTTTTACATAATAATTTCTATTGGAAGGAACCTGGTCCTTTGTTTTTGTTTAATTTTGGTTATATCTTTAGATTCATTATTACAATGAAACTTATGCAGTGTGGGAGCCACTTATTGAACGAATTGAAGGAGGAAAGAAGCAATGGAATTTAAAACTGGAGGTATGTAAACTACTTGAAACTGTGTGAAATGATTTGAATAGACAGCTATTTTTTAATTAAAGTTTTATGTGGCAGAACATTGACCTTTTGAATGTTGTTGATTTGAGGGTGATGTGCAGTTTCACTTGGAAAAAAAAAATCAATCTTTAGACATCTTAAGGTTTTTCTGAATAATGTTAATTGTCCAGTGCATGGACAAAAAGAAAATAACTTGCCTTCAGTGTTGGTATAAAATATCCATATTTGTTTAAGGCATCTGAGCTTTACAAGTTGTACTATTTTTGTGAAATTGTCAAGTGTGGGTCAAGTTTTTTCCTGTTTTAACACAGGAGAAAGTAACTTCTGTGTTCATAAAGGCCTAATGAAACTTCTCTTTCAGATGAAGACTAACCCTGTCCAAGAGAGAAGTCTGATGCCTGGGGATGATTTCATTGTCCTTCCTGAGCCACAAACTGCCATTAACATCTCTTCCAAGGATACAATGAACATCACAATATCCAAGTGTTGTCTGGCTGTTTTCAGTAACCTGGCCAAGGTAGTTCTAACTGAATTATCTGGTTCTGTAGGAAGTTCTGATTCTTTCTTTTTTAAAGAACTTTACTGGCTGCCAGTCACAAGTCAGTGGCTGTTCTGCAGCTCTGACAGATGTTACCTAGAAGGGCTGAGGAGTTTTACTGGGATTAGTCCTTTAGGGTTGGCAAAAAGGTGGTGCTCAGCTTTTCAAAGAAGCAACTTCTGTGTTAGAGCAACAAATGTGCTTATGCAGGACTTAAGGAAGGGTCATACATGCAGGCCAAATGAAAATGAAATGCTCCAATAAACACAACTATTTGCTACAATGCTCTTTCTGAAATATTAAAAGAGAAATTTACCTTCCTTTCCGGTTTTTCTCCTTTATTGAATACTAAGAAAAGTGTGCATTTTAGGATTGGCCTTGAAACTGTAGGAGTAGATTGTCCAGTGTGTTAAAAATACTTTTTCCCCCTATTTTTCTTGTGATAGTAGGTGTGCTTATGAATGATCTAGACTGCTTTTCCCTCCTTTTTTTTTTTTAGGGGGTGAAGAAATTTTGGTTACTAAATTAAACCGGTTTTACAAAATGTGACTTATGCCTATTTGTTTTTTAATTCTAAATTAAACCCAGTTTTGTAGCAGTTCTGTAAGTACTTGCTAATACTGTAAGTCTCTCTTGGCAGTCAGTTCCCATGGCTTCTGTGGAACCAAACAAATGTTTGTAAGCATAAGTTGTAATTGAATATGAAGTATGTACGTGTTCCATGTCCTTGTGACTTCTCTGTCCCAGATCTTATGTTTCTCTTACAACCCAAGAACTGGAAAAATGCCCAGTGAGGAGCAGGAATGCTTATTGTAGCATCAACATGTACTGCAAATCACAGAATAAAATTAAATTCTCTGGAAGTAACCTTCACTTCCCTGAAATACTACTCCACACAGCATAGGTCTTGGTATAGATAATTTTGCCCCTCTTTAAAATGATAGTTGCTGGGAACTGCCTTTCTGGATATGTTATATTTATTTATTTATGTGTGACATTTTTTTATTTGTTGTTAATTCCAGGCGTTTTCAGAGGCAACTGCATCCACGTTTGACTATTCCTTTAAGGAGACAGCCCCTTTCATAGTGAAAAATGCCCTGGGTGTTCCTCTCAAAGTGCTTCCCAGCTCCAGTTTTCGGATAGTTGGTTCCACTGGCAAAGAGAAGCTGAATGATATAGAAGTTGGGCAGAGCATGGAGCTGGAATACTCTGCCTTTGAAGCTCCCCAGCGAGGGAGGTTGTCTGCCTTGTACCGCCAGGAGAGCTCCGTCTTCTCCTTAAATCTGGGTACTGAGGAGCTCTGTGTGTGGGAACACGGGGATCCACAGGGGCGCATCAGTGGGGTGGAAATGTGTGTCGAGTACATGGCGTTGGAACCACTTTTGAATACTGATGCCAATTAAAAAACCCCACAAAACTGCTACTGCACTTCTTAAAAACCTGTAAAATTCCTTTTCTTCAGTTTTTCAGAGAGTAAAAAGCACAATTTTTCTTTCCTTTTTGGAGAAATGGACGACATTCTAGTGGAGTCATGGATAGACCATGTTAGACCCTGTGACACAAGCCTGTGCATTCCAGCTCCTGTTCAACATTTCTCCTACCCTTACTACTATTTGGCTTCCTGTAGTTACCCAGCTACTCAAGAGCAGTTATGTTTCTGGTTTTTAACTTTGCCAGAAAACACTCTAAAGAGAACAGGATACAACAGCTACTAATACATAATCTCCTGAGTTTTTTCCTTTCCATCACATCCCATCTGAAGGTACTTGGCCTTGATACAAAGACCATGTTCTGTGTTGCATTTCATTAACTCACCCAACAAGTACCTATTTTTACTGCTTGGGGTATTTCCTGGGCTATGTATAAATCGTGATCTGAAGTTACAGTCTTGAGGAGTATTTGGGCCTTAAAGCTTTCCTTCAGTGGTACTCAAGTACCATTTCAGGTGCTTTTGCCAGAGAGTACTTTGATCCTGGCTGTTGCTGTTGAACTGTTGGGTTCTGTTGAACTGTTGGGAACTGTTCAAATAGGAAATGGTAGTGTGATTTGTTTTGCCTAACTGAGATTTTTGTATGTTTTTGTGGATCAGAACTGCAGGGATATAAAGAAGCCCTGAGCATTCCCATAGCCAAGCCAGGCCGACGCCTGTACAACGTCAGGAGCCTTGCTGGGCCCTCAGACTCCATCATTGTCCAGATTGATGCCACAGAAGGGAACAAGGTCATCACTGTACGGTCCCCTCTGCAGGTAAAAACCAGCCCAAAGCCCAGGCACTGCTCTTCAATGAGTGACTTGATCTTTCTTCCTTAATGCCTTTTTTGAGATCTTTTTGAGTAACTTTCTTTTTTGAGATCTTTTTGAGTAACTTTTTTTTTTGAGTTTTTTTGAGTAACTTTTTTTTTGAGTTTTTTTGAGTAACTTTTTTTTTTGAGATTTTTTGGAGTAACTTTTTTTTTGAGATTTTTTGGAGTAACTTTTTTTTTTGAGATTTTTTGGAGTAACTTTTTTTTGAGATTTTTTGGAGTAACTTTTTTTTTTGAGATTTTTTGGAGTAACTTTTTTTTTTGAGATTTTTTTGGAGTAACTTTTCCAAGAAGTTACTTAAAGGCCAATTATTAAGTATTTTGCTCTATTTGTTAAATGAATTTTGATCTGTGTTGTGTATGTGTGTGTGTGTTCCTGATAAATGGAAAATCTGTTTTTCTCCTTTTCCTTTTGGCTTTCTAATATCCTCAACACTGAGGATACTTTTTATGCAATTTGGCATTTTAAGCATGTTTTTCATTTCATGGGACTTAAAATGAAGAGTTTTTTTCATATGCTTGTGTATTGTCTCCTTCAGAATGGTATTTTGTTTTAAGACACATAAAGTCTGTTTTCTAGAGAGTTTGGTTAAATCTGCTCTTGCTGTTTTTCCTTCCTGTTATTCATCCTTTTTCCTTTAGAAATCTGTACCACAGAAATGCAATGAAAATTCTGCATTTTGATTCCAGATCAAGAACCATTTCTCCATCCCATTTATGATCTATAAACTGGCTAAAGGCTCCAAGGTGCTGGAGGCAATTGGCACATCCAGGCCAGAGGAAGAATTCCATGTTCCTTTGCATTCATACAGGTAAACTTTCCTTGCTCTGAAGGGCTGCTCTCTGGGAGTCTGATGCACAAATACAGCATTGCTGGGGGAGCTTGAATTTGCACTTGGAAGTTTTTCCTGACCAGGATAAAAATCCAAAATCCAAAACCTTTTCACAAGTGCTGTGAGGAGCAGCTGAGGGAGCTGGGATTGTTGAGCCTGGAGAGGAGGAGGCTCAGGGGGGACCTTCTCACTCTCTACAACCCCCTGCCAGGAGGGGGGGCCTGGGTGGGGTTGGGCTCTGCTCCCAGGAACCAGCAGTGGGACAAGAGGGCACGGTGTTAACTGCACCAGGGCTGGTTTAACTTGGACATCAGGAAGAAGTTCTTCAGAGAGAGTTATTAAACACTGGAATGGGCTGCCCAGGGAGGTGGTGGAGTCGCCATCCCTGGAGGTGTTTGAGAAGAGCCTGGCTGTGGCACCGAGTGCCATGATCTGGGTGACAAGGTGGGGTTGGGTCAAAGGTTGGACTCGATGATCTCAGAGGTCTTTTCTGACCTGATTGATTCTGTGACTGTGTGATTGGGTAGTGAGTGTGCTGTAGAGTGTTAGCAATGACTTCAAAGTGGGTGAAGTTGTCTGTCAATACAAATCTGTTGTGTCCCACTTCCTGCCCCCTTCCTGCAGGTGTCAGCTGTATGTCCGACCCACGGGGGTGTTCGAGGGGCAGTTCAGAGAGTCCACCACTTACATTGCCTGGAGGGAGGAGCTGCACAGGAGCACTGAAGTGAAGTGCTTGTTGCAGTGCCCAGCCATGGAGACCAGTTTCCTGCCTCTGATCATCAGCTCAACAGCTGTACCTGATGAACTCAGTTTTATTTCACCGTATGAAGAGGAGTGGGATCCAGCCTACATTATCCACCTGTACCCCACACTCACTGTGAGGAATCTTCTGCCATACTCCTTGAGATATTTACTGGAGGTAAGTTATTTTAGGGTTTATTTGTAAATCCTTTACTCAATTTTAAGTAAGACTATATTTACTTAGAAGTGCAGATGAATGTAGCGTGTAAGACAATGCATGTCGGGTATTTTATATTGTAAATGAATGAGGCAGATCATGGATTGATTCTGGGACTTCTGGGGATTAATTTTTTTGAATTTGGATGTTCCTGGCCAACTCTGCCTTGCTCCTTAAATATGAATCCTGTACTGGATTGGTCTTTTTTTTTTACGTTCTTCTGAGATACTGTTTGTGTTTTGCAAGATGTCTTTTGCTTCTGAAAAAGAGGCATAAGACTGAGGATCTACAATTTCTAGAGCTTTTCTTCACCTAGAAAATGCAGCTTCTCTCCATTCTGACACTGATTCTTTACTGATGATTATTGTGGGGGCATCCTTGCACAAACTGGAAGAATTTTTGCAGGATGCTGCACAGACCATTTCCCTCTCCATGCAGTATTTTCAGTATCTAATATTGATTCATGAAATCTGAGTGATATTAGTAAATACAACAGGGGCAAGGATTTAGAACCACCACCTTTGTTTGTTCTGGTCTGTCCTGTTTGCAGGACTGGCTGTGGCATTCATTTAGATCTTGTTTCCACTTCTGTGCAACATCCTAATGGCACTATTCCCACTTTTCCTCACCTTCACTGTCCTTCAGTACTTAAAGTCACAGCACGTAGGACAGAGTGCAATTACCTTGGTTGAGGAGTCAGAAAGTAGTAATTCAAATCTCTTTCTGAAGTCACTGTACCTCTAGATGGGTCTGTGCTTGTTGTCTTCACATCCCTGGACTAATGAAGCCTGGCCACTATTTCATACAGTAAAATACACTGTTTATTAGGAAAAATTAGGAAAGCTGTTGTTGTGGGATGCTACTGCCTGAGCAAAGTGGTGCTGCTAAATAGTGTGGCAGAACTGCTGGCTTTCTGCCTTGGGTGATCTTCAGTGGGAAAGCCCTGGCTGTACATCTGCAGCACTGTCCTGCTGAGTGTTACACTCAGGAGGAGGAGTAAGCTTACACTCAGCAGGAGTGTAAGCATTGGGTAAGAACTCATTGCCAAAATCCTTTGGAAATCATGGAGGAGGGAGGGTGAGAGAAGGGAGCGAGTGGAGACAGGGAATACATTGGAACTAGTTTGCCTTCCTGAAACCCAGAACTAAGAATTAATTAAGAATTTATTACTGTCCTGCAAGAAAAGTGCAATGGATCTCACATTATTCAGAGGATCAGTCCCAAATAAAAGTGATGGGAGATTAGGACACATTGTACTGAGATATCTGAAATTTGCATCCTACAAGAGAATAAAATGCTTGGTTTTGAATGCCTTAATTTTATATATTAAAATCTTAATTTGCTTCTTCTGCTTTTGCTCCAGGGAACAGCAGAAGCCCGGGAATTAACTGAAGGGAGCGCCGCAGACGTTTTCCATTCGAGACTCAACGGAGAAATAATGGAACTTGTGCTGTTAAAATATCAAGGCAAAGACTGGAATGGGCATCTTAAAATCCATGATGGGATGCCTGAGTTTTTCCCCGTGTGCTTCACCTCCCACTCTGCAGCATCCCTGACGGTGGATGTGTACATCCACACCAGGAGGGTCGGGAGCCGCCTCGTCCTGTCCGTCTTCAGTCCCTACTGGATCATCAACAAGACTTCCCGTGTTCTCCAGTACCGAGCTGAAGACACTCATGTGAAGCATCCAGCAGACTACAGAGACATTGTTTTGTTCTCATTTAAAAAGAAAAACATTTTTAGTAAAAATAAGGTATGCTGATTTTAAAGTCCTGCTCTGAGGGGGAAAACACAAAGATATTTCTTATAAAGAATATTTTTATGTCGGTTTTAAGTCTAAAGACTCTCATTTGGCAGTTGCTTTCTTTGGTACTTTGACATTTAAAATGCACACTGTAAATATGCTGGTTTGTGTTAAACACATTTCTTTAGTTTTGATTTTTTTTGTTTTGTGTGATGTTTGCATGGTCAAGTAAAGAGTACTGCAGTAGAAGATTTTTTCAGAAGTGGCCCTTCGTTCCTTTTAAATAACTCTTCTTACCCAACAGTAGTTGAAAAACTAGTTGAAGAAACAGTGTTTATTCCTCCCACCTCTTCAAGTTTGTGAAGCACCCCAAAATGTAGGCTTTTTGCCACGTATGTGTGTGCTGCCATGAGCAGACAATGAGTGCTCCTCTATTTTTCTACCTTGTACTGTGACATCTTCTCCAGAACTCAGGCACAGACTAATCAGAATATGAATAATGATACTACTTTCTAAGGTTATCTAAACTTACAGAAGGTTTTGAAAGCACTGATGTGTTGTCCTTATACTGCTCCATGTGATATGATTGCTCTCCATAATGCACGAGCTGTAGGATTACAGTGAATTTATTGAATTACTTTGCATGTTGTTGTTTTTTGTCTGTAGATCCAGCTCTGTATTTCAACCAGCACTTGGTCCAGCAGCTTTTCCCTTGATACTGTAGGAAGCTATGGATGTGTGAGGTGTTCAGCCAATAACATGGACTACCTGGTAAGATATCTTTCTGTGTTTTAGGAAGCTCTCTTGGGGTTCTTTTGCCTTGACTCTTTCCCTCATTAAGGCCTTTGTTTCACTTCTTCCACTGCTTTTAAAGCATGGAAATATTTAACATTTAGGGTAATAACATTTGTGCCCCAGCTGTTCAGGTCTGCACCTGTCAACAAGTAGTTTCACCAACAGAAGTTTCAGTTGAATTCCTAATTGTGGTTTATATAACAAATGTGCAGTTCTGGGCTGTTTGAAAACACAGTGGTGAATGTGCATAATGGAGAGAAGAATGCACAGCATAATTCATAACTGCAAGTGTTTAGATCTTCAGTCTTTATCCAAGACTACATTTCCATAATTAAGCAGAATAAAGATATGTGGGGAGTTGTGTTTCCATACATTCTTTAGCTTTGTTTTCTGATGATAATGGTCATTTTAGGTTGTCTTTATTTACTCTAGAGGATTCCTGTTGGGTTTTCTCCACAGATGGTACAGCTACAAAATGCTACAGCTAAAATATTACTTGACTGTTGTGTTAATTGTGTTGCATAATTTGCTGACTTTACTCCATGTCATTGGTTCTTTCATTTCAGGTGTTCAGAGCAGGAGTGTTGTGTGCCAGGTTTTGTAATTATAGCATTGGCTTTTCCTTTTTTTCCATCCTGACTTTTCTTCTAAACTTGCTGTTGATTGTTTGCTCAAATTATCCTTGTTTGACAGGTTGGAGTCAGCATCAAAATGAGCAGTTTTAACCTGACCAGGATAGTTACCTTCACTCCATTCTACACAATAGCAAACAAATCTTCTTTGGAACTTGAAGTTGGAGAAATTGGTCCTAATGGCTCTCTTCCAACTAATAAATGGAATTATATCTCAGCTTCAGAGGTAATGTTTCGTGTTTTTCCCTTTGGGTGTTGTTGTAGACAACTGGTCTCTAGGTGTCACTTGAGGAAGGAGCAGTTCTCTCATGGGAGCTGTCACTTGTGATGGATGACATGGGTACCTCACATCTCAGGGGAACTTGAGCAGCACAGGTTGCATGTGTTGGTACATTAATGAAGTCCTTCAGTTTGGGTAATTTAGTAAATGTAGCTGAGATGTTCATCAGGAGATACTTGGGTGAGGACTAAGGCATGTGAAATAGTCACCAGCCTGTTTGTTTTCCTGCTGGCTCACTGTACTGAACATACAGGAACTGTTAAAGTCACATGTATTTCTTGTTTCACAGTGTCTTCCATTCTGGCCTGAAAACTCATCTGGTGAACTTTGTGTCAGAGTAGTTGGCTATGAGAGCCCATCCAAACCATTCCTGTTTAATGCCCAGGATAATGGGACTCTGCTGAGACTGGAAGAATTGGTGAGATTGCCTTTGTGTGCTCTGTTCTTAAACCCCATTTTAGCCCTCCTGTAGCTTGACTCACCAAAATCATCCAGGTCAAACTGTGTATACACTGCCCTTCAGTTCTGAGGCATAAAAAAGGTTGTGAATCAGGTTTGCAGAGTTGTTGATGTTTTTGTAACTGTGTAGTCAGGGTGATTTACTTGTGTTAACCCTATAAGAAGATGAACAGCTCTATTGCTACTAAGTTCAAATGGTAGAATGGTAAAATGCTTAGACTGCACCTCTGACATCTGGGGTTTTGCAGAGTGAATGTCTTGGGTGCCTTCAGTTTGTTTAAATAGTTATCCTAAAATGGATTGTATTTTTTGTTTTCTTGATAGTCCACTGCATGTTGGACACACACAGTTTGTGGGCAAACTAATTTATGAGTCAAACAGCTGAATCTTACTGATTTCAGAACTCCCCCTAGCCTAGCATTAGGGAATGTGTATATAAATGTAGCATGTTCAGACAAGGATTTGGATGTACTGCTCATAACTAACTGAAATGCAAGTGACTGTGAGGATAATCCAGCTCTCCAGTTTCCTGAAGCACCTTTTTCAAAGGTGGATGTGTCCCTTCCCACCTCTTCTCCAGATCTTATAATGTAGTAGAAAAATCAATTTATCTTGCTAGAGGAGCATTTTGAGAAAGGTGTCTGAAGAGACAATCCCAAAGGGAAAGCATGAAGTACCTCCTTTGTATAAGCAAATGAGAAAAGTGGTGCTGTACATGCTTCAGAAATATCTTGCATATATATTGGGAAGCCATTAGGAGAAAGACTCAGGATGAAATGTTTATAGGTTTAATGAACAGAACTTTTCTGCTCTTTTTGTTAATGTTCTTTTGCTAAATTTGTTGTACTTTACAAACTTACACTAAAGTTTGTCTAGACCTTCACGTTTTTAAGGAATATGCAGGAACCTGCAGTTTTAAATGTGACTAAGTTTTGTAACAGAAAGTGAAGGGAATTATCACCTTTACTTTTAATGAACTTGGCCAAATGAAGTAATTTGAATAAAAATCTTTAATTTTAATATATTTTTTCAATTAAATCAACAAGGAGTTTGTGGATGCTACTGATACCTGCCTAAAGTCAGCAACCAATGTGTTTGAGCTTGCTGTCACTAGATAATGCAGGGGACATTTCCTTATTTCATTTGGAAGAGGCCAGCGAAAGACTGATCTAAAAATAGCAGTTTAGTCTGTTCTAAATTGAATTTATGTATGGAACAAATACTGGACTTTGTCTAACTCCTTCTGCAGAATGGGGGTGTGCTGGTGGATGTGAATGTTTCGGAGCACTCTACTCTCATCAGCTTCTCTGATTACCATGAGGGAGCTGCCCCAGCCCTGATTGTGAACCACACCCCGTGGGACTGCCTCAGATACAGACAGAGGTACAGGACAGACACTGTTCACCACTGATTGTTTAACCAGGGGGGACCCTTTGGGAGGAAAGGAGTTCTCTTTTACCATTATGGGACCTTGAACAATAGATGAAAACCCCTTTTCTTTCTCATATTCTTTTTATGAAGTATTTTGTCTTCCTCATAGTTTGAGAAAGTGGAGAGAATACAGTGGGAGTATAAATCCTGGTTCACCAAGAGCTGGTGAACCTCCAGCTGGCCTTGTTTGGAGTGGATGGCCTGGGTCCTTCCCACCTCACCCCAGGAGGCTGGAGGGGTGGAGGATTTAACCCTGTGATTTGCTTGCTCCCCTTCCACCACTGCTCCTAACCAGTGAATACTGTTATTTTGCTGCTTTGCTTTCGCCTTGCAGTGGATTACAAGAGGAAATGGAGTTGAAACCAAGGCAAGTGTGCCTGTTTGCCTGGACAGATCCAACCAAACCAAGAAAATTGACTTGGGGCTACTGCCAAAATTTTGGTGAACATGACCTACTGAAGGTAAACTTGAGAAGGGGAGAAGTAAATGCTGAACCAAGCTAGGACTGTTACAAGGTTAAAACTACCTGGCAGAAAGCTTCCTCAGTAACTTCACATCTGTCTTGTCCTGTAAGAGACCTTTGAGCCTCCTGTCAAGCAGCAAGATTTTGGATGTTTAGATTAATATATTCAGAGGCTCAGACACAAACTGCAGCTTGCTTTTGCTCTGGTTTTTGTGAATATGGAAGTGTAGGAGCTGTGGAAGTATCTAAAGAGTAGAGAGGATGAATAATTCACCAGTTTTCCAGCAGTGCTGCATTTGCCTTAAGTATCTCCCTAAAGATGGAGAAAACCCCCACTGTTGTGACTCTCACTTCCTGTGGGAAATGCTTGTATGGAGCAGAGAATTCTGAATTGCTCACTGAGAGCTATTTCCATGTTTGTAACTCAGGCAGAACTAAAACATGCGAAGTGGGGGCAAAATAATAATAATGACCAAGATGGAAAATGACTGAGAGAAACAGGGACAGTGGAACTGGAAGCAGAGGTAATTCTGAGATAAGACAGAGCAAGTGTTTTGTTGGAGAATGGGAAGCAAACATTCATGGAGGAAGGTTTTTCTCACTTAACTGGAATGTGGGCTAAATGAAGTCCTATGTGTGTGTCTCTAAATAGCTGCCTGCTTGCACCTTACACTAAAATCTAGATTCTTCAGAGGTGGTTTTTCTGTTGACTGGGCACAGTTAAGAAAATTAAAAAGGATTAGTAGCTAAAAGGAGAGACAGGAAAGTAAGGTCTTGTTTCAGTTTTGCTGGGAATGGGTTTAATTTCACTCAACTGAACTCAGTTAACCAAATCCAGTCAGCTTTACTGTATAAACACTTTTTTGGGTCAAATTTTTTACATTTAAAATGTTTTTACTTTGAAACTGATTTCCTTACTGTATAATTATGTTTACATTTATGATTATTTGGGGCTTTTGAGAAAAGGGCTTCAATTATCTTAATTTTGCCTCACAAATTAAAAAATAAGGAATATCTGCATTTGAAGTGCAGAGATCCTAATAGTTGTCTGGTTTTGCTGTTTTGTGGTTTGTAATTTATTGCCTTCTTTCCAATTACCTTTTGTGTTGCTGTGAAGGCCTTTGTTTCCTAATGATTTTCAGTATTATTCTAAACCACAAATATTGCTGGAATGTTTAGTTTACAAAAGGGGAAAAAACCCCTCCTTTCCTTTATTACATACTAGTGCTATGGCATTATGTTTTAGTTGACAGCTTTTGTTGTTAGCTCTAGTAATTCTTTGTATAATTAGTGATTCATCTTTATTAACTTCATGTCACTGATGTTTGTGATAACTCACAAGGAAATAAAGAATAGCAAATATTTAAAGCCAAAATGCCCTGAATTTTCGGGATGGAAAGCCAGAAGATTTTTGCAATTAATTTTTAGCAATTTTTGTTGTGAAAAGTAACACTTAAATTCCAAATTGGAATATCCCAACCTCCAACTTGTTTGGATTCAAGATGCAACTGAATCATCATGAGGCAGTAAAGCGAACAAACAAGGAGAATGCTGAGTTCTGGTTTGTGTGTGTGTCTGTAAACTTGCTTGTAACATACAGCAGCAGCATGGATTTACTCATTAATATCCTTTTTCCCCCAATGCAGGATGACTGTGGGCAGTTCCCTTACAATGCCAACACTCAGATCCACTGGGTGTCTTTCCTGGATGGGCGTCAGCGGGTGCTGCTCTTCACAGATGATGTTGCTTTGGTCTCTAAAGCACGACAAGCAGAGGAGCTGGAGCAACCTGACCAAGAAATAAACCTGTCAATCCATGGCCTTGGACTTTCTCTAGTTAACAATGAAAATAAAAAAGAAATCTCTTACATAGGAATTACTAGGTACTGCACGGGGAAGTCTAAATACTCCTTTGAAAAATCAAAATTTGACAGCTTATTATAACTTTTATACTAGAGTTGAAAGAGACATATTTCAAATTTAATTAGGTGGAACCTTTTTAATTAAAGATAAGGTTTTTGCCTTTACCCCTGTTGTGAAATTAGAGCCAATAGGATTTAACTGCCTCCTTTTTTAGCTTATAGTAGAGAAATAATTTTTTTGATCCTGAGAAATTAGAATAATATATTTTACATCGTTTGCATGCACAAGAAAGGTATAAGGCCTCAAATTGTTAACCTTGTTATTTATCTTGCAGTTCTGGTGTTGTTTGGGAAAGGAAACCAAGGCACAAGTGGAAACCATTTAATCAAAAGCAAATAAACCTGTTGGAACAAGCCTATCAGAAATATCTCTCAAAAACAGCTTTCCAAGGTCCTGGTTGGCATAAACTGGACAGCAACACTGAGGTATGTTTGAAGTTTAAGTGTTTGCAGAACATGTGCAACAGCTAAAACAGATTTCTGCTTTGCTACATAAGGATAAATGCTGTTTTAGGAGAAATAGAACCAGAAAGCAATCTTTTTAATTGAATAGTTACACATTTTACACAGTACAGTGTTTCTGTACTGTGGTAATACTGAGGCAATATTGAGGCATTATCCAGACTTGTATTATGAAGTAAAAATTTCCAAGAATTTTGGTTTTGTGTGGTATGTGCCTGTTAATTGTGAATCTTATATTCGCATTGAGGTACCTTAAATTCTCTGTAGAAACCTTAGTTTTATCTTCTTAGTAAACTGCGGTTTCCATTGCTTGAGATGGTAAAGGAACCTGTGGTGTTCAGAATCTGGAAATTAATTCACTTACCTGAGCTCTCTCAGGCATTAGTTGTCCATACCTGTGTTCCATGCATAAACTTAATGTATTTGAAAGGTCGAGTTCAACACAGGCATTTTATGGTACCATAATCAGCCTTGTTTTCTATATCATCCTTTCATTTGCAAAACAGGCATATCCCCTCAGCTGTGTGAACACTGAGGTTTTGCACGTGGCAGTGATGCATTTATAGTACATGGTATCAAACCTTGTATCTGTCATTACATTTGTCTCCAAATAAAGGAGAGCTTTTTCTTTCTTCGTATTTCAGGATCAGGTTAAAAGCATCAGCTGGGAAAGTAGTGAGCTGTGTGTGAATATCTGTAATTATCCAGTGTAATGTAGAAGTCAGGAAGAAATAGTTACTAAGGTGGCACAGAGGTTTCTGTTTGGGGCAACTAAAGCTACAATTTAATGTCTTTATCAGACTGACTTTTGGGTTTTGGTTCCTTTCCGTGCAGAGAATGTATGGAGTAATTCAGTAGCCATGTGATCAGATCAGGAAATAAGGAAACCCACAGGTTTTATTTGCTGCTCTGTTTACAGGAACAGAACGTTTGATTAGCTCTCAGTCTACATTAGCTCTGCTTTCTTACATTTCCAGGTGAACTTCAGTAAGTTTCCCATGGAAATGCGTCTCCCAGTCAGGTGCAGCATCCGCCGGAACTTCCTGTCGGGAATTCAGGTGGAATTCAAACAGTCCCCTCACCAGAGGAGCTTACGGGCTCAGCTCTACTGGCTGCAGGTACTGCCCTCCCTCCTGTCTGTGCACTGAGCAGGTGTTATGACCCACCCCAGAAAAAAAGGAAGGGGGGTAACCCAGGTTCTTATCAATAATTCCCTTGGGGTGGGTTAGAGTGAAACAACACTGAATAATCAGTGTCTGAAAACATATCTAGGTAGGGTTCATTTTAACACTTTTGTTTGAACAGGTATGTCAGCATTTTGGCTGTTGTCACCTATATCATCTATCATAGGGATAACCCCTGGGGGGAAAATGCATAAGGGAGAGAAAGGAAAGACAGGGAGAGTAAGGGAAAGCAAAGCTGAGAGTGGACAGATGTCTGTAGTCACTGCCCACGGGGTCCAGCAATGGGACTTGGGAGTTGCAGCTTCCAGGTCTGTCAGTTGAAGTGGTGACCTTGATCCGTTGGGGGTGGGGGAGGGAAGCCCCCACACTCCAAGAGGGGTCTGGCCAAAGGGTTTTTCCCTCCTTTCAAGATTGTCAGAGGGGAAGGGATGGGCTTTGATGGGCCACCAGAGGTATAATGCAGAAGTCCTGCAGAAGCCTGCAAGAGTCTCTTGGCAATCCTAGAATGCATAAATCATGAACCATTTCAGTCTCTGACAGCAGGCACATGAGGGCTGTGATTTTATCCATGTCTGTGCAGCAGTATCTCCACAGCTGGTGCATGTGGTGCTCAGAGCAGCAGCTTGGTTTTACTTTTGGCTGAAGGCAGTTTTCACTGTTCCAGTCAGTGTGTGCCCTCAGTGCAGCCCCTGGGAGTCTCCATGGGTGTGACCCTCTGGAAGCATCCCTTGTACAACACTTCCCACCATCTGACCTTTTATAACTAATGGGTACCATGCCACAATAAAATCAGAGCAATCCTTTCGCTCTGCCCTCCTTCCCCCCAGATAAGGATGACATTCTTCTTCAACACAGTCTCAAGTTTCTCAAGCCTTCTAAAATGGGAATTGTGTTTATTGTGTCATTAAAATATTCCTGTAATGATGCCATAATGTTTTAGGTTGATAATCAGTTACCAGGATCCATGTTTCCTGTTGTGTTCCACCCTGTACTCCCTCCCAAGTCGATTGCTTTGGATTCAGGTAAGGGAAAGTCTTATCAGATGTATTATACATTTGATATATGGCAATATCAGATTTATTCAGCCAAGTAGCAACTTGGCAATTTATTTTTGGCATATCCTTAAATTTTTTTTTTTCTGTTTAGAACCAAAACCCTTCATTGACATCAGTGTCATCACTAGATTCAACGAATACAGCAAAGTGCTGCAATTCAAGTGAGTTTAACAGCATGGTGTAACACAATTTTAGGGATTTAATATATTTTAAATCTATTTTAGAAGGGAACTTTGCTCTACAGTTTATGTTCTCCTATGCAAACAACTCTTTTGGTTGAATTTTTAAATGTCTCCTGTGAAAAAACATTGTTCTGAAAGGAACTTGGTTTTAGAAAATAGGGGCTGACCACATGATGGGGCTGTTATGCAAATTCTTTAGTAATCAGAATTCTTTCCATCTTGTCCTACAGTACCAGAGTTGTGTGTCTGCCTGTTTGTACAGTGCTGGGTGTTTGGTGCTCTAACAACAAATGACTTAATGTGGCCCAGAACAGTGTAAAATATTCTTTAGTGACTATGTCTGTGTCTGGAGTTTTTGCACTAAAAATGAGACAAAAACATTATACTGATGGTTTCTAATGCAAATATCTCTACCTAGCTAGTGTGGGTGTAATATTTGAGGATGGTGAATTTTAATAAAATAAATATTCAATAATATGACTTGAAGAGAGGCACTTGGATAAGAGGAAGAAAAGTGTTGTTCAGGTTATGTTATCCATGAAGGACCTGGAACCATAATGTGGGAATGTAGGAATTATTAGGTGATGGTTTTGAGGTAAATTTTGAAAGTATTAGGGTTGAATAACCTACAGTAATGTAGGTTTGTGTGGTCAATAAGCATTTCTGAATGTACACTGACAGTTGATACTGTAGATTGTGAATCTTGCAAAGCTTTGGTTCTGTAGGGCAAGCAGGTGATATTTCAGTTAAAATTCTCCAAGTATACACATGTTTGGTTTTCTTATTTTAGATACTTCATGGTTCTTATCCAGGAAATGGCTCTGAAAATTGATCAGGGATTTTTAGGAGCACTTAGTGAACTTTTCACTCCATCTACAGACCCCGAAGCTGAAAGACAAAGGGTAATGTATGAGAAAAATTGATTTTTGCTGGAACAGGGCCTTCATGGTTTTAGTGTTGCAATTTCCTGAAAATTTCCATTTAAATAAGGGAATATTGCATTTCACAAATGTGAATTAAGGGACATAATAAGATGGTTTTCAGTTAGTATTGGTATTTCTGTTAAACATTGGCTGTGACCATGACTGAAGGACAAGTTTGAGTAACTGATACCTGGTTATGTGTTTTCTGCTCTTTTAATGTTTCATTAATGGATGACACAAAGGTTTTAATTGTGACTACAGAGTGTTAAGGGTGTATGAGAAATAAGGGCAGATTTTACAGAGTGGGCTTGTATTTGTCTGTTAGTCTACAGTGTCTTGCCTTTAGAGAGTAGAAGGAATAGATTTTTCACAGCTCTAAATAAAATCTTATATAGGTGGACCCTCAGGTCCCATTTTGTTCTGCTGTACATGGAAGAGTCTTTCTTACAAGCTTCTTTTTCTTAGGAATTATATTTTCAGATGTTCTGTATAAAAATTGTAATTTTGTGAGGAAATAAAAAATACCACAAAGAACCTATGGAAGCGATACCTTAAATGACTGAGTAATTTAAGTTAATATCAGTATAGTAGAAAATGACAAAATGACCCAGAAATTGTTGAATTGTTGTGTATGTGGGGAGGGGTTTTTTTTGTTTGTGTTTGTGGGGTTGTGGTGTGGTTTTTTTGTGTCGTTGGTTTGGGGTTTTTTTTGTTTACCCTGGATACAAGAAATACATTAATACAGTTATATTTAAGTAGTTAACTGTATTTGACTATGGTTGTTATTTCTACTCTTTATATATATGACATATATTTAGATATATGATTAATTACATTATGTATATGCTGATGAGATTAACTTCCTTTTTTTTTCCTTTCATTTATAAATGACAAACCCAGTCTAAATTAATTCAGCAAGATGTGGATGCACTTAACACTGAGCTGATGGAGTCTTCCCTGACAGACCTGTCAATGCTCAGCTTCTTTGAACATTTCCATATCTCTCCAATTAAGGTATGCACTAGAAAGATTTTTGGTTAATACCACACCTGATATTAATCATCTCTTAATTCCTTATAGTAAATACACCCCTGGTGGGGGTTTTGTTCTCTGGAATTTAATACTTTGTTGGAAAACTTGCTTTGTCACCCATGAGTACAAACAGACCCTTAACCATCACAAAGTGGGAGAGTCAGTGTAATAATGATGAAAGCCAGATAAAATATTGGCCTGAAGGTATCCAAGTAATGTATCAGAAATTGTTATAAAATACACTTCCATGGGCTTGTCTTCATGTCTCTCTTGAAGCAGTGAGATTTTTTGAAGGAAGAGAAGGAAGATCATCAGTAATTAGACATTATCCTGAATTAGCAGAATTCTCCTCTCAACCTATCAGATTGAATAAGAATTTAGAGGGAAAAATTTACTTACTTTCCTTTTCTGACATAAACCCTAATTTCAGGTTTTTAGTTATTTCATAGGATGCTCTTAGATTCTTGGATTTTTTTTTTCTTATATGACTGTGCTTATAAACTTAGAAGAGAATGGTGAAGCCAGGGAAAGCATTGGGAGCAACAAGCCATTTGTAGTATTTAAACATACTGGCTAATTTAAAAAATCAGGCTAAAGCTGTTGAAGAAACAGTAAGAACTTCTAAGTTTCTTTTGCATCTTTATTTGAAATGTCAGACAAGCTGCTTGTTAAGTACAGGAAGGGGCTTCTTTTTCTCTCCTTTTTTTTTTCACCTAACTTCAGCAGACTTATCTTGATATTTGAAACCACTGGATAGTGGGAAGACTGTGAAAATTGGGAATCTTGAAACAGTCAAATCGTACAGGTTAACTGCTGTGCCCTCTGGTGAGTGACTAGAAGGGACAGTATTGGTTATGGTGATGAACAAGGGAAGAGGACAATAGTTTTCTGTTGCCCTTTCCACTCTTAAGAAAAATGTGTGAATATTTTTGTCTTACCAACACTAAAAAAATTTTCTATTTTACAGTATCAAAGACAGTTCAAAGTTCATGTTTCCTCCAAAGAGTGACTAGTTGCAAAAATACACACAAGCTAGTAAAGTAAATCAATTTAAATTTTACTTAAGTAAATCAATTTAAATTTTACTTAAGTAAATCAATTTAAATTTTAACTCATGGTTTACACAGAGGTTTACTGTGTAAAATTAAACTTCTCGGGCAATTGGACACTCCTCTGCATGGGAATATGATACATCCCTATGTTAACTATAAATAGGTACCAAATTACCAAATTAATACCAATGGGAGCACAAGCATGTTTGTTGAAATTGCACATTTTGTCAGAGAGTCAAAGTACACTTACCACTCTCTCACCACTGAGTTTTTTGCATATGCACCACACAGTCTGTCTGCTGTGGTTTGGGGTTTTTGTTTTGGTCTTGATTTGTCTTGTTCTACTAATTTTATCTTGGCAGTTGCATTTGAGTTTGTCTCTGGCTTCTGGTGGAGAAGCATCAGATAAGGGGGAAGACATGATAGCCATCCATTCCCTGAATTTGCTGTTGAAAAGCATTGGAGCCACTCTGACAGATGTGGATGATGTTATTTTCAAGTAAGATAATAAAATTGATGGGTTTTTTTTTAGTACTTTGACTTAAGCTACTCTACACTTAATGATTGGATCCACGGTAAACTTTGCTGACTGACTGAGGTGTAAGTTTATACAGCCTTAAGGGAAAGGGAGGAATGGAGGGATAATGGGTTTGGGATCCTTTTTAAGAGAACTGGGCTTCAGGATTATCTGAAGGAATTGAAGGAGGAAGGGTATCTATAACTAATGTGTGATTACTTGTCTTTCAGACTTGCTTTCTTTGAAATTAAATACCAGTTCTACAAGAGAGATCAACTGATGAAGAGAGTTGTTAGACATTACAGTGAACAAGTAAGTTGATTTAGTCAAGCCTTTTGTAAAATTTTGAGTATATGCTTTAGAGAACGTAGAAAATAGGAAAGAAAAGGTGAATACCTCTGAAAACTACTAATTTTTTATTTCATGGTACTGGAGTAGGGATCTGGTGACACAATTATGAAAATGTGAACACAGAAGTGTCCTTAAATGTGTTTTAAATTTTTTTAAATTATTCCTTCTGTTCTTTTTATGTTTATCTTTCTTCAGTAATAGTTGTAATAGTAATAGTAAAAGTATATGTAATAGTTCAGTAATATTAGTTGTCTATACATATAATACATCATTTGCCTAAGCCTATCTTCATTCTAGTAGGAACACTTGGGTATTCTAACACCTTCCTTGGGTGGTAAATTAAAAAAGGTACCAGCTTTGGGTTCTGCCATGAACTGTGTGTAACAACAGCTCGTAAATTGGGTTTTGCCTTTTTTTCCTCCCCCCACTATTCAGTTCCTGAAACAGATGTATGTCCTTGTGCTTGGATTAGATGTTCTTGGAAATCCATTTGGCTTAATCAGAGGCTTGTCTGAGGGAGTGGAAGCTTTCTTTTATGAGCCATTCCAGGTATGACTCCCTGATTCTTTAGCTGTGTGTTTATAGTAGGCTAATAGATTATACTGGTAGGGTTGTAGTTTTATTGTCACTGTACTCCACACTCTGAACAGGTAAGAAAGTAATTTTTTAATGTTAATTTTAAAGAAATAACATAATCATGTGGCCTTACTTGCATCAGTGTAAAGGAGTGGCTAGTTATTCTTGAAACAGATGAATCAAGGCATAGTTTTTGCTGTTTCTAATAAACTTCATTTTTAGGGTGCTGTTCAAGGACCTGAAGAATTTGCTGAAGGCTTTGTGATTGGTGTTAGGAGTCTCCTTGGCCACACAGTGGGTATGTTACTGCTTTGAAAAATACCTCCATGGTATTTCCCTGATGAGTATTTAAGTTTGTCACACTGTTGTCAGTATTTGTGATGTGGATCATTCACACCTAATTTACCTGAGACCATCTAAATGTCTGCTTTGTAGACTGAACAACCAAACTGAGAAACATTCAATATGTAACTGAATTAGTAACATGCTGTGGATGAATAAGAAACAGAATTCTAATGGACCTAAAATGTCTGGAGGAGCCTGAAAAGTGTTTTTAAGACCAGCTGCTGTTACAATTACCTTAGGTTTTTATTCAGCTGTGTCTTACAGTAATTAGAGAAAATATTATTTCATTCAATATGTTATATAACATGTAGTGAACTAATGTAAGAGTTCCCTTTTTCTGTGTGTATGGACTTCAGAGCAGATCCTGGAGTCTTCTCACGGACAACCTGTGGGATTTGCTCTGTGTAAATTCATCATATCTAAACTATGAAGGGGATTTGCTGTGAACTTCTTGTGTGTTGTCTGCTGTTAAGCTGTGCAAGAACTCTTTCTGTCTGCCCTGTTCCCTCAGGTGGTGCAGCAGGGGTGGTGTCCAGGATCACTGGCACTGTTGGAAAAGGCCTGGCTGCCATTACTCTGGATGAAGAATTCCAGCAGAAAAGGAGAGAGGAAATGGGTCGGCAGCCAAAGGACTTTGGGGAGAGCCTGGCCAAGGGAGGAAAAGGCTTGTTACGGGTATGAGCTTGGAGAGGGGGGTGTGATGTGCCACCCTGTAATCCAAGCTGGAAAATACATACAAGGAGGTCTGCTGCCTTCTTTGTCAGCTCATGAGCTGAACAGGAGAGGCAAACAGGCAGTGGTTTAGAGCAGCCTCAGGGTAGTGTTTGAGCTCATGTTTCTGGTCAGGGGAACTGAGGTTGGGGTCTGGGAAAGGAAAAGTGTAGGAAGTGACACCGGTTGCTCCTGTGAATTATATAAATAAACAGTTACTTGTGTTCAACCAATGTGTGAGGTAATTAAAGTAACTGGGCCCTTACCTGACCTTGCAGTCAATTCTGTCATTCCAGTCAGCTGGCTGTGAATTGTAGTAGAAATGACTTTCTCTATGCTGAGGTCGTACAAAACTGCTACATTTTCTTGACTTTAAGGAATGGGAGCATGAAGCAAGTAGAATATGTATAAAAGTAAGTACTATATTAGGTTGGAGATTTTTTTTTCTGAAAGAGAAACTGTGCAACTACTGTATTTTTTGGTTATCTGAAATTGGGAGCCTTTTCTGGTTGCTGAAAGATCACTTCTATTTCTCTCTGTGAGAAAAACCTCACATAAACAATGGCTGAGAGGTCTGTATTTCATGACTGCAAATTAAGTCTTGTAATAATTTCCATCACACTCCATTCCAAATAAAAACAGTCAACTTATCTCTAAGTAATTATTAAATAGTAAACATTGTGGAGTTGATTCTGATACTGTTTCTAAGATATTGGAAGTTACCTCAGGGCATTTTCATTCATCTGCTTTAGTGTCTTTCAACGACTTGACCTTTCCAGTCTTGTGGAGAGTTATTTGCTGTTAATTTACCTTGCCCTAATTGGTATCACTTACTCATGACTGGGAATTCTGGCAGCTTCCTCTTAGTAGTGAAAGGGAAATAATTACTTAACTGTTGCAAGACTGCTGATTACCATACAACAGATTTATTAGTCCTGCCAGCATAAATGTTTCTTCAGCTGGTTCAGATTTTCCCACTCTCTACTTTCCCTCAGTTATAATTTTCTTAAAAACATAAAGTGAAAGAAAGAAACAAAGCCAAAACCCCAACCAGGCAGCGTTTCTGATCCTGAACTTTATAAAGTTTTAAAATGAAGGATGTGAGACAACTGGTTGGCCAGTTGGACTTACAGCATTCCAGTTCCTAAGTGGGAACTTTATTCTGTTCTTTGTTTTAGGGTGTTGTTGGAGGTGTGACAGGCATAATCACTAAACCAGTGGAAGGTAAGCACTAGGGCTGCACTGCACTGCAGTCCTTTACAATTTATTTTGTAATTTTAAGAAATGTCAATCTAAGTGTGGTGATGTTAAGGCATAACAAGATTTATATTTCTAATTATGTGATGATTTCCTCAAATATCTTTATTATTGGCTTACCACCTTTTCAACCTTTGTATGAGTTAAGGAATGGTTTGTGCTCATGATGTATTTTGTTAGGGCTGCTGTGGTACCCAATTTATTGTTTAAAGCCAGAATAAAGATACTAAAAATAATAAAATAAATTAAAATTTTTTGAGACTCCAAAAGTTGGAAAAATCTTAAAAAGCAAATTTGGTTTTATGACTGAAATCAGTATTTATTCCTGTTACTTCATCAGTATGATAGATAATGAAAATTATCCAAGATAAAATACCTCTTACTAATCTCCAAGTCACAGAGATTTCAGTGTTGGGAGTCAGTGTTGTATTTTACAGCTTTTGGGTGATACTTTGGTGTGTAGCCCTTGTCTCATTGGTGGATGAACACACATGCTTTCTAAACCCTCTTTTGGCTCTTCCATAGTTATGTATCACCAGAGACATGTAATTTTCATATAGAAGTAGTTATCTTCCATTATATTTGTGCATCTGAGTGTCCTCAGAATATTTGTTACTGTCAACCTGTAAGAACTGATCTCTTGGCCTACAGTCCAGACTGAAAGTGTGAGAGGGAGAATCTTGTGAAGATCTCAGTTCTGCTGCCTTTGGAGCCTGGGGAGGTATTTAGTGAACAGTGATGTGTCTGAACAGACCAGGAAGCAATGTGTGACTTTCCATGGACAGCTTTTTGTCCAGGTGGATTGTGGAATCAGTGGCTGTGGGCTGTTTAAATACAAACCACTCCTCGTGCAGCCTGGAGGAGCAATGGCTTAATTGTGTGTTTAATGTCTTCAAGGTCACCAAAACTATTTCTTTTTTTTTGTTCCCTTTCTTTTAAAGGGGCTAAAAAAGAAGGAGCAGCTGGATTCTTCAAAGGGATTGGGAAGGGGCTGGTGGGAGTGGTGGCCCGGCCGACCGGAGGCATCGTGGACATGGCCAGCAGCACCTTCCAGGGCATCCAGAGGTACAGGGGCAAGGGGCAGGGGTAAACTTCCCTGATGTTGGGTACCAGGGGGCAAACTGGTCCAGTAGTGCCAAACAATTATTGGGTTAAGTACAACGTGCAGGAAGATTTGTGAGGTTGAGAAACGTCTTGTAGCCCGTAATGAATGTCTTTTATAATGATGTGGAAATTGCTGCTTCAGTGTTGTAGTTCAGGTAGACAATAACTAATCACTTTTCTCCTTTTACTCCCTCCCCTGATGGGAAAGTAATTTAAAGATCTTGTGTAAATTTTACTTTTGTGTATTATTGAGTGCAAATACCTAAATGTCATTTAAACTTACTGTAAAATATTAGACCATTGAAATTTTCGGAGTAAAAATTCCCAGTTAGAAATTTGGTCAGCAGGAGCTTCTTGTGTTTCAAGGGGACTTTTGGGTAGTGTGTTTAATATACTTGAGAACCCTCAGTAAATTATCTGCAGTTGGGAGTAAACTTCTCCAAATTGTTCTGTAGTGTTTAATTGGCTGATGCTACTTTTGATTTATTATTAGCTGTCTGTCTTTGCATCCGGAGGGTACCCAGGAAGTGTCAGTGGGATATGTGGCAAGGGATATATTGGGGAAACTCAGAAATGTGTTCAGTTGACCAGAATACTGTTGCACTGTCCGTGGCAGGGTGGCAGAATCCACTGAAGAAGTGTCCAACCTCCGTCCCCCACGGCTCATCCGGGAGGACGGCATCATCCGGCCCTACGACAGGGTGGAAGCTGAGGGCTACGATTTATTTGAGGTATGGCTTGTGTTGTAAATCCAGCTAAAACTCTCTAACCCTCAAGGTTCCCTAAAGAGAAGTTGTAAACAAGCTGCCAGGGATGTGTGGCAGTCATTAACTGTAGGAAAAATTTGCCCCGGCCTGTTCCATAAGGCAGACCTGGACAGCAGAGAAAGCCCAGTGCTTGGAGTAAGCTGAATGCAGAAAGGAAACTGCAGCATTGCTGTTTTATGGTCTGTGATCACTTATCTCATGCTCTGGAAGGGGGTAGTGGGATGAAGAATTATTAGGATTAAGATTTGAATATCTGGAAACAAAAACGTTCTGATACTCAGTTCTAATTTTTGGCATAATCACAAAGCTGAGGTTGGTTTACAAACTAAGCAACTTTTGGAAAAGATTAATAGAGCTTGAATGGTTTGGTCGTATCAGCAGTTGAAAAAACTGCATGAATTCTCAAAATACCACTTTTTGGTTTTTCCTTATGCTGTTCACAATAGCAGTCTGTCATAGCTACAGGCACTGTGTGGACGCTTAGCCTGCTCCCTCAGATGGATGTGGCTGACATATGGAGCAGGAATAACATTAGTTTTCAAGTCCTGGATAGTCAGAATCTGGTTAATTTGTATTTCAGGTTTCATGCTCTTAAAACTTACCTTAAAATGCTTATTTTGTTGCTAAAAGAGTAAAATAACTGTCTATATTAACATATTAAGACCAAAACTTGCATATTTGCTACTTGCTTCTAGGTGGTCTTTTAATCTCAATTTCCTGCTGTATTTCTAATGTTTCTTTTCTTTCTCCTTCTCTCCTGGCACACGCAGCAAGAACTGGACTAATGGAGTAAACATTTTCCATATTTCTTCTCTATTTCTGTCATGGTCTTTTATCTGCCTTAAATATTTAAATTAAGGGCATGATTGCATTTAACATGTCCTCTCCCCTTCATCCATATCTTTTCTGTGTAGCAGGTGAATAAAACAGTGTTTCATGTTGTCCAGACTAAGAAAACAAACTTGAATTACCATCTTCAGTAAGATTAGATGAGTGAGTAAGATGGGAGAGACAGGGAGGGTTTGTTTCCTGTATATTTGTTTTTCTGAGGATGCTTAGCTCCTTAGGAACGGCAACAACAGAAGGCACTTGGAAAAAAAAACTATGGGAGGTTAGATCCTGAGTTCATTTATTTATTTATTAGCATTGTGGTAGAGCCAGGGCTGTGGAATGAGGCAGAAGGCAACATTTTGTGCAAAATGTAAAATAGTGACATCGAATGGAATTCACTTCTGTGAAAGTGCTTCTGATTCCATGATCTAGAAATACTGTTTGCATATAAATGCTGAGAAAACTTGTACCTGTGGTTTCTGTGCTGTGCTGTGGGCCTGTCAGCTTTACATCCTGTCACCCACCAGGCCTTCAAGGTACTATTGCTACTTCTTTATGAACGTTTCTCAATTAAAACATGCAGCAGCTTAGTGGACTCTGGGTTTCATTCACAGAATCTTTTGGGGATTTGCTGTTCACCATAATTGAATAAGTGTAAACTTTCAGCTGTTAACGTGAACTTACATGCACACATACTTTAAAAAATCAATATATATCTATATATCTATTTCTAAATTGAGTGGTGCCATAAATTTCATTACTAATACAGCATCTTAGAAATGAGCAAGCTGAGCTTAACAAGTTGTTGTCAGAGCAAATTTTTTGCCTGTCAGATGGGAAACAATGTTGAACAGAAACATCTCTGCTGCCAATGCCTTTTTAGTATTTAGTGATCAATTCAAAATTGTTTAAAAGAACATTTAGTGATTTTTTTTTTTTAAACTGATTAAGTGTAATTAAGTTGTGATCTACTGAGCAGGTCACATTTTGTCTTCTTGAGTTTTTTTTTTTTTTTCAGTATATTTTTTTACATCTAGAAAAAAGGAAAAGGTGGCACAATTAACACTGAAAACTGGATATTATGCAGTTCCTGCACATCTGGTATTTATATATTTCTTAGATCTAAATGGTGCAGATTGGAATCGTATACTAACCAGGATACTAACTGTATAGTTCACTAAATATAGTTTGTTTCTTTCAAGAAGTCACTTAGTTGAATACAGGGGTTTTTTAATTAAATATTCAAATTATTTAAATTATTTAATTATTTTAATTGGTTATTATGCTAGAGGTGAGTCTTGGGAAGGTTTTTTTTCTAATGTAAATTAGAAGCAAGAGGGGACAGTGTCTTTACAGGAAATAGGATATTTAACAGAAAGATGGGTCAGAAAGTCAGTTTTATGTGCATTTATGAATTTAATCACAATAGGTACAAGTGCTGTTTATTTTTGGATGCAGTTTTGGTCCTATGTTACTAGTAGTTTAACCAGAATCCCCACCCTCTCATCTGTTTTAACTACATCTAATGCATATGTCCCTTTAAAATAAACATATGCTTCCAAGGCTGAAACCTTGCAAGGTTACCTGAAGCAGTGGATGCCTCAATCCAGTGCTTGGATTAAAAAAATGTTTAATTTAAGTAGTTGTGTGTGAAATACAGGCACCGGTAGGCATTAGAGCTTGTCTTGGGAGGAGCTTCTTAAAAGACAAGTTACTTTTTTCCACTGGTAAGTGGGTTTTAAGGCGCAGAATGAGGACAGGAGCCAGATGGAGGAGATTGGTAAAGTTGTTTCCCCCGTTCCTTTTCCCAGGAGTGCTGGATCTGATGGATCTGGGCTGTGGAGGGATGTGCTCAGCCCATGCAGGACCTGGCAGGTCACACTGGACACCCTGCGGGCTCGTGCAGAGGGACTGGGTAGGGCCCTGTGGTTGGTTAAAGAAGGACCCTGTGGTTGGTTAAAGGGCCCTGTGGTTGGTTAAAGGGCCCTGTGGTTGGTTAAAGAAGGACCCTGTGGTTGGTTAAAGAAGGACCCTGTGGTTGGTTAAAGAAGGACCCTGTGGTTGGTTAAACACAGATGCAGAGCAGAGCTTCAGAACTCACAGGACAAACAGGGCACCTCTAGGAGAGCTGTTCTCCAGTTCTCCTGAGCTTTAATCCCTGTGTGAGGAGTGTTTGCAGCTGAGGGGATGTGCTGGAGCGAGGCCTTTGTCCTGGTGGGCTTTGGCCTTGCTGTGGGAGGAGGCTCCTCTCCCCAGCTCTGCAGGGCTGACACGATGCACTCATCCATTATTCACTGCCTGTGGCAGGACTTTGTTTCATTTCCCAGTTAAAGCTTGATAAAGAATGCAGAACACCTCATGAATAATTGAGGCAGGGTGGTGAGGCTGTTGTGTGGCAGAGAGCGAGCACAGCCTATGCAGGGAGCTGCAGATTCTATTTCTGGTTGCCTCCCTGTTCTGCTGGGGAAATGTGCACCGGTTCTTTCACTGCCATGTAAAATAAGAATGACTTAACTTCTTCAAAGTGCTCTGGTGTGCTCATGAAAAGAACAGCTTTTGAGAAAGATGTCTGAATTTTAAGAGTGTGCGGATCCTGGAGTGATTTCCATCAAGTGCAGCCCCCTTTTTCCATAATGGCCCCACCATTGTGCTGGCATCTATCAGGTGGATTGGGAATAGCTCTGGGAAATACTGCATCTTGCAGGCACAGCCCCCAGAGGGAACTCTTCCTTTAGTAACATATTGCATGGAAAATCTAAAAATACTACCGGGATTGTTTCTGAAGTGATGAGAAACAGGCTTGCTCTCCAAAGCTTTGAGCCTGAATAGAGAAACATGCTTATGAATAAATCTGTTTAAATATGTGGCATGTCTAATTTCTTCATGTTCAACAAAAGGGTTCAGAATATAGATTGCAGCCTTTGAGTTCCAGTCTTCACATGCTGGTGGGTTTTCTATTTCTTAAATTTTTCACTTGTTTTTGAAACAACTGTGGTTCAGGTGTAAAATGGGAGTTCATATTTTCATTTTAGTAATGTCCTGCCATCTTTGTTCTGTTGTTTTGAAGACACTTTGAGATAAGGAGTCTTGCTGGCATTTTTTTTTCCCTTTCATGTACATTGTACAGTTTCAGAAATTTTTAAGATGGTCAGAAAGGGATATTTTTTTATAGAAGGTGTCAACCCTATGGTTTTGATTGCTGAAAAATGCTGAATTAAAATGTATTTCAAAATTTCGCATCACTAGAGAGCAAGTCCAGGCAAACACTATGCTGTTGATTTCAGTCTTGAATATTCATCCACTTTTAGGCTTAAAGGATTTTTGGGCTGTTTGTGATATATGATGATACTTTAAGACATTTGTTGAACTTGTAATATATGAAAATAAAATGCAGATATAAATAAATGTTGAACCCTCTTTTATTGAATCTTATGTAAGTTGATCTTTCAGTTTTGGTTACTTAAACTACATAGAGTTCTTACCCTGTATGGTTGACCACAGATAAATGTGGAGTCAAGTGGAACTCCTGTTGTCATCTTACCAGTTTTTATGGGTCCAACTGTGGAAATACAGAAGGAAATTTATGTTTCCAAGAAATAACTAAAAACATACTCAGTTTTTAGTCCTCCCACTTCAGTTTGTCCTTCCTAGTTTGTCAGAAACAACCTGAGGATATTACTGTTATACAGAGGCTGAATTCCACAGGAACAGCTGTAAAATGAACTGAAAGTCATCTTACCTTGCTCTGAAGAATATCAAACCCATTTTGGGGCATCCAGTTGCAGGCACTTGCTAGGTGTTGATCTGAAGTGCAAGCCTTCTGCATCCAGGCTTTCTTCCTTGTGTGCCCTCACCTTCCTACACAGGAGCTGCACATTTCTCATGAAAACATATTGTATGATAAAAAAAGGTGGTTGTATTGACTGGGAGGGTACAAAGCTAACATGCATTGATATTATGCCTATGTAACTACCTTGCTAATTTTTACTAATTAAACATTATTTACAAGTGGAATGTGTGTTTTGTAAGGATTTTTTTGCACGTGAGGAGAACCAGTAGTTGGCACAGATTTCTTCTCATACTCACTTTGGTTTTTATTATTATTAATTTCAGACTTTTGTCTTTCTCTACTTGATGTTTTGATGTATATTCCTTTCCCACAAATACATTCATGTGTCTCTGTGTGAATCTTGTTGCCTTTAATCCAGTATTATTGTGAGTCTGATGGAGGGATGACTGTGAGACTCTTCTGTGCTGGTGTATGTTGATGGATTGTAGACCTGGTGACATGTGCTCAGAAACATTATACTTCAGTTAAACTGCATGAACAGAATAGAAAATTTGAAAAAAAAAGTTAATAACCAAAAAATAATAGACAAAAGAAATCCTAGGGGTACTTCAGTACTTTATTTCAAACCTTTTTCTATAGTCAGTTTGTCACTTGAGTTGTAGTTGCCTAACCAAAACATGATGAGTAATTTAATCTGCATTTCTGTCTGCCCTCATATTTTGGCTGTGGAACAGGCACATCTGGCCAGTGCTTCAGAACCTGAGCTTGAGGTGCACTGAGAGTTTGCATCTTGCTAGTTTCTTTCTAAGAATCTGGGTCATGTGCTGCCTCCTTTTAAAGGTACCGTTGCAGGATTTTCCCTCTGGAATCAAGTCTGCAACATGAGCTGCAGCAGAATGAACGTTGCAAAACAATTATTAACACAGAAGGGAAATTAAAGCTGAAGAAATAGTCTGTTCTTGCAGTGTCAGAGTTCCACCTGGGAGTGGAACAGATCAGACCTCTCAGTGACTCACGCTGAGCCTGCCTTTAAACAACTGCTTCAGTGAGGTAACTTTTTGAAAGGCTTTGGAATCTTCGATTCCACCACTTTGAATTTTCTTTGTACAACCTCAAAATTGTTTCTGTTTCAGAAATTGCACATCAAAAAGCTGGAAAAAGAGATGTATCGATACCACTGTGCACTTCCAAGGGGCAGAAGAGCAAATCTGATTGTTACCAACAGGTATTAAGTTTTGAAGGCTTTCTAAGGGCAGGATTTCAACTTGGGGATTAGACATCTGGCTGAGTCTAAACTGATTGCTGTTCTCTGCATATGTACTTTCCTTATCTACTTCTTTCTTGATTTTTAAAATATTTTGTTCTGTTTCCTTTATGGAAAATGTAATTTAGTGATGATGTCAATGCTGGATACTAATTTGGGAAAACAGTTTACTCTGAGATCAGTGATCCTTTCATCATACTGGGACGGAAATACTCTTTTTTCTCTTTGCTTTTAATTTTTCAAATTACCTTGTGGTAAGTGTTAACAGTCAAACCAACAGTTTGATAATGCACATGTTTAGAGTCTTGTTAATTACAGGATATTCTAAATGAACTTTTAAGCTTTTGTAGCAGCATGAAAATCAATATTTAACTCATCAGACAATTTCTAAAATTCAGGCTGTTGCCAGTCTTGGCTACACAGTTTGGGTACTCAAAACTTCCATTTGGATGATGGAAAAGGATTATGATCTCCACATCCCATATGTCACCAGTTTCCACCTTCCCTGGATGTGTGAGATAGGCTCATCCATAGTAAGACCATGGAGGTATCCCCATGTGTGTTTTAGAAGGACACCTCAAAATTCCTGCTGCAGCAGTGTCAGTGAAGGAGAGTTGGGTGATTTAGTTGTTTGCACCTCCAGATATATCACAGGATCACAGAATATGCTGAGCTGGGAGGGCCCCACAAGAATCAAGTTTTAAAGACAAAGTGCTTGTCTGAGAATGTATTAAGGAAATACAGGTCTGCTGTGAGTGGATACTTTAAATCATCATAGACAATGCCTTCTTAAACAAATGTTTTATTTTGCTTTTCCAGCTAAGTTCTAGTCCCAGGGAGAAACTGAGTATTGCCTTTTTTGTTTTTCTGAACAGGAGAGTGATTTATGTGAAAGAAATGGAAATCTTGGGCCATTTAACAATAGAGTGGGATCACTTATTTGAAGAATTTACACGCTGCCCTTCCTATGCAGGAAATATTTTAAAATTAACTGTTTTGGTAAGAAAAGCACTTAAAATTCCTTCTATTTAAGACTAGTTAAACGTCCAAATATGCTCTTAACTTATTTATGGTTCTAACTTCTAACTGAGGGACTATATGACAGGATTTATGTAAAATGTCTTGAAAGTACAAATTGGGTTGGACAGAGACCACGTTTAAATCTAACCTGAAGTTGACATTCAAGCCATTTAATATCAGATTCTGCATTCTTGTTTTGTGAGTCATCTGAAGCACTTTTTTGTTCCCCTCTGCAGCAGGATCAAAGGATGTTCCACAGAAAGGACAGTACAGGTCATGAATGTGTAAAGGCAGTTCAGCTTCAGGACGAAACGACAGCAAGGGTATATTCTTTTTTTTCTCCCCCTATTCTTCTTCTTTCCTTATGATGTTGTTAACAGCTGTTGAACTCAGCATGTAAAAAGATGGCAATGTTCAGAGACCCCTTATAGAATCATTTCTCATAGTTTCATGTTGAAAAAGGAGTTAAACCAGGAGAATGATGAGGCAAGATAGGCCAAAGCGTTCAAGAGGGTTTATGCAATAATAATTTAAGGGTGAAGTTGCATAGTCTTAGGTTTTGTATGTTAAAGCTCATTAAAGGAAAATATTTCCGATATCTGAAGTACTAGGTTGTATTAGATTCCCTGTAGTCTCTAGGGTTCAACATTCCTCTGAATTCTGCTGTGTTCTCATTATTCCAAGATCACTGGACTAAGCCAGTAAATGTACCTTGTATGAAAAGTTTTAATTACATTCCTCCCTTCCCACCCCTGGTTCTTTTACCCTTTATCTCTAAATGTTTGTTCCTCTTGGTGCTGGGGAGGCTGATCTGTTCATGAGCTCTTGTTCTGGGGCTGTTGGATCTCGTAGGTAACTCATTCAAGCTGATCTATCAGTTTATATAAACTCCAGGGTACTTCAACAAGAGAAAAATTTACCTTGGAAACCTTGTGTCCTACTGTGATATTGTATCAGGTGATGGGAGAGGAATTCTCCTTGATGCCAGAAGTGAGATCAGTTGGATCCACAGTACCTTGGAAGTACAATTGAAATTGTAGCTCCAGTAAGTGGCAAGTCAGCAGCTGGAATCAGAATCAGGGCCAGATCACTGCTGTTGAATTGCTCAAGCCTTCTAAAAGGATGGGTTAGACTGGGAAGGAAAAGAATGGCTGTAATTTTGAGGTACTTCATCTACTGGAAGACTCTCTATTATTTCTTTACTGTGTCTTGTCTGAAAAAGTTCCTTCAGCTTTTTCTTACAGCATGTTTTCCAAATCACACTTGGAGCTAACTAATTTAAATCCTTTTAGCTTGTCTGTGTCTCAGTGACCTGGCCAGAGCTGGAGCACTGTACAAAAAACATGAGACTCACTAGAAGGGCACTTCCTTGTCTTTGATTACCTTTTTTGGTGTTATTTCCTAACTGCACATTCCTTTTCTCGTGTTTATGCTGATATCTGTGCATTGAAAATGGATTTTTGTGTTCTCAAGTGCAGCACTACCCATTTTCCCTCTGTGAATTTCTGTTTCTTGAGTTTATCAGTATTACCCTTGATCTTGCATCTCCTTTTTTAACACTGATGCCATTGATAGGAAGAGTTTGCTTCAGAAATAACTGTCCCTTCTCTGGAGAGTGCTGTACCTTGATATGCACGTGAAATAAATGTCTTTAACATCATGTTAAACATCTCTGCAGCTTCTTGTTCTGCCTCCCCCAAAGAACAGACAAGGGGTGGATGTTTATCCTTCTTCAGTGCTCTGAATCTCTTCCCAGCCTCCAGGAGTTATCAGGAACCCATAACTGTTTGAAATGATTCATGCTGTTTGTCCATCCAGCTTAACTTATTCTTGAATATTCATTGTTGTGTAAATGAGTTTTACTTCTGTTGAAATTATGGATAAAAAAAAGCCCTCACAAGCTTTTCAAGCACTTCAGCTTTTGGTAAATTCCGGAATTACTCAGCTGAAATCAGTGACCATCTGAACTACCCCAGGGCGTGGTTTGGTTTGGGTTCCCCCCCTTGGCATTTACACTTTACACTGATGTTCATTTTCTCAGACTAGAGATATGTTAATATTGTGTATACACATTTTATGCATAATGCACAATGGGTTTAATGTTAGGCAGTTGAGATGTGGGGGTTTTAACTAACTGTATTTGGGAATTCAATAAAAATGGCTGGTTTAGTTGCACTGCTTTGTTGTTTCTAACTGTAGAACTATTGTTAGGTTCTATTTTAATTCATCCCTTTCTGGGTTTCAACTAACTATCCAGTTTGAAAGTGTTTTTCATTGGAAATATTATCAAAAGTGCCTCCTGTCGTTTATAACTTCTTTTAATTGTTGTGAATTATTCTCTGAGGTTTACAGATAATGCCAACCTCATCCTTGTTTGGCCTGAACAGAGTCCACTTCTGGAGCTCTTTGCCTCAGACTAAATGTAGTAGTTGGAGGCTCTCAGTATTTTTCTATCCATTTTAGAACCAAAAAACATTGATTCATTTGATCTGATACTATATTTTCCTCAAAAGGCCTTATTCTTATGGCATTCAAACTTTTGCTAAAAATAATATGTAGCAAGAGGAACAGAGCATGTCAAAAGCTGACCTGTGCCAATTAATGGGTCCAGGAGGTTGCAGTGATTGGTCAGTATATTTATTTAAGCCCTTTGACCCCATAATACTGAAAATTCAGCCAAGACAGAAGGAATGCATCCTTAGGTGTGTGTTAGAGGATATTCCTGAGGTGGAATGGCTGTTGAAATGTTGACTGCTGGTTCACAGTGTGGCTGTTACTGGGACAGGCTGGAGTTCCCAGTGGGCTCACTGGACAGGGGCTCCTGCCTGCTATTTTAATGGCCTGCCTTTGAAAGCCTCCAGAGCAGATAATTATTGGCAATGTCAGTTGTGTATCTGTTTGAAAGGAGATCACTTGTCTTGGGGTGCTGCCTGAGCAGGGTTTACCTAATTGTGAATAACATCATTAATGTTACTAGAAAATCCAGAGTGGATTGACAATATCACTGAAGCTTTTTCTTAATTTATTTCTTTTTAAGTAACTTAAACTAGCCTGTGTGTTTGTAGATTTTAATACTTCTTGAATTAGCTGTTTTAGTAGCATCTTCTGGAAGAAAACCTCAGATTGGGCTTTAATTTTCTGTTTCTCATTGTTTTACAGTGGATTTGTGGTGCCATTCAGGAAGCCCAGGCAACAAGAAATCAGCAGAAGCTGGTGAAAAGAGCATCGTTGCAGCTGAAGAAACCACAAATGTCTTGATAATGGTAGGATTTGTGGGGTCTGACCTTTGGGGTGCAACTGTCTCCCTAAAATTGATGAGAAGCAACATGGAAGCACTGGGCAAAAAATAAAGATAAAATGCCTGAGGTCTTTTTTCAGAGTTAACAGCCATTAACACTTCAGTTTCTGTGGGAAACAATGGATTTCCTTATTCTAAAATGTGCATTTAAGTGCAAAATGTACGATGTTTGATAAAATGTTTTTCCACTCTGAAGTTTTATTTTCTGCCCTTGTTTTATGTCAGGGAAATGGATTCTGCAATAAAGTGGTTATCTTATTTGCACTATAAGTTTATGGTTTACAGACAGGTTGCAGTGCTTGTGGTTCTAGTGTTTTGCAAAATGAAGTACTTCTGTTAATGACTGAAACTAATTAAAAAATCCTTCTATTTTAGGCAGCATTCTCCTTAAATTAAGAAAGAAGTGTGCACAATTTACCTACTATAATTTCATCCCTGTCTGTTTAGTATTAGAAAATGCTGCATTGGGACAACATAAGAATGAGTATATATGAAAGAAATAGGCTCTTGTTGTATGGAAATGCTTACTTGGGAATGTTGTCACACTGTAAATGAAAATATGCACTTTAAAAATGGCAATATTCTTCACCTGTCATGTGCATGTACATGGTTTTGGTTGTATCACTGTAGCTTAAAGACTTCTCCAGGAGGAGCAGCACACTGAGTTTACCATTGGATGTCAAAGCTCAAATCAAAGTAATTAACTTCCCTATTCCGATGTGTGGTCGCCCCACTGGAAGAGAGGATCTCATTAAGTTAAAACCCACTTCTGACACAACGTTTTTGTTGCAGTTTCTCTTCCTGAGGACTGTTAGCATTCAGTTCAGCACAATATTTAAACACCACCAAGTACATGCCTGGTTCTTGAGGGTGTGAATAATCCCAGAAGCTTCATTGAGACGAGTTCCACTCTTAACACGAGGCACAAACTGAAGTAACAGAGTCAGACAGGTTTTGAGTTCAGTGATCAGTGAACTAAGAACTCCTGCTGCCAGTCTCTTGAATAAGATTATCAGTGTCCTTGTGAATACTTTCTCATGAAAATTTACCCTTTCTTCACTTGGGAAGGATAATTTCTTTTTTTTTTAATTTCATTTTGTGCTAGATAATAGCTATATATATATATATGAACTTGATGAGTAAAAATGACAATATTTTTGCATAGATCTGTTCAGTAAGTGGAGTAAACAGGAGAACCAGGCCTGGATTTTCAAACTGTCTTTATATTTAAGGGCTGGTGGATTCTATAAATGCACTTTTAACCTGTACCTGTGAGCTCACCAAAATTAGAAAGCTGAAGGCATTTTTCAGCTGGCGAACACAGAACTTTTAGGGAGCACTGCAGACAAGATTTTATTGCTGTTGTATGCACATGGCTAATAATCCAGTTTGCTACATGGGAAAAGATGTGGTACAGCCTTTAATTCTGTGTTATCACCTGTTTTCTACAAAGCTCTGCTCGAACATTAAATAAATTACCTGTCTGGGTTGTATGTATTTTAAGCCCATGTATAAAAGAAAGACAATAAATTTTTATATGCAAGTATTTGTGCTCTGGTTTGAAGTGTTGTTGCTTCTCAAGTGTGTTAAATGCTGTTTGCCACATGTCACTGACACCATGAAAAAATAGCTGGAGTCCCAGTGTACTGCAGGAGAGCTTTGTACAGCTCAGCATTTCTTGCATCTTGTTTTCTGGCATCTCAGGGACATTTGGATGTGTGCTGCCTCTTAACTCACACTTGAAAATAGATTCACTTTAGTCTGTGCATGTCTAGACACTACCTTGTGCCTATTTTTAGGTGGAGAATTGGAGCTTAAAACAGTTCTGAAGACACATTTCTGACTCCGGTCTTCTGCTCGATTCAGTTTTTTTGGTCAACTTTCTGGCTTGAATTGTAACCAGTAGATATTTTCTAACTTTCTGTGATTAAGTGTACAGAGAAGTCACTTCCTATTTAAAGCAGTCTGAAGAAGCAGTGGTTTTTGTTTTGAAATGCATTCTTTGCAGTGTGGGTTGCTACCTGAGCTGGGTGACTCCCAGCTGAAGTGAGGAGTGACCTCCTTTACCATATGGATCAAGCACTCATGAGGACATGAGAGGGCAATCCCATTTCTTGCTTAAATGAAGATGGGTGTTTGGGACCAGTAGGTTTCCAGTGCTTTCCTCAAGTGTCCCATTCCATGTTACCACGTGTCTTTCTGCCTTTGCTTCTGGTTTTGAAGCAGCTTTTGGGTAAGAGGGTAAGAGCACATTTTCAGTCAGTCTTGAGTGATGAATTTCAACCAGGTGCTATGATGCAAAGTGAAGAGCTTTTTCAAAGATTTTACCCTTTTTTTTCTTCTTTCTTTCTTTCTTCCTTTCTTCTTTTTTTCTGTCTGGCAGCAAAGTGTTTTTCCACACCTTTCAGATTTTGTGCTTCCGTGAAGCTCTGGAGTTTTTCAGTATTACTGAGCACACCAAGTTGGCCAAACTGTTGAGATCTTCCTGCCTTGCCATGAGCTCCCAGAAGTTTCTGCTGTCTCAAAAGCCATGTTTTACTGAACATCAACACAGTAAAATTAGTGTTAATTAGAACTCCAAGCATATAGGTCAGAGCTGATCCTTGCTTTGCTTCCGTTGCTCCCTTGCTTTCTGGATCATCACAGGTTTCTCCAGCTCTTCAGAAGCATTTCTTTTTACAAGGCATGGATGAATGTTTAGTCCTTGGGACTGTTTTCTCAGGCTCTTTTTTCAGCTTGAACTGAAAACTTTAGCCTCCTTTCTGAAACTTTCCCAGTCTGAAACTTTCACTCCGTAGGTGAAGAACATTCTATCCTTCCTCAATGTAGATCTATCCCTAGTAACCATTTAAAAGGACACTAGCAGAAAAATTGTAATAAAATCAAACTGTTCATTGAAAAACATGTTAGTATGATGTTGCTTAAGTTTTTAGAACCATTTAATGCTTTGAAATAAAGACAATGACATGAGAACTTTTGAAATAGCTAATGGATATGGTTCTTCACAGGATGGTGCTATCAATTCCACTCTACTGTGGGCTTTTTTTAAGGAACTTTTTCTTTTGATAATTTTCATTGGATTTCTGCTCAATCTGGAGAAAAATAAATCTTCGCGTGCTGAAATGTTGTATTTTGAAAATGCAGCTGACTTCTTTACTAATTCCTTACATGAGCTTGGTCCATTTCGCTGTGAACTGTTTAAGGGGATTTTTAGGATCTCTTTCAGTGGGAATTATCATTGGATTTTATTTAGATTTTTTCCTCTTAAAATGGCCCTGTGTTTGTTGACAACCACCAGTCATTTTCTACAGAATTACAAAAAGCCACCCACTTAAAACTACTGAAGTGAAATTTTAAGGAAACAAGTACCATCACCAGCCCCCACCACCCCCCAACACCCTGAGACCCCCTCAGATTGTGGAATATCCATCCCTGGAGATGTTGGCAGCCTGAGTCAACATGAACCTGTGCAGTGTCAGGAGAGCTCCTCCCAGCCCAGCTGTTCTGGGATTCTGTCACAATGTGGAATCTGAAATGCCTCCCTCTCCCCCAAAACCAAAGGAGGACACCCAAAATACGAGGTTCTGTGTTTCCTGTGACAGCTTAAAAGTCTGTGCATCAAAACAACTTCCCACCTTTCCCCATCACATTGAGCCTTCTTCTCGCAATTTGCAGAGTGTGGAAGATTGTTTGGTTTATTGTGGGCACAGAATAGGGAGTAAGAGAATAAATAGTTTTAGAGGGGATTAATTGTGAAGTTGAAAGAGGAGATCAATTAGGTAATTCAGCTTCACAATCCAGTGTTTTTATTTCATTGCTGGCAGTAAATAAGCTTTGTTGTAGTGTAGTAACACAGTGATTACAGTAGGTATATATCCTAATTTTGGGTTGACAATAAGGATTATTTATATGAGGGTATCTCGAGTCACTCAGAGCATTTAAAAATAAAAAGGATTGAATTTTAAAAGTGTAAACTGACTTGTGAAACCTTTTGAAACCAGCATCTGTTTGACACAATAATTCTTTCAACAGCTTATGAAGTCACATGTAGTGAAACCTGAGTGTGGAGACTTAATTTGGAATAGATGCCAGTGAACTGACCACTTCAAGAGGAGTTTTAGTATAAGAAACAAGCGGAGGGATTTGAGATTCAGCATACACAACTTCAAGTTCCACTGGAAAAATCAAAGCTTTAATCTCTTTATTAAAGTTTCCAAGGTAGGCTTTGGAGGGAGAGGGCAGTTCCCACTTAAACACATGGTGCCACATTGAAGGGGAGGGAAGTTGATTAGATACCTAGTTGTAAAATAAAATTTTAAAATAAAATCCAGGTAAATGAATATTCTGTAGTAAACTAATGATCCTAATGCAATTCCCTCCCTTGGATTCTGGATCTCATTTGAATAATCACTAAGTAACAGTGATGCAAATACACAGATCTTCAGACTTCAGCATTTATTATTTCTGTGCTGCCATTTGCTCCTGTTTGGAATTTTCAAGATGTTTGTCAGCAGCTGTGGTGGAAGCTTAGTGCAGTCACCTCAGCTGTGTGGGGGACAGGAGCTGAAGTATGAAAGGAGAAATAATTCTAGAAAGGAAAAAGTTGACTTATTGAAAGTGTGAATTTAAACCTTGATTCAGTTTGTTGTATCCTCACCCTTCCTGTAGGTCAACAAGCAAAAAATATTTGAAAATATTTTATATTCTTTGTTATTTATTATGGAGTGAGATTGTTCGTTGTCTGTTCTGATCTAATCTTCAGATTGTGCTGGGGCCAGGGGAGGCAAGGCAGTGGGGAGGAACCCCCTAATATTCCCATGGTAGGTTGGGAGTGAAGGAAGGTGAAAGCAAGATGGTGACAAATCTATAGAATGGTCAAAAAAAGAGGTAAAAAAACCTGAGTAAAAAGAAAGCTAAGTTGCTTTCCTACTACAAATTCCCTTTACATCAGTAACTGGGAAAATATCTCATCTGGTTCTGAAGGCAACCTGCAGTACTTGAACACAGTAACTGTGTTGGGTTTTAACAAGGGAGAGAAATCTTTGTTTGGATTTCAGTCAGCGAGGCAGAGCCTTTCCCAGACCCTTTCCTGGAGTCAGCAGCTGGACCACTGGGAATGCTCTGTGTTGGTAAAATACCACCCCTCCAGTTGTGTGCTGATCTGTGTGTGTGCCCACACTGCTCCTGCACTCTGCTGCTGCTCAGAGCTGAGCACAGCAGAGATGGTCAGTCTGGAAAACACTTGTCCAAAGCAAAGACTTGACAAATGTGGAAGCTGCTTATATCCTGTAATGCACTGAGCTTCCAGGGATTTCAGACATGGCCCCAGCAGGTAAGACTTGCTTTCCTCTCCCGTATAATCAAAGCTTTATAGGTAAATCACTGAGCTCCTCAGGTCCTGATGAATGTGGCCCTGAATCTGCCCTTGGCTTAGTTGATGCATGAGGACTGTGTTGTGCTTATAAAGCTTCCTCTGCTGTTTGTCATCCTCACCTCTGGCTGTGCTTTCCTTTTTCCTGCTGGAAAGAAATGTATCCTTGACTTTTCCAGACCCGTGACATTTGACTGTAAGGAATCCAGAAAGATTTCTGCAGCTGATGCCATAGAATTGTTGCAGGTTAATTAATTACCAGTAAAAGCAGCACAAAGGTATATAATCAAAAATCAAGAGAAAATGAAAGTTTAGTATGATGAGAAACTTTTAACAGTTTAACATCTAACTTTTTTATTTTATTACACTGTTAAGACCTTCTTCACACTTTACCAGAGCACACCAGCCTTGAGTAACTGATTACTGACAAACACCAAAAGAGCAGATATTCTCTAAATTGTTGTGGAATTAAAAAAATAAACCAGAGCATATTGCTTGAATAATCTCTGAGTTAATTGCAAAGGTTTTTTTAAGTTTGACTCACTGTAGTGCAGCAGAAATGTGTGTGACATTTGATAGATGAATATGTGTGTAGGTTGCAAATGAAGAGATGCTCCTGTAAATTGTTGTTTCAGTGGTTACCCACAAGGTGGGGGAATGAATCTTTGTATTTTACCGCTGTTGTCTTCCCTGCCCACCCTCCTCCTGCCTGGATACTCCGTTTAAAATCATCTCCTTCATATGGTCAGTGCAGAGCATAGAGCTGGGAATCAGAGGCTTGGCAAACTGGAGATCCAAGCCTGACGTTTTAGAGGTGTTGAAAAAACACCCTGTGATGATCATTCACATGTTAGTTCTTACTTGTACAGACTGTTGGAGGACTTGGTGTGGATTTCCATGTGTTCAGATTTCTTTAGTGAGTGATGTTTTAGAGTAAAATCTTTCCTGTGTGTGTGGCTTTTCCTCAGGTGTTCATTCTGCTATTGCTTCTGCTTTCTAAAGATTCCCTTCCCAGTTTATGGAAAGAAATACCTAAAACAGGAAGCAAGGCTACCTAAATGTTTAATAATTTGACCACATATTTTTACTGTCAAAAGCATTTAATGAGACAAAATCTTCCTGGGAGGTGGTATGGGAGAAAAGACAGTTTTCATTGTAGGGGAATTAAATGTTTTAAAACATTTAAGGCTTCCACTGGCATGAAGGGCAAACTGAGCTGGCTGTGGGAGCACTGACACACTTTAGATAACCTGAGTAACAAATTCTGGATGGCCTCTCTTTTCCTTCCAGTAATTTCTGTGGCACCTGCCTGACTAATCTAGAGACATTTGAATGATTTAGGAGCTTAGAACAGAGGAAGAATGGAGAATGAGGAGTGGATTGGAGACACCTGAATAGGCCAAGAGACTTGAGAATCATGTTCTACTTCAGTATTTGCTCTCTGTGATCTGTACTCACCAAGTTTAAAAGCCTAATCCGTCATACCCATTTATATTTAACTCATAAGATTTTCTTTAAAACTTTCCCTTAGACTGAGATTTTTTGTCATAAACAAAAGTACTTGGGTGAATTCTTCAAGTTTGCTCTGAAGATGTCTTACATGTTCTGCCTCTAATAGTTGTTTCCTTTCTGTTTGCACCTTTACAATTTTAAATGTAAATTATTCCTGTAAATAGGGCAGAGATGATGTTGCAGCTTATCTGTTTCAAGCCTTCAGAACTCTGTGCATGTCTGGGAAAATAGATATAACATATAACAATATGTGCAAGTACTCACAGGGCTGCTGACAGTTGACTAAATCCAACTGTCCATCGAACCAAACTCTGAATCAGATCAGGAATTTTGTGGCTTAACACCACTGAGATGTGTCCGTGGTGGAACTGAGCAGCTGGAATTCGGGGTGGGACTGCCACCAAATGATTTGTAGCATCAAAACACAGACCTACCTTAAGCAGCTCCTATTTTGGGCTGACTCTTCTGACGTGCCATCCTTATGTACATCAGAAGGAGAAGTTGAAGTTTTTACAGGTTATTTCTGTTCTTCAGGCCAAGGTGTACACAATTTCTCTATCCTGCTGCATATTTTGGGGACACTACTCAGTTACCCATATACTTTAGGATTTTGGTTACTGCAATACTGGGAAGTCAACAACACATCAACAACCTGCCTCTGTTTTCAGCATTCACAGCACTCAAAGAATCTCTGCACCAAATGATTGTTTCTCTCTGTCTTGGTTCAGCAGAATAGAAGGCAGCCTTCTGTTCCTCCCCTTGGCACAAACTGCACCAGAATTCCTGTGTCACTGCCTGGAATATGTGTACAGTGTGGTCACAGTCCTGGAGACAGGAGTGTGCCTGACACAGCCTGTGTTTGCTAAAGCAGAGGACAGCTGTGGAACACTTTTGGGGGGAACATGGATGTTGGTTGTTCAAATCCAGGCTGCTTGTAAATTCAGATGAGTGGCACTGATTTAATGCTGGGGAAAAACTAAAGCACCACCCATTGTCTTAATGACTTTGAGTTCAGACAAACAGTGGAATGGTTGGGAAAGGTACACTTTAAATATTATCCCCTGCCTATATTTAAGTCCTGCAATACCAACACCTAACACAGTCAACATAATTGTCCAGAGTGGATTAGTTTAGTAAAGGCTTAATTCGCATTTCCTATGGTGGAGTAATTTCCTGCCAGATTAACAGTGAGCTGAGTACCCAGAGAGGGGATGGAAAAGGAAAGAAGGGGAGTTAATGTTCCCTTTGGATGATGGCAAGCTCTCAGGTTGGCTCAGTTTCATTCCAAAAGTTAGAAATGCTGAAGCATTAGCAGAGATTTTTTACCCCCAGTTTGGTGCTAAAGATGGGGAGTTTCCTTTGAACTGAGATTTCATTGGAAAAGGACAGCTTTCCACAGCGCTTCCTTTTTTTGCTGTCACTGAAGAATTGAATACTAGGAAAGGAATTAAAAAAAATATTTCACCTGGAAGCTGAAATAGTCTGGTTTTGAAGTGTTCCAGTGCTGTCTGATATGAGGGGTTACTGTTCAGGTGGATTCATTGCCTCTTCTTTTCCATGTCCTGTCTGGGTCCTGTTCCTGAGGCAGATGGATAATGCTGCCAGGGGCAGAGTGGAGTCAATAAAATGCCCCAAAAGCAGAGCAGGAAGCAAAGCAGGGAGTGTGGGATTCTAGCAGAGGCTGTTGGCAGGCAGGCCATGGACTAACCCCCCAACACGTCCACAGGTGAGGGACATTTTCAAAGGCCTGTGCCAGAGGAGAAACAAGTGGGCAGTTAAAGCTCCAAATCCTTGCAGTGACATTGGTCAAAGAGATGCCAGTGTGCAGTAAATAGGGCATGATTTAGGGCCCAGTCACCAGTTACCTAGAGAAGAGAAATTGATACAAAAGCTTTGCAGGATGAAGTCCATCAAAGGTGTGAGTGTGCCTGCACATTTGGGATCAGGGCAGCTCTCCACCGGCCAAGAGATTATAATGTTTTCTGAGGACTTTTGGGAAGAAAGACCTCTTAAGGTTTCAAGTTTATAAATATACAAAGGAAATGGTGTGAGGGCACAGCGTGGAGCTGAACTTGGGCCACCTGGATTTCCAGCACTTCAGTCAAGAGACTTATTGTGCATTTTCAGTGGAACCTGAAATAGATTCAGTTCAGGAGATACAAAGCAATACAGGGCAGAAGAACAGCACTGCCCTTGCAACACAGCTGAATGTGTCTAATACCAGCTTCTCTTAAGAAAACATGATTCTCTTTAAGCTTCCAGGTGGAGATCACAGCATCAGTGATAATATATTATTCAACTGTTCCACCAGGCCTATTCTGTTACAGGTGATAAGGGCTTGGGGAAAACCTTTTATAATTAAGACAATTGCAAAACCCCATTTTTAGCACTTACTCTGGACTAAAACAGGACTGGGGGGGAAGCACAATCTAGTCTTGCATTTGTTCCATAAAGTTACAGTAAATGTTGTAAGGGTGGGTTAGGGGGAAATCCTGTGTTGAAACTTGTAAATGCTAAAAGATTTGTGTGAGTGATGAAGGTGTTGGGTGCTGGTGGGCACTGCTTTGTATGGTCTGTGTTAGAATATGGAGATGGTGTTAGAATATGGAGATGGTGTTAGGGTTTTATGTCCTTGACAATCCTATCAGCCTGTACAAGCTAAATGCCATAGAAGGTGAGGGAGCTGAGACCTCCAAAGAAGTGCTGCCAAGAATAGTGTATTGTGGAGCATAAAGGAATGTGAGCTTGGAACGTGGGAATGCTGGGAGAGTACAGACTTCTGCAGCAGAACATCTGGCAGTGATGGGCATTTGGAGGGATCTCAGCCACCTGATCAGCAGTACTGCAGCCACTGCCCAAAAGAATGCCTTCCACAGCTGCTTCACTGGGGCATTTGGTTTTCATGGAGAAAGGAAGAGCTGGGGATCACAGCTCTAGTTTGGGGTTGTTGTGCAGTTGCTGACACTGTCCAGCTTTGAGGGTGTCTTGCAGCAGAGTTTTTGTGTGCTTTTTAAAGCCTCACCCTCAAACACTCTGGTTTCCCATCTGGCAAACAGGATTGCAGTGCTTTTCTAACTGACTGGTGGTTGATGCTTAAAATTGTCAAGTAATCAAATGTAATTAATGTAAATACTGTTAAGTCAAATCTCTGTTCAGGTTATTGCATTGAATGTGCAAGTGTGTCAGTAACAAAGTCTGACAGATGTTTGTTGGTCCTTTGATGTTTTATAAACAGCAGGAAATATTAATCCCTTCACACACATCCATTTTGGCTGAGCCTTGTAAACTAAACATCCCAAATGTGTGTTTGTGCACCTTGCCCCTCACTTCTGTCACAATTACTTGAAGAGCTTTTGTGGGACGCTGTAAAATACAATAATAATTGCTGAGCAACATTTTAATCAAGGCATATGGATTCACTGAAATCTTGAGTAGCTGGATTATGTCAAACTTGACAATTTTTTTAATCATAAATACGTTTAAAGACAATCTAATCCTTTGCTACCTAGGCCTTCTACTCATTGCTTGATAAGATCTAGTCCCCTATTACAGCTGCACACAAAATTTGGAATTGTAGCTTTTTGAAATGTGTTTTTTCAATCCTAATGAAAAAAGTTTAAAACTTAAGAATCTCTTGCAAAGTTGAATGATTCAATGCATTGAGCCAAACCTCTCTGAAGCAGCTCAAAAATTAACCACACTGGTTTGTTAGCCTTCCAAATACCATTATGCATAAAAGTTTAGGAAAGAGTGGTGGGGTTCAATTTTCATAAATGGAATATTTTGCTAATGGAAGGGAAAGCAGATGAATTAAAAGCATAAATATGTTGATACCTATGGATTTGAAGAAGAATTGCTGCCATTCAGTTAAAAAGTGCAATCAAGGCAAGAGACTTTTCTCCCTGTTCTTCCCTCAGCAAAGAACAGTAACCCAGTGATTAGAACACCAGTCTCCCCAGTCCAGGTAACCATATGCTGATGGAACTTTTCTTTCTCTGGTTGTATCTTGAAGCCTCCCAAACTTTGTAGGTTTGCCCTAATGGGTGCTGGAGGAAAAAGTGCAAAAGGTGTTACTGGAGCAGGAAATTAGATTTTTCTCATAGCTGTGAATCTGAGCTGGATTTTAGATTCAACCTGCTCCTCTCACATTTTCCTATTAAGCTTTAGAAAAAAAAATTGTCTTCTGAGTGTATCAGTCTTCTCATGATCCTGTGGAATGGAGAACATGAGACAGTGCTGAATCCTCCTCAAGGCACCAGTATTCTAGAGAGGTTGGAGCTCTGTTTCTCCTGTGTGGGTGTTTGAGCATTTGAGTTGGCCATCTGTGGGGACAGCAAACTGCTTCAACTTTGTTTTCTTCTTTGTGAGGTATTTCTGTAGCAGTCTGGAAATTAAACCAGAGTTCTAATCTCCAGAGGAAGTGGAGATGGCTAGCTATTCCTTTTTGCAAAAGATATAATGCTCATCTGGAGAATTTTCCTAAGAAGTGTTGTAAAGAAAAGCAGTGAATGTTTTTAGGTTATATTTAAAATCGGAACTCTTTATTTTGTGCATTTTGAAGTCTACATTAAGTGAAGGTCATAGCTCTATAATGATAAGTAAATTCCTCCAAAGATTTTCCACAAAGTTTAAAAAAAGCCTTAAACTTTAAAACTGAGCTGTGTGTGTTTTACTTGTTTCCATCCTCACTATTGTCAGTGCTCCAGTGAGCAACATTTACAATCTCTCTCATCTGGTCCAACCTGCTGAAATGCACTTCACAAGACATTTCTTTCACAGATGCTGTAAGAAAATTGGCTGTTGCTCTGATTGTGCATAGATTTCCCAAGACTTATTTGTGGTTGACAATGAAACTTGGAGCATCTCTCTTGTGCAGAGTTGCACAGAGATGTGCTCATTACTGAGCCAACATGATGTTCAGAAGCTCCATGGCTTCCCTTGCCACTGCTTGACTTCAGTTCCAAAGTTTTCATGGGAGACACTCAATTACAGACCCTTCTGCTTCCGACAGGTCCTTCTCTATCTCCATTTTCTTTCTTTCCAAAGGGACAGTGATTTAAGATTTACTCTGAATATAATGTAAGTGATGGATGGGACCTGCCAGTTGCCATTGTTTGTCCAAACAGAGTATTATGTGCAGGAAAGTCTGATCAATCAGTCCTGGCTTCTCTTTGTTTTGCACACAGTGTTTGTTTTTCCTATTGACCACCTAGAAAGGTGTTTTTCAGAGGTGTTCCTGTTCAGCAGGAGGTGTCAGCGCTGGCAGGGCTAAGAAAGAAGTTGTGATACCAAACTGTAACTACCTCCCAAGAAATTCAAACTTTGTTGCTCAAAACAAGCTTATGAAGGGGCTGATACTGTTAATGAAACCTGATGATAAAATTACTTAAAAAACAAGTTTTCCTTGGTTTGGTATCAAATTACTACACATAAATTCCTATTTATATTCTATGCTAAACAATAATGTCTTGGCAGTGGCTCATGTAAGGAAATCCAGAAACACTGAGAAAGCACAAAGTTGTCTTTCCTTCTGGTCGTATTTATTTAAAATTTAAGTACCTTAGAGAGGCAACTGCTGAGTAGTTATTTTGTCAAAGTGATTCTGATGAGAAAATATGTTTCTTAGAATGTAAATTCTGTGTATGTGGGAAAGCAGCTCAGCAGATGAACAAACTCACAGGTAGATTTGCATCAAGAGATCAGGTGTTCTCTAAGATTTTTAAGTCTATATGTTTCTCTCTCTGTAGACTTAGAAACCTTAGAGAAGGTTTACAGAACTAAATAAGAGCTCTGTGCCAATACCTGCAAGCTTCCATTTCTTATCTGAAAAGAATGTTCACTACTTGTTTCCTAAACCCTTAATTTATATGTCTTTTTTAATTATACCTTGGTTTGGCTTTGTAATTTTCAATTTCATTTCCTTTTTTCCCTCCTTTTCCTGCCTAATGATGCCATCAAGATAATCTTTACCAATATAATATGGCAGCTTTGGGTGTTTTTTGTTTGTTTTATTTTGGTTTGTTTTTTGTTTGGTTGGTTTTTGGTTTTTTTCAGAAAGAAAAAAAGCAAACTCCCCACACACAACCCCACACCCTCAAACCCCCCACCAACTGCCTCCCCTGAAGGAGTAAGAGATGGATAAGAATTCTGTTTAGCTGTTTCTTTTCCTGGAAAATACTGTTTCCAGACTGCAAGGAAAAATTGAGACTCTACCTTTCAGTGCTTTGCAGTGGCCCATTTTAGCTGCTGTTCTTCCATTCTTCTCCTGTTTATCTGCCACTCCAGGAACTCTGCTAGTGGATGTGCTGGAAAAAGGTGATGCAGAACTTACATTGACCTTTTTCTTGTCAGGAGTTCTGTGAGCAAGAGTTCAAGTAAGGGCATTTAATGGAGAGATATATATATATATGTAGATATATATATATATGTATATAACTATTGCCCATATTCTGGTGAAATAAATGTTGGGTTGAAGGAGAGTTTTCCTGCTTCCTTGCCAGTACTAATTTTCTCAATCCTACCTGTCATTGACACTGTCCTCTGCTATGGTTTTAAGTGGAGATACAGTAAAGAATCCCATCTTAATTCATGTGAATTAATTCCTGGAAACTCTTTAGGAATGCTGTATTATTGGTGATCTCTGTTTGCACTTAGGTTGACCCTCCTGCATTTATTTTCTTGGTAAATATAATGTAGAAAATATTTAAATATCCCTCTTTTTGACTCTGAGGACTATTTTCTTACTGCTTATAAACCCAGTAAATAATTCCTGCAGTGCTTTGTCCTGTAGTAATGTTGGAGAGAGGGTTGCCCAGGAGCTTTCCAGCTGAGGAATACAACTAAGCTTCTTATAAAATTTATCATCAATTGAGGAGATTGGGGTTTGTTGAGTGCTACCTTTTTTTCTCCTTATTTCCTTTCTCTGTTCCTGAATTTATAGCAAAATTCTCTAGAAAAAAAACACATTAACTTGCCTGTTCTGGACACTTTATCTGAGCCATCTTCTCCAGATAAAGCAGCAGGAGTACAAGTGTCTGAGAGAGACAATGTTCTGTGGAGAAAGTTTGGAGAAAGGGTTTTCCAGGCTGGATCCTGCATTAGCCTTGGGATAGAAGCCAGCAATAAGGTGCCTTTTCCAGGGATTAAGGAATTAAGATCTGGTTTGTTGGTTCTGGTTTTGTTGAATTTTAATGAAGCCCAATTAGCAGAGTGTAGCAATTTGATCTTGGTTAATTTTCTATCAAATCTGTGAAAATAGAACCACACACAGACTGGGCTCATAGGAATAGGAGCTTTTGAAAACCCACAAAGGCTTTTCTTATTCCAAAGGATGTTACAGTGAATTTTGTATAAAAGGGACACTGCGCTTTTTTGGAGATTTCATTACTCAAAATGGAGGTGAACTTTAAAAGCACTTTTCTTTGTGAATAATTGCCCTGTTTCTGGTGATCAAGATAAACTGACCAAAAAAAACCCCAAACCCCCATATCTTTCTGTGCAGACAGCAAGTCCTGCATGCACACCAAGCACATCAGAGCAGTGGCACTGTCACAGTAAAGCAAATGCATTACTTATATTTCATAAAAGGTTTCAATATTAGCTGATGTTTTGTGTGTTTCAGAAAGAATTTTGAATTTTCTGCTCTATTGCAGCTGAAAAAAAGCAGGGTCAGAATTTTCCCTGATCTCTCACCTCCAAACAACTGGTATGGGAGACATTCCAGGTTCCACATCTGTGCTGGGCCTCCCCCCAGGGTGGTTATGGCTGGATGTGAGAGGTGGTGTTGGGCTGGGACTGGAGTGCAAAGCAGTGCTGGAGCTTCAGTGCAGGTTCAGAGGGATCTCATGCATTCTGAGGGGATGTGTAGCCCTCTGCTCCATGGCTGACTGAGCCTCAACATCTCCCAGTGCTGCTGAAGCCCTTGAAGGTTGTTGAACTAAAGGTAAACTTCTCTTTTCCACCATTCTGTCCCCCCAGCAATAGAGCTGATCCAAGTTGGAGATCTGAAGCTGCACTTCTGGTGTTGTTTTCACAGCAGAGAGGAAGAATGTAAGTCAGGTCTAGTGTTTGAACTGGGATCTGATTGCTCTGTTAAACCTGAAGCCTTCCTGAACCTGAATCCCGGAATTCCAGTAGCAGTGGTTCAGTATGAGTTGGGTCAGCATGTACATTGTACCTTATTTAATTATAAAGAATCATCTTTCCTTGGTCCTTACAGGCTGCTGCTGCTTTTGCTGCACGATTTTGCTGCTTTCTGTTCCCAGTTTTTGCCTCTTCTCTACTTCCTACTGTCCACTTTGGACACAGCTTCATTCCCAGCATTCCCAGTATCCACTTGCTGCTCTGCTGGTGGTCAGGGGCAGTGATGTAGTAGAACACCCCCAGCTCCCTTGCTCTGCAGTTTGGATTGCCAGCAGACAGTGTAGTTACAAACGTGCCCTGCCATGCCCAGGGCCGGGGGAGTCAATTAGCAAATTAGCAGATTTGCAGAAAACACCAAGTTTGGGGGTGTGTTGATGTGCTGGAAGGCAGGAGGGCTCTGCAGAGGGACCTGGACAGGCTGGAGAGATGGGCTGATTCCAACGGGATGAAGTTTAACAGGGCCAAGTGCCAGGTCCTGCCCTTTGGCCACAACAACCCCCAGCAGTCCCCTGGGCTGGGGACAGAGTGTCTGGAGAGAAAGGGACCTGGGGGTGCTGACTGACAGCAGCTGGACAGGAGCCAGAGTGTGCCCAGGTGGCCAAGAAGGCCAATGGATCCTGGCCTGGCTCAGGAACAGTGTGGCAGCAGGAGCAGGGCAGTGATTCTTCCTCCTGGACTCAGCGCTGGTGAGGCCACCCCTGGAGTGCTGTGTCCAGCTCTGGGCCCTCAGCTCAGGAAGGACATGGAGGGGCTGGAGCAGGGGCAGAGAAGGGAACAGAGCTGGGGAAGGGTCTGGAGCACAAGTCCTATGAGGAGAGGCTGAGGGAGCTGGGGGTGTTCAGCCTGGAGAAGAGGAGGCTCAGGGGAGACCTCCTCACTCTCTGCAACTCCCTGCCAGGAGGGGGGAGCCGGGTGGGGTTGGTCTCTGCTCCCAGGACACGAGGGCACAGTCTTGAGCTGTGCCAGGGGAGGTTTAGGTTGGACATTAGGAAGTTCTTCACAGAGAGAGTGATCAGACCTTGGAATGGGTCGCCCAGGGAGGGGCTGGAGTCACCATCCCTGGAGGTGTTTGAGAAGAGCCTGGATGTGGCACTGAGTGCCCTGGTCCAGTTGACAAGATGGGGTTGGGGCACAGGTTGGACTCTGATCTCAGAGGTTTTTTCCAACCTGATTGATTCTGTGATTGTGTGAATACTCTGAGGGCTTCAGTAAGTGATGGCCCTGCTGCTGCTGAATGTTTCCCCACAACATTTGTCCTGGTGTGGCAGCACCACTGTCCCTGCACCTCTGCTTGTGAACAAAGCACAGAAATATTATACAAATCCTCGTTAACCTGGTTCAGTCTCCTTGCCCAACTCCCAGCCTGGCCCTGCAGACGCTGTGTTGGCACAGCCACGTGGGCAGCCTGGGGCAGGGGGAAGCAGCCAGCTGGAACCCCTCGGGCCAGGAGGATTGGGAAGGTGCTGTCTGGAAGCGTGTCCTGGGCAAGGCAAGTTAAAATGTTTTGGTTTGTGAACAAAGGCACTCTCTGGTGTGTGATGAGTTGTTTTCCTAATCAGCCATGATTAGGGATACAGGAACTGTGGGTATTCTTTCTAAGTGGTGACATATATCACAGGAATACCAGATTGCCTCTTGTTTTCTCCTGATGGCAGCCGACTGCAAGAACCCCAAAATTAATTAAAGCAAGGAGCTGGAGAACAGAGCTAAAAAATGTCTGGAAATTCAAGGATCTAGTCCATGAACTGAAAATCTCGTAGTAGATACAGACACACCAGGGTATCCAAACCATGATGATTCTACATACACAAAAAATTCCTGCATTTTGCAGTGTGAAAGCTTGCAATATGCTCTACCTTTTGTGGCGAAGAAATACAAATTTTGCCCCTGTAAATTGATTCGTTCCTGTACAAGTTGAGATGAATATGCATTAATGTAAATAATAAGATAGGCAGAACTTTACATAAATTGATATTTTTGTTGTAAGCCCGAAGTATAAAGCCATAAATATCATATTCAGTGACAGTTCCAATAAGTTCAGATCCACCATAAGCCAAAGCTGAGGAGCACCAAAGCTGAGTGTCTCCTAATGGTCTGTATTGTAAGCCAAGAGAAAATGTCACTGCTTCAGGGCTGGAGGAGCATAAGATGGGAGTAGGATGAAGACTAATCAGCTGTGGTTGTAGCACACCCAGCTGCCTGTCCAACACACCATTTGTTGTGGGAAACTGTCCATAGATGATTTATAGGAGTGGTTTGCATGCTCTGACGTGGGAATTGGCAAGAGACAATCTGATTGCTGAGGAAAACAATATACAGGCTTGAAATATAAATGAGACTGATAAGACAACAGAGGTGAATAACTTGGAAACAGTATAATTTGTACTGGTGCTAATTTATTCCTTAGCTCACACTGCAGCTGCTTGAGGAGCTGTTTGTGTTCTGCAGAGTTGAGGTGTGTAGTGAAGGTGGTGTGCAGGGCTGTGATCCCAACGACTTCCAGCCTTGCTGACTCGCAGTGTGGTCACATCTGTGCCATAATTCACCTTTGGCTTTGCACTGAGAAAGCAAGTCTGAAGATTTTGTTCCTGTTCAGCAGCAAGTCCAGCTCAGATGGCTGCAGCAGTCACTGCCATCAGCTGTCCTCTGCTCCTCTTCTGCTTGTCAAGGTGCACAGTGAAAAATGCTCCTGCAGATACAGTGTAAACAGGCTTCACCGGCTCTGTTGAAAAGCTATTTTATTAATAGGGTTCTACTGCAATATGTCAGATGCTAAGTATCTGTTAGGCTGACAAGGGCTGTTTCCAGCTGTCCTGGTGGTGCCTGTGGTTTAGATGTTGGTGGGGAAGCAAACAAACTGACACAATCTGTTTTTCAAGGGAGATGTTGGGAAGTGCTGCTTGATTGAATGAGAATTGATTTTGTTACTGGAGCTGACACAGGAACCTGAGGCAGAGCCACTGTTTCAGTCACTCCACCTTATCCCCCCCACAGGGGAGTCATTATCCCGCAGGGAAAGGGAATTTGTCATGATGACTAGAGACTGTCACAATCAAGAACAAGGAATAACCATCCCTCCCAAAAGATATTGAGGGGATTGACTTGTTTCACAGGCCATACCCTGTAAATTGGGTGGTGCAAACCTTGTTGGAGAGGACAGTCGTGAGCATAACCTTATAAAGATGGGTGTTAAAAATGGGAGAGCAAATCCGTTGCTGTGGCACAGAGCTGGTAATCTGCTCGTGGTCTTACTGTGAATAAAATGGTCCCATGACATGTCCCAGGCAGCACCAGGGTGAGATTTAAGCAGCCACGCAGTGGTTTAGCCTCTTGTCTGCTTATGTCCATGTGTTCTCAGTCACTGCTCATGGGAATGGAGTGAAAAATCAAGACAGGCTGAAAAAAATTTGTTTTCCTGATGTCTTAGTGCTCATTCCACAAGCCAGTCCTTGGAGCCCAAACTCAGTTCTGTGTCTCTACAAACATGTGAAGGGAGCAGCCTTGGTGGTGGAGAGGGCAGTGGCAGGAACAGCTCTGTCCTTGGGTTTGCACTCCATGGAGCTTTACAGAACATTCCCTTTTCCCAGAGAAGCAGGGACACAGAGCGCAAGGGGGAGGCTGCTCTGCACAGATCTGGGATGTGTCATGGGGCTTTTCCTTCTTTCTGTCCCCTAACAGGAGAGAAAAATGCCAAATGCAGAGTCCCCCTTTGTGTTTCTGATGAGCAAGGCAAATTTGCAATGTTGTCAGGCATTTCTCTGGAAATAACTTCTGTGATACACATGACATCTGAGCAAAGGAATCCAATCCAGTCAGGACTGTGTGCTCCATCAACAGGTACAAAAATTAAACAATCAAGTAATTTTTTAAAAGTCCTAGAATATCCCTGCTTTCAGGGAAGGTCCCTAGTACAGAATTTGGTTTGCAATTATATGTATATATAAAACACATTAAAAAATTCAGGAATTGAGGGCTGGGGTGAATCATCCCTCAATATTGCTATTTATTTCTTTTATGATAATTTAAATAAAAATTCTTGCTTGATTAATTTAAATAAAAATTCTCTGGTGTAGAAGTGGCACACACAATTTCTGCTGTAAAAGCTCAACAGTAACATAAAATGCACCTCTGTGCTGTAGGTGAAATGTTTTTGTGTGTGTGGTCCTGTGTTTGTTGGTCACATACACTGACCTGCAAGTTCCCTCAGCTACTGTGGTTCTTAAAAGAATCTCTTCACAGGCAAAGTACCTGGAGGATGTTTTATTATGAAAAGATCCCTGACATTAAAAAATCCCTGTAATACATTAATATTGTTGCCATCTAGCAATCTATTACTTGGAGTTCTGGGGTGTTTGTTAAACCAACAATTCTCTGTATAAACCTGTATTTATATTTTAAAAGTGAATATGATCAGAGAACAAAACTGAGGAAGCTTCAATCCTCACTTTACCAATTATTTTTATAATCCCAGCAATTACAGTTCTTAAAAGCCTTGATTTGGCCTGGTTTCAAACTGGATTAATATCTTAAATGTCGTTCTTTAGTGTGTGGGACCAGTGGTGCAAAAATGGAGTAAAATGGGAAAAAAATTAATTTATGTGGCTTCAGAATTTTAACTTGCAAATATGCAACTTTGTAAGAGTTATCACTGGTTTGCCTCCAGAAATACTGTTAACAAGTGGAAATATGCAGGATATACAAGGAGTTTTAAAACTTTTAATTTCTTATCTCAGCGGTTGTTTCTTGTAGATTGTCCAGAGGCCTTTTCTCTACTGCATGATGGCAGTACATTAAATTGCTTGGAAAAGGGAAAAAGCTTACCCAAGATTTATGCTTCATGATTGAGAATCTAGGGGGGAAATACTCTTGGTGACTTCAGTCACTATTTTGTAATTATTACTTTGCAGTTCTTTCCCACATATATTCCAGATTTTCAGATGCAATAAATTAAACATCTGCTATACTCTGTTTCTAAGAAAAGCTGAAAATCTGTATTAAATGATACCCACAGCAAATGTTTTTGCCTTTGGCTTAGCCTCTAGCTTGAAGCCTGTCCAAAATTTGATGTTACTCAAGGAACCTGCTGTCCAAGGGCTTTGCCATGTTAATGCTAAAACATTAATATACACTGTGTTTTGGGTTTATTATAAACTACAGTTGTGTGTGACTATCCCAAACAGTGAATTTTCCTAGTAATGCTGAGATGGATCTCCCAATTCCTATAAGGCCTGACTGGTGTGTCCTTGCCATAGTTATTTCTGAGTTAGGACATTTTAACTCTGTCAGCTGAGTCGCCAGAGCTAATCTGGGGAAAGGCCACTTAGGAGATATTGGCCAGTGGTGTTGACCAAAAGAAGCCAACCCAAAACCCAACTCCCCCTCCCCAGAAAAGCCCCGAGCCAGCAGTGGTTTCCTGGCCTGGGCTGTGCTCTTGGGTTTGGTGTGTGGGGTCATCTGGGAGCTGCCTCAGTCCCAGTGGCTGGGCTGTGTCCCACAGTGCCTCAGCACTGCCTGCTAAGTGACATACTGAGGTGACATTAGGTCTTAACTTTGGCATATTATGATTTCATCATGAATCTCTCTGTCCCAGCTACTTCCATTTATCTAAAATTTGGCTTCTTTTCACAAATGGGCATAATGACAGTCATTAGTATTGGCAGGACCCAGCAGCTGCAGGTTTCCTTAGAGCAAAGTCCCTGGCTATTTTTCCAGTAGAGTGTGATCTTCACTAATGCAAGGTCATTCCCATTTCCTTCTTTCATTTCTCCCCATCCCAGCAGGTCAACTTAAATAAATAAACTAAATTAAATAAATGATCTTTCCTTTTCAGCTGCGCTTAATGTGCCACAATGCCACATAATTTTACAAGTGCCATTTCTGAGTGATGGCTGCAAACAGCAGGGGATCCAAATGCAAGGTCATCTCTGCCCACATGTCTTTTAAAACCCCCTGTCCTGGAGTCTATTCCCTTACAGTGTCCCGGCCAAAGGCTCCTTTCCAGGGAAGCTGGAGAATGGCTGTGCCTCTTGCAGTGTGTCCTTCAGGCTCACAAATCTGGTTTCCACTGAGCCAACGCAAAGATATTTGGTGCCTGCACTACTATGGTCAGTTGTGTTCATGGGAAAATACTCCTCCAGCTCTTTTTGAGGAATACAGAGGCAGACTCCTTTTAATAACAGTAGTAACAGCATCAAAATATCTGCTCCTTTCCAGGGAGATTAGGCAAAAAAGCCAGTCTGGCTTCAACAGCTGCTCTCCAGGAGCAGCCAAAAAATAGCATGATATCCAGATTTTAAAATAGTGGTATCCAAGAGGGCCATTTCCCTGTCAGTGCAGTTGTTGTCTCTCTTCAAATTAATACCAAGGTACCTCTTGGCCTTTCTCTTCTAATTACCATTTCAGTCTGATGCCAGGTATTTTGGGGTTTAATATCTGTTTCACATCTTTATCAACGATCAGGATGAGGGGATCGAGGGCACCCTCAGTAAGTTCACAGATGACACTGGGGATCTGTTGGAAGGCAGGAAGGCTCTGCAGAGGGATCTGGCCAGGCTGGATCCATGGGCTGAGGGCAGTTGTATGAGGTTCAACAAGGCCAAGTGCCAGGTCCTGCCCTTGGGTCACCACAACCCCCTGCAGCTCCAGGCTGGGGCAGAGGGGCTGGAAAGCTGGAAAAGGCCCTGGGGGTGCTGGTGGCAGTGGCTGGACACGAGCTGGGTGTGCCCAGGGGGGAAGAGGCCAAAGGTACCTGGGCTGTGCCAGCACTGCTGTGGCAGCAGGACAAGGGCAGTGCCCTCCTGTGCTGGCACTGCTGGGGCTGCACCTCCAGTGCTGGGGCAGTTCTGGGGCCCTCAGCTCAGGAGGGACATGGAGGGGCTGGAGTGTGTCCAGAGGAGGGAACAGAGCTGGGAAGGGTCTGGAGCACGGGTCTGGAGCACAGGTCTGATGAGGAGCAGCTGAGGGAGCTGGGGGGGCTCAGCTGGAGAAAAGGAGGCCCAGGGGGGACCTTCTGGCTCTGCAACCCCCTGACAGGAGGTTGCAATGAGCTGGGGGTAACAGGAGACAGAATGAGAGGAAATGGCCTCAAGTTGCACCAGAGGAGGTTTAAACTGGATATTAGGAAAAATTTCTTCAGGGAAAGGGTTGTTGAACACTGGAAGAGGCTGCCCAGGGAAGTGAAGGAGTCCCCATTCCTGGAGGGATCTAAAAGACATGTAGATGTGGCACTTGGGAACATGGTGTAGGGGTGGGCTTGGCAGGGCTGGGTTAAAGGTTGAACTTGATGATCTTAGAGTGCTTTTCCAACTTAAAGAATTCCATGATTCTCTATGCTCTTCACCTTTCCAGTTGATAAGAGTATGAGAAAGAGGTAAAACCAGGACTTTTAAAACCAGGGCTGAAGCCCTTGGACTGTCAGATGTTACCCAGCCTCCTGATGCTTTGTTGTACTAGCTAAGCAAGAGAGGGGGTTCAGAGTTCTGTTGCCTCCAACCTGGGACAGGCTTTAATGCAGAAGACCAGTTGGCCAGGCTGTAAACCATCCAAGGCATCACTGCAGGTCTGAAGTTTCTGCTGTGCTTTCCCTGCAGTGAATACAGGCTGACCAGTGAAGTGGTCATGAATAATGATCTCAAAAACAGCTTACACAGTTACACAGACTTCTGGAGGTGGAAGGATACATTCCCATTCTTCTCAAGGCAGTGGCAAATATTGTATGATTTGGATGGAAGCAATAATTAATTCAAAATGCTTTTATCTCATAGCATAGTTTCTGTACTGCAGTCTGAAGTCTGAAACAAAGTGGTAGAGGTCAAGGAAATACTTGCACCAGCTATCTCAAGGTCTTGGTCAAATCCATTTATCAATAAAAGTCCTGGTAAAAATGGAAAGGTAGCACCAAGATTAGAATGGATCTTTCTCAGGAAGTGACAAGAAAAATGGCTGTTAATTCTTCCATATAAGCTGGAAAGGGTAGTGGCACCTCATGTGCTGTATTTCCTCTGTGTTCACAGAGCGTTTGGTTAAAGCAGAAAATCTGGTTAAAGGGACACCATTTAGTCTTGACTCACCATTGCAAGTTAAACTAGTTTAGCAACTTTTGCCTGAAACTCCAAGAACTTTAATGCCCTGTTCAGGCACTGTTTACTTGACAGCCTTGTAACAGCTACACTGCTTGAGCTCCTAGAAGACAAAATTTGTTTCATACCTTGAGGGTGCAAAGTCCCAGGGCAGCAGATGGCCCTATGATTATTATTTCCAACCTGTCTTACCTGACCATCCCTTCCCTGTATGAACAGCTGTTTCATTCACTTCAGTGCAGCCCAGCCCGAGCGGCTATTTTTCTTCTGCCCTTTTCTTTGCACACAACATAAATCTCTTCTTTCCTTTGACCTGGCCTGCAGTTTCATCCACCTGTGCGTGCCTTAAGCAATGTCAAACTCTTGCCAGATCCACTTCCCTTTTTCTAGATAAATTCTTTTGAAACTAAACTTTTTTTTTGCAGCGATGATGAATAGATAGAAGGAGTCCATCCACTCCTGAGATGCTCACTCTGTGAGTGCTCAGGGGGTGGCTTTAGTCTGCTTGCTCTGCTTTGGGGGACTCAGCCCATCCACTGATTGGCACCAGGCTCTGGGCGTTAACCACATCCTGCAGGTTTTTAGCTGTGCAAAGCACTTCTTTTAAACCAGTGGAGTTCATTTTGTCTCTGATATTGCGAAGGCAAATGTTCAAATTAGAGCACGTCAAAATTAAGATTTCCCATCCAACCTCAGTTTGGCCTCCTTATGGGAAAAGGCACTTAGAAGGTGATTTTTAATTCTGTAATTACATACCTTTTCTGCAGGACCTCATTTCATTCTCTGTGCAGGATACTCAGAACTCAACAAATGAGCAGTTTTCCAATGTTTTATTTTATCCTTCTTGCACAGGCTCATGTCCTATTTACTGTGCAGTACCCACACCATGCTGAATATGGAAATAATGATTTCCATGAGCAAATTCCTCATTCAAATTTAAGGATTTCTTTTTGGAATACCACTTTTAGACAAGGTAGAGGCATTCCTTTCACTTTTGGAATGGACAGCTGGGGCAGACGAAGGTCTGGTACATACTTTACTGCATGATGACATTTCCAGAACCTCACTTACCCATCTTGCAATTTTTCTAACTGCGGGGACAACTCTTGTAGTGATTAGCAATGCTCAGATTCTGCAAATCAAACCTTTATAAAATGAAAAAAACCAGAAACCACAGAGTTTCTGCCTTGAGTAATTTGCACAGAATCCTAAATTCCTGGGGGCAGAGCCCCAGAGTTCAAAACGTGACATGAAGTTTGTTCTTTTGCATATGATATTTTTCTCCTCAAACTTTCCAGATCCTGTCAGAAGGAAAGATGGGGCAAAGGGACACTACAGGCACCAGCTTTCTTCCTCCTGCTCTCCTTTCAGTGTGACAGAGCTCCTGGGACAAAATTCAGGGACTTGAGATGATGCACACGGGCAAAGAGAACTGCTAAAGTTGCACAGTGGATCTGAACCTTTCAGTCTGTTTTTTTTAGGTTTCAGTCCCATGGAGACATCCCTGTTATCCCCTCCTTCAGCAGGGAAGAAGAATCCTGCCATGGCATAACCGAGTAACTTGTAGCACAGCAGATTTCTGTTGTTGTTGTGACTCTGTGTCTTTCTTTGATTACATGGATATTTTTCTCCCTCAATCAAATGCCTTGATTCACAACCAAGTGTCTGCCTTTATCCACTTTGAAACGCTGATAGCAGTTCCTTTTAGGTAACTTGAAATGCAAATAAGGATATATTTGAAACAACCTAATCCCTAAAAAGACTTGATGAAGTGCTGTAAGCCTATTTTTCTGAAAGCTGAGTCAAGTCCCACTTCAACATCAAACCGTCTCCCCGCACACATTCCATACAAAATAATGAGTAAATGATGCTTTGAAAAAGCATCACCAGACACACTTCTGATTAGGTTCTGTGGCTTTTATTTTTAAAGTAGAAATAGTGTTTTACTAGATCTAATTCTCCGTCACAAGTAAAAATATGTATTCCCAAAATAGGAATATTGCATGGCAAGTTGAAGATCTGTAAGATAGTAGCTTTAAAAAAAGGAGAAGCTACTCCTGAGGAAGTGTATAGATCGGCCACCTTCAGCTAAAATCTGGCTGGCTACAGGTACATCCTACCCACAGATGATCTTTTCTTTGAAAGCAGAAATATTTACCAGGAGTGTAAGAGAGTTGTAAAACTGAGAGGGTTTATGCAAATTTGTCATATAAATGCAGTTTGTTTATTAATTTCTCTGGAGGAAAAAAAAAAACACTTTTTGCAGAGAAAACTGGGGAAGAAAAGCTGAATTTGCCTTTAGGTTCTGAGCAGAAGATCTGGAATTCACACAGTATCTATCCTTCAGAATTTCTGGAAGACATACAATGAACAGGGTGATTAATTGCACATATGCATGTGGAAGAAGGAACAAATTTGCTTATTTTTGTTAAACATGGTAAATTGCCAAGTCAAAGATGATGCACAAAGGTGCATTGTAGCCCAGTGTCATAGTTTTAACACCCTCCTAGTGTAGACACATGGACTAGGATTGTACAGATCTGCCCTGACAAACACTGAGCCAACATTGTTTTTTCAAGGTGCAGCTCTTCCTTGAAAGAGGAAATAGGCAAATTCTGAGTCAGTGTTTGAATCAAAATGGACTTGTTTACATGGTTTAACTTTGCAGTGGGAATTTAAGTCTCTCTTGTGTTGCATCTATACTGTGTCAGTACCTTGGCATAAGGCTGAGGTAAGAGTTAAGAAGGAAAACTGTAACATCAGAAGTAATGGAAGCTGTGAAATGCTGCTGAATATAAATGGGAATTAGAAGAAGACTAATAAAACCAGGACACCAAACTCGTAAAATTAGTGTCGTGAACTATTAAAAATAATTGATATTAATGGAATAATGCATGTTCTGAGCTTTTTGAGAGAAAGATTTTTCTTCTGAATCAAAGGTCTGAATTTTCTTCTGAATTGGAAAGTGCATCCTTGTCAGAGTGCTCTGGCACTGCTGTACCATTTAGGAAGACTTCAAGTTCCAAAATTTAGAACTTTTAACAGAACTGAAAGTTAAAGAGGAGAGGTACTAGCAAATATACTTCTGAAACTTAGACCTGCAATCTGTGTTGCCTTGAACAAACATGTTTCTAGAGGTAATTAGTTATCCTGTCTGTACATGTTACAATCATAGGGTGGAGGTCATGGAAAAGGATGGGATGAAATCCAAAAACTGTTTAAAAACCGTCATCTTAGTGAAGCTAAAGCAGTATTTGGTCTTGTGTGTGCTATTAAACTCAGAGATAAACTTGCTTTCCCCAGAAACCTCTGTATGAGAGACCATGTGGCAACTGCCTTTAGGATTTTTCAAAGAATACCTCGAATAACAAGACCTTGCTTAATCCTCCCCTACACTTTCTTCTTAAAACTACTTTTTCATTTTAAGTTATTATACAGAAACTTCCCAGGTCTGAATTCCACCAAGATCCAACCTTGCCTTCCACTTGGAATAAAACACGTTTGTAGCTCTCTCTTGACTGCAGCTGTAGAAGGAGTTAATGCTGCTCTGGGAAGCTGTGCTGGCCCTGATATCCTGATGGGCTGGAACTGATACTGTTGGCAGCAGAGAGCTGTGTGTTACCAAACACACAGAACATTTCCTATCCTGTATTATTCCTCTGGATGCAGCTCCCTCCAATTAGCCTGACTGTCTTCTTCCCTTGTCTGAACATACAAAGGCACACAGAACATCAGAGGTTGATAAACTGTGATAACAGTTGCATAATGAATTTCATAAAATAACTTTTGCCATAAAAATAGCTGTTCATAATTGCTTTTGGGATATTTGAGCTTCTGGTTCTTCTTGCATCATTCTAATTACTCCAGGTACTTTTTGGAGAGCTTTTTTTTTTCCTTGGGGCACGATGATAAACAGTTTGATACTCCAACGTGCAGATAAAATACAATTGATTACACAGCACTTTGTTGTTCAGCTGGATGCATATCACTCTTGTGGCTGCAGGACGAGGCAGCTTGGGATCTCTTAGGGAATTACTGGAAGAGATTAGTATTTTTTTCTAATAAAAAAAATAATTTACATTTCTGAAGAAATCCGTGGAGCTGTAATAGCCCGGAGCTGGCAGAGTTCAAATGTCGCAGCCTCAGGACAGGAGGATGTTGTGGAACACACCCGCCTGCAGGGGGGCTGTATCAGGCAGGTTTAACTGTGCCTGCGCTGTGGGAAGGGGTTCTCAGAACCTTATCTCCTGCAGGAAACCCAGTCCCATCAAACAAAGGATATCGAATCACATCCTGGGTTTCTGTTATCAGTTGTTGACATGCTGATAGAGATTAGAACACGTGTAACCCAAACTGTTAAGGGTTTCTGATGTCTTTGTGTCTGTTCATTGCAAGGCGGTTGTGGCAGTAAATTCCTTTTGCTGTTTTTCTTCCCAATGTACCATTTCCCTCTATAAAGTCTTGGTTTATAATCCTGGCTTGGCTTTTTGTGATTATCTTTTGAATATTGCAACCACATGCAGAAGGGGGTTGCAGAAGAAAACCTGAGGAACATCTTTCTTAGTGTTTGCAATAAGGATTTGGCTCTTTTTTTTTTTTTTTTCCTTAATACCTTATCTCTCATTAAAGCTGAGCCTATTTAATTTATATGGAGTTTTGGCTGGAGTCTACACTTTTTTTTTTTTTTTTAAGCTCAGTTCTTACTTTAAATACATAGGAAGTCATCTTATCTACTGGTAGCCATATAGCATCTTGTATTTTGGAGATTTTAACAGTTTCTCTGGGATGTACACTAAAGTATCTGCCAGCTTCTGGAAGTCTTCCCCAAAGAACAATGCTGTTCTCTTACAGATTTTCTTTTCTGTTCTTTTACTACTTCCTTTTACAGACTTGTTTCTGCATATCAGCTTGATGCTACAGAAGCTTTCATGTTGCCAGACTTCATGAAAATTATTGCACTGCCAAAATCACAGTATTGTTGGGGTTGGAAGGGAGCTCTGGAGACCATCTTGCCCAACCCCAATATAAAATACCTCATTCCCAACATAAAGTATGAATGCCTTTCCTTCACTGGTCTCCTTAAAGTACTGCATCGAATCTACAGCAAAAAGTGCTTTTTGGTTAATGAATTATTAAGCTTTCTAATTTTTTATGAGCATCTTTTGGGATTGTGCTAGTGGAGTAAGCAAATAAAGTGTGTTCACCTGTAGTTTGCACTGACAGCTGTTTTGGGAGCAATAGAACAACGTATTTTGTGCTGAAAATAGGAAATAGGAGTAGCAAAGACTGGCTGACACTACCAGGCTTCTTGGAAGTTTAAATAAAACGAGTAAGTGTGTTTGCAAGGGTGATTTCCCTTCCTTGACAGGAGGGAAGGATGAGGCATATCTGCAAAAGCCCTGTCTTTTTCTGACAAAATGTACCTACTTCTGAAATTTATAATAAATGCCAGTGCAACTGCCATCTGCTTTTATTCTGTTTGCCTTTTCCATCTGAACCAAACACACCTCTCTGTATAAACATGACCCACGCAGCAGCTCCTCAGCCCTCCAGCCCCCCTGGGGTGTTGGAGCCCTGTCCTTGCTGGCTCAGGGCTGGGCTGTGACCCCTCAGGGAGTGCTCCAGCCAGAAGGACGTGCTGAGCAGGCCTGGGGTGGGAGTCAAACAAAGATGTGTCCCCTTAGAAAGGCTGCAGTGGGTGCTTTGGGGAAAGGGGGTTCCATATCCAAACCTGTTCCCATGCCTGCCTTGGCCTCTTGTGATGATCCTGACCAGCCTCTGCTGTGGGCAGCATAAATGTACAGAGGAGCTTCTCTTTGGGCCATTATGTTTTAATGCTGACTAGTGGTTGGATTTCTGAGAAATGATTCAACATGAACTCTGGTTTTAGCTCTGCAAGTTTCTGTTGGCTTTTTCCTCTTATTTAAAGGAAGTGAGTCTGAGCTACTCAGTTTCATATTTTGTTTTTAAGTATTAAATTGATTCACTTTATTCTTCACCACAGTAACTGGACCTAAGGGTTCATTCTAGAATGCAGATTGCAGCAGGGTTATGAGGTTGTGCCTCACCCACGGCAGAGGCATCACAAACCAGTGCAAATATGTGGCTTGGCAGCAAGCCAATAGTTTCTGTGACCTGGGAACCTGGCTGCTCATTCCTTAATCCTTCCAGCATTCCTGTTTCACCTCTTCATGGTCTTGCCACACCGTAAAATAATGAAAAATTATTTTTGTTATACACATTACTGATTTTATAAGGAGAAGGTCAGGGAAGGGTACAGGAGGTGTGTGCTCAGATATGTTCTTACACTTGACTTGCTGGTGTTTTCACAACACTGTGTGTGGCTGGATATGGGGTTGGAAAGTCTGCCTTTAGCCCAGTCTCATCAGGACAGCAACTTCAGGATGGTACTTGGGTATCCCTATTGAACCAAAGCCTTAGAAGAGCATCTAAGGGACCTCTGAAATAGAAGCTTGTAGCTGTGAAAGAGCTGCTTCTCCTTTTGCCAGCTCACCAGGGCCACGTCTCTGAGGCTCTGCTGGTATCAGACAGGCTGTGCTCCGAATGAAGACTATTGTAGGAGCTGTGTAAATGGCCACTGAAATCGTCTGTGTCTGACTGGATGAATCCCTGCTGGAGTAAATCACATCCTGGCTAAAGACATTTCACCTGTATCTTCTCCTTCTGCTGTAAATTGAGGTGCATTTTGGAATGCCTGGCTCCTACCAGTGAGGGTGAGGGAATGGAATCCCCTCGGCTCAAATTAATCACACCAGGTTACTTTGAGACATCAAATGCTATATAAATAATTTGTGTGATGATATACCCCTATCCTCCACCACTAATCTTCCCTGATTCCCTCCGTTTCCTGCTATTATCCTCTAAGATGAGGTCCCAGTCTCTTCCTCCACTCCAATCTGGTCGGTTTTGTCCTGTGATTGAATAAGAGACAGGGTAGCCAAAAGACTGGGCTAGTGCATCCAGAATCATTAATTCAGTCAGTCAAACAAATGGGAGGCAAGAGAAGAAGAAACAGTGACCAATTGGTCACATGGCAGGGGATCTGAGTGACCAATTGGTCACATGGCAGGGGATCTGCCCTGGAGCATGAGACACACTGAGTTCAGCCCCTGAGCTGGATGGTCACAAATGCCATAATGATTTCTTAGCATGGCCCTGGCTGTGGTAGCTCATGCCAGCCTGCTGAGCAAGCTTGGCCAGGCTTCTTGAGATTCACAGATAAGATTTATTCCTGAAGCCTGACCTACATGAGTGTGTATCTAAATGTGTGAAAGCTGTGATTTGATGGCAAGCAATGAAAGGTCATAGAAAAAGCAGGCAATGCATTTAAATCAAAATGATGAAGCTGGGTAATTTCATTAGCAACAGTTGTATTTACTGGAAGTCACAGATGGTGCAGTTTAGCTTATGGCCAATTTGTTAAGACAAAATAAGTATAAAGAAAGAAATATTCCAAGTGAGAGGTGGTTAAAAATTAAATAGGCACCAGATGGCTCAAGATTGTCCTTCATAGAAATTTGGTGAAAGAAGACATAAACAATCCAAAAGCATTTCTGAATGGGACACTTACAGGCTGGCTAGGCCTTTATCAGAGCTAGGCTTAAAAGCAGAGCAATTAAACTTCCCTCATGTGTTAGTAGCATTTGACACCCCAGCAAAATGTTCTACATGAACTTCCAAATTATTTTCTGCCTGATATGTTGTTTAAACTGAGGGGCAAGGTAAATTGAATAATCCAGAAACATTTCAGCCTTCACCTACCTTTAAAATAACCTTAGTTTTTATTTAAAGGGAAGAGAAGGTTTACTGTGCAGTATATATTTATACATCCAGGGGCATTCATGTCAGCACACAAGCCTTTATGCTCAGAGAAATGGCAATGTTTTGGGTCTTGCTTCCTTGTGAGAAATGTTATTAATTGGTACAGAGCCCTGCTGAAGAGTTACAGGTTAGGAAGTCACAGCTGTAGACTCTATTCCAGGGAGACAAGTTCCTTTTCTGGGCTGCATCACAATTATTTTCCTGGCTCTGGAAAAACTCACTTTGCACATTTATACACTTTATCTATATATGAGCACCTGTGGTGAGTTTTGGGGGTCAAACTATTGATATTTTAGCATAGTGTCTAGAGCTCCTAAAGCTGATCATCAGTCCTGAGCTCTCTTGTAAAACAAATAACAGTACTGACTCCCCATGTTTCTGGGTGGATAACATCTTTTTATTGTATGTAGTGCCTTGATTCTGTTTTCTGCTCATGTGCATAGCACACTGCTCCTTGCACATATAAATGTTATGGGATTTATGAGGTTTTGTCCATATTAAAGCACATCCCTGTGCAATACCAGTAATTTTAACAGTGGAGAGAGGGGAAAAAAAAGTAAAAAACATTATAAGTGATTCTAAGGAAAAGGAGTCAGCATGTGCTCTCTGGTTTTATATGGAACATTAGATGTAGGTGATATCAGAGACACAGCAGAAATCTCTTTAAAGCAACTGCATGTATGAAACTGGTTTTCCCAGGGGTGGGAAGGGGGAGGAAAAAAAGGAAAAGCAAAGGAAAAGAGCCTTGAATGAGAGAGGCAGCTGGAGACTGTGTTGACTAATTAATGAGCAACATACACTTAAGAGCTTTTACTCATCCTGCACTAGCTTTGCACATTTGCTCCTGCATGCTCCAGTCTGGGTATGAAAGTCATGCCTGCTTGCAGGGAAAAGGCTACACTGGAAAAGATGGCTGTACTCACTGAAGGGAAAGGAAAACATTTACCAATGTCCTGGAAAAGCCTGGAACAGTCCAGATGGGGAACATGATTTGAAGACTTTTACAATTAAATGAAATAATAAAAAAATCCAAATGGTCCAGGAATAATTCTCTCACATGCCAAGGTAGCAGTAATGCCCATGCACCATCCACAGCCCTGCCAGGGAAATAAATTCTGCCTCAGCTGCCAGAGTGGCACCTATGAGCAGGAAGGTGATTCACAATCATGGCTTCGTGTTGAGAAAGACCAACCAAGTAAGGGTAATAATGACTTTTTAAAATTATTCTTTAAAGGCAAAAATACAAAAAAGGTTTTTACTGGCCTTGGCTAGAAACAGCACAGACTCTTTACTGTGTGTGTCTGGAGGGCTTTCTGTTTGGGAGGAGAACGGGGGAAGGGTGGGAAGGCAGGCTGGGAGCAAATCAGGCTCTTTAAAGTGTGCACTCTGGAAACTTTGCATTCAGCCTTTTAGTTATTGCTGCCCTTTGCAAAATCGTTCAGTCTCAGTGCCCAGGCAGTGAGTTTTCGGCTGTGAGAATCTACCCCTTTCTGCCCAAAGTTAGACCCCATCTGACTGCACTCCAGCAGTGATGGTACAGCCCAGCAGCACCCACTGCAGGCAACTCTGTTCCCACCTAACACAGCTCCTGACACCTCCCAGCACCCTGACTGCTCCTGCTTCAGCACACGGCTCTCTCTCATGCTTGTAGGCAAATGCAGATTGTCCTGCCCTCACAGATGACTTGGGTACGGGGCTGAAGGCCAAGCCCAGCTCCAGAACCAGAGCTGATGTGATTTGTTGTTCCCTGTGTTTGATGCCAACTGGGCTCCATAGTCAGGCAGGCCCTTGCTGCCAACATCCTCTGTCAGCAGAGCGGGGGGACAGGAGAGACAGACAACAGGTTAGCAAAGGCATAGAGAGCTTTTGGAAAACTCCATAAAAGAGTCTGGTGAAACAAACACTTGAAGAAAAGTACCAAGATCAGTGTTTACAGAGCCATAGTGCTGTCTACTCTCTTATATGGATCTGAATCCTGGGTCATCCACCGCCACCACCTGCGACTCCTCGAACGCTTCCATCAACGCCGCCTCTGCACAATCCTAAACATCCACTGGTCAGATTATGTGATCAATACATCTGTTCTAGAACAAGCAGCAGTCACAAGTATTGAGGCCATGTTGCTGAGAACACAGCTGTGCTGGGCAGGGCACATCTCCAGGATGAAGGACCAACCACCCCCTCCCTAAGATGCTGCTCTATGGTGAACTTGCCACCGGCTGCCACATGAGAGGAGCCCCAAAGAGAAGATACAAGGACTCCCTGAAACAACATCTCAGCCTTGGCCATATTGACCATCATAACTGGTCTACTCTGGCCTCCAATTGGGAGGGCTGGAGACACGCCATCTATAACGCTGCTGATGCCTTTGAGAACGCAGCAGGATCACCCTCGAGGAGAAAAGAAAACACAGAAAGATTCGTGCCCCGCAGAATTTACCACCTAAGGAGTCTTTCTGCTGTGCCTTTTGCAATCGGACATGCCTGTCTCGTATTGGCCTTTTCAGCCACCAGTGTGCTTGTGACAAACGTGGGTAGAGCCCTCCCCAAATCTTTGTTCATGAAGCCTGGCCATGATGATGATGGAGAGACAGGAGCACAGGTGGTGGGAAAAGAAGAAAAAGACTTATGGGCGAGTGGCAAGATGAGTTGAGGCTTTGTAGATAGTTGAGCAAATGCTGACGCTCTGAAATTTGTGTCAACTCCTTGTTAAATGTGGTAGAAACTACAGCAGAAGAAGTATAAAAGCTTACAAATTACATGGCAAGGAATCTGAAATGGAATGAAGTTTCAACTCTACAGCCAATTCTCTACTGCAGCAGTTTCATGATGAAGCAGATCAGGTGCTTGTAGGTTTAAAAAAAATATATTGTTGTAGGTAAACTTAAACTAATTGAAAACTCGTATGAACGATATATTCTGCATGTCAGCAGAGAACAACTGAGGCTTGGTCTTAAACTGCTGGGAAATGCTGTTGCTCAGTATGTGTGTAAGTGGTGTTGCTGTCCTGGAGTTCATTTGTGTTCCTTTCTGGTTTTGAAATCCTGTATGGACTAAACTGGGGAGGGGTTATTAACCCTTGGTATCCAAAATAACACCGGACTCTTCTTGATTCTCTTATTTTTGTTTAGTACATATTTGAGCATTCAACAGACTTGTTTAGCTGACCAGGTTTATTGTGCTGGCTTGAACTCTGTTAGATTAATATAGATTTTTCTAGCAAACATAGGCCTGTGAAGGTTTTACTTTCAGATGTCTGTTATCTGTCCCAGTAGGGCAATATAACGTAGAATTCTTCTTATAAAGACCAAAGAAAAAGATAAATTGAGAGCATCGTATATTGCATTGAAAAACCTCTTCCCAGTTAGTGAATTTGCCTGCTAATAAAAGTGTTTGGCTTGTGCAGGCAAACCTTCAGAAAAAAGAAGAATGCATCATTGCTGCAGTTGTTCAGAGAGTCTTGTGGGCAGCACCATAACAACTTCCATCCTGTGCCAGGAGAGTAAAACTCTGTTTAAATCTGCTAAACTGAAACTACCTGAAGAGAATTATTGGTCCAATTCACCCTTCCCAGAGGTGCTTACAAGCAGCATCTGTGGCAGGAGCTGTCCCTTACAGGCAGGAGAAGGTCCAGGAGCAGGACTGAGGAGCTGCATTTAGGTGAGTTATGTGAAAGGTCTTTTCTGATGACTTTGCTGCCCAAGGGGTGTGTGCATGCAGCTGGAAACAGCAGGGGATTTCATAGACATCTCATTTACCTGGTGCTGGGTGGATTCTTGTGCAAGAAAAGGCTTTCCTGGCTGATGTTCAGTCCTGAAATAATTGGCCTTCTGCTCAAATATTCACTTTGAAGACTTGTTTATTTTTGGGTTACCCACTCTGCCAGTACCAATTAGAGACAAGATGTTAAAGTTTTCTTTCTCAGGGCACAAATTCACCACCAGTTTTTTTCTCTTTTTCTTGACAGACTGTTTCTGATTCTATCCTTTGTGGCCTTCAAGTATCAGCTTTGGTGAATGTTTCTGTAGGGTTTGTGTGTCTGGAGTCTGCTTGGCTTTACTGACCTGAAACTTGTGGCTTTGCTCTGTCACCGAGGCTCTGCCAGTGTGCACATCAGCAGAGTGATCTGTAAAACTGAACACTTGTCCTAAATGTCACTTGTGTTGGGAGTTTTGCATTAGTTGGCTAATTTTCACTACCTTTGTGTTCAGCCTATGTTGACACATGTAAGACAAGTACCAGGTGTAGAGTCAGATTCACCTACAGGACCTGAAAACTATAGCATGGAAAGCTTGCAGTTCAAACTTTGCTCTCTCTAGGGCTGAATTAAGGCTCAGTTATAGCCCCTCATTTCTCAAAGTACATCTTAGTAACCAATTCAGAATTGGCAACAATATCTAGGAATATATATGCTTGAGATGGAAAACTTTGATAAAAGAAGGTTCACAAAACATTTCATAAATAGAAGTATATTAACAACGTAAGAAATTTTCCATAGCCCATAGAATACAGTGCTTGAGAAAATACAGCAGCTCTTGGATGAAGCTGGATTGATCCAGGAGAATAAAATTTGTAGCAGTTGAAACCAGGTGGGAAGTTATAGGTAAGCAGAATAGGAAGGTGGTTCATGTTGTTAGGCTGTACTGGCACATTCTTGCTCATGTAAATCCTGCCTGTATCTCAGGAAGGTTGATGGGTTAAAGGAGAAGAATTCATGAGCAAGTATGAACTCTTCCACATTCTGGAGAGACCTTTTTTCTCCAGAGTCATCTGGGGATTTGTGAAACCATATCACATTAGCTCCAAGGTTTTCTTTACCCTTTCTGCACAACAGAAGGGGACATTTCTTTTTCTCCTTGGGAGGTGGATGCAGTTCAACAGTGCACCATGATTTGGTTTGATTGTTTTTGTTGTTTTCTCCAGTTAATTCTTTTGGAAGATGAGCAAATCAAATTCATAAGGACAAACTCTACAGGAGGAATCATGTGGAGATGTGTGAGTGGAAGGTACGACACCAGCTAAGAGCTGTCAGCAGCCATAGAACTGACATGTGATACTTGGTACTTTAAGAGCAATTTACATCTTCTAAGGACCATACTATATAAACACTAATTAATGTCTAATTAACTTATCTATATGTATTAGTCAATTAATCTCTAATTAGTTTATTTGCAGATTCTTTCACATTGGGAACTAATTTAGGTGAGGCGTAAACCTCCTGGGACTAGTTCTGATCTCTCAAAGAGGTGTAAGTCAGGAGGATGTATAAATCCATTCTAATGGAGTCATAGGGATACAGCAGTGAAGAACTGCTCCAAGGAATGTATAAATAAGGCTCTTTGTGAGTTCAGAGAGAGATGCTGTGCAGTGGCAAGAAGCAACATCGAAATGCTCAAGAACTAATTAGCCCATGTTGATGGGGCTTGATTGTAGAGTTTGGTTACTTTTAAAATTTATTTCTTCAAAGGGTGACATGTTACTTGAAGAGCATCAGCGAGAATGTACAAAAGGGACCACCAAGCCTGAGCTGGCAAACTTCCTGCTAATGCACCTGTTGTGGGCAGAGCTCACAGTGAGGAAGGAAAAACGTGGAACATGTTTTTGATGTGGAAACTTCATTCCATCTCCACTCAGACCACTGAAAACACCCCTCAGAGCAATAGTCCTGATGCACATTTGGCCTAAAGATCCCAGATCTTAAGCTCAATTTTAAAATGATAGAGAAAAAAACATGCCTGGTTTTCAGGGGTGGCAAAGCCACCACATGTTTTAAAGTTCTCTTATCCTGCCTCTAGACAACTGTCTGGATAAATGTGAGGGAAGGAGCTCATTTCTCCAGCATGTCAGGGGGCTGTATCTGGTTTGACTGTTTCCAGGATGTCCATTGCCAGTCTTCTCCTTTGCCATGTGTAGGATAATTGCAACCATTGAGAAGCAAACCCTCCTCAGAGATGGCAGTGCCAGGGCAGCCCAGCTCTGCCCCTCTGCAGTGGGATGTCTGTGCACCTTGGAGCAGGAAGGACTCAGGTGTGGAAGCAGGAGAAGGGCAGTTCAGCTCTGGCTCCTGAGTATTTCCAGAAACATATTGCCTTGCCCGTGTAGACACTAAATTTAAATATAAATATAAAGAGTCTGAGCTTGGGCAGAACTGTTCTGTTACCAAATTGCTGTGTCATTTTATTTGCTGTGCCATTAGGAGGGAAAAATCTGTTGGTTCTTAGCGAGTTCTAAAGCTCCTCATATTACTTTTACTGAATTAGTGAAATCAGCTGAAGCAGCTGGACCAGCACTTACTAAGGCTGCAGGAAGCAGAGTGGCAAATGCTGACACTGGTCATGGAACTGCTCTTTTATTGAGATGTCCTTGCAGCACAGAGCTGTCTGACATCATGTTTATAGCCTGTATGCAGGGGAAATAGAAGAAATCGTATACATTTTTGAAGGTAGTGTTCAGATTCAGTTGTAATAATTCACAGTGTTGCTTCAGGGCTTCCATATTGCTTTGGGCATAAAGCTGTATTATAAATTACAGCACACAAAGCTGAGTTTGACCTACCAGTTGATGCATAATAAACTGACTTAATTCTGAATATTAACTACATATTGTGGCCTAGAGGTTTTTTCCTCTCTAAGTGTAGTACTGAATTATACAACAACCCTTTTCTCGTGGGTGAAACCTAAATATAAATACATTCCTAGTCTTAATACCACACAGAAAGGTGCCAATGGGAGAATATTTTCATCCTAAATATATTTCTTATGGTAGCAGAAAATAATTCCTGACTATTGCCAGGTACAGGAAGTAATTATTGAGATTTTTCAAGAAGTAAGCATCAGGAGATGGTGAATATCTGAAGGGTTTTGGTAGTTGTCACTGTGCATAGAGAAATGTTCTGGCTGCAGTGGCATCTTGTTCCTTGGGGTGTCCGGCCCTGCCTTACCAACGTGGATTTTAATGGATCCCAACTCAGGTCTAGAATTTTGCCTCAGGCTGAAGTATATGATAAACAATTTCAGCCCTGGTGAAGATGTCTACAATAAAAAAGATGTGGTCGAACCCTTCTAGAATTTAAATGCCACTCACAAAATGTTTGCACTGGATCAATAATACAGGATACCATAATCTGAAATATCCTTGCCTACCAATACAACTAGAGATGTGTCTGAAGAGACTGAACCAAAGTGTGCTCGTTTGGTGTGAAAATGTTGCTGCAGAAAGTTACAGGTTAGTTCATTAGATTACTTCAGAAGTATTTAACAAAGCACAAAGGATGGTGAAAAATCCTGGGCTCATATTTTTGATCAAAAAAAAAATCCTCATGTTACATTAGAGGTAAACATGTATAGATTATATATAGCATTTTCTGCAAAATTCTTAGGCATTTGCAGGATTTTTCCTAAAGAAGTACAATAAAAATAGGAGGTGTGGGTGTTTCACATCCTTTATGAGTTGTATCTGTACATAGGCCAGTTTTTGGTATTTTTTCCCTTTCCACTATGCATCAATCCAACCAGACACCTCAAAACTGTGGATACAACAGTATCATTCAGGTTTGGGGTCTTTATTTGTTTGGGGTTTATCATTTGGGGCTGTTCAGAGCCAGCCTGGCCTCTGCCCACAGGAGGCACAAACCGAGCTGGGAGCTGCCTCGAGTGCCAGGGGTTGTCTCTCTGTCCAGGACAGTCCCCAGGGAAGCTGTGCCCTCTTCCCATGCCCACATCTGCTGGGTGATGGATCTTCTGAAAGCTCCCAACCATTCTAAAACCCCCCACTCTGGGGCAGTGTGAACTTCTCCCGAATGCTGCGTGGAAGATTAAAGAATTGGAGTGGGTGTTTTTCCTTGTGGCAGCTCAGAAGGAGAGAAGATGAGCAGAATATTTTTCCCTCTGCTCCTGAACTGCCTGGGGGGAAAAGGAAATAGAGAGGAAGAGTGTAGAGTTAGTCTGCTTGGGATCTCCCCCTCCCCTATTCTTGCTGAGAAAAGACTGAAAATCCCAGATCTCCAAGCTGTGCCCTCTAGCAAGGTCCATCCCTGTGGATCAGTCTGGGTGGGCAAAACCCAGCTTTGGCAATTTAATCAGAGCCAATCTGGCCATCATTTCTTTGCAGGTACCAGAGTGGCCACTGATAACACCTAGTTTTTGTTTCTCCTTGCCTGAAACAGTTCAGGTGGAACACAGGTGATGCAAATTCCTACTGAATGCTGAAAGGCTTTTGAAACGCTGGGATTGGAGAGTACATTAAATACCAAGTCATCAAAATATTGTTTTTAAGGAAAAAAAACTAATTTCAAAATATGATGAAAATAGTCTTGAATCAGCTTTTAACTACTTAGATTTCACACACACAGAGGGAGTATTTCTGCCTGCAAAATTTCTTACAATATTTTATACTGGAATTAAACCCAGTTGTGATATTATCTCATTTTCAGTAGAGTCCTGGTGAGAAGCACACGACAAACAGCAGCACCCCAATCATTTCCAGAGACACACTTCATCCATCATAAATACTTAAAATTCAATCATTAATCAAGACAGCTGCATACTTCCTTCAAGTGATCAGCCACTAATAGCTTAAGAACTCTGATTAAAAAAAAACCAAAAAGCAACAAACCAGCAACTCAACAAGTGTTTTTTTAGACTTCCCCCTGACCCAGCCCTTCTTTCTGTTTTGCAGAAGGGAAAATCACAGGATAGCTCCATCTTTTAACAATCCTCCAACTTAGCAGCCAAGTTAACTCAACATTTGGAAGGAACTTCATCCTGGGGATTACTCCCATTTGCAGCTACTTTTTGGAGGCAGGGTCTGGGTTTTCAAGCAGGTACTTGACTGTAAGAAATGATGCTTTGAATGATTCTATATTTTTCTTTATTGAGGAACACCAGGAGAATATTTTGTTGTGTACCTTTAGCCCTGAGAGCAGGAAAGCTGAAAAACAGATGTAGCCAAAGCTGAAACAAAAGCAAACACCCAACTTCATCTTTTATTTCTAGATTGAAAACTAAAAATGTGTTTAAAATAACACCCAAGCTCTGCCCTATGTGAGTACTGCAAACTCAGTGCAGTTACTTTGCAGGGATGAGAGGTTCTTGGCTTTGCTTTAAATTCCATCTTGCAGTCACTGTTACTTTAAACCTGAAGCTTATGCCTGGCAAATTTTGAGTGAAGCTCGTCAGTGGCAGCAGGATAAAACTGATGAGTTCTTGCCTTGGCTCTTTCTTGCCTGGCAGGGTAGAGTGTTGGTTTGTTCTTTTATTTATTACGTGTTGGCAATTGCATTTATAAGAAAATAACAGCTGATATTTATGTGATATCTGAATATATGTAGCTTGTTACAGTCAGATTTCATCTGTTTGTGCATTTGTTTAAAATTGTATGTGTGAGGCATCTGATGGTGTGACTCTACTCTGAGTGCATTCCAAGAGGGTTGGAATTATCTCATATCCTGGATGGTGAACACACAGAGACTGTCCTGGTGTATATGATGCCTTATCTTTTAGCCACAAGTCCTTAATTTTGCCCTGTTCCAATCCACAACCCACATTCAGTCCCAAGATCCTGTACTTTCCAGCCATGTGATGGAGTTAGTGAGGTATAAAGTGACCCTTTATCTTCTGCCTCCTCTCTTGGCAGAGTAAGTTCCTGACACTGAGACAGTCTGTACAAACCAAGAGAACTCGATGTTTGCAGGGAGGCTCTTTCCCTGCACTTGTCTCTTCCCCATACCATGAACACTGGGGTCCCTCTGTTCCCCTCCCCACAGGTCTCTGGATGCCCCTGTCCATTCTCCAGGTGTTCTTCACTGCACAGCAGTTCCTGGGCTGTGAAGGCCCATACAAGACAAAATCCCTAACAAACAGACAGTAGTGACTGCCATTTTCCACCCTTTTTTGGCTATTTTCCTTGGAAGAATTTTGTCACAGATGACTAGAACACTTTTTTTGAAGCCTTGGACCTGACAGGACATGGTTCCACAGACAAATATGACCTAGTTCAGCTAAGGAAAGCCACGTGGTTGATAGGAAAGAAATCTCATACTGGCATCCTACACAGAGGTAATGAAGTGCCAGGACACCTTCACTAGTGAGCTGTCCATCTGTGGAGACCATTGCATTCTGCCTCCCTTTCTTTCATGGATCATCTGAGGAAGAGGCAGGAAGCAGTACCTGACACCAGGTAGGACTTTCTTGTTCTGTGTTGAGACCTTCATGGGGATTGCTTGGGTTTTCTCCTTCAGTAGTTTCAGTTTTTGTTTTGGGCTCCTCTTGCCATGTTGTGCAGTTTGAATTGTACTTGAGTGAGTCTGTGTGTTCTGGAAGGGTCTGTGACAGTCCTGGGCAGCACAGGAGCACAGCCTTGTTCAGGTGACCTCACTGGGCCTGCTGCACTAAATTTGGTAATTTGAGAAGTAAATGCTGTGGAGGAGGGAGGGGGTGAGGAGCCCAGTGAGTCTCTTTGTTTTGGTTGTCTGGTGCTGTGCACTCCTTCAGGTTTGTGCACTTTTCCCTCTGCTTGGTATTCTCACACTCTTTTCCTCATAATCTGTGAGGAGATCTATGGTAATTGGTTGATGTCTGTTTTGCTTTTGGTCAAAGTGACCCATAATTGGATCTTGTTCCAAGCACTGCATCCCTGGTTTGGCCACCTGATTTGGCCAAATGTGATAGCAGCTTCTCCAGCCATTCCAGTGGGGTCCAGATCTTAAATGAGGAGCAAGAGCCACTCTCTACAATTTTGGGGTACCCCTTGATCAGCCTCCTGAAGCTTTCGTTGCTTCGTGGCACTCTTGGCAAGTGTGGTTGTGTTTTTTCCTCCTGCTTTGTCTCCAGATGCCATGTCTGTTCTGTTGCTGCTGCTCTAGTACATCACGCTCTACCTTGATGTCCAGATTTCTCACAGACACAAGAAGAACTGTCTCAAATTCTGCTCTAATTCCCAAAGGCTGTGGTGTAAGCAGCAGCGTGCCTGTGTTCACAGAACTAGCAGAGAGTACTCCTCCTCCTCCTCCTGCCCTTTTATAAATTGCCTCCTCAGTGGCCCCACTTTTCTGTTGACCAGAATTTATTTAAGCCAGATCAGTTCCTTGACCCAGCAGGTGAAGTGTCTGTGCTGGCACAAGTGAAAGAGGGAGAAGAGCAAACACTGAGGAGAGAGTGGAGGAAATACGAGGAAATACTGTCACTAGGGAGAGCTGTCACCAAACACTGCCTGCTGTGAACCACGGCCTGAGTGTCTGCTCTAGCAGCTCTAGCCCTGCTCAGGAATCATCTGCCTAATTCCCAGATTTGGAGTCAACAAAGGGCAAGTGTTTCTTCATTTTCCTTGTTTCCTCTGGGCAAAACCACTCCAGACTTGGGAAACATGTTTGGCATATGTCTGTGAAACACTCGGAGTGCTTCTCAAACAGAAACCCTGATGTTTGCAAAGGCTTCGCAAAGTTCCAAACTTGAAGTTTTATGTATATATATGTGTGTGTGTGTGTGTATTTATATACACATATATATATCTGGTTGAAATACAGAATCAGAAGTTAATCTAGCAAAATTACACACTTCCCAAAAAAGTAGCAGTAGGCATTAGCTTTTCATTCTTTCATGAGGTTCTGAAGTTTCGGGAACTTCTTGTTTGTGAATCTATCAAGAACTGGATCTGCATTTATTAAATTAAGCTAACCTCTGTTTTCAGTTCCAGAGCATCCAGAAGAAGTTGCTGTGAGACATTCTGTACACAGGTGGCCTTGGAGACAGCCCTATTTTATCTGAGTCCTTTATAGAAAGGAAAAATAGAGGCCATGAGAGGGAGACACAGCACCAGCCCTCTCAGCACAACAGTGGGACTCTGGGGAGTTTGCTTTAAAGCCCAGGCAGGTTCTCTGCCCACTAAATGGCACAGGTCTATTCCTAAGAATTTGGTGGTTGTAAAAAACAAATATGTTGGTTCTTCATGTAACAGCTTTTTTGTCTATATTGGTGCAACTGTAAAGTGAAATTTAGATTTTCTCTAACTGGCACATTGTTAGCCCTGGGAGAGCTCTTTTGATGCTTTGGGACTAGGGTGGATCTACCAGTACTGGTGTAGAACAACCTTAACTTCTCCATCCCCTGAAAAGCCTAAGTGGGGAAACGACTTCCACTTGTGTTCTTTACTCAGAGCTGGTGATGCAGAAAGTATGAAAAAAATCATAAACAGAATAAAGGAGAGCCTGGCACTGGAAGAAAGTCCACTGCAGTCTCAGCTATTTCTGGAACTAAAACATGACTGAGGGAAATAGCTAAGGTCAAAGAAAGGTGGTCTGAAAGCGGGAAAGATCAGATTCCTGATCAACTAAATCCTGATCCTTCTTTACTTGCACGAGGATCTGTGTGACTCCTGCACGTGCTGGACCAAAAAAGATTTGCAGAAAGCCAAGTGGTGCCCTCTTCTTTGGCAGAAGGGGCTGCAGGAGCAGAAGCCATGGTAACTGTCACCGCAGGGTAACAAAACCAGCTGAGATCCTTAAAAAAATCCAGCACTTTGCCTCATGAATTGTAGCAAAGTCCTGTAGCAGTCAAGCTGGTAATATATTTGCTGCCTTGTGTTGCCTATACAGTAAAATATTTATAACATTTATAATGTATTAGATGAAAATTGTGTGTGAAGTGGCTCTGCAGTTCCCACAGCTGCTGACTGCAGTGCTTGTCCAATAGGCCTGATTTGTGCTCTGGTGGTCTGGTGCAGAAGACAAGCTAATTCCTTGTGCAGGGTAGGATTTAATTTTAGTCTCCATGCTGCTCTTGGTCCATATCTTAATACTTTATTTTCATCATCATGTAGATCTTTGTAATGTGGTGGCCACTGGATGGGGGAGGAGGACTCAGGTGCATGTCCAGATATCATCTAGCAGAGTTCTAGGTTGCACCATATGCAGATATTTCTGAAGAATGGTCCAAGGGCTTTCGAATGTGCCAGAATGTGGATAACTAAGATTTATATCATTAAAAATTTGATGTTTCTTCGTTTAAAATTACTTTAGCAGAGGTTCATAGATAGCTGGTAAATTCTCCACACATAGACCTCCCAGTAGTTTTAATTTTTGCCTGTCCTCATCCCTCCTGGTAAAGACACATGATCAAACTCAACATAGAGTTTGGAGGTGTAATCTCTCACTAGGAGAGATTGGAATTAACTGGAATTAACATGTCTCTGGACCTCTCCTTGCTTGTTTTATGGTGCTGTGGCAGATCCTCTCAGTGCTGGCAGAGGAGCCTGTTTGTATTGATGAGGCCAACACTGAACTTCATCCTGAGGGGAAGTGTTGGGGCAGTGGTGGTGCCCAAACAGTGGGAGAGCCTGGAGTGTCCAGCCCCGTTGAGGCTGCTTGGCAGCGGAACGTGAGGCAGAGCTTGTCCTGCCAGAGCTGCTGCCTGTTCCTCAGCAGAGCCTCCCGTGTATTTTTAGTGCTGCCTCTCCACTGCTTTGCATGCACCTGCTGACAGGAGGCTTTGGAAAGGGCCATGGGCACCACCAAGGAAAGATGTGCTACGGGGAAGTGGCTTGGCTTGTAACAGAGTCAGGATCTGGAGCTGGATCATGGTTGTGTGGTTGGAAGTCCTCAGGCATTCACTCTCCTGGGAGGCACCGTGTGCTCTGTCAGGGATGTCTTCTGCTGTCCATGAGACAGGCAAAGCACCACTTGTGTTCACATCTCTAGGGAGGCCTGGGGATAGTTATGTAGCTTCAAAAATGCACATGAACCTGGGTTTGCTTTCTAGGTGCCGTGTATGAGCAACTGGGTGAATGAGTTTACATTGTGGTTGAACAATGTTTGGAGGGGAAAAGGTGCTGAAAACAGCAAATAAACTGTTGGATCTGATCTACTGCTGGTAAGAGACAGCTGTCTTACAGATTCATCAAGACATTAAATGTAGGTTAAAAATCTTTAAAGACTCTGAAATCAGAACTTGCCATACTTATTTGCAGTATTATCTGTTTATTCATAGCAAGGCGCTCACTTGGAATGTTTTTGATGTGAATATAAATGTTACCTCTAAAAGACACTTCATGATTTGGGAAACTAGTCTGCCTAGCAGACAAAAAGTTATCTCATGAATGATCTCCACAGCTATTTAAATGTAAACTGGTATTTCTGAACTTTAAAGAGTATAGATTAAGTAGAGAATTCAAGGCTACGAAATATATTAGATGCATTACATGTCTAATTAAAAAATAATAGTGACAAAATCTGAAAGGAAAATTGGATCATAACAATGGGATGTTCCTTGTAGGAGGGAAAGAAATTACCTTTTCCTTTTAGTTGCACAGCATGCTTTCAGACCTGTAAGCCAGACTGCAGCAATACAAATTTAGATACACACACATTGACAGAGATGACAGATTTTCACATCTGGAAAACTGGATAACAACAACTAGGTTTGTGTAGAAGGATAAAAATTATGCCTTCACTTCTGATGCATGGCATGAACTCTAGATGAGCAGATACAAATTTCAGCTTGTATGAGTCAACTATTAAAAAAAAAGAAAGAAAAGAGAAATAGTAGCTTGGAGAAACTGTCTTTTGGCGAGTTCTGAAAGATTTCTTATGACATGTTTAGGTTTTTTTCCCGTGCTGCTTGCAACGTAGATCATCTGTGGTGGAGTAAGTGATGAAGCACCACCTGACTGAACGCTAATGTTTTGCAGCTATCAAGCAGTAGATTATCCAATTTGTTGTACACTGTGCACATGTGCACCTGCTAATTTGAAATGCTGATGCACCAGGGAGAATCTAGGCTGCCCAAGGAGTCAGCTCTGACCCATTTCTTTGATCTATGACTTGGCTTCTCTTTGATATTAGCAAAGAAGTTTCCTACCCACTCATAGTTGGAGCGATAACAGCTTAAGGCCTGAACACTGCCTGTGACTTCCACTCTATTGTGAGAATCTGAACACCACACAAACCCCAAACACAGGGACTATATGAACTTCAAAGGGAAAAGAAGTAAGAAGATGGGAGAAGCATCTCCCCTGCACTCCTCCGAGGTTAGAACAAAAAGGGATCTGCTGCGGATGAGCTCGCAAAAAATGTCAGACTTCGTATATTTAAAATAGAAAAATGTGACATTCTTCCCAGATTAAAACATGTTAATGGGGAAAAATTGCAGCCATAATAAATATTGTATGAAAAGCTGCCAAGTAACAAAGCCTTGACAAACTCAGGAGAACAAGGAACTTCAGTTGATGCTACCACTTTATTTTTGCATTATATTCTATCTACTCTTTCTGTGCGTGCACAACTCTTCAATGTCAGTAGGAAGTTTGGCATAAGGAGCAGATTAATTTAGACATCACATTGATACACGTCTTCCAGAACAGCGTGTGGCCCCGTGGTGCTCTCACCATAAGATCCCTCAATCTTTGTGGTCTCATGTGAGAACCTATACCCTGTGGGATCCCTGCACACATCTTAATGATTTTCAATTTTTTTTATGACTGACAGAGCAAAAAGACTGGGGAAAATGCCCTGGAATTTATTGCCAACAGTGATTAATCTTTTAAGAAGTAGCTTAAAAGTATGTATCAATCTTGAAATAAAAAGGTGTTAACGTATAGGAAATGATGCAATATTATTGGGGGTCATTAAAAGAGGTCAAGCTTTGCAGAAAGATTTCAAAAACAAACCCTTTGAATTATATCAAAGGTGGCAGCTTTGACTCCCTCCCAGTACATTTCCCACATTAGATGCAGTGGTGGGCCCTCACCACTTCACTCAGTGATGATCACCCAGATCTTTCAGCAGGATTAAAACTTCTTTCCTTGCGAGGCTGTAGGTTTCTCATGTAATCTTTAGGCTGTGCCTCCCCCCTTTCTATAGATTTCTGGCTAGAAAATTGCTTTGCATTCTTTTGTGAAACTCTTATCTGTAGGTCCAGCAGAGCTCATTGTACAGGAGCCCCTTCAAAGGGGAATATTCAAGAAGACACAAATGTAGCTGTCTCATTGTAAAAATAACTTGTAAGTTGAACAGAGGCAGTTTTGCAGTGATGGCAAGAAGCACTGCTGTAAATCAAAATAAATATAAGGTCATCCTTTCTGTTGTGTGCCTTATTCTTTCAAAATATACTGTGTTATTTTCACCTGAATCCTAGTTACAGTTATAAGAATTGCAGTATTTTGCCTGAAAGCTCTAAGACACAGGTAAATCTTAAGGAGTTTTCTTTCTCTTCAGTCATTTGCCTTTTGCTTTTCTGGTGTTGTGCTGTAACCATGGAAGCTAATGAAAAATGTGTATTTCTAAAGCAGAGAACTACAAAATGCAATAATCCACTGATTAGAAAATAATAAATATATGGAGGGTCAGTTTGAAGGGATAAAGAAATGTGAACAAAACAATGAGTATATCAGGGTAGTATAATAAAGTGTAGTAATTAAATTTCATACATATCCAAGGTCAGCTCATTCTTTCTTTTCTGTTTCTAATGTAGGATAGGGCAGTTGAAGGGCACAAAACAAGTGGCATAAAGACTATTTATTCTTCCCAGAAGTGTGTTGCTATAACTCCACCCAAGGTGTGTGCAAATGCTGTACTCTGTATATGTTTTACCAGAAAAACTAACTTCTGTCCTGATACTTGGTAAGTGATGATATCCACACTGCTCTGAACTGTCCACCGTTTGCTTCTGCACACTGAACTTGGAATCCACACTGAAGAATTCACTGTCTTTCTGAATTATATGTGTAATAGTCTGCTCAGTGAAGTGTAAAGCCATCATAATAGTCTTAAAACCCAAATGATCCAGATTCACCCCAGAATGGCTGACTGAGCAATTGTAATAGCGCTGCTACAATGTGGAGGATTAGCTAAATTCTGCTCCTTTTATCCCCAAAGCTGGATGAATGTGCAGTGTTCTGTCCACTGCCTTACTAGAAAGAGATCTGTCTTGCTCTCTGATTCCCATTTCTCTGGAGCACAGACTCACACTCTTCTTAAAATACCTCGTCAGAACCCCAGTGCAGTCCCCAGAGCTGAATTTCAATCTATCTGTAAACACATCCTCCTTTACAACATGGAGAGCCAAATTACTTTCTGTGTAGGACAGATCATTTGCATTATCTTACTAGTGAGTAATTCCTGTGAACAGGGGTTCAGGTTTGATATAGAAACAGTGTGCAAGTTCCACAGTCCTGTACTTAGTGATCTTTGTTTTCCTTCTGTTGGTGAAGTGGTCAAGAACAGACCATAACAGGAAGCATTTATACAAGAGTTGGTGTTGTAAATACAGATAACTTTCTGTTCTGTATCTCACTGTGTGTAGTTCAGATTGTTACCCAACACAGAGACACTAAAAACCTATATATTATGGCTGCAAAGATAAAATGGGGAGGGGGAGAGAGGAAAGAGAAAGAGAAATTAAGCAGCACAGGGAAGGGAGCAAAGCTTTTGATACTGTACTTTCAGTCACAAAACTTAGATTAATGAGGACAGAGCTTCTTAGATTGCTTTGGAGTACTGCACATGAACTTCACTGAAAGAAAAAGGACACTTTCAGTGTAACCTTCACTCTGTAGTTCTGAACAAGCTGCTTGCTTGTAATGCAGGAAATTTCAAATGTCTCTAAATATTAGAGCATCAAGCCAAACAAAGGAAGGATGACTTATTAAGGTGTTACCACAATGTGAGTGACCTTCTTGATGTGACATTTGTTTGGCATAAGAAACACCTCCAGCAGATGTTTAGTAGCTAAAGCTATTTGAGAAGACTTTTCTGTGGAAGTGTGCAGATCATTTAAACAACATATAACAGGCTCTCTGCCCACACAGGTAGCAGTGAGTTTTTATGATAATTGTGTATAAGAAAAGGAGGGGCTTCTCTCTGTCAGAAGTGCAGATACAGAGCCCTTCTCTCCCCTGTGTGCTCTGGGGGAAGTGTTCCTCCTTTCTCCTGCCTTTCAATTCGTGGGGTTCTTTGGGTTGCTTTGTATTGTTGTTTTCATTTAGCATCATGTTGGTTTTAGAATTTGTCTTTAGTCTCTGAAATGTTTTGAGCATCCCACTGAGAAATAGGGCCAGTCTTGTGTTTGAGGACAAACCCAGCCTGTCCTTGTCTGAAGGGCGTTCTTGCCCAAAGTGTTATTTTGTGTTTTATGTCAGGAGTATGACACAGCATAACCTTTGTGCTGTCAGAAAGAAGCTTGCCAAGGGACATGGTTTAGAGCTGTGTAGGAAATGTATTTAGCCACGATGACTTCAGACTGGGAAGTATCCCTTGGTGTCTCTGCAGAGGGGAATAATCCTACCACTGTTTTGCTCAGAGGACAGACTCGAGCTCCTATCCCTGTGTCAGATCAGTTATTCTCATCCCACTGGTATTCCAGGGTGGATGCCAGGCTGCTAGTGGCCAGGGAGACTGAAGCATGGTTTTCACTTTGACCTGAAAATCCACTGTGGACCCAAGAAACCCTTTCTGATTAGCATGTCTTTGAACTCCAGACATTCCTATGAAAGCTCTTTGGGTTTTGACCAATCCATTCAATTGTATTTGCTGATGAGGAAACTAGAACTGATCAGGAATTTTCTGGAAGTCTAGATGCCCTGTACTTTCTGGGAAGGAAGAGAGTGGATACAACTTGAATCCCTTTGGATTGCTGTCCTGATAAGAACGTACCTTTAATGAGCAGCTCTCTGGAGTCTGGTGCCTCACAGGTTTTGCCAGTACCCTCGAGGCTATGCTGTTGCCTGACATATTTGCATATGAAAGAATTTCAGTATTCTAGTAACACAGGAGATTTTTCCTCTCTGGCAGAAGAAAGAGCAGAACACAGCTCACACAATTCCATGCACAGTAGCTGAGGTGCTTCCTTGCTTTGGGTTCCAGGTTCAAAGGCTCTGCCACCAGGGTAAGTACCAGTGTAGTCTCATTTCTGCTACAGCTGGCTTGGGCTTTTCCAGAGGTGCTATGATTTAGCTTTTTTGGAGTGTGTTTATAGGGAGATGTGCTTTGACATGCCTGATTTTCCTAGATTTATTTTATATTGCATGCTCTAAAGAGGAGAGAGAAGCCCTGCTCCTTCAATGAATAAGTATTTTCAAGAGAAAATTTCAAGTGACAGATTCCATTCTTTTTTTTTAAGTGGTGAGTGGTGAAATGGCTTCAAAATTGGAGGGGGAACAAGAGTCTCTTTCTACATGTAACAAAATGAAATGAAAACAAGCTGCAGCACCTGAATAACACTGCTGAAGAACATCAACTAATTTCTTCTAAAAAGCTTTAAGTAGTGTGGGTAGTATAGTATTATATATAATATAAGGTTTATTTGTCAAATTGGGTGTTATCTATTCCCAGAGAGAGGGAGCTGTGTTTAAGTGAGGTTACTTGGCAGTGAAGAGCTGATATCAAGATCTCTTGCAAACCCCTGTTGTTAACAGAGAGCTGTTGTCCTATGGAACAGAAGGCTGAGGTGGGTCTGTCTTGCACATCCTCCCCTCCCTGGTGGAGCCCCCAGGATATGGTTTGCTGCTTTTCCACGTGATTTCAAAAGGTGCCTTTTGCCCACAAACCTCTTTGCCTGTAGCTGAACAGCCAACTCTTGAAATTACTTGTGTCTTGTTTGTCAGTCCAAACATTACCTGTGTCAGAGTGTCTGACTCGTGAGAACCATCAGAAATGCAAAAGGCTCTATCCAAATTAGTAATGTTTTCTGCTTGAAGATGAGGTGGTTTTTGCTTGAAGGTGGTTTTTGTTTTGCTGGTAACTGAAGAGAACTCCTAGAGCCTCACAAACTGAGCCCACTGTCCACGTCAGCTTGAGGCTGGAGCTGCCACTACAGGTAAAGAAGCGCCTGGGGAAGGAAGGGGGCAGGAGAATTGTTACATCTGTACTATTGAAACAGAAAAGCACAGACTTGGTACATGACAGACATTTTAAACAATATTACTCTCAGTATTCAATTCACATGACAAATATCTTGATTGACCTGTTCTTGGCATGGAATTCTACATCTGAATGAAGCCTCAGACTCTGAGCTGCCTCCCAACACTTGCAGTCATCTTGATATCGTGAAGTGTCCTTACCTTCCTGCCTGGTGCACTTGTTCTTTTATGCTGTAAATTGGAACCTTCCCCAAAGCATTGTGTGTGGCAAAAAGGCAGTCATTATTCTTACAGCTTTCCTCTTTAGACTATTAAGATTAGTTTTATTTTGCTAACAGGAAAGCTTGAAGTACAGGAGCAGGAGAGTGATGAAAGAAACTCCTGGCAGAGACGGGAATGGAGGTTGTGGTCTGTGAAATCACTGATGTTGGATGAGGAAAAAATTTGTCTCTGGCAGCAATGCTCTTGCTGCTTTAGCAACGTGTGACTGTCCATGAGTGAAGCTGCTGTCCACTCCCCCATGGCTGAAGGGTGTCTCAGCCCAGGTCTGAACATACCTCACTTCAGATTTTTTTTTCCCGGCATTGTATCTCGGCTTGTTTGAATTTTGTGAAGTTCTGGGCCATCACCCTCTAGAAATAAGCTGCACAACCTACCTGTAAACCAAACAGAAAATTATTCTCCTCTAACCATTTTGAAGAAATGTATTTCTAACGAGAAGTCTTCTCACCAGATTCCTGTTTACTATTGTCAAAATAGTCACGTCTCCTTGCATTTGGGTTGTCTGAGGATTAACCCCCCCACTCTTTCAGCTCCATATACGGTGAGGATTTTTTCAGTGCTTCTGATCATTCTCAGTGTTTGCCACTCACAAAGCACTCCATCATGTTTTCCTACTTCTTTTCAAAGTGGAAAAAAAAGCCAATCCAATAATGGAGATTAGATTTCTGAATTACAGACGTGGAATCAAAATTGCTTTCTAATTTATTTTCTGTATAATGTATTTTGCATCTTAGGGTTTTTATTTTCTTTTGTTTGGGATTGCTTCTTCATTCAGTTGTCTGCAATGATGTACATGTCTGTCATGACGGAAGGCAGAGCCTGTAAAATGCTGCTGTGGCTCAGATTATTCCTTGCAGTGTCGAGTATTTGGCATTTAATTGCATTTGGATCTCATTTGACAATGTTACTTGCTCACCAGGCTCCGTCTTAAGAGCTTCATACTCTTTCTGTCATGATTAACCTGAATAATTTCATGTAATCTGCGAATTTTGGAACTCCGTTCACCTCTGACGTGGCAGAGGGAACCTGGGCAGGAGCAGAATCCTTGAGCATGTTGGAAACCACCTTAAGAACCGAGTTACCAAGTTAGTGCTTCTCAGCTGTGTGTGGAGGAGCAGATTCCTTCCTGTTGTTTGAATAAGATTTCACTGAGATGCAGCTCAAAGCAGAGTTGGGGGTATAATGGCAGCTTTTCTGTTCTTTATATATTATGATTTCTTATAGAATGGATTTTTAAAGAAGTGATTCAAAGTACCATGAACACTCTTTTGTTGGAATTCCATGTTGTTTTTCTCAGCCCATTAGGAGGAAGGCTGAATTGTTGTTTTATTTGTAAATTGTGATGCTGCATTGCTCATTTCCTGCTTTCCTCTTCTTTTGGGACTCTCAGTTTGTGAACAGTCTGTGGGGTGTTTAAACTCATGCAAGTAAAGGGATTGGATTTGTGAGAATTATTTAAAACTCTTTAGCTTTCCAGTTGAAGTTCAGTACAAGAAGTGTTTAAGATCACATTCATATTACCAAAAGGTCAAAGAATCAAAGCTAATTAAAAGACCTGATCTGACTCCCAGGGAAATCAAGGGAAGCCTCATTGGATGAAAGTCAGTGGTTATTTGTAAGCTGGAGAAATAATAAATTAAAAAAATCTGCAAACAAAATAAATCAAATAATTTGGTGACATCTTGATTCAAAACCTTTCTACCTAAAAGCATTGACCTGGTTTTGTTTGAGGCCCTTCATTGTTTCGTATTTTTTAGTTTTGTATTTGAAGTAAACAGTTTACTTATCAGAGCATCTACTCATTTAAAGATCATGTTACACTAGAGGTACACTTAATTCTACGGGAAACAAAGAGCAATGAGTTATTTTAATGCTCTTTGTATTATAAACTCCAAGGACAGTCTTTGTGGCTCCAGCTGGGGGAAAGAAAAGGGAAAAAGTACAGCTGTGTTCAGATTTTACTGAACTTGAAAGTGCAGCTTCGTTCTGTGGATCACTCCATATTTCCTGTATTTCATCTCTTAGTATGTGTCTGATATCTGAAGTAGCTTTAATAGCTGAAATACATAATTAGGAAGCATGGGAGGAAAGTGTGTTTATAGAAACATGAACCCTGTGTAACAGTCATACACGTCAAACCTGAGTTAATGCCTGGCTTTATCTTTTCCCCTGAATTAGGTTGTCTTAATATTCCTCTTACAGTGGTTGCAAGGATTCCCATATGTCTTTCATGGCCACATAACAAAAGATTTGCTTTTAAAGTTTGAATGTACCACCAGAACTTGCAGGAAAACCAAAACACTCTTCATAAAGAAAGAGTGTGTACCTTGCACATCAGGGCAATGGGAAAGGAAAAGACAGTGTGTGTGCATCCATTGAGCCTCTCCTCACGTTCAGATTATAGGATTATTGCACACTGTAAAAATACAAGGTTTGCAGCAGGTCTATCTTTTATTAGACCAGGTAAGAGCTGGGAGAGGAAAAGGGCTTTTGTGCCAAAACCTTTTAGGTTTCAAGCTCTTGTAGCTGGTCTAGCAGAAGATCCTACCTCTGCCTGTGTTATTCCTGTGCTTTCCTAAGGAAAACATGCCAACATGTTGCTGGAGTTCAGGACCCCAGAGGAGCTGGTTTTGCTTTATGTCAGGGATCACAGGGATTTTCTAGGGGCAAATGCAGGTAACATTGCCTTGATGCTGTAAATACAATGAATCCAATAATTCAGTCAGTTATTCACTGAAATGTTCAGAATGGGAATATGTGGAGAAGGATCTCATATGAGTGACTGTGATGTGTGGTGAGTTTATCACCAGGCACTCTCTGCTTTTTACGAAGCCTGTGTAAAATTCTGGAGGAAGTCAACCCCCAAATGGTGAAAGTATTTGTGGGAAGCCAGAGCAGTGTGGATCTTTGAGAGTGGCACAGATGATGTTTCTGTCGGTTACAAGAGTTGAAGGAGCAGCTGTTCCCCAGCTCCTGACATGTAGTACCCAGTTTCTTCCACCTGCCTTACAGGTTTCTCAGGCTCTGGCTCGAAGCAATGGTTCAGGTTTCCTTTGCTGCTCTGGGGGTACAGGGTGTCTGTCAGGGTGGCTCTTGCCTCGCATCTGTGTGAGACCTGGAGCTAAAAATCCCCAACTTGTCTGGCTGTATGGAGCCAGATCCCACAGCTAGGACAGCATGTGTATGTATGAACATGGCTCAGACCCTCCTTCCACTCTTCCTCTCCTTCCTCTCCTCCTCCCACCTGCTCACTCCCCTTGCCCTCTCCCTCCTCCCCCCTGCCCTCTTTCTCCCCCTCCCAGTTGCTTTTGTCAGGACCTTGCGTGAAACACCGCGGTTTAAAAAGCTTGAGTGAGTTGTGAAAAGCTTTTCATTACCTGCCAGAAGTCACTTGCCTTTGCAACTCTTGCAAGCTCCTCTGGTTATTTTTACTTGCAGAGTGTTTTCTCCCCCATTCTTCAGCTGCTGGGCAAGATGGTGTTCGTTTGGCTTCAGTTCTGACAAAAGATAAATGAGCTTTGGGCCCTCAGTGATTCACTCTGGCTGCCAGAGGGTTCCAAAATAGCAAACTATTTTTCATAACTGCAATGTGATATGAAGTGAGTTGCAGCAGGTGCTCTAACATATACTACAGCCGTCTGCGGAGTGGGGAATTCATTAAAGTTTCCTCATTTGTCCAAAAAAAGTCACCTTTCGGAGTGGCCAGCGTTCTGTCTCTGCCAGCTGAAGGTGTGCTCTCCTGAAGCTACAGAGGGAGAGGGGTTTGGGTTGTGGAGCAAGTACATATTGAAATGGAAGCGTGAGGTTAATTTGTTCCTCTTGTGAAGAATCGTCCTCGTTCGGTAGATTCATCATCTGCTTTTCCATTCGGTGTAATTTGGTTTGCTGTTCCTCTCGGGGTGAAGGCAGCGTGGATCCGTGATTTTTAGGCCTTTATCTTATTTGTAGTTGCACTTCAGTGTCTTTCACATTATAGATTTCCTGCAAGTAGAACTTTCAACTGTAGTTCAGGAAAAAAAATCAAGATTTAAGTAATGGGCAGTGTGCTCTGGATAGAAAGCTTCCCTCCTTGGACCCCCAGTGAAGAACTCAAGCATGCCAGCTAACCTGATGACTCAATGTCCTGTTCAATTTTTGTTTAAGATCCTGTAAAGATCTGTATTTTCTCATAGCAAAAGAGAATAAGTACTCAAAGGGATCCAAGCATTTCAGAGCCATGCAAACCTCTGGGTAAGCCCATGGAGGGACTGGGAGGAATGGGCTGTCCTAAAGGCCAAGCCCAGATCTTGCACCTGCAATCCCACTGACATAAACAGAATGTAACCACCTCAGGTCCTGCAGAATCAGCTCTTGAAGAATTTATGCCTGTATAATTGCTCAGACATGGAAAATGTAATAAATATTAATGTTATTCTCAAGGAACAGCTTCCAAAGAAGAAATGCGCAGATAAATTTAAACTTATGCATATTTTAATCCATAAAATATAGATTTTTCTTAAAGTGCTGGAGCATTTGAGGTTTACAGATAGGCAGTATTCTATACAAATGTTTTCCTACTGAGTAAGATTCATGTGGCCATGGATTGTATCTAGAGGTCCAGCACATGTTTACAAGCACATCTTAACCATCTTTCTTCCCTGAAATGTGTAGCACCCAAGTAAGTAAATGCTGGCAGTGACATAGAAGCCCCTCTCATGTTGCCAATACCAGCATTACAGCTTCTCTTATGGTTTGTTTCTGCTGCCTGGAAGGAAATCAGGGATTCCAAGGACACTGCCAAAACTCACCTCATAAAACCTTAATAAAAAGTATCCCCTCTGATGCAGCAGCACATGTAATGGATGGCTACACCTCACACCCTGGGCTGAGTTCCCAGAGCATGCTTTATTCTTCCTGGAGGATTTGTAGGACAATTTTTCACTGCGAAATTTCATCTCAGTGCTTTTTTGCTGCTGAGGAGCAACGTATAAAAGAAGAGGCTTCAGATTAACTGGCAGGGAAACCGAACGTTGTGCAAACTGTTTGTAATATTTGTTGCCATCCTCAGCCTCTGATGGCAGGAAAGAAAGCTCTGTTACAGAGACATCACTCCTGCCCTTTCGAGGGAGAGCAGCACAACCAGCCTTGGTAAATCCCCAAGAGCAAAGCCAGGAGAAAAGACTTGATTTCCCTTTATGATTAACATAAAACACACCTTCAAAGTGTGCTGGAAGGGGTGGTGGTCAAGACTAATGTCTTCAGGCTTCTATCACACAATATAAAGCTAAAGGAAAAAGGGGTTAGAAAAGCAGTAAAGCAAAGCAAATGATGCCCATGGAGTGATGTGTGGTGTTCATTCCACACGCTGGAGTTTCTCGGAGCAGCAGTTCGTTACTCACTGGTTGCATTTGATTGATGTTGACTTTGTCCCCTCTCTACCTCCACTGATAATTCTGTGCTCCCTTTGAGACTCACAGGCAGAATCTGTCCTCTGGTAGATGAGAGAGAAGGGGAAAACAATAAAAATAATTGTTGGTTTCATATTTGCCAGTTTATCCCTATATCTGGATAAAAGCTGGGTATGAAGTGCACGATCAAGGTCAGCTTCCAAATAGGTAAGGATTCGGGGTTCCTGAGTAAGAACAGATCTTGGCTTTTGTGGAAATGCTGTTCTTAACTACTTTCATAAAGAACAGAATGGTGAGCTCATCTTTTGACTCAGAATTCTCAAGCTGACTGCTCCTCAGGTCTCCCCCAGCACACTCTTTGCATCTAATGTGAAGTGTAGAAATGCGTATTTCACACGATATCCATAAGTGTTTTGACAGATGAGATCTGGCAAATTCTTTCTGTGCTGATTTGCAATGTTAATTAGAAGTTAAAAAAAAAACCAAACACCACAAAACCAACCAAACCCAAAACTTCAGCTTCTGTGAGGAAGCAACAAGTCGGAATTCCAGTGCAGCGGTTCGTGGTTATGGGCACATTTCCCCAGTCCTGCTGAACTCCTGCAGCACGGGTACCTTTGAGGGCTGGTTCAACCCCACACTGGGGCATGTGTGGCACTGGGGGATAATATTTTTAAATGAATTTCCCCCTGGCAGTTTCTTGTGCTGTACGAGTGGATAAATAAGAAGTGCCCTGTAACACTTTGTGGTATAGAGCATGTGGAAAGCAGGAATAAAAGAATATTAGAATATTAAGCTCTTAAACCATTTATTAATTTGGATATATAATGAATACTAGAATTAGAGATGCCCAGGTGCTTTTTCTTCAACACAGATATATCTATTATGTAGCATTTTACTTCCATAGCAATTTTGTAAAATATTACATTCATACAGAACCAAAATGTGTGGATGTTTTCTTTTCCTTTTTTTTTTTGGCATTGACAGCTAAACTCAAGGTTGAAATGTCATTAAATAGATCACATTCCTGTTTGCAAGGTCAGATGGAGGATATCGTGGCTGCAATTTACTTTAAGTTGTATATACAAGTATATAAAGGAATACAGAATTGTTTAAACTGCCAATATTAGAGAAGAGCTATTTGCAAGGAACCTGTAGAAAAAAAATGTTATAAAACTCAGTGATTTCTGATTTTTGTTCTCTTTTCATGTAGCTGTTCAAAGTTGTAAGAAAACCAGCATAAACTTTAAATGAAATAATGTTTTCAGTATTATGCTATTGAGCTTGTTTTCCATTTCAGAATTGTTTGATATTTTAAGATTCATATGATGGTTTGTGGAGCTGCTCTTGGACAGACATTGTTGTGCTCGAGTGATGGCTGCAGCTGTATTCTCACCAGTGAGTTTTAGAAGTTCAGATCTCCCCTCTTCCTGTGCAATATCTGACTTAAGTCCAACATCTGCTCAGCTCCAAGCTTTTGGGTTTTCAGGAGAAAAAGGACAGGAGTCATTACCATTACCATGGTGGTGACTGCTGGAAAACTTCATGGAAAATACGTGTGGCAAGGTTTGTTTGTGTGTTTGTTTGTAGTCAGACTGATTTATTTGAGAGGCAATACTGATAAATGATAAGGCCACAAAGCAGCACCACTAAACTGGCACTCTAAGGTTGTGGGATGCATGTGAGACACATGAATTTGGATGATGGGGATGAGTTTTTTCAGGAAATGGGGTGGTTCTTCGCTGGTACATTCACCCTAGGTTTAACAGGACAGTAGTTTTCCAGCTGTTGTCATTCATGTTTCCTTATCTAGAATCTGATGAACTGCTGCAGTCCCTAAAAGGGTGTCTGACACACGCACTGAGATAGTTTCCTGCTTACTTTCCTCCTGCTTCTGGTATCCCTCATTCCTGTTGGAGAGGGAGCCCTGCTCTGACCCTCCTCCCAGCAAGGAAATGTCTGTATGTATAAATCATTTGCCCCTTTTTTTTTGTGTGTGTGTTACATTGGTACTTGCTATTCAAGGATTTAATGCTTCACATATGTGTAAAAGAAAAAGCTTTGGAAAGTTTGTGTATCCCTTTTACTGGCTTGGGGTCCCTTATCCCATTTACCTTGGGGTGCTCGTTTCCATGGAAAAACGTGACAGGGACTATAGAGACCACCTTCTCCTTCTGCTGTGGGAGGGGGTGCAGACACGTGGATCCCTGTAAAAACAGTCTTCTTTAAGGGTCAAACATTTGCCCAGCACATTTTCTAATGTTTAGCAAAGTCCCAAGGCAGCCCTGATGCAATGCCATGCAATCTGCCTGTGAACACTGTGGTACAGAATGCAGCTTTTGTTTTTGAAAGGCAGCTGTTTGTCACTGTGTCCCTGTTAGCAACACTGGCCTCGGCTTTCCACCTGTTTGTCTGTGCTCTTTCAGAGAAACATATATCATAGCCTTATTTATTATTTGAAAGTAAGAGCTGCATCATTTTCTGCACCCAGTTGTGTTCTTAGATTGGAAACAATGCCACCTGCAGCTCTAAATACCCTCCTTTCTCATTATAACAACATCCTTAAACCCCAGTCATTTTAGGTGTTATCAAAAGATGTTATTCTAGAGGTGCCTGCTGCAGTTAATGTTGCGTCAGCATTTTTATTTTAAAGACCTGTTTTTCAGGCCTATAAAGAGGCCATAAAAACTTGGGTGAGGCAGCCATTTTTATAAAGGAAAATTTGGAACTGTTGGTGAAATCTGATGTTAAAGGAACTCTGTCAAGCATTGCTAAACTACCTATCGATAGGAACATCTCTTATCAATTGTTCTAAATATAATTTAATATTGAAATCCAGAGGATGTTAATGTTGAACAATCTCCTGCACTGCTGGAAATACAACAACAGAGTGGTGTTCAGATTGTCTGAGCTGCCTTTTGCCTCCCTCAAAGAGAGATGTTCCAAGAAAACACATAGTAAGAGAAACAAATCTCTGAGAGCAATAAAGCAGATCTGTGAGATGTTTTCCAGGCTTAATTTCTGTGAATCAAACTGGAAAAAAGATGCAATTCAAACCTGTACTGGTTTGATTCCACTCTGTCTTGAATTGAACAATAAACAAGGGAGTTGGTAACGATATTTAACTCAAACAAGAAAGGTGTTTGACAAGCAAGCAGAAAGGCCATCACAAATAATTTAACTCCTTTCCAGAAGCTTTGTGGGCAATTGTCCTTCAGCTGGAGCAGTGGCAGACAAGCCTGACATCTGCAAGTGTGTATTTGCTGCACGTACAGATCCCAAGGAGCTGCAGATGGGCTTCAGACCACCTGTTTTTCAAACCTAAGGCTCAACCCTTAGGTTCAGAACCTCTCAACCTCTGTTCAGAATCCTCTGGCACTCCTGGTTGTTAGATTTGGCTTATTGATACGTGTTTTCTGACAGACTTAGGCTGAACCACCTTCAGGTGTTCTGGAATGTTGTTCTGAGGCACTGGTGGGTAACTCAGTGCTCACTGAATTAGTGGATCCCTGCTGCCAAACATGGACTGCCCGGTCCTCGGTTTTTCCATGAATTCCATGACTATGTCTACTTTTCTGTACTTGTAAGGATGGTGTTCCATGGCACATGCTGCTTTTCTGCAAGACAATTGGGGATATTCAACAAAGCAGGAAAATGCATCCATTCTGTGGGACACTCCTCAGTTATTAACACCTGTGTCTGACTGACTGCTGCAGTGAATCCTGCTGGAGGGGATGTCCTGAAGCTGGAGCCAAAATATTGTGGAGCAGCAGGTCTAATCTTAGCTGTTCCTCTGGCAGCTCTTTTCTGTTGGCTGTCCTGTGATTTTTGAAGATTGCACCTTCCGTTAGGAACTGCTCTCACACTGCTGGAGCTGCAGCTCCTTTTGTTCAAAGCCTCCAGAGCTATTTCTGTAGGGCAGCAAGGGGCTGTGCATTCTCAGAGAAAGCCTTTCACCATGAAAGACACCCCCCACAGAAGGCTCTGATGTCCTGTCTCAGGAAGAAGGCTGTCTTTTCAGGCTTTTCTGCCTCATCAATCTGCATTGTCTAACCTGGTACACCCAGACCTGAGCTCCTAATGTTTTCCAAAAAGTGAATGAAAGGATGAGGCCACTGTTTGTCCTGTCAGCTCTACTTTGTAAAGGGCAATTAGATGACAAACCAATTAGTTTTGGAAATATATTGAATACATTTATAATGTAGTTCTATATTGACAGGCACATCTTCAGTGTCAGAGAGCAAGAGTTGCCCCTGTTAAATGTTTTTGAATACGATTTGGGTGTTATAAAAAGCTTTTATGCAATTCATTTTGTGTTTTCACAGTAGTTTCAACAGAAGTAAAAAACCATCTCTGGCTAGCAGAATGATCCCATTCAAATGAAAGTGTTGTTGCTTAAGAATAGATTGTGTGGCAAAGGTAATATTACTTTTGGCTTTGTATTAAAGTCATCTCCGTAGCATGAGCACATCCTAATATGAGTATACATGCTGGACTTCCTTTCTCTGTACATTTTAGTAAAAAATTTGAGGTACATGCATTGCAGAGAGGGAGATATACTGCAGAGTAATATAATGCCATCCTTCATTCCTCAGCTACAGCAGCTATCCTGAACCTCCAATACAATGCAAATTACAGAGGCCAGTGAATTAGAGATCACTACGGGTCAAAGAGAAATTGCTTTAATATCATGATGGTTCTCTTTGTTCTCAACAGATGACATATTAAAATAAGAAACAGAAAGACTGCTGTGAACTGGTTTCCAGCCATGAAATACACTTCTGTGGAATCCCATCATTATGACCATTAGAAACAGTGGTTTTTTCTCAGCTACAGTGGCTGATGGTTCATGGTTTTAGCCTTGGACAACACCCAGAATGTTGGGGTGCAAGAGATATCCTCTAAATGTCTGAGTACCCAGTGGCAGGGTTGGGCTTATCCCATGGCTACTGGAATTACTGATTGCTTGTCTGACATGAGACAGAACACAGCAAAAGGCCTTGCAGAAGATTCCCAAGGATCTGAGTCCCATTCTATTGTTCCACTAATGACCTAATATGTGAAAATCTGGACCCCAGAGACATCTGTGCTCTCTGGGTCTCTCTCTCTTCTAATTCTGCCTGGATAGTACTCCTGTCAAAAACCACCATGGTGTTTGTGCATTGCACTGGAAAAATCATACATGCTCCTCTAAAATTACTTTTCCATATTAAAAAGCTTTGTTTCCACCCAGATATTCCAAACTGTGAGTATTCAGCTGTTCTGTTGCCAGCTGCTGGAATAATGTGGTCCCCACATTGTGAGAAATGAACTCAGGTGTGCAACCTTTCTGGGTTGAAGAAGCTCTTTGGGCTTCTTCAGGGATTTCTTTACCCGAGCCTGTGCCAGTTCTGCTGTCAGTCCTGTGGCTTGCACAGATTAGCAAGCACACACATGAGCATGGCACAGATTGTGATTGCTGGTCCTGGGAACTGCATCAGTAACAAAGCACACCAGTAGTCCTCTGAATCAAGAAACCACTGTAGGAGTTTGCAGCTATGGGCCCTGACTTGTGTCTTGTTTTTGAAGCATTCTAAGGGAAGCTCATCTTCAAAAACTGCTGAACCTGAAGAGACTGCTCTTTATGTACAGATATGCTCTAGCTGCATGTATCCTGATGCTTGGCTGGTCTCTGGTGACTTCTAAAAGTTGAAATGTAAAGGGCTTGCAAATTATTTAAAAGGATGCCATTCTGTTCCTGCACACTCCTCAGTGAACAACCAAACAGAGCAAACTCAGATTTGCTACACCTATTCTCAATCCCATGTTGTTTTTATATTGCATTCCCTTCCAAAGTCCCATCCAGCACTGTGTGGTATCTTGGTAGCTTTTGAAATATTGGTCCTGAAATACTCCCCTTAAGCTCAAAGCTACCCTGCTAACAAAACTCCAAATGATTTAAAGTGGCACATAACGTGTCAAACACAGGCACAGCGTAGTTTATTTTTGTGTTCCTTTCTCTATTTTTTCTTATATCTTATCTTCTGTTGAGGCTTCCTATTCCTGAGAAAATAATTTTTACCATACTTCTATACTGTAGGAAGTACAAAGAAATTTTCCTGCTTAGCTGCACATGGTGGTGATTAGTTAAGCTCAGTGGGAAGGATGCTGGAAAATGCAGACTGAATACATGTCTATGTGCTTTTGCTGCTCTGCTTTCAGATGGACTCTCATAGTCTCTGTCCTTGTCTTTCTGCCTTCCTCCTCTTCTCAGTGGTGCTAGGTTATGTGAGCAGAATCCCTAAATTCAAGTGGAAGTGCTATTACAAAGTATGCTGAGCAAGAAGACAAAAAGCAGAGCTCTGCTCTGATGCAGAACAGTCTCTGATGATGTTTTGGCCTCTTACTTTATGCCATAATTTTAAGGAAAAAAGCACAAATTTTTTTTTTTGTTAAAACCAAATATGTCTTATAATTCAAGAGTCACTTTCCTGATATTTTCTGAGCCTTGTTTCAGATCAGCTTATGGTGAGTTGGACTGCAAAACATGAGGCTGTGTGGTTTTGCCAGATAACCTGAAGGGATCTGAGTGAAGAGCTTCTCTTGGTAAGGTCTGATGCAAATGGTTCAATGCATCACAAGTGAGTGCTTTGTTTGCTGCCTCTGTTCAAACCATGCCCTGCAAGCTGCTTTCAGAAATGGGGAATGAAATGGGTGATTTGTCTGCTCTAGTGTAGCAAACCCTGCACCTCCATACAGAAGTGTTAGATCTTATATCCATTTGTTTCTTCCTTTCTGTCTGAAAACACACACTGTGGGGATGTTGACTTGCTTTGAACAGTTCCACTGCAAAGTAGCTTTGCAAATGAAACATCAGCGAGGCCCACATTCTTGCCTATAGAAGTTTCTGCATGCATTTTGCTTCTGTGGTCCTTAAACTTGGCTTTAAAAGCCTTCTGTAATAGCCCCTGTTCTGCAGAAGAATTGTCCTTCTGCAACGAGCTGCTGCCTGGTTCACACATGAAATGTTTTTGCAGTGCAAATGCTGCTCTCATTTCTACCTGTGCCACCCTATGACTTTCCCAGAGGGTGCCCAGGTGTAAGTGGTGTCAGGTTTGAAGGCCCCGAGGCTGCACAGCTGGCCCAAGGATCTGGACGGGGCAGTGCTGCCTTTGTGTTGTGCTCTGAGCGAGCAGGGACTGGGGGCCTGGAGTGGTTCCTGAGATGCTCCAGTGCAGGATTGTGCTACAGTGACACGTGACCCTCAGGGTGTGGATAACTCCCTCAGGCTCATCTTGAACCCAGAGCACGGGGACGATGAAAGGCAGGTGAAATCCTAACGTGAGCAGAGATGAGGCTGAAAATCCATGCAGAGATGATCTGTGGGGTAAGAAGGTACCATCTTCACAGTGTCACATCTCAAGGGTAGGACTGCACATTAAATATCTTAAAACCTACAGGAAAACACCACCTGGATATGTAACAAACTGACAGGTTTATTCTGGGATGACAGCATTTTGGATATAGAATCTTCCTCAGTCTGTCTTTTTGATGTTTTCTTTTATCATTCTTCCAGAGCTTTCCCAGTAATCTGGGCAAATCTGTAGGAAGGTCCTTATTTGGTTGTGTTGAATTTTTTTTCCTCCCAAGTGCAGAAAGTTCAAATCTTTTTTTTGGTTGGGTTTAAAGGTGTTTTGGATTTGACTCTTTGGCAGTAAAAATACATTTTTATAGCCATGGGCAAGGTAAAAATTTCTGATATATTTCTGGTCATTTTTCTTCTCTCATATATTACTTTGAGGTGGCCTCATCATGCCCTGGTATGGAAGTCATTAGCTGGTAGCTTTTCTGGTGTAAGGTGGCAGAGGAAAGGGAATGTATTAGACAGTCCTAATGACTGGGCTGCCAAGTAAGGCTGCTGTCGACAGTGATTGACAGGCAGAATCAAGTCTGGATAATTCATTATCCCAAAGCAGAAATAAAATAAAAAGGGTTGAAGGCTTTCTTGGGGAAAAAAGTGTTATAACCTAGAGATTTCTCCCTTTCTCCCCCATCTCTTCTTTTTCTCAAATCTCCTGGTTTGTAGCCTTAGAACAGTGAGTAGCAACAAATGAGTAGTTTCTGGATGTTTCCCTGCTCTGTGGAGTTTTTCTCTGTACATTTGCTTTGTTTTCCCCATAATTTGTACTTTTCCCAAACAGTTGTTTCTCGAGTTTCTGTAGTTAGCTACAATGATTTTCTGTAAATAGCAGTGTGCTGCTTTCCATCCTGTATCGGTGTAAAAAGGAGAGAGAGAGGAAACCCAGACCTGCCTGTCATCCTCAGAGATAAGGACAAGGAGAAGCAGAGCTGTGCATTTACTGCTTTCTCTTGCTGCAGCTCCAGGGCTGGGCTGTGCACCTGAACAGCTGGCAGAGGAGGAGGAAGCAGGAGGGGGACCATCCACTGCTCCTCGGTGGCTTAGATGCAGATGTTTGATGTTGCGGCTCTGAGCGTTTCCACCACTGCTCTGTTTCTAGAGAGAACTGAAAAATTAATGCAGGGTATTGCCCACCAATTTTTAGGAGTTTTGCAGTATTTCAGAAGCAGGCACCTCAAAGTTGTAAGTGATGAGTAAGGGCCTTTTGGAGTGTTCAGCAGCTCACATGGCGAGTCAGCTGAAATCGGTGGGAACAGGGCCCTCAGCAGTTTGGTAAATGAGGGCCATTACTTAAGGTAGGCTAGCAGTGTATTTAGAAGTGAGCCTGAGGGAAATCTGTTTCCCTTCCTTTTAATGATCCCTGTTTATGCACAGAGAAATGCAACCCTATTTCTACAGAGAAGGGGAGGCATAAATGGCAAAACTTTCCTGAAGTAATTGTGGGTTTATTCCTACTTTTTCAATTAAGACTTTAAAAGAAGGTCTTCCTGCACTTGGAAAAGATGGAGCATAGTGTGTCTCTAATTACTCACTAATTAGCAGTGTTAAAATAGCTGGATCTCTTCATCTCCTGTACCATCTCTGCTTTGTGGTAAGGGCTTGTTTCTTCCTGCAGATTCCACCAGAAACCTGTGCTATGGAGTAAAGGGTCTTCAGAGTGTGCAGGGGATTCTCCAAGTGGTACAAAGTTTCTGTCACATATCTCTGAATGTTCATATTCACATTCTCAGCTGAGGACCTCAGATAAACAAACGGGAGCTTGAGGCTGTGCAGGGCATTAAGGGCAAGCACCTCCTGACTGCTGCTGCTGCCTTTGGGAGCTGTGCTGCTTCCAGACACCTGGAAAACAGGCTCGATGGCCTTGGTGTGAGGAGGCAAAAGGCAAGGCTTGGAAAGGGTCTCATCCAGGCTGTTCACCTGGGCAGTCGTTGCCAATTTTGGGTGCTTTGAGATGAAGCACCTTCTGTAACCTCCATGTCCTCAGGGTTATGAGGCCAAGCATCTAATGGGATCTCTGGATATTATGGTGCTGAAGGCCTTGGAAAGGAAGGACATGAAAATTGGTCATGATTTACATCTGCTGCTGCTCCAGTGAGCCCCCTGGGACACAGAAGGAACCTTTCCCTTCACTGAAGAGGAATTAAGTGTGTGAGGGGTCCCATCTCTGTTAGCACAGTAATACCCACCCAGCTGAATTTAAAGCATTTACTCAAATACTTAGCTGGGTTAGGCCTACATGTTGCTGAAGTTACCTGGTTTTTGAACAGGCTGATACTGTTCTGTGAAGTCTTTGGAAAATTGTTTTGTTAATAGATATTTTAAGTATCTTTAAAAAATGTCAGAGTAGGAGAGCAGCTCTCTGCAAATTTTGTGCTGGGAAGGAAATAAGATAGGATTGGATCAATACAGCCTAGGTTTGTTTCCTTCCACACCTGCTTTATCTGAGATTATCAAAGCCAACAGCAATGATACCTCTTCAGTTACTGTCACTAGGAAGGACTCGCGGATCCGTTCCAGCTGTTTGGCCTCAGATTTCACCGTCTCTGCTGGAATAGAGCAGTGATCTAAAACCCTGAGACAAGACAGAAGGGCTTCTCAGCTGTCTGAGACAAGTTGGCACAAAATAAAATATTGTGGACCCCCTCACAGAAAATAGTAGCCAAAACTACAGAGTGGCTGCTGCAAGATGGAGTGGGAAGGTAATGAAATGCAGCCGGAGGTAGCTGCAGTGTGGCATATAAATTGACTTAAAACAGGGGGGAAGGATTGAAGGACTTTCCCAGAGTGAATGATTTCGTAGATTATTGATTTGGGCAGCAGTTTATTTAAACATTAAAACTCTGAATGAAGCAAGTTACCCTGAAGAAAAATGTGTCAGGTATAGAACTTGTTACAGCTAACTGGTTAGCCTCTGAGGACTTTGTAAACTGTCCAGATATATTTATTATAGAAAATATTTTCTGGAGGAAAAAATAGGCTGTTTCCCCCTCCAGAGTGTACTGTGATATTTTCTGATGTGAATGCTTGAATTTTGTAGTCTGTTATCATTACAGTTACAGTTTGACTACGCTCAAGAATTTTTAACAACCTCTCTCTGTTTCCAAGGGAAAAAGTATGAGAAATAACAACTTAAAGAAAAGAAAAATTACTGCAACAGTAAATAACAGCAGTTGTATCATTACCCATCCAGATATGTCATTACACTTAGTGCTGTCTCTGTGGAGTGCCCCACAGCAATATAGCAGCATTTAGAGGGACCAGCAATGGAAGGGAGCTTTAGGACAAGGAATGACAGTGCATATTCCTGCTTTCCTCATGGCTCCTGGAAATCTGCAGATAATAAACCCTCAGACTCATAGGTTGCTTCCAAACAGGGTTGGTAAAGTAAAACTAAGGCAGTTGGTAGTGGGAGAGGTTATGGAGAATATTTACTCTATACTTGCTAAGGACCAAGTCCTTTACCAAGCAAAAGGAAGGCATGTGGGCTAAACAAGAGAAACAGGCTCTCTGCACCCTGACGTTTTGTCAAGGGTCAGGCTGGCTTGGCCATGGGCTACACATGGTTCCAGAGTCGCTGTGGCTGCTCTGCTCTTGTGAGGAGTGATGATTTGATCTCCTGCCTGTTCTATATCCTGCCCTCTTCTGAGACCAGCAGCCCAAGCTGACTCCCCTCAACTGTGATACAGCTGGAAGTTGCCTCCTCGTGTCTCTGTGTGTGTGTGTGTGTGTGTCTGTGTGTCTGTCTGTCTGTGTCTGTGTGGGTGTGGGTGTTTGTGTGTGTCTGTGTGTGTGTCTCTGTGTGTGTGTCTGTGTGTCTGTGTGTGTGTCTGTGTGTCTGTCTGTCTGTGTGTCTGTCTGTCTGTGTCTGTCTGTGTGTGTGTGTGTCTGTGTGTGTGTCTGTGTGTGTGTGTGTGTGTGTCTGTCTGTGTGTGTGTGTCTGTGTGTCTGTGTGTCTGTGTGTGTGTGTCTGTGTGTCTGTGTGTCTGTGTGTGTGTGTCTGTGTGTCTGTCTGTGTCTGTGTCTGTGTGTGTCTGTGTGTGTGTGTGTGTGTGTCTGTCTGTCTGTGTGTCTGTGTCTGTGTGTCTGTGTGTGTGTCTGTGTCTGTCTCTGTGTGTGTGCGTCTGTCTGTCTGTGTGTGTCTGTGTGTGTGTGTGTCTGTGTGTGTGTGTCTGTGTGTGTGTGTCTGTGTGTGTGTGTCTGTGTGTCTGTCTGTCTGTGTGTCTGTGTGTGTGTCTGTGTGTCTGTCTGTGTCTGTGTGTCTGTCTGTGTCTGTGTGTCTGTCTGTGTGTCTGTGTGGGTGTGTGTGTTTGTGTGTCTGTGTCTGTGTGTGTCTGTCTGTGTGTCTGTGTGTCTGTGTGTGTCTGTCTGTGTGTCTGTCTGTGTGTCTGTCTGTGTGTCTGTCTGTGTGTCTGTGTGTCTGTGTCTGTGTGGGTGTGGGTGTTTGGGTGTCTGTGTGTGTGTGTGTGTGTGCAGGCAGGAGAGGGGAAGCTCAGCAAGGCCATTCTGAATATCAAAATCAAATTTCTGGCACTTGAAATACTTCTGTTATTTTCTTGGCTATATGAGCTTTGTGGAGGATAATGAGCTCCTGCACTCAGCAATAGCTGGTATTAAATGGTCTCCCAGGTTTTGCAGTTTAGGCTCAAACAATTCCTCATGTCCCTTTCTATGATTACCCTACAATTCTTCCCCCCACACACTTTATGTTCACCTTCAGTTCCCAAGTTTTCATCTCAACAGTGATTTTCCTGTTTGTCAAACACAAGCACAGTCACTCCCTTCTGCTGTGGCCAGCAGCATTCCTGCCCCCTCTGAAGCATCTCCAGGCATTCCCACAGAGTCTGCCTGCATGTCCTGGGATAAGAGTGACATTCCTCAAGTACAGCTCAGCTCTGTACAACTGCACTCCAAGGAGCAGTTCTTTCCTCAAGATGTTCTTTCCATGCAAAGCTTAGCTCTCAGGCTCTAGGAAGTGTTTTTAACTATGTCTGTTAAGATGATCTCTCTGCCTTCTCTCTCCTAAGCTTTAGTCGAGTGCTCTCCAGATGCCTTTGGAGGATATTCAGGCAGAATTCAAAGCCTGGCATTGAATGTCCCACTATGTGAAGGCAGGAAGTAAAGATTTGTGTCCTGAGCAGGTAGGACACATTCATTTGTGTGTGATGCTTCATTCATTGTAAGAGTCAGCTGTTCAGAGAGCTGCTGCTGCTCCTGTCTGCTGGGCACTGCCTGCAGAGAGAACTGCCCTGCACATCTGGATCCCAGCTCAGTCAGCCCAGGGAAGCATTCCCTGGGAGTAGCCTCTCACCCTCACAGACCTCCAGAATGAGTAATGGTCAGCAATTTACTGCACACAGGGAATAGGAACAGCAAATGGGTTATTAGCACTACAACACCTGCAGCTTGTGTGAACTGAGTGAACAAAAAACCTGTGCTTAGCTCATAGTTTAGAAGTGTTTGGCACTAAAGCTGACCATGTTGGAGCTATGGCTGCTCTGGGTTAGTTTACTCCCAGGAAATGCTCTCAATGCAGTGTCTGCTGCCCAGCTTGTGTGGTTCTTTTCCCCCAGCAGAAACACACCCATCTTGACCCCAAATAATAATAATATAAAAATGGCACTGTGTTAGATTTCAGAGGATTGCAGTTCTTTGGTGTGTAAGTGGGTGCCAGGGCCAGGTGTGATTTGCTGTTGGCATTGCAGCTGCACGAGTACAAGGCTCTCTGCCTTAAACCAGACTTTAATATGTCCTTCATTACTAAATAAACATAATGCAGTGAACACTACCTCCATAAATTCTCACTGTCCCTAAAGCAACTATTGTAAAGCCAACAAACCCAGTGTTCAGGTTAATTTAAAGAAGAGAAACTTAACCAGGAGAGCACATTCCCACCCTGTCTGTGACCTGCACTGAGGGCTGGGTTGGCACAATAAAGGTGCTGCAAGTTTATGGTTTGAACAATTTTGCTTGGTTGGGTTTATAAGATCAGCTTAGTTGGGTTTTTGTGGTGATAAACTTCCTTACTAACTGTGATTATGTTTAAATTTAACTTTATGGGGGTTTATCTCAGTAAATAATTCTGTTCTGGGAAGGCAAGGAACAGGGGACAGCGAAGAAGAACAATTAAAACATCTCCTGTATTCCACCTTAAATTTCTGGTAGTACTGTACTGCAATTCTGCATCCCCAGAGGCCTTGTTCTTTAAATATTTAAACAATAAAAATTACTAAAGCTCTAAGAATGATGTCTCATGATATTCAGTGACCTGAAGATAAGCTGTATCAGCCCTCAAGAAGGCACAGAAAAGACTTGCATGTAGAAGGTGAAATACAGTCTCACTGAAGCTCTTTAAGTGAAATCTCCCTTAAGATTTTCTTATGCAGGGGTATGTTATCCGACAGACCAGTTCTGGAAAATGCCTGTTGTCTTAACTAATTAAGATACATTTTTGACAGGGTGGATATCATATCAGATCATCTAAGCAAGTTGTACACAAGCTAATAATGTAATTTTTCCAAACAAAGCTAACTGTGTTGTGCAAAAAAGACCTGTCACAGGAAAATATCAACATAGCAGAGGAGCTGGAAATCACTTGGAATACATTTTGAGGCTCAAAAGTAGCTTCTGTGTCTAGCTGACTGTATGTACAAAGCCTCAGCCCAGGAGAATATAGCCTGTTTGTACATTTTTGCACATTGCAGAAGTAATTGATGCTGTCCTCTTCATGTAAGAAGAATGTAGAACATGGAAATTTTTTAACCTAAAAGCACTTGCCATTGTATTCTCTTGCAGCCAGACCTCTTTGCATTTTCAGTTTTGACAAAGAAAAGGAAAATTATATTAGAAAACATCCCGTGTATTTTAAAAATGTACAGTTCAGTGGCAGAGTGGCTTCGCTGGGACTTTATGGGGCACATTAATTGTAATCAGTGATTTGAAAGAATATATTGGCTTTATGCAGACAAAACTCTGGCTGGTGTGGAGCCTGGCCCTGCTGGGTGATCCCTCCTGGACAGGGCCATGGCCTCGGCACCCCATGGGCCTTTTTCAGGACTGGCTCCTTTATAGTCTTAGACCAAGGACTTACTCTTGGATAGCAAAGCTGCATTTATTCCTAGGATGTTTTAGGACCTGGAGACTGTAATCATGCTCTGAAAGCGTGATGTGAATGGGAGGAAACAACAGGGAGAGGTGGCAATGGCTGGGGACCCTCTAATTCGTATATGATGCAAATTTTGAGGCTCTTCTTACAGTGACATATCTGAGAAGTGCCATGGCACACCCTGCCATCTCTGGGGAGGAGGACCAGTGTGCAAGGTGGTTGAAAAGTTGGTTGACTCTGCTTTCCACACTTCTGCTGGTGATTAGCACAGTCCAGCCATGGTGTAAGGGTTGCTTCCAAGGTGCTGTTGGGCCATGGGAGGGGGGTGTGCTTATCTTTAAAACAACAACAACAAAAGCTGTGATAAAACACAGCAAACCACTTTTGCCTTGGGTTCGACAGCAATTAGGACCTAAAGCAATTAGGACCAGCAGCACTTATACTGAGACATGCAGTAAACCAGCCCACCCTGGTAGCAGTCTAGCAATCCATGCACTAAACCCTGCAGATAAGCTGCCAGAGGATATTTTATGCTTCTGCTGTTCTTTGGAAATTGCTATTTCAACTGTCCTGTTTTGAAGATTAAGGAAATGGATTTGCTCAATCAAAATATTTTGCTGCTGAAAAATAATGGCAGATTGAGTCATGTAATGTCATAATGTGAGCCTGTCATATCATAATTTCAAAATTATATGTTTTCAGTCAACAGCTTGCTGTAAATTTGAAAAGTAATTACTCACCTGTTAAGCAGGAAAGTAAGATCTGACAGTCCTTGGTAGGGGGGAGGAGAAACCAACTGCCTAGTTAAGAGGTTCTAGCATTCCTCTGCTTTAATACTAAGGGAATTTGGATCTTTGTGACCAAAAGGTCTCCTGGTCTTGGCTGTGTTGGTGCTGAGAGTCTCCTTGCACAGGCAGCCCAGTTCTCTTCTCCCCAGTGAACAGTTGCCCCAGCTCTGTTGGGTTGGTGCAATTCAAATTCAGGCCCATATGTAAGGGGAATCCCAGATGGTTTGTGCAGCTAGGTTTGTGCCTTTTTTTTTTTTTTGTTCTGTGTCTCTTCAGTGAAGCTGAAATTTTCTTTCCAGTTACACCTGGTTTTTAACCCTTCCTTCATCAAAAAGGTAACCAGATGGTGATTTGCATTTCCCAGGGGACCCAAAGCAGCAAAGGCTAACACTGGAGCTGCTTAGTTCTCCCTGAGCATCCCTCCTCTGGCCATGCAGGGCACATTTCTGGGAACCCAAACCAGCTGCACACAGGCATTTCTTTAAGTTTTGTGGTTTACTAACCCAGGTTTCAACCATTAGACTCTCTGAAGCACAACAACTGGTGTTGTCACTGTTCACAGCTCGATCCCACGTGAACCCGTGCTGCTTTGCACAATAAAACCCCTCGTATGTTTAATTCTAAAAAAAAGGTTTGTCTAAAAGGGTGGTGTGAATCTCTTCGAAATAGATATTAAATTTTTATGTGTGAAACTGGAGAAAACCAGCCTTTCTGTATTACCATTTTGTTACATTAAGTATCCTTTGTGTGGCCCATGCCACATCTACAGCAAAATGCAGCTGTGCAAATGGACACATTACTTGGCTTTTGTCAGGTTGCATCAGTCACAACAAATGCTGCCTTCTGTTCCTCGGCTGCTTTGCCCACGCCTGTGCCCTCCTGCTTCCTTTGCTCTGTGGAATCCCTGTTTTTGCTCTCATTCTGTCTGCTGCAAATGGTTAGGAGTGGGAGTCAGCAGAAGCAGTCTGATTTTCATTCCAACAGAGGACAGCAGCAGGCAGAGCAGAGCAAGGCAGGGCAGCCAGGCTCTCCAGCCCTTCACTAGGGCACAAAGGGGTTTTCAGGAAGCATTTTGGTTTAGATAGTTTCTCTTCTGCACACCTAAACAGGTCTCATTGTAAGGAAATGAGGAGGAGTTAAAGGCAGAGTAGGTAACAAGGGAACAGAATACTTCAGGTCTTGGGACAAGGGGACTGTGCCTTGGCCAGTAGCTATGGGACTGTCCCGTGAGGGACACAGCACCTCTCCTGAGGAACCCTCCTGCCCTGCTCTCTCAGGTTTGGATGGGTTTTCACCCTCCTCATCAAATGACCTGAGCCTCCTCTCTCTTAATTCCACAATGTGTATCCAGAATCCACGTCAGACTGCAGTGTTTTGGTGCAGGTTGTGGTTAAAAGGCATTTGGAAGCCATGGGAGGAATAATCCACCCAAAGTACACTTTTTTTGGACAATATGTTTCCAGCTGCTGTCTGTTATCTCTACTAATGCATCCAGGAACTGCAGTTTCTCTGCCTGCTTGTGGGTAAATGTGAGAGTGGGGAGTTAAAAACGTGGTTGTGTCTGGCTGAGCTCCTGGAGACCAGCAGAGCACGGGGTCCAGAACTTTTCTGTGCTAGAACTGCTTTCAGCAGCTGCAGTGGAAGAGCTGGAGAGGTGAAAGGACATTTTAAATGAGCAGAAACCTCTCTGTTTTGAACTACTGCACTTCTGCTTGCTTGGCATTGCCCCGGTCTTGCACCTTTGTGGGTGTGACTAATCAGTAGATTTTAGAAGGTCAGTGCCAGTGTGGCAATGACACATCTTACAATCTGATCAGGATGTGAGTGGTGTCAGGCCTCCATTTTTGGCTTAATTATTTGCTGGAGAGTGGTATCTGCAGAAAAAGGGGATTGCTTTGCTGGGTTTAGTCCAGTTATGCTGGGTTGCACTGAAGCAATGGACAGTGTGATCTGAAGGGGAGTATTACAGGAATTATTTGAATGCCTCTTTCAGGTTTTTTATTTACTTAGTTTAAGTTTCTCAGTACACTTTGCAATTCAACAGATCAGAAATTTATATCAGCATTTTTTTTCCATTTTTGCTTTTCAGTCTGTTTAAATTTTGCATAGAATCCTTTCTTTTTCCCACTTCTATTTGAAATCCTCTAATGTCATGGACAGCTACCTAAGTAAAACACTCATCCCCTTTGGGATCATGTGTCCTCTTGATTCCAAATTTCATTCTTTTGAAAAACCTTTAAAAAAATGGTTGTTAAAATATGGATAATCAAGCGAAGCAATGAAACAGTCCCCTAAGAGAAAACACACTTCAATTCATAAAATATTCCCTGCAGATGTCTTAGAAAATGTTCCCTCTCCTTCTGCAATTCCCACTAGCAGGATGACATGCTTTGCATTGTAGACATTTTTCCTGAGTGTCAGGCATCAGGACTGCTCAGAAACACCCTCCTACTTCATTTACATTCCGTGAAGTTTAACCTGGGGGATTCCTTCTGGGGGCATTCACAGGCAGAGCAGGGATGGATTCGGGAGACAGACCTGTCTTCTCTGTGCTGTGCTGTGTTAAACAATCACAGGGAGTCCTTTTGTCTAAGCAGCTACTTGAGATAACTCAGGTAAATGTCTGGCAAGTAGGTAGAAAGGTACTCACTTGGGCCTTTTTAACATGGATACAGGGTTTTGCCTGACCTGTGCAAGTAGGGCTGTGTTCAGGGTGTCCTTGCAGGGCCTTGGCTTTAGGTTTGGATGCACCAGTGTCTGACACTGGATATATTTACTACAAGTGTTTGAGAGCAGCACACGGGGTGCGCTGACCTGAAATCCAATGCTTCCTCAAAGCAATGATCTATTGGAACTCCATAAATTTCTCAACCTGAGATATTTAGCAAAACAAAAGCAATATGTGCTCTGGCCACTCCTGAACCAGGAGCTCTGAGCGTGGGTAATGCTGGGAAGGTGCTGTTTCAACAAGGAGATGCTCCTTAGCCAGTCTGTGAATTTTGCTCAAGGCCCGGTTTGGATGTTGGAGGGCTAAATATGGTCCTGTCTTGCCTTTATCACATAAAAGACTTTTTCTGACAAACCCCCAGCACCACAAACTGCTCCAAAGCTACCCAAGTCTCTATACATGCAAATGCTCGAAGAAGGAATGTTAAGACTGACTTTGGCCCTAAAAACTGCTAAAACATTTTTATCGCTCTGGACCCTCTCATGTCCAATGGCCTGATGTAGTGCACTGAGAAGGCAATGGACTAAGTTAATTCTCTATTTCGATATTTAATTTACTTTAACTGTTTGTTTGAAATTTTTCCCTACCAGCTGTGGCATAATTACCTGTTAGGGTGTAAATCAGATGTTCATAAACCAGTGATGCTGCTCTTTCTGTCTCCTCCAGTATGACCTGATCCTGGTAGATGTTGAGGGTTTGGTTGTTTTGTTTTGATTTTTTTTTTTTTTCCCAAATGACTCGAGGGCCAATAGTCATGACTGCTGTCATGTAAAACACCATCTGTGATTCTGGCTGGGCTGTGCTCTGCTCCAGATTGCACAATGCATGAGCAATAGTTCAGATTGTGGTAATGTGTTGCTCTTTCATGGTGCTGTATGTACAAGACACATTTCCTTAACGGCTTCTAAAAGCAGTGTCTGGAATAAACAGAGCCAAAGCTATCAGTTTAACAAGATCTGAGTTAAATGCTTTGAATATGTACTCAATTACAGATTCTGAGCTGGTGAAAGTCCCCATAATGCCTGGGTTATTAGGAAGCAAGCGACAACTCAGCATGTAATTTCAACCAAATGGATATATTTTACTGAAGATGGTTATAAGATGGAGTGAATGAACTTTAAAAGCCACCCTGGCCAATATAATGAGAAACATTTACAAGTCTACCTAAAGTTGTGCAAAGCAATTCCTTAAAATCTAAGGGTTGGATTCCTGCAGATGTCTAGTTCCTGCAACTTCCACAGGCCCACATCTGCCATAACTCACAGTTAATGGTTTGGAGGCTCCCGTTGGCCACAGCACAAGCACATTTATTTCATCTCCTATGAAATAAAATAGAGAGATTTAAGATAAGTACCATTCAAACCTGAGGAAAACAAGAATAAATGTTCCTGCAGGAATAAATGAAAAATACCTGAAACAAAAGTTCCCTAAAACCTCTTCTGAAATTCTGCAATCCTGATCTTTGAGCAGGGTCCACTCTGTCCCCTCGGAGTTAGACAGAAAATAACCAGCAGCAAAGCACACCTTTGTCTGCCAGGGGCAGTGTCCAGTGGTGTGACTGAAAGACTTAAATTTTTTCTTTATGTGTGTAGAGTAATGTGAAGAAATGAAGGAGGCATTAGAGGTTCAGCTCAAAGGAAAGATATGCTTGATCTTCCCCTGCTCATCACTTGCATTAAAAATGTTGTCTATTAGTGCAGATTGTCTAATGATGCCCATCTGAGCTCTCTCTATTTATAGTTATGCCTGTCTATACTCTGATTTATCATTAGCTATCAGTAGCTGTTGTGTAGGCATGCACATGGTGTGCCCAGGTGTAATTAGCCTGTGTCCAGAGCTGTGTCCCACAGGAGCTGGGATTGACCCATGGCTGAGGGCCTGTGTGTAGGTTTTTGCCTGTCTGGGGTCTGCAGTGGGAATTTGGGCTGCATCGATCAAGCAACTTGGAATGACATGAGCAATGTAAGTGCTGTTTAACAAGTGTGTGTAACACTGGGGTGGTGCGTGATACCTGCTGGAGATGAACTATGGAGAGCAGATAATGCCAGCCAGAGTCATGCCATACCTTCTCTCTGCCTTTTCACCATCACCTGACGTGGCACCTGTGATCCCAGTCACATAGAGGAGGATTGCTGCAGCCTCCTTTTTCCAGGCCTCCACCCACACATCCTCTTGCCCTTACCTGCACACACAGCTTGGCCTTGCATGTTTTCTGTAAGCTCAGTCAGTGCTCAGCAGAACCTTGTGCTACAGTGGTGTCTCACCCACCAGGACTGGGCACAGTTATTGCTCCCTCTCATTCTGGTTCAAAGTCTGTTATGGCAAATGTTTGAAGGAGAATCATCTTTCCCATCTGGGTTTGGCGAGACCCTTCTCTACTCTGGTGTCTCCCCTCCACCCTTTCTTATTTCCCCTTAGAAAGGGGCTGTAGGAAGATGAAGTTCCTTGTAGGTGACCCCAACCTGAGCTCTAAGGGCCATAAACATTGGTTAGAAATGTGATGTCCTAGATATCTCCCTCTCTATATATATATATACTAATAATATGTATGTATTTGTAAAAAGAGAGAGTGAGTTAGCATATCCAAGTCCAACCCAACTTCCTGAACAGACACTAATTTTTATTTATAGCCTTGGATGTATGTAGGGGCATATATAATTCTAGCTCACCACAAACGAAATAGAAAGTTTTATTTATAGTTATGTGTACAGCATGTTCATCTCTATGGAACCTCTGAATTGTTCCTCAGCAAGATTGACAGCTGACAGCTCTGACCAGCCTGACAAGGTGCTTTTGGATAAATTTCCCAGCATTTAAGACTAACAGCCAAACTCTCCACTTTTTAAGAAAGATGAAAATGGCAGATAATCAGGGTGTAAGCAATTTACAAAAAAGAAAACCAGTACTTCTTCAACTGGAACTTTCCCCTTCAGGCTAATAAGCTCTGGCTTACAAACTCCTTAGCTTGAAACTTGCCTTGACTATTTTAAAAATTAATTGGATCTTAATTCAAAAAGCAGACGACCATCACTGAGGGCAAGAGTGGAAGATTATTTGAAGCACTACTTGTTTTCAGTAGTTTGTCTAACTTGGTTTGGGGATGTACAAAGAATAGCTGCTTCTAGTGGTCCTTTCTGTGAGTAGCACCTGGAAGAATGTTATCACAGGGAGGAGAGACACAGTCCTGAAGGAAGGGGTTTTTAGTCTCATTTTCATCTACCTGGTCGTATTTGTACTGCTGGGGACGTTGCTGGGTAGGTTGAAAATATTTTCTCCATCTCTGTCTCTCCATTCTGCAATCCCCACCTCCTTGGGAACCCTCAGTTTTTCAGCTGACTGCAAACAGAGATGACCATGAGATGGCTCCTGTTTCTGAAGCAAACCAGTGCCTGAGGGCTGGCTGCTCTGGAGAACAGCAGCAACAAATCCCTCCTGGCCCAGAGTGGGAACCCACCCTCGGAGCTGTAGATGTTGGATGACAACAAAAGCTTCTGAGGGTTATGTTCATACTGACCAGTACCTGAGGACTGGTAACATTCTTACTTGTACCCAGTTGCCCTTGGGTTGCCCTGGGCAGCTGAGGTTCTTTGTGCTTTACAACTGCAGAGGAGAAGACAATGCCCCTGCTCTGTAGAGGTTGCAAGCAAATGTGAGGCAAAACTCTACAGCTGGGAGTAGAGAGGGAAACAAATAATTGATTCCATTTTTCCAGCTTCCTGAACTAGAGAATTGTAAACAGCTGGAGATCCCAATTTTATTTCAAGCTACACACACATAAAGATCAAAGCCACACTTCTGAAGTTTGATTTATAAATTAACAATATTCTGAAAATAAAAATAAGCTTTGCTTTTAGGCTTAGCTGCACCAAGAGTTTGTGCCACTTCCTGCCCATACCTGTCCTTAAACCTGAGTTTGGGGTTTGTTGCTTGAAGGCTGCTCCAAGTTCATTTGCATCTGTGTGGGGTAGCAAGTCAGCTCTGCCAATGAGTCAGCAAAACCCCCTTCACACCTTGCCTGCAGGACCAACAGCAGCTCCTGGCAGAGGGTGTTTCAGGCAAATGCCATCAGTCTGTTGCAAGTTTCACTGGTTTAAAGCAGTTCATGCAAGCAGCAGGACCAAAAAATCCAGTTGTGTGTGATGACTGGGATTTGTTGCTCCAGAGCCTGGAGGAATCCCAACTCAAACCTCCACTTCACTGCCAAAGCACAACTGGAAGAGTGGATGGGCACAGGGACGCACAGGCAGATCTGTTGTGTAAGCACAGGGACAGGGTTCCATGGATGTGACAGCATGAAAAATGAACTTGCTGCATCTGAACTCCTCAGATATGGTATCACAGTCAGTAAGCTGTTCTCTCCTCCGTGTCTGCTGCTTGCAGACAAGGATTCTCCCCCCGGCTTCCAGCGTGGGACAGCTTCACATCAGGGTGGCATCAGGACACAGAGACCAGCAGAGCCTGGGGAGAGGATCACTGCCCCTCAGTGCAGACAGAACTCCCTCCAGAGCTGTTCTCTGGGCAGTATTAAGGTCAGCAAACCAGGCTGTAAATGAGAGGCCTGATTTCCAGCAGCCCTTACCTGTGCTGTTTTCCTGGAAGGCAGTGGCAGGTGAGAGCTGGCAGATGTGACTGCAGCAGCCGAGGCCTTCCCTGCCAAAGCACCACGGCTGTCCCTGCTCCAAGGTGCCTCTCCCGTCCTGCCAGGTGGCACAGGGAAGTGTCTGTCTGTGCCTCAGTCGTCCCTGCTCACACCTGACTTCTCAGCAAGGTCCCACCCTTTGGTTTAAATGAAAATCAAAAGCTCCCTTGCCCTTAACCCAGATAAGTTTCTCCTTTCCAGCTTCCACACAGAGCCATGCTGGCAAAAATGAGAGTGGAGATCTGCAGCAGATGGAAACAGGCAGGCAGAGGTGAGGGATAGGCAAGGCAGAGGTGAGGGATAGGCAAGGCAGAGGTGAGGGATAGGCAAGGCAGAGGTGAGGGATAGGCAAGGCAGAGGTGAGGGATAGGCAAGGCAGAGGTGACTTTTGGCACCCGTCAGTGCCATGAAAGGAAAGGTTTGTATATCTGGAAAATTTAGACTGACTGGAGTCAAGTGATGGGCCTTCTGCTACTTTTGCAATAGGATGGTGACGTAAAGTGGGGGAAGGGGGGGGTGACACAGCAGAGGACATTTATGTCGCTAAACCCACCACTCCTTGTGTCCTGGAGCCCTTCATGCAAGCCAGGCTTGTGCAGTTTATGAGCCTCATTTCTCTGCCAGTGAACACCAGTCACTTGGTTGATAAATTTTATCCCACAGCAATTGAGCAGGACAATGATGAGCTGTTTGAAAAGAAGGGGTCAGGCCTGGGAGCAGCACCTAAGAAAGGGTTTGTTCAGTGCACTGTAAAGTATCCTTGTGTTCTGATTTAAAAAAAAAGGAGGGTGGGAATAAAAAGCAAAAAGAAGAGAGCAGCTGGGAGTTGTGCAGGGGAGAGGCTGGGCACCTCGAGACCATTATTTCTTTCATTTCTTCACCTGTTTCAGTGAACCTTCTTAATGGAAGGGTCTGCTACAGCTGGTTCTTCTGGTAATGCTGTGCCATTGCCACGTTGGTCTGTGTTCAGACTCTTGCTACCTACTGAAGAACAAAACAATAGGAAAAATTCAGTGTGGCAGTGATAGTGTCTGTATCTCCTGGTAGACAACTGCAGTGAGCCTTGCTGGAATTTTGAAGTACAACTATTAATTACGTGCCCTTGTGCTAAACACTGACGAATTTCTTTGTGGTAGAAAGTATGTGCACATTTCTTCTAGGCATTAAAGCCTTTTCTCTTTGGTGCTGGTAATTAAAAAACAAGGACAATATGACTGGCAGAACACAGTGTTTTTTTCTTTTTCTAAGAAGCCATAATTTATAAATTAAAAGCTCTATGTCTCAGCCAAGAACAAGCTGAAGGGTGGTCTTCTGAACTATGACATGAATGTCATCAATGACAATGAAAGATAAAAGATGAAAAGCATCTCCCTTTTCAGTTAGAACAAGCATTTTCCTACTATATTCAAATTGTACAGGGGCAGGTTGGCAACCCTTCCTTGCTCACAGGGACAGCTGGTCAAGAAAATACAAACCCCCAGAAAACAGCCTTCCCAGGGCTGTGTTCGGGTCACCCACACTCCGAAGGTGAACAGAGGGAACAGCCCAGTGCCAGGAGTGCCTGTGTTCACCTGGGCAGGCCTTGTCTCTATTAGAAACAAAATCAAGCAAAAAGGAGGGTGTACGAAGGACCCGGTAGCAAGTACCAGCAAGTAAATAAGTTCTTAGAAATACACTTTACAAATAAGTAACCATCCAAAAGAACATCTAAGGCATGCTTTCCACCATGGCTGTGGATATGGCTGGTACACATAACATTTTCTACAATAAACACTTAACCAAAGTGGGATGCCCTTCCAGCACTGATTTAAGGATC